>NC_143064.1:27655000-28280000 GCF_052426305.1 Pelodiscus sinensis | reverse complement strand
GTTTTGCATCTGATGCAAAATAAGAAAAGATATTCTTTGTCCCAGCTCATGGGACTAAAGGTGACACACAGATTTGCTTCATTCACAGAGATAGCTGAAGCACAGTCATGCTGTTTCATGAAGTACTGTATCAAGCTGTAAGTTTTCAAGCTTCTTCTGCACAGTGAAACACTTAATAAATATGCCCCACCCTCCTCTGGAGCACACGTTGTGCCAAACGCACAATTAACACAACTTTTTGTGCACGTCACTTCAGATTATCTATCTATTTTAGGCTATGTCTACACTCTTCTGGAAAAAGCTACACAAATTGCGAACTGCAATTTACATAGCTTTTTCCGCTTCTTTTTTCGGAAGAGGCTCTTCTGACATTTGGCCCATCTACACTGGGCCAAATGGCAGGAAAAAAACCTTTTTTGGAACATCCCTTCTTCCTCATAAAACATTTTGGAAGAACAGACGCGGTCCCTGGACCTGAAAAACTCGGAAAAAACTCTGTAGTATAGACATAGCTGAAAGCTACAACTACATTGGCAAGATTTTGCGCAAATACTTTTAACGCAAGAGTTTTTGCGATAAAGTATTTGTTCAAGAGATTGTCTACACTGGCATGTGTCTTTGCACAAGAGATGTGCTTTTGCGCAAAAGCATCCGTGCCAGCGTAGGCACTCTCTTGCACAAGAAAGCGCCGATGGCCATTTTAGCCATCGGGCTCTCTTGCACAAGAAATTTATGTTGCCTGTCTACACTGGCCTCTTGTGCAAGAACACTTGCACAAGAGGGCTTATCCCTGAGCAGGAGCATCATAGTTCTTGCGCAAGAAGCCCTGATTTCCTACAGTAGAACAGCAGTGTTCTTGCGCAAGAACACCCTGCCAGTGTAAACATGCCAATGTAGCCACAGACTTAGAGCGTATCTGTGTGTCTGTGAGACCATTTGTTCAACAACACCTCGTAAACTGTTAGAGCTAGGACCGCCAAATTTGGTATGCAGCTTCCTGTTGCCCTACTTAAAACAAGGTCAGGGTTCAGTTGTGTGTGAAAAATGGGACGTGCTGGGAATGGGACTGTTTTCCATAACATGGAAAGGGAGGGGGCAGAAAGCGGAGGGACAAAGAAGAGAGGGGAACAGAGAGGAAGGATGCGATACTGAGAGTGGACACTGAGGGCAGCAGCAGTACAAAGGGAGTGTCCAGCGGGGTTGGGGCTCTGCCATCTTGCCTGCCACCAGACCAAGTAAGGAGCCTTCCACCCCAAATCCAGAGCTTGCCCCCCTCATGGAGAACCTGCAGGCTGCTGGAGGGGGAGAGGCCCCAGAACCTTGCCCCCCACCTAAACAGCCAGCAGGCTGAAGGGGAGCCCTGGAGGGAAAGACAGGCCCTTCCACAGGGTTGCCAGATAGTTTCACAAAAAATACCGAACACGGTGGGGAAAAAATTGGTTGAGCAAAAAAAAAAAAGGACCTGCCAGACACAGCCGGCCTTCCGTCCAAGAAAAACAGAAGATAACAGAAGATACCGGTATCTGTTTCATTTTTTGTTTTGTTTTTACTGGACAGAAGACACAATTGCTGGACTGTCCAAGTGAAAAACGCACACCTGGCAACCCTAACCCCATGCAGGGAAGGGGTGGAGGGGCGTCTCTTCCCTCCCTCTTGCAAGTGATTCCTCTGCTTCCTCCCTCCCCCCCACCCCAGCCTTTCCCTCATGTCCTGCATGCCATCTTCATTGTTAAGGAGGCATTGCAGCCAGTGTAGGGCTACAAGACACTGCTCCTTGCTGAAGCCAGCATATTGCAGGGAAAGAGTTCTGGGGCTTGCACAGATGTGGCCACCCCTTCCTCCCTAAATGCACCCCATGCAGGGAAGGGGCAGGGGGTGATTCTCTTCCTTCCAACTCCTGCAAGGTACCCCCCCCCCCACCCCACACACACCTTCCCTCCAGTCCTGCATACTAACTGTTAAGGCTCCAGTCTGCCAGAGGCTAGCCAGCCTATTCAGGGAAGGGGGCGGGGGAGAGACGCTGGCCCTGCTGTGGCTGCCCCTTCCTTCCAAAAGGCGCCCCATGCAGAGAATGGGCTCAGGGGTTTCCCTGGCCTCCCACTCTGGGAATGGATCCTCTCCCTCTCCTCTCATCTCCTCGCCTCTCCTCACGCACCTGCGCACAGCAAAAGAAGTTTTGCTGGCAGCTTCTGCAGCCGCCTGAGCCTGAGAAAGAAGCTGCAGCCTCTTTCAGCGTCACCTCGCTGAAATACAGCAGGGCTCCAGCACATGGAGCTTCTCCCACCCACCAGATCTCCTGTGCGCGCCTCTCCTTCATGCAGGAGAGGAACGGGAAGTATCTGGCCGTGCTGCAGGGGAGGCTGGGGGAAGTTTTTAAAGTGGTCCCTGGAACACACCACCCCCCGCCAGACCGCAGCAGGGGGAAAATGTCCCTGCAGGCCTTCCGCCCAAGGAAAAACAAAAAATATCGGACATTTTGCATGTCCAGTATTTTCTGAGGTTTTTTTACCAGACAGAAGCTGCAATTACCAGACTGTCCAGGTGAAAACCAGACACCTGGCAACCCTACCTCTGGAGTCTGGTCCCCCACAGACTGCCTGCAGGCCACAGGGGAGGGGAGGGGACTCTGGAGGAGGGTGCTGCCTCCAGAGTCTGGTCTACCCCGAAACCACCTGCAGGTTGCAGAGAGGGGGTGTCCTCCAGGCTGGTGGCAGCTCTAGGAACCGTGCTCCCCTCAGACAGTCTGCAGGCTGTTGCGGGACACTTGAGTCCGCGGGCAGCCCCCCAGAGCCTCATGCCCCCCCCCCGAGATCCATGGGGGGGGTACAGGAAGGGATGGAAGCCTCCAGAACCTGCCCCCCCCACCCCGAGACTGCCTGCAGGCCTTGAGGGAAGCAACCACAGTGGGGCTGCTGGTAGAGGGGCGCTGCACCATCCTGCCATCTTGGGAAGCCCCAGTAGGCCCTACCCACTTCCCTCTCCCCTGTCCTGGGCCCCCTGCCCTGACTCCTGCACCTCACACTTGCCTTGACTTCTGCACACCCTCCTTCTGCCCTGAGCATCCCCATCCCCTGCCTTGAGGCTCCCCACCCCTCCAGCCCTCTGCCCTAAGCCACCCACACCCTGCCTCTCCTCACCCCCACATTCACACTCCAGCCTTCATTTCCTTCTTTGTTAGAAAAATACTATCATTGAAATAAAGCGTGTATGCTTTTCATATAGTTTTTGCCCAAAAAATACTTGTAAAAATAAATATGAGAGTTATATTTTAAAATGTCCAGGGAAACATTAGCTGAAGTTCTTTTCATGGCTTGTGAATGTGCCCATAACACTTCCATGTTTGTTTTGCAAATCTTTGGTTTGCAGATGTAGATTCATCCCCTTCATCCCAAACAATGTCAAAACCGTTTCCAAAGAGCCCACAGAAATGCAGCCACCACTGAGGTGGTGACAACAGGAAGCAGAGCAGAAGGACAATGCACTGTAGGAAACTGGTAAAAGAAGGAATTTTGGCCAGGGAGACTGGAGTCAGGCCTGACTCGAACAGAAATAATAAATACCTATCCCATAGAACTGGAAGGGACCTTGAGAGGTCATCAAGTCCAACCCCTGGCCTCATAGCAGGACCAAGTACCATCTCTGACAGATTTGCCCAAGATACCTAAATGGTAACCTCAGGAACTGAGCTCACAACCCTGGATTTAATAGGCCAATGATCAAGCCACTATGCTAGCCCTCCCCCAGAAAAAAAAAGAGCCAGGTGGTCCCCACTGTCAACATCTGAATCCCAGGACATTATTGGTCCCGCTAGTATGCATGGCAGCAGCTCTGTCCATCTCCTGAAGAAAATGTCCTGGCTCTCAAACACAGGGAAAGTGCAACAAAAGGTGCAGCATGGGAGGGAAGAGAGAGGAGAGCCGTGCTGTTTGACTCTCCTGGAAATACCAGGACCATCCCTACTGGGACTGGAGTCTTGCCCAGCTGGTAGTGGTGAGCTTGAATGGAGCTCGTATCTGCAAAGCATCCTTTGAAACACTTGTATGTTTGGTTGCTGTCTCTAGCTTTCCACAAATGGGAAAAGGCAGAGCAAGCCTGGCAGAGGTGGGAACACAGCCCAGGCCTCCTGGCTGCCATGACTGAAACCCAGGCGCACATGGCTGTAATCAGCCACTGCAGTGCTCTCCTGTTGTACTTTAGTAGTATTTTTTGTATCTGAAGCCAGGGGCGGATTGGCAATCAAAATAGGCCTGGGAAATGGGTTGAGAACGGCCCATTTTTTCACATCAAAGACTTTTTTTAAAATTTATTCTTTGACCCCCATTAGCCAAACCCCCAGCCCCTGTTAACCACGCCACTGACCCCTATTAGCCACACCCCCTGACTCCCATTAGCCAGGCCTCTGGAGGTAACACTCTTGGGGAAAGATGGACACATGACCAGAAGTAAAAGGTGTTATGTGACCCCTCTCTAAGGATTTTTCCCACCATCCTCCTACCAATAAAGATTAGGGAATAGCTTTGGCCCCCCACCAAAGCCCTTCATGCAACTATCCTGCAGTTGCATTAACCTAATATGTGTGACATTAACTCGGGGGCAGAGAGGCTGGAGGAAGTGTTCCCTCTAAGAGTTTCCTCCCATGAGCAGAATGATTTGTGTTGTGCACCTGTATTGAGTTCATGTGGCTTGTTTGGACGTGCCACTCTGGCACCCAAGTTATTAATAAATATCTTATAAACCTCTGCCTTTTCCCTCTGCTGCCATGTCTCCTCCCCTTGCTCCATCAGCTCCCCTGGTGCCTGCTGCCCCCCAACCCCTCACCCTCCTCTGCTGTCCAGACTCCTGCCCTTCTCGCTGCCCTCAGCCCTTGTGGGACCTGCCCCTCTGCACCAGCCCTTCTCTCCCCCCTATGCCCACTCCTCCAGTAGCCCCACTCTGATCATGTGAGCTACCCCTTCTCATCCCCTCTCCTAACACCTCCCTCTACACACCTGCCCTGCCTCTCTCGTCTGGTGCTGGTCCCTCCCCTGCAGGTGTCTGCCCTTCTGCTTCATCCCCAGAACCCCCTGGCACCTGCACTTCCCTTATCCCTGCAACCTTCTGGTGCCTCCCTCTTCCCTCACTGTCCCTGTCCCCTTTGCCCTCTTTTTCCCTGATGCCCACCCCCTCACCACCCTCTGCCCCCAGTCCCCTCATGCCCCTGTGCCCTCACACATGACTTGCTCCATCCCCACCTTCCTCATGCCCATCCCTTCTTTCAAGCCTTCTCCCTGCACCACCCTCTCCCCCCTCTACCCCCCCAATACCCCTCCACTCTCCTTTCCCAGCATCACCCTGTCCCCCCTCCCACTGACACCTCCCCTCCTGCCCTTTTCCTCATTGTCTCCACTTGGCCCCCTGACATTTGTCTCTCCTCCACACTGTCCTTTGGTGCCTTCCCCCTTTCTTTTCCTGATCTGCCCCCTTCCCCTCAGCACAAGCCTCTTCCTCTCCTACCCCTTCCTTCTATTTCCTACCCACCCTTCCCACCTACCTTCTGCCTTCCAGTTTGTGGGGCTGGAGTCTGTGATCGGGCCCCAGACCACATGCCAGGCCTCGAGCTGAGCCGCTTGGTGCAACTCTGGGCCGAGTGTTTTTAAAGTCCCGGGCCGTGACGTCATGCCACGCCCAGAAGTCTCCCCTCTCACCTGTTGCACGGCATTTGAGCACGCCGCACACGCACTCCCTCAGCCCCTCTGTGCCCCCTTATATGACCGGCATGCAGACCTGGGGAATTTAAAGTGTGGGGCTACAGTGCCCCATCACAATTCCCCTCCTCCTCCAGCAGCCTCCAGCCAGTCCTTTGAAGGACGGCCCATCGGGAAATTCCCAGTGTCCCACCAGGCCAGTCCTCTCCTGTCTGAAGCCCTCCACTGTAGTTGAAGGGAAACATGGTAGTGTGTTGAAATTGGACTCACTCTGTGGGAACTACTCTGGATGTTCTAGCCCTGCTGCATGTAGCTCAGACTCTGAAGAGAGAGTCTGCTTCCCTCCTACCCAGATCCATCCCAGCTGGTCACAGACTGAATGGAAGCCTAATGGGACTATCTGTGGGAAGCTGGGGTTGGTCAAAGTGCCTCTGGTGGATTTATGTGCATGTGACATTCAAGATCTAGTAGAATGCTCTGGGAAAGCACTTCAGATTCATTTCTGGGATCAGGAACCAGAGAAGGCTTGAGGACTGTGTGTAAGGCATGGTGCTTTTCAAAGCCCTTTCTAAACATTATTGACTTGATCTTCACAGACTGCCTGTGATTTCTGGAGAGAAATAATTTCCCCTAAGTCACACACAAGCCTAGGACTCAGGAATCCTGGTCTTCTTTTGTTGACCTTTGGCCTCCAGGGCTACCAGTCCTGCAGTTTCACCGCCATGCTGTATGAATCACAGCTGTCCATACTAATACGGTTGATTGAGAGAGGCCATAGACACCTGCAGAAAGTAGCAGGAGCTGAGCAGGATGATCTTGGGGCCTCTATTCATGACTTATGGAAAGTTCCCAATGGCTGGTGATGAGCAACTGCTTGGCATCCCTAAGGGCTGGGTTCCACGTTGCCTCCCTTTCTGTTCAATGAGAACCTGGGGCTGCTGGGACGGTAGAAGGGGAGATGTGGGCAGTGGGGGTTCAGTATAATGATGACACCCAGCTACATATCCAGCTCATCTGGCCCGAGTGTCTGAGGTCAGGGCATGGTTAAGAACTATGTGCCTGAAGTCAGGGCACGTAAAACTGGTTGGCAAGGGAAGTCCTTCTTTTGCCAGGTGTGGGCTGAGTTTGCAGCCTGGGGTTTCATTGATCCAGAGTGACTGTGAGAGGCTGGTGAAGCTGCAGTGACCAAAATGTTTTTTTCTTCATCCTTGTTTGGCCTGCAGAGTGCTATTAATATGGACTTTGCTACCATAAACCAGGTCTCTGTCTCCTTCAGACTGCACTGCTGCCACCTGGAGCTTCTGCAGACTGCAACAGTCCACCCCAGTGGCCTGGTTTGTTGGAAGCACATGGCACACAGCTCCGGGCACTGGGGGGTTTACCTCCAAAGTCCTCTGACTAGCGTGGGACCTGTGTGCTGCAGAGACAGCTCTCTCCTTCTACAGCATTAGGGGTGCTCAAGCGGGAGCCCTTTGGTATATAGGAGAGAGGAGGCTAGTTGATGGCGGAGTCTCTGTGAGGAGCCCTCCACTTTGGCACGGACTTCTTGCTTGGGCTGACAGGGCTTGGTCTTGCTGAGCAGGGTACAAGACCCCACTATCGCTCAGGCTTTGGGGTAGAGGTGGCATCTGGAGCTCAGGAGAGACGCGTCTTTATAGCCGTGATGAGCCTACATAAATGAATGCGCTTTAAATAAGAGAACTCTGTATTCAGAGCTCTGGAATGGAGGCGCTGGGCCAGCCTGTAGCCTGCCTGAGGCACAGGGCCTCACATGGAATCCTGAGGTGCCTCCGCACTGATGGAAGAAGAGCAGGCCCAGCTGCTGGACATGCCCAGACATTGACGTGCGATACTGAATACTCCCCAGTGAACGTCAGATGCTGCTTTCAAAATGGGAAAAAAAAAGTTTTTTGGGGGGAGTCGGTGGATTAATTCTCAGGTGCTGAGATGTGCCCAAAGTGCCCACGCTGCACTCAGAACTGTGCTAAGAAATTGAAACTTTGTCCGCAAATGACTTGTAACTTAGAATGCAGGAGGACAAGCGCAGGATGTGGCTGTTAGAAATGTTTAGATCAGTTTTATGGCCTAGGATGGATGTCGCTTTCTCTGGCAGTTTTTGGGAAAGCTCCAATTTTTAAGGAAAGATTCATGGATTGGAAGTGTATTGCTGCTCCAAATCTTAAACACTTTGAATCATGTTGATTAGTACCAGCAGGTTCTGCAGGCATTTGGGGCCCTTGTTTCCCTCAGAACAAACATCCCAGATGCGTCAATAAATCTGATAAAAGGCCAGCGGGTCCCCACGGACCCTGGGGAAGATTTACGGCTGGAGACCTGGCCAGAGTTTGCTATTTTTCTGCTCCAACCAACTGTTCCAGAGAGGCTGCTGAATCCCTGGGCAATGTTTCTTATGTAATGTGGAAAAATACTTCAGATCCAGGCAGTGTCAGCCTGCGAAAAGCTAGGGAATTCATGCAGATGAGCCTTTGGGTAAGATAAACTGTGAGACTGTAAACTGTTCAGGACAGGGACTGAGTCTGTACAAGGCATAGCAGATTTTGGGTGCTATGTGTCACTGTGCACACTGTGTGCTCCCTACTATTAGCCATAGGGTAGTAAATTAGAGGCAGCTTCTAAGGCAGGGGTGGGCAAAGGGGCCTCCATGAGCCAGATCCAGCTCACCAAGCTAGCTGAGCCAGCCTATGCCTGCCCTGCCTCTCCTCCGCCCCCAGGACAATGAGACTGGGGAGCGCATGAAGTCTCCCCCCGCCAGCGGCCTGCAGCACCAGAGGGAACAGCCAACAGTTCAGAACAGCTGACGGTTCACACTAGGTGCCGCATGCCCCTTGCAGGGTGGGGGCAGGAGGCAAAGACTTCATGCGCTCCCCCGCCCCCAGGCCCTGATTGGCCTGGGGGTTGGAGGAGTGTACAAAGTCTTCTCCTGCCACCAGGGGCACAGGGCGCCTAGATGGAACTGCCGGCTGTTCAAAACAGCTAGCAGTTCTCTCTAGGTTCTGGGGGAGTAGCGAGGGGCAAAGACTTCATGCGCTCCCCCACCCCAGGCCAATTAGGATCTGTGGGCAGGGGAACATGGGAAGTGTCCTGCCCCCACCCCTTCTGCCCGAGGCTCCAGCCCTTCCAGGGCAGCCCAAGGCCACTTCTGAAATTTATGAAGTGACACCCCCCCCTTTAAAAATTAGTGTCCACCCCTGTTCTAATGTGTTTGATGAAGGGTGTGCCTATTCACTGTAAACCACTCTGAATTCCATCCATTCCTTCGCTTGTCCTTGGTAGCATCTCTCTAGAAATGGGTCAAACGTTGAGGAGGAGTCTGTTCTTCATGAAAGGCCTGTTCTGAATTCTGGGGCTCTAGCATATTCTGCATAGCTCTGGTCACTCAGGCTATGTCTGCACTACCAGGTTATTTCGAAATAAGTTATGTCAAAATAATAACACCGGAAATAATGATTTCAAAATAAGCTTATTTCTCTTCACAAGCAGGAGTTATTATTTCAAAATAACAAGCCCATTATTTCGAAATAATGGACGTGGCAGTTGTGGATGCTCACCTTGTTATTTTGAAATAAGCTAAACATGCCCTGAGGTAAGATGCAAGAACTTGGGATCATTGCTGCCTAAGAGCTCAGTCACTCCTGCTGCAAAACACCTCCCATCCTCTCCAAGAGTGTGTCTAGACTACCTAGTTTTGTCGACAAAAGTGGACTTTTGTCGACAAAACAATACCAGCGTCTACACTACCGCGGAGTTCTGTCGACATAACGTCGACAGAACTCCGCGGTTTTGTCGACGCTGGTATACCTCATTTTACGAGGCATAACACCTTCTGTCGACAGAACTCTGTCGACAGAAGGTGTTATTGCCTGTAACACTGCGTCCAGACTACGGAGTTCTGTTGACAAAGCGGCTTGCTTTGTCGACAGAACTCCATGTGTCTGGACGCAAATTGTCGACGGAAGTTTTGTCGACAGTATCTGTCGACAAAACTTCCGTCGACAAAACGCGGTAGTCTAGACGTACCCTAAGAGGCATGAGTGAGGAGGATGCTGTGAACAGAATTGTGGTGACCTGAACCTGATGGTCTATGAAACTCCCTCATCATCAGCAGGAGAAATTCTGGTAGCCACTAGGAATCTGGTGCTGACAATAACCCTGCAGCTGACCCAAAAGAAAACCATGTGCAGAGAGGTACTGGAAGGGAAGAAAGGTCACCACTCCAACAACGAGGCTGCAGATGGGGCAGCTTTCCAAGCCCAGAACATGCTAGCTACATCCTGCCACCCATACAGAGATTGGCCAAGTGTCCCTCTGCTTGGAGCCCTCCCTCATTTCGCAAGCAGCTCCTCTTTGAGATTCACTCACAGCTCTCTCTTTAAAACTCATTCCCCTTACCTTCCCCCACAGACCTACTGTGGCTGCCACTGATGCCTCACCAGTACTTCTGACTGTTTGTATTGTAGCTCTCTAAGGTAAACTGCAAGTGGCTTGGAGCACGGACTGCGTTAGACTGGGGCTACGTCTGCTTTTTTTGCGGAAGAGCAGATGCGCTCTTTCGGAAGCCCTGTCTTCCTCCTTCCATGAGGCAGAAGGGCTCTTCCAAAAGAGAAGGATTTTCCAAAATTTGGCCCAGTGTAGATAGGCCAAATTTTGGAAAAGCCTCGTTACAAAAAAACTACCAGAAAAAGGTACACAAATTGCGGTGTGCATTTTGCGTATCTTTTTCCGATAGGTCATTGTAGTCTAGATGTAGCCTAAATGCTGGCTTCAACATTGATTTATCCCATGTGTCATCACTTACCCCTGAGCCTGCTGCCAGTCCTGTCTCCATATTCTTAGCCTTTTTATTACAGCTCACCTTGGGGGAGGGCATAATTGGCTCTGGCTATATCTAGACTGCAGGCTTCTTTCGGAAGAAGATCTTCTGAAAAAACTTCTTACGAAAGAAAGTGTCCACACAGCAAAAGCGCATCAAAAAAGCAATCTGCTTTTTCAAAAGATAGCATCCAGACTGAACGGACGCTAGCTCTCATTTAAGTTGTGATTACTAGGGACTGAGTGGCTACCAGGGCACCTGTGCTCTTTCCTCTTCTTTCAAAAGAACTCCCTCTTCCCCATCCACATACACCTTTTTTGGAAAGATCTCTTTCAGAAAAAGGCTTCTTCCTCATAGGAAGAGGTTTACCAATGTCAGAAAAACCCCTCTGTTCTTTCGATTTTTTTGTCAAAAGAATGCGATTGCAGTGTGGACATAAGTGAAGTTTTTCGGAAAAACGGCCGTTTTTCTGAAAAAAAAAAAACTCTGTAGTGTAGACAGTACCCTAAAAATGCCTGCTTGAATCCTTGAGGCTTGGGGTTGGGAGGGAGTGGAGGAATGATCTAACATGTAGACGTGACACTCACTGCCCCAGATTATGAAATCAACTAATAGATGCATCTTCAGTGATAAACCCAGATCATCAGCCAAAGGAATGTTAGCGGCAGAAGAAAAGCTTGAATGACAAGCCAGGCCTGTTCACACAATCCTGTCATAGCGATAGACTGATAACAGCTTTCTGGGGCCTTGATCAAAGGGAGTGCATGGAAACATTTTGCTTGATCTGAAGAGTGCTTTTGACACAGTTAATTTCAGGATTTTAATGAACAGAGCTGAGTGGCTGGGGTGCTTTGATACTCTGAATGATGTTTCAGAGCTGCTTGATGGAAAAGCCTCAGCAAAATGGAGGTTTAAGTGACTGAGGCTAATCTGATCACAGGGAGTGAACTGCACCTCAGGGAGCGTGGTTTTACCAGAGGACTAGGAAGCCGGTTTGTTAGACTGTAGTTAATAACGTGCCTGAGTCTCTTCTGCTTTCCTTGGTTTAACTCCATGGAAAGGCCTGTTCCCCATTCTGTCTGTGCTCCAAACTGCCTTTCTGTTGGGCGGCCTGGAAGCACTTCGGAGAAGGAGCTGTCACGTCCCCCACCAGAGGGTGCCTCTCTGCCTCTTCCTGGGTATGTCTACACTACAGCACTAATTCGAACTAACTTAATTCGAATTAGTTAATTCAAACTAGGCGTTAGTCCTCATGGAATGAAGTTTACCTAGTTCGAATTAAGCGCTCTGTTAGTTCGAATTAAGTTCGAACTAGCGGTTCGCGTGTGTAGCGCCTATCAAAGTTAATTCGAACTAACGGCTGTTAGTTCGAATTAACTTTGTAGTGTAGCCTGAGGTTACTACCATCTTAGAGGAGCAGTCAGTGAATCTAGCCGCAGCCTTCTCCTTCTCCTCCTAAGTTCTACCTGGTCCAGCCCCCTGGACAATGCAGGTTTAGGCCCCTCCCGGCTATTTTCCAGTCTGCTTTTCAGTGACATAAATAATACAGCAGCCACCATTTCACAGTCGAATAGCTCTCCAACTTCTTTGTGTCTCATTAGGGAATGACCCTAATAGAACCTGGCCAGCCCTGGACATCTGGGCTACGTCTAGACTGGCATGATTTTCCGGAAATGCTTTTAATGGAAAAGGTTTCCGTTAAAAGCATTTTCAGAAAAGAGCGTCTAGATTGGCACGGACGCTTTTCCGCAAAAGCACTTTTTGCGAAAAAGCGTCCGTGGCCAATCTAGACGCTCTTTTCCACAAAAAAAGCCCCGATCGACATTTTCACGATCGGGGCTTTTTTGCGGAAAACAAATCTCAGCTGTCTACACTGGCCTTTTTGCGCAAAAATTTTGCGCAAAAGGGACTTTTGCCCGAACGGGAACAGCATAGCATTTCCGCAAGAAGCACTGATTTCTTACAGTAGGAAGTCAGTGCTTTTGCGGAAATTCAAGCAGCCATCCAGAAAAACTGGCCAGTCTAGACACAGCCCTGATGTCTATGCCAGCAGGAGTTATTTTACTTCCCCCTTAGAACACATCAACTCCAAAGTGACAGCAACCTCCTGCTTGAAGGCCCTTCTCTTCCCTGTAGTTGTGAGCTCCTAACCTCACACATGCCCTGCTTGCAGAAGGAATGCAGAGCAGTCCTGACACCTGAAGCCCAGAGGCAGGACCCTTTGGATCTGCTATGACACGCAGGTGAGAACACAGTGTAGTGGCTCACATCCTCCTCCGTCGTTCTCTTGTGGTGGTGGTGAAAGATGCTGGAAGGATGTCAATGGCCTTGATTTCTCCTCAGAGCAAGCACAGCAAGGCTCCCCCTCCTGATGCCCCTCAAGTTGTCTTGAAACCCAATCTCCTAGGAAACACTGGGGACTTTGGCCACAATGACCATCCAAATCCCTCCTCACCCCCCTCTCCTGTGGCATTTCAATGGTCATTCCTCTGTAGAGAATGAGGATTTTAAAACTAAACTAACAATGTTACAAGAGGAGACTGTGTGTTTGTGTCTGTATTGAACATAGTACCTCAGGGTATGTCTACACTACAAAGTTAGTTCGAACTAATGGACGTTAGTTCGAACTAACTTTAATAGGTGCTACACTAGTGCTCCGCTAGTTCGAATTTGAATCGAACTAGTGGAGCGCTTAGTTCGAACTAGGAAAACCTCATTTTACGAGGACTAACGCCTAGTTCAAACTAGCTAGTTCGAACTAAGGGCTGTGTAGCCCTTTAGTTCGAACTAGTGGGAGGCTAGCCCTCCCCAGGTTTCCCTGGTGGCCACTCTGGCCAACACCAGGGAAACTCTATGCCCCCCTCCCGGCCCCGGACCCCTTAAAGGGGCACGGGCTGGCTACGGTGCCCGTGCCAGGTGCAAGCCTGCCAGCACCCAGCTAGCAGACCCTGCACCTGGCACGGCACAGAGCCACCCACCCGATGCCCCCCAGCCCACCCCCTCTTGCCGGGACCAGGCTGGCGGCTCCCGGGAGTTTGCCCTGGACCGCAAGAGGCGGGCACCTTCCTGGGCTAGTGCAGACATCGTGGACCTCGTCCACGATCTCCGCACTAGGCACAGGAAAGTGGCCGTCTAGGGCAGGAGAGCTGCCAGCCTGGCCACCTAGGAGCAGGTGTGCATGAAAATCAAGGGGGTCCACTGAGACCCCCGACACTGAGCCCTGAGCTTACAATGGCCGTACTGGCTCAGACCAAAGGTCCATCTAGCCCAGTAGCCTGTCTGCCGACAGCGGCCAACCCTAGGGACCCTGGAGGGGATGGACCAAAGACAATGACCAAGCCATTTGTCTCGTGCCATCCCTCTCCAGCCTTCCACAAACTTTGGGCAGGGACACCACTCCTACCCTCTGGCTAATAGGACTCCATGGACCCAACCTCCATCACTTTATCTCACTTCCCTTTAAACTCTGTTCTAGTTCTAGCCTTCACAGCCTCCTGCAGCAAGGAGTTCCACAGGTTAACTATTTGCTTTGTCAAGAACAACAACTTTCTCTTACTAGTTTCAAGCCTGCTACCCATTCCTTTCCTTTGGTGTCCTCTAGTCCTTCTTTATGGGAACTCAGGAAGAACTTTTCTGAATGCACCCTCTCCACCCAACCCCTGCTTTTAGAGACCTCTATCCTGTCCCCCCTCCGTCTCCTCTTTTCTAAGCTGAACAGTCCCAGTCTCTGTAGCCTTTCTTCATCTGGGACCTGTTCCCAACCCCTGATCATGTTAGTTGCCCTCCCCTCTCCCAGCCTTTCTCTTCCCCTCTCCCACCTCCTTTTCCCAGTCTCCCCCAGTTTTTTTCAATAAAGACAGAGTCAATGTTGGAAGAAACGTTATCTTTATTTTGTACATCAAGAAGAAGGGGGGCTAGGGAAGGGTAAGTGGAAGGAGGTGAGGGAGGAATGGGGTACGAGCCCCCGATGGGGAGGACTGGGCTGGCTCTGCGGGCTTCTGGGGGTGGAAGCTCTCCTGCAGCCCCCCAATTACTCCCTCTCCCCAGATGGCAGCCTGCGGCAAGTGCAGCCGGGCTGATGGCCGAGTGGTGTGATGTGCCCAGTGTGGGCACTCAGGGCACTCCAAGCCAGAACTTCTTTGCAAGCGGGGCACCCCTTAGAACTGTGTGTCCGGGGTGGGGGTCGGGACCCTTTAAGCGCAGCCCTCGGCTAGCCTGAGACAGTATCTCCATGCTCTAAGTCCTCCTTTTATGCCCTGCCGGCACTGCTTCCGGCCATCCTTAAGCCCTGTTCAGAGTCCACTCAATGTGGACTTGCTAGTTCGAACTAGCAAAACGCTAGTTCGAACTAGTTTTTAGTTCTAGATGCGTTAGTTCGAACTAGCTTAGTTCAAATTAACTAATTCGAACTAAGTTAGTTCGAACTAACTTTGTAGTGTAGACGTACCCTCAGTGAGCTTCGCACCACGTGAACCAGCTCTGCCCTTACATAACATATAGCACCAAGCTATATGGTGCTATGTAAACAGCCATACCCCAGTGGCAGAATCAGCATGAACTGTGTTGGTGATGTTATGGCATGTGTTTCACCTCGGTCACAGAACAGCTGTTTGATGGGCACGTCTTTCCATCACTACTGACTTGGCCTGGAGTCTTTTCATCATGGAGATTTTTCTGCAAGTGTTTTCTGAGACACCTCCAACTGTCCCTGATGGAATCATCAATGCAGATGCAGAATTTGCTCCTGCTTCTGTTTCCTCTTTTCTCGTTTGAGTGGGAGGAGGGGAAATTGCCAAATGAAGTGCAGGACAGCTAGGGAACCTTATTCCATGTCTCAGTCCTGTCTATGGTGAGACATTGCTTCATGCTCTTACAACTGTAAGCGGGGGAATGTCTCCTGGCTCCTACACTACAACAGTGAAATGGTCTGGTGAAAGGAACTGAGTCCCCGCTCCCACTTCCTTTACCCAGAGGCCTCCCTGACCTCAAGGGCTCCCCTTCCACTCTCCTGCATGGCAGAGCCCTCGTAACCCCAACAAGCTGGGCTCAACCCCCAACCTTGTTATGGTTACCTCAGACAGGGGCTAAGGTTGCCCAATGCCGGGATGCTCTCTTCTCACTCGCTGTTTCCCTGACCGACTGGTGATTACACACACTTCAAAGCAATACAATTCATTAAATAGCTATCAATTAAAAAACCAAAAGAATAAGGAAAAAAAGGAAAGTGACTGGAAAACACTTCACTCTGCTCTGTGGCACTGAGACACAAACTGCGTCTTGGCAATGTTAGGACAGTTCAGTCTGTTCCTTGTAGGTCCCTGGCCGCCTCCTCAGGCCCTGGGTGTTCTGCAGCGATACTGCAGGTCAGACACTTGCTCTGTGGGGCAGGATCCTTCTCCTCAGCATCAGCCCCTCTTCTCCCACCCCAGGCCCAGCTCAGGCCCATGTCATTGCCTTAGCTCGGCCCCACCAGTCTGACTCAGGCACAACCCAACCTACATAGGAGCATTCAGGATGGGACTTTTCCCCCAGATTCCTCACTCCTTCGTTGGGCTGCCCACCCTGTCAATCAGGTTGACCTGGAGCGCTGGCCTCTTCCCATTCTTCCTGGGGGCTGTCAGTCTCAGAGTCCTGATTTCTGATGGACTCTTCCCCTTCCTTTTGATAATGGGAGTTAACCAACCAGAAACCCCCACTGGGTTTTAGTAAGGGGCCGACAGTCCCTTCCACAAAGTGAGAGTGTGCCTCTTCTTTGCAGTTCTCTGACCCTGCTGAGCTCTGGGAAACAGCTGAATAATCAAGGAGCGTGCTCCAGATGGACGGGTGTTGATAGAAGCCCACTGATAAGTCATGCCGGGTGGGACGTGGCTAATGTGCACTTACCATGTTCTGGCAAGATGAGAACTAGTAAGCCAAGGGAGCGAGGTGGTTCTTAAACCAGCTGTAGGCAGGGACAGGGGACTGGCCTGTTCAAAGATGTTTTTGACTGTGTCTTGCTTTCCTTTGGCAGAGTCTCTGCTGGTACATTCCAGGCTGGACAGCTATGCCTGCCCCTTGGGACAGTTCCCCTGTGGCAACCTGTCTGTTTGTCTACCCCAGCTCCTGCACTGCAATGGAGAGAAGGACTGTGATAACGGAGCTGATGAAGAGAACTGTGGTAATTAGCTAACCTCGTAGCTGGCCACCTCTTTTCCTGTCTTCTTGCCTCCATAACAAAGGCAGATGCCCTGTAATTAATAAACCATGTTGGACCTGGGTTAGGGATTGTCAGATAGAGATTGCCCCAGCCTTGAATGTAGGAATGTAAGTCCTAGCGGAATGATCTCTCAGGACACAGTCGAGTCAAAGGGACAATGAGCAGGCACTAACATAAACTAGAAGGGGACCGATATCACCTAACATGGGGCTGGCACCAGAGTTTGGACACCCCGTGTTTCAGGGGAGTCAGACCTAAAGATTTGGTACATTATAAAAATGGGCTCGAACTACAAGAACCAGCTTCAGATCAGATTCTGAATTCCCTCCCTCCAAGGTCAGGGGTATTCCTATCCAGGCGCTTGGTTCAGGCCCAGCACAGATGTAAACATCTCTTCAGCAGGTGGCACACGGTTCCTAGCTCAGGAATTAGAGTGGAGATGAGCGAGCCTGGGGGAAGCGGGGCATGGGGAGGAGGAGTGAGTGAGTCTGCTGTGAGAAGACAGGTGCCAGACAAACCCACCTGCTGTCCACCTTCTCTTTTCTAGTGGATAACAGTGGGTGGCTGCAGATCTTGGACAACATGCAGCAGACCAAGGGCAGCAGAGCCACTCGGAAAGAGGAGACTCCAGACTGTGGTGAGCACTTCATTCCAGGGGCTGACTTTGTGTTCCTTCCTCATCTGCTGTGTCTTCTCTAGCCTCTCAATGCTGCTGTCCAAGGCCTCCTGTTTCCCTCCCTCAAGCCCCTCCTCCCTGTAGCTAGGGTTGACGCTCCGTGACGCAGGTGTTCCCTTGTGGCCCTGTGGGGTTGAACCACGCCCTAAAGATGGGATCCTGGGAATTTTGTCACTCGGACCCAATGGTAAAATCTCACCCTGCAGCCCAACCCGAAATTCAGAATGAGTTTTGCTCATGTTTGTGGGAGTTTGACTCTCCCTCCCTGACTCCCCACAAGGGGCTCTGGCCAGGACTAGTTGTGCTGAAATACCCCAACCAAGGCCTTGTGAGATTCCCAGCCCAAGCGGGCCTACCTGAGAAGTTCAGGAAAACATTTCTTCCCATCCTTCCCCTTTCCATTCTCTCCAGCTATGTCTAGACTGCAGGCTTCATTCAGAAGAAGCTTTTCCAGAAGAGATCTTCCAAAAAAACTTCTTCCGAAAGAGAATCCACACTGCCAAAGTGCATCGAAAAGCGATCTGTTTTTTCGACAGATAGTGTCCACGTTGAATGGATGGTATCTCACATTTACGCTGTGATTACTATGGGTGGAATGGCCACCAGGGCACTTGTGTTTTTTCCTCTTTTCTCTTCTTGCGAAAGAACTCCCTCTTCCCTGTTCACACAACTCCTTCTTCCAAAAGAACTCTTTTGGAAAAAGGCTTCTTCCTCATAGAAAGTGGTTTGCCAATGTCAGAAAAACACTTCTGTTCTTTTGATTTTTTGTCAAAAGAACATGATTGTAGTGTGGACGTAAGTGAAGTTTTTTCGGAAAAACGGCCCACCCTCTTGCCACTTCTTCCATTCTTCCACCACTCCCTCTTTTCTCTTTAGTTGTGTGTCTGCCATCCTCTGCCCCTTGATCCTGATCTACCCAACCAGTCCAGACCCTCCCTGTGCACCTGTGTGATCTTTTATGTGCTCACTGACCCATTGAGATCCTGTCTGTCTCCAGTCTCACTGTTTCCCTTGTGCTTGTCCCCAGTGCTTGACCAGGTCCCAGAGCAATGCCAGTGCTGGGGAAGGACAATAGACTGCACCAGCCAGAACTTGCCCTCCATCCCCTGGGTCTCCTCCAATGTGACAAAGCTGTGAGTAACAGAGACCACTGTGGGGTAAACATGTCCCTTTCTCTGCAAAATTGGAACCTGTGGGAAATTCGCCCCTGTTCCCATTTTTAGCCAAACTGCTGCATAGCATCAGTCATCAAGAGGGTAGTGCCACCTAGTGGTAAGGTTTCAGAGAAAGCTAGTTCCAAAGTATGGGAGACTATAATGCACAGAAATTGGTGCCTGTTATGGTGAGTCTGGGGTTATCACAAGAAGACCTTTATCTCTTAGATTAAGGATGCCCCCAGATGCTCAAATCCCAGCTTTTCCCTAATACTCTACAATCTTATCCAGGAGGTTGCATTCTGCCAGGTGCTCTGTGCCAACCAGGCTAGAGAGGTCTGAGCCACTAATAGCTGGAGAGATGCCTTGTAAACACTGAACCTTTTGGCCAAACCTCCAGGCTGTATTTCCCTGGAGAAGGCCTTTGCAGTGCTTGTTGTGAAGGGAAGAGAGAGATTTTGACATCAGACTGAATGAATTTCCCATCCATTTGTTTGTACTGGGTTGTTGTCTTTACCTGGATTATTGGCATTAAATAATGGACCCTTTGCATTTCCCCAACCCCTTTCCTCTGAGGTATTGCACAGTTCTGTGGGGCTGCAAACATTGCCTAAAAACATGGCATGTCCAATATTTGGAGCCCTGCAGCTTTTTGGGATCATAACACCTGAGCAGCATGCAAGGTGTACCTGGTTAATCAGTCTAAGCATGGAAATGCCATTTGTACATAAGAATTGGGGGGATGGAAGGGATTGGAGCATTCAACACCCTCAGGTGTCAAAAATGATGCTTGTAATTCAAGAAGTGCTGAAGGCAAATGGGATCACACAGGTTGCTCAGATAAGACAGGAAGAGGAGACCTGGGAAAGGCTACTAGGAGTAGAGAGACCTGCATTTCTTAATTATTCATGACATATACCCTGATCGGTGGTCCCTGATTTTTTTTCCACCCCCTCCCCAGAGACCTGAAGATTAATAAAATCCACTTACTGTTGGACAACCAGTTTGTCAGATACAAATGTCTGGAGAAGCTGTAAGTACTACCCCCTCGGAGCGGCAGGCTCATCAGCAAGGGCGTGGAGATTTGGGGGAAGAGTAGCACATGAGTCTCCAGCACCTCAGTAGTGTGCGGCATGGAAAAGAATAAGAGCACATATTTTGTAGGGCCAGCTTTGGCTAGCAAGAGATAATGATCTTGATTTCTTCAGCCTGGCAGGACCGCGGCTTTTCTCATTTTAATACTTGAGTGTTTGGCTTCAGCGTCAGCGAAGCAGAGAAAGCAGGAGGGCTGAGTAACCCCTTGTTTACAGTGGCTCTCTAGTTATTCATCACAGGGTTGGGGTTGGCTGGCTATCAGTGCTTCTGTTTCTCTCCCATTGATAGAGTCCTGCTCAGGTCCACACTTCGTATCTATATCCATATCTGCAAAAGTGATCTATGGATATCTGAATCCACATCTGTGAATGTGAATACCCACAGATATAAAGTAGATGTCTGTGTATTTGCAAGGCCCCCATTGAAATCAGTGGTAATTTCCTAGCTATCATGAACCCTAACAACACTGCTGCCTCTGTCACGTGCTAAGTAGAGGATCAGGAATCAGAGTGACCTATCAGAATTTTGCACACATCACAGGCATGGGTACTGGCAGTCCAGAGACCAGAATGAGTGTTACATGACAGAACAAAGAGCAGCAAACAGCTTTCTGTTCTGGCAAATCTTTTCTACACACCATTTCCTTTGGGTAAACAAGGTATTTCCAGGATGACACAGTCAATGGGTGTATGATCTGAGATCACTCAGAACATAAGAGAACAGATTTTTATTCTTTCAGATTGGATCCTGGCCTAGCATTCCACATGGTAGTAGTAATAATAATAACAACCATAGTGCATTTGTCTCTAGTGCACCAGGATCTCAGAGCTGCCATTAATGATTTCCAAGGATTTGTTCTTTCGTCTTTATTCCCCTCCCATGGGGAAACTGAGGCAGAGAAAGCAGCAGTGACTTTCCCAAATTTGCACAGGAAGCCTGTTAACAAAGCCAGGAATAAAACCCACAGTTCCTGACTCCCAGTCCTGTATTCTTATCCATCAGAGTGTCTCCCCTCTTCACTGCAGTTCATTCCCTGTGCTCCCCTAAATCCATTCCCGGGGCTGATCTGTTACTCCCTGGGATCCTGAGATGGGAGTGCTGTATGTTTCATTTCTTAGTCCTGATCTCTCGGGGAGGAGGAGGGGATAGGGCTGCCAGCGCTCTGTATGTCTGCTGAAGAGATACACGTTTGAGTCATTACTGGAAACCACCTTCATCTTATGATATTTCTGTTCTGTTTATAAACAGCCTCTTGCAGCACAACAAAATCCAGTCAATACCGCCCTATGCTTTTGCTGGACTTTCCAAGCTGAAAATGTTGTGAGTAGAAGGTTTTCCTCTTGTGGGTCACAGGATGGGTGGGGAGGTTATCGACAGTCTCAGGTTTTGTCTACACTTCTACAATTACAGCACAGCTGAGGCAGTGCTTAACACTGAAAGTGTGGCCATGCCAGGAGTGCTTAGCGAGAGCTCTCCCAGCGCCCTTTGTAAACCACCTCCATGAGGGGAGTAGCTAACAGCGCTAGGAGCTCAGTTACAGAGCTCTAACATGCAGTGCTTGCAGGGGTGTTTTTTTACACCGCTGAGCCAGAAAGTTGCAGTGCAGTAAAGCATTAGTGTAGACTTATCTGCTTATCCCAGGCAGCTCATTGTAATGTCGGAATGAATGCCGTCTGAAGACATGGGGCTCTAATGCCTTTTTCCTGCTTTTCTTGGGCAGCAGCCCCTCTGGAGATGTGTGGCTAAACAAAATGCACCCTCCTTCCCCAGGAAGGACCATGTTTGAAATTAGAGCACCTAGAGTGAGGACTCCTGCCTCTTCCAGATGTTTCTGCCTCACATTCCCCTCCCCCATCATTCATTCCAAATCAGGCTTGCACCTGACTTGAGGAGCTCCCCATTCACGCCCCTAAAGTAAGGAAGGTTTATGGGCATCGCTGGGGGAAATGGATGATGAATGGAAACCAGTTTAATGAACAGCATCAACCCAAGGTCACGTCTCTTCTCCTTTAATAATTCCAGGTTCCTGAGCTACAATAAAATCACTGAACTGAATCCAAGAGTCTTCCAGGACCTGCATCATCTTGAATGGCTGTAAGTGCTTCTTCAGGTGGTATGTCTGCAGGGGTGCCTCTGAGGACTGAGGAGTTAGAATTGATTTTTAGGGCAGGTTAGTCTGAATATCAAAACTGATGCTCAAGGTGTGGAATTCATTAGGCCAGGCAATTGTCTCTTCCCAATAGAAGCAGTAAGGGCCCAGTTGCTTGGGACATTGAGAAGGAGACCGAGCAAACCCTTGGTGAGTGTAGTTAAGCGCACTAACTTACAGTGGCCTCAGGAAGGAAATCAGGCAGGGCGTATCCACTTTTTTTCATGCTTGACATCTCTGATCTGTGGCATAAACTTGCTCCAGGGTCTCAGGCATGAAATTCTGCTCTCCAGCTTCAGTTCTTAAATCAAAAGACTCCTCTTTTTGTAAAGATGGAATAGCCCCCAACCTGCGACAAGGCTGTAGACTTAAGGGATGTTAATTGAATGGCACGTGGATGTTAACAGGGAACACAGGAGGAGAGTGGGAAATGTGGTGGGTTAAACCCCCTGGCATGCCACCTGATGTGCTGACGAGACTCCTGAGCTCACTTTTCCTGCCAGCTTGGGCATTCTTTAATCCTGTTTCGCTGAGCCAAGCTCATAGGCCTCCGCCAGACACACATGGGTGTGTGTTATGTCACTGGCGTGTGACATCACTGATCACCACAAAGAGAAGGTGACTGTTTACTCTGCTATAATGAGTTTTGTTTTTCCAAATGTGCAGCACGTTGGGAGCTCTCCCGGCCTTTCTCTTGCAGTGGTCACCAATCAGGATCCACTGGTAGCTCTTGGAGCCTCTAACAGGCGATCCTGATGGGTTTGGCCAAGAGGCTTCAGCTGCCCCCTCCTCTCACTGCTGTGCATCTCCTGCCCTTTGCCTTGGAGCTGCCCCCCTCCAGGAGCCTCCTGCTTGTGGTACAGAGCAGGGAAGGGAGAAGAGGGGTCGCTGAAGTCAGGGTGCCCCCTCTCCCACGCTGTATTCTATCTCTACAGAACAGGGGGGAGGGTACAACAGGGCTTGGCTTGGCTTGGCTTGGAGGAGAGTTTGCTGGCTGCCTTTGGGAGTGGTGCTGGGCCAGTCCCACTGCACCACCACCCAGGAGCCACCTGAGGTAAGCAGTGTCCAGCTGGAACCAGCTCCGAACCCCTGCCCCAGGCATGAACCCCCTCCTGTACCCCAAGCCTCAGTCCTGAGCCCCCTAAACCCAAACGCCCTCCCAAAGCTTGCACCCTGAACCCCCTTCTGTACCCCAACTCCGTGCCTCAGCCCAGAGCCCCTCACACTCCAAATCCCGTAGCCCAAGACCGGAGCCTGCACCCCAACCCTCTGCCCCTGCCTGGTGAAAGGGAGGGAAGATGGGGAAGAGAGGGAGGATGGAGGGAGTAGTGGCAGGGCCTCAGAGAAAGGACACGAAGGTGGTGAGGCAAGGGCATTTGGGTTTGAGGTAGATTTTACATGATACTTAAATTCAAAAAGTGATCTTGTGTTTAAAAAGCTTGGAGACCACTGCTTTACAGGATCTGCCACCCCCCACGTGGGGGAGGAGGTGTGTTTGAGCCACTCCAATTTCCTTCCTTCCACATGAACAGAATCTGTCCTAACCCAGCCTTATACCTGTCAGCATGAGAACAGGGCGACACAATCTCACATGGTGTCTGGGTCTGTCCCATTGGATCTGATCCCTCGTGGTATTGACAAAGCTCAGGTCAGACTAGGGAAGTCTCTGGCCTCAAAAGATGTGGTCCTGGGAAATAGGTGAAGAGCCATAACTGAGAACCCTGTGCCTGGGATGTTTCAGGGGGATAACACACTTAGCTTTTTTCAGTCTAGTCCCTAGTAGAGATGTGTCTATATAATTCTCTACTCAGGAGGCCAAGGACTGGAATAGCAGAGGGGGTAAGGGGCGGTTTTGCAGGTTATAATTATAGGCCTTAGGGAGAATTCTGTATGATACAGTGCTGGATTAACAAGGGCTGCTGCTGGTCTGGACTGAGGTGTATTGGTGAGCCCTGAAATGGGACATGCCACTTTGACTTCACACACCCACCACATTGAAAACCAATGTTCCAAAAGTGCTATTCCTGCCAGTCAGCTCTTCATGGCTTGGGCCAAGTTAACCCCATCTGGGGCGGTTCTTCTTCAGGGTCCCGTGGTGCTGTGTATGGAGCTCATAAAGGGGTCACTGGAGAGGTGGAACAATAATGCCTGATTTGCAAGATGGCTGCCTTATTGAGCTTAACATCCTGGAGAGAGAACTTCCCAGCCTTTCAGATTCCTGTCATAATTTACCACATGATCAACCAACTGCTCCCTTAAATAGCCTAGAAAAAACCCTGAGGAGCAGCTCACTCTGGCTACGGCTACACTGGCGGGGGGCGGTTCAGAAGAAGATATGCACATCACGCTCGTATTCGCATATCTTCTTCCAATTCTTTTTGCGGAAGAGGTTTTGCTAATATTTGGCCAGCCAAATGGCGGAAAAAAACCCTCTTTCACAAGACCCTGTAAACCTTGATTTATGAGGAATAAGGGGTCTTGCGAAAGAGATTATTTTTCCAACATTTGGCCTTGTCTACGCAGGGCCAAATATCTGCAAAACCTCTTCCACAAAAAGAATCAGAAGAAGATATGCAAATTGCGAGCGTGATTTGCATAACTTCTTCAGGAAAAAAACAGCAGTGTAGCTGTAGCCTCAGGGTGGTCCAGGGTATCAATCAACCACAGAATCTTTGGGGGAGCCGGACATGCCCTTAAATCTCAGATTCATTAAGTGGCCTTTTAATGTATCATTTATTTTGTAGCAAAAGAGAAAAAAGCCCAGCAGTCCCCAGATTGTGAAAGAAGCCAGACTCTGAATTCAGATCAAGCACATGAGCCAGAATGTTCTGGGGTGAAATTCAAATGGGTGATCTATGTACTCCTCTTCCCTGGAGTGGGCTGGCGGAGAAGACAGGGGAGGGAAAGGGCATGCAAGAGAGGAGGAAGCTGATGTTATTTGAGATGCTTCAGGGGGTAGCCGAGTTAGTCTGTACAGAAAAAACAACACATGGTCTGGTAGCACTTTATAGCCTAACAAAACATGTAGATAGTATCATGAGCTTTCGTGGGCACAGCCGGTCATCTGAAGAAGTGGTCTGTGCCCACGAAAGCTCATGATACCATCTATATGTTTTGTTACTTGAGATGTCAGTGAGAAAAGGAAGAAACCACCTCCCGCAGGGACAACTTAAGAGCTAATTATAAGCCCGGGAGACAATCGCACCTTCCTAACTTAATAGAGCCCCACATAACTTTGTTTCTAGGGAGTTGCCTCTTCATCTAAAGACTGTTCATCTGGCTCATCCCCTCTTCTCTTTCCAGAATGCTGGATAACAACAGAATCGCCAAGATCCTCCCAGCAACTTTTGAGGGGTTGAAATCACTGTACTTTCTGTAAGTCTCAAGCCAGTTCTCTGGGGCATATGTTTTCCCTCTTTCATAATGTCCCTGATGTTGCATCTTTCGTTCCCCTCCTAGCCAATGTTTTTCAACCATTTCAAGCTGGTGAACTCTTACTTACATTTGTCATGACCTCATTACAGTTACTATAAAAATAAGAGTATGAAGATGTACCAGCTATCCTGCTTTGGAGATACAATTTATGTGTATGTATCAAGAAGCTGACAGAATGCCTTGAAGGAAAAGGGAGTGAGGACTGGAAAAGCTGGATTTTCTTTGCTTTAGATAGTAATACAATTGTCAATGTTTGTGACCCCTTCCTGCATTGTCAGATTTGAGTGACCTTCTCCCCATAATGCTCCCATGGTTGAGAGACACCACTCTGTACCATTCCTTTCCGTTGCTGCACTCTATTTAAGGTTGAATCTTACTGCTATTATTCTGTCTAATGCAGGCAAATCTCCACTCAGAGGTTTGCCTGCATACAGAGTGAAGTGTCTGGCAAGTAATTATAGGCTGAGCTGCTGGTGCCACCTATATCTGTTGCCCACCACTTCACATTGTACAACCCTCTTTTCATTAATTGTAACTTTGCCAAACTTTCATTGTTTGTCTGAAATTTTCCATGCCAGGTGTGTGCTTCAGGGAGCGTGTTTTTGGGACATTTCAGCAAAAATGGTTCAGCCATTCATCAGAACAAGACAAGGGGGAAAGCTTTGTTTTGCCCGTCTTAAAAACTATTCCGACCACTATTTCAGTGAGATGCTCTCACACCTCCATGCCCTGGAGCGGGGACATGGCAGGGATGTGTCTTCTCATGTTCTTGTGAAAATCAACCCACATTTAGCCAATTCAGCTCCCACCTACTTGGTAGAGCCTTGCTAGAGTTGGGGAGTTCCATGCCCCGAAGATGCTGTCTGCAGCAAGCATGCTTCAGCCTAGGCTGCAGAGACCAAGCAGGGCTTTTCCTGCAATTACTATGGGTTGTCCATGCAACTGATTCTGGCCCTCTAGTGTGCATGAATTAGGCTGCCGTCTGTCATCACATACTCATGCACCATTATTTCCACGGGAACCCCCAAACTCCCTTTGCAGTGTTTGCAGTTCAGCTTTGGCTGTGGTTAAGCTGTGGTCATCTGTCAGTAGCCTAAAGAAAATAAGTGATGCTAACAGCAACCACTAGTATCTGTGCAATGGATTGGATGAGTGACCAGTCATCTCCAGTCACAGTGGGTGTGGCTCCCGGATATAATGGGAGCTGTCGGAGGGCTGGCTGTGGCAGACAGACTGCGAGAACAGGCCTAGTGAATTGTTGCACTTATTCTACTTAGCCCAGATGATAAATTGCATTAGTGAGAGGACCATGAATATAGTGTCTGATGGGCAACCGGTGCCTGCAAGAGGAGGGGATACAGGGAAGCCACCCCGAGGAACAGGAAAGGGGCATGAGGAAGCACCTTATTTAGCAATCGAAATGTTGGCGGGAGCACAGGAGGGCAGTGCATCTCCTGGGTGCTACCACAAGTCGTGTGTGTTGGACACGTGCTAGGCAGTACTACAGGTTTTCTTATTGCTTCCCACCCAGGTACATGCTGAACAACTCCCTGAGCAGCATGCCCAACACTTCCATCTGTGCAGAAATGCCGAAGCTCAGCTGGCTGTGAGTCCCCACGCTGGTGTGGAGATCTGTTGTCTCTGGGTTAGCCAGAGTAATGAACAGGCTCCTCGGCCCAGGCCTGCCTGGCAATCTTGCAAGCAGCTTGGAAGGGGGGGCGGGGAGGGCAGATTCCCAGAGCAGGAGAGAGGAGAGGAGGGGAGAGAAGCATCGGTCTTTTTTAGTATTCTGCAGGGTAGATGTGGTGAGAGCAGCAGTTAGCTTGGGGCAGTTTGGCTAGACCGGGGCGGGGCAGAGAGGAGAAGGCTGCAGCAGGCAAAAGACAAGCAAAGGTGTGTTAGCAGAGGGGAGGGAGGGGAACAGGTGGAGAGGAAGAACTGAAGGGCCAGTGAGAGCCCCGATGGGAGAGAGGAAACAACGAGAAGTCGTGAGCTGGCAGACGGGGGGATAGTGGGGTTTTTGATAATGACACAGAAAGCAGGACCTGAGAAGATGACCTGTGGAGTCATTTCTCACACCCCTGCCATGCACCTGGCTCAGGAGCTGTGTGCTTACAGGTAGCATTGGGATAGGCTCCAAGAAGAAGTGACATTTTATCGGGCAGGGGACATTTAGCTCAGAGAGGGATCAGTAAGGTGGAGGATTGTTATCCAAGGAAACTCAGCTTCTTCTCTTTCTCTAGGGAGCTGGAAGGAAACCAGATCCGTGCTCTGAGAAGCTCAGTGTTCCAGGAATGCAGCACCTTCACTGTGCTGTGAGTACCAACCCTGCGCCTGGCATACCCCAAGTTTGGGGGAGAGTGGGATGTGGAGTGGCTCTGGAGTCACACCTTCAACCCTCACCTGATGGGAGAAATCTGCTGGGACGTGCACGTGGTGCTGTGAACGTGGTCCAGTCCTCACGGAATCGGATCTAACACCAGAGATCGTGGGCCTGCTTCTCAACATTGGCTATGTCTACACTGCAAGTTTTTGTGGCAGAAAATATGCTAATGAGGGACTTGTTAGCATGAGTCGCGATGTCATTAGCATATTTTCTGCTGATGCTTTTTGCACAAGGGCTACGTCTAGATTGGCATGATTTTCCGGAAATGCTTCTAACGGAAAAGTTTTCTGTTAAAAGCATTTTCGGAATAGAGCGTCTAGATTGGCACCGATGCTTTTCCGCAAAAGCACTTTTTGCGGAAAAGCGTCCGTGCCAATCTAGATGCACTTTTCCACAAAAAAGCCCCAATCGCCATTTTCGTGATCGGGGCTTTTTTGCGGAAAACAAATCTGGACTGTCTACACTGGCCCTTTTGCGCAAAAATTTTGTGCAAAAGGACTTTTGCCCGAATGGGAGCAGCATAGTATTTCCGCAAGAACACTGACAATCTTACATGAGATCGTCAGTGCTTTTGCGGAAATTCAAGTGGCCAGTGTAGACAGCTGGCAAGTTTTTCCAGAAAAGTGGCTGATTTTCCGGAAAAACTGGCCAATCTAGACACAGCCAAGGGGTTTTTGTGCAAAAAGAAACAGTTTAGCCGCTTCTGTCTTATGCAAAAAAAACCTTTTGTGCAAGATCCTTATGTCTCCTGGGCAGAGCCAAGTCACTTTGTCCCTACTGTAGATCTGGCACCTTGAATCCATGTTAAGGCACACAAGCCATAAACAGCAACAACATTGACAGTTTTGTGGTATTTAAATATGTCATAAATCTGCATTTATACTTAATAATGAGGTGCAGCAATTTCACTTCCAGTTCATTGCTTTGACATCTGCTCAGATCAATAACGAGTAAGGCCCTACCAAATTCCCAGCTATGAAAAATGATACACACACAGCTGCACACACCCACCAGTCCTTTGTGTTCTTTTACAAGGTACTATATTATACAGATTTCACAGGGGAGACCTGTGTTTCTCAAATTGGGACTCCTGGCCCAAAAGGGAGTTGCAGGAGGCTCTCAAGATTATTTTAGAGTGGTTGTGGTATTGGCACCCTTGCTTGGGTGGCTGGAGACTGGTGGCTGTTGTCTGGGTGCCCTGCCCTGAAGTCAGCGCCCTGCCCCCAGCAGTGCAGAGGTAAGGATGGCAATATCATATCATGCCACCCTTACTCCTGGGCTGCTGCCTTCAGTGCTAGGCAGCCGAAGAGTAGTATCTGCAGCCCAAGGGCCCAGCTCTGCAGGCAGCAGAGCAGGAGTTAGAGTGGCGATACCAGGCGGTGCTAGAAGCCATGCAGAAGTAAGAGTAGAAGTACCGCAACACTCCCAACAAAAATCTTGTGATCCCCAACAACTTCTTTTTGGGTCAGGGCCCCTACAATTACGACACAGTGAAGTTTCAGAGACCATGAAATTTACTATTTTTAAATGCCTAAGACCATGAAATTGACCAAAATGGACCATGAATTTGGTAGGCTCTTAGTGTCAGTCCAGTGCATAATTAACACCTCTCCACATCACAAACCATGCAGAGTGAGTTAGTGTCCTTGGATGCAGGCAAAGGCAGAGGGTGGTGTGTAGCGATAGCTGACTTTTCTACTGCCACGTAACTGCTTTGGGTGTAAAAGGATTCACGGTCTACTCAGAACCTTTTACTAGCACTAAAACCCCTTTTACATTTGTCATTTAAAGAAGAAAAGTATGAAGCCTGCCCTAATAAGACCACAGCCTGTTAAACACCTGCCTGTTCTTTTTTGCCCCACATCCCTAAAGCCTGTTTTTGGTCAGTTTCATGTCTGGCCTGCAGTGTTTGCAGTGCTAAGCTATAGTGCGGGTGCTTTCCAGGAGCTGCCAAAGCCCAGGAATTCTCCAGAGACTATACAGCCCTGTCCCGGAGTCTAGTTTTCCTAAACATGATGTTTATATATTCCCCAGATAGCTCAACTCCTGGAGCGCTGCAAGATAAAGCTAATAAATTAGCAGGCCATAGATATGTTGTTCATATACACAAGCTACAAATTGTCATGGGACAGTGGTGTGAAAAGAAGGAATGGAATGTGCAGTGGAGCTGTCCTCCCAGAGTGAGGGATGATTGCTATCCAGGGCACTGGGAATGCATCACTGGATCCTTTTCCAAAGCTGTCAGTTCGGAGCAGGGGCGTCAATCCAAAGCTTATTGAACTGTATCTGCTATGTGGCTTTGGCATGACCCCGCCTCTATCCTTGGGCCAATTTCCCGTTCCCAAGTGTGGTTATGGAGCTGTGTTAACAATGGTCTAATTCCCAAGTAAGTCCCCTTATTTTTAGCTTGATGCACCTATTTACTCACTCACCTGGCAAGGGATTTGGGTGGCTTAAATAACTAATCTTGGAGCTATGGCTGTTGGAGATGGCAGAGATCCATTAGGTCACTTGGGCCGTGTCCACACTCAGGGGTTCTTTCGAAAAAAGTACCCTTTTTTCGAAAGAACTTCCCCTGCGTCCAGACTCAAGCCGCGTTCTTTCGAAATTATTTCGAAAGAACGCGGCTTTTCTTTCGATGGCGGTAAACCTCGTTTCACGAGGAAGAACGCCTTCTTTTGAAAGTTCCTCTTTCGAAAGAAGGCGTTCTACAATGTAAAGAGGCTGTCTTCGAAAGAGAGCATCCAGACTCGCTGGGTGCTCTCTTTCGAAAAAGCGGATTTCCTCTATCGAAAGATCCGCCTGCTGTCTAGACGCGATCTTTCGAAAGAGGCTCTTTCGAAAGATGCTTTCGAAAGAGGCTCTTTCGAAAGAAGCCTGCAGTCTAGACACAGCCTTGGTCTGATGCCCAGAGGGATGTTCACTCTTGTGAAATGCTTTGAGAGCCTCAGATGATGGGCCTGATACGGCATTTCAAAGAATGGCTGATTGGCCACTAAAGTCACTGAGCACTTCAGGTGCTTCGGAAACCAGCCCGCTTTTCATCAGTTACTTGTGGTTGACTTGAGGCACCTGCATGAGCAAATGGCGGCCCCGCGGTTTAGAAGTGGTTAGGCCTGCCACAGCGCAGCCAGCCTGGGTGGGCTGCTGTTGTGACTGGCTACGCAAACCAGGTGCTTTCTTGGCCTGCGTGCGGTGCACAAGTCAAACCCTCCGAGCAGTAAGCAAGCACGGTTCCAGCTAGCACTGTTATTGTTAATCCAGGTCGCCACTGAAACACAGCAGCACCGCTTGGGTCCTGTTGTGGCCGGTGCTCTCAGAGAGCTAATTTCCAAAGGCATGTTCGTGGTGCTGAGTGGCAAGGCAAGGAAACAGGAGTGGATGCAGTTCCGCCGCATTTTCTGAGTGAGCCCAGATGTTTCCAAATGCCTCAGTGCAGGGGCTAGGACTAGATGAGCTCTCCAGGTCCCACCAGCTCTGTATTTCTATATTACTATGAATCCTAGTAATTCTGAGCTTTCCCAGGCACCCAGCACCACGTGAACAACCCTGCAGCTGATGGAGCATTGGCAGCATATTCCAGAACTCAGTATCCAGAGTCCTGTGCTCTCTCTGGGTCTGGTGCCCAGACTCTGCCCCTTTGTGCTCCTGCCAGGACTTGGCTCCTGTGAGCTCTTGTCTACGCCAAGCCAATTGGGGTTCAGCTCCCTGGCACTGAAGTTGGGGTTTACTCCCTGGCAGCGTCTCCCCTGAAGCTACACACCTGTGTCTGGCCCATGCCAGCTGACGGGGCTCGAGCTAAGGGAGTGTTTAACTGCAGTGTAGCCATTCAAGCTGGTGCGTGGACTCTGGGACCCTGTGAAGGGGGAAGGTCCAAGAACAGCCTCAGCGTCTACACTGCAAACCAACAGCCTGAACGCTGCCAGTCCCTGAAACTGGCCAGCAATGGGTATCTGCTTGCAGTGCGGCCAGACCCTATGTGAGCCCCTGGCTTTGTAGTGTGTGTAGTGGGGGAGTCCCAAAGCAGGGAGCAGCCTTCCAGCACTTCCCTTCCCTTGCTAGGAAGCCTGCCCGTCTTCTCTGGCATGCAGCTTCAGAACAGGGCAGTTCACAGTGCCCTTCCCACTATAACCCCTTGGTACTCCCAGCGCATCTGTGGGCAAGTCCAAATGAGGTGGAGACTCGTGAGTATGTGGCGTGGGGGCTAAATTGCAGACTGAAGATTCTTAAAGTATCAGTAATCCATCTTCAGTGTCCCCACCCGGCCCTACCCTGCCCCGCCTTGGTACTTTTGCAAATGACCCAATGACATGGGAGGACCTTCCAGGTATGTTCAGCTGCAGAAGGCTGGGTACGGCTCCTTGGTGCAGCCTGCACAGGTCACAGAGGAGGCTCTTAGACATTTTAGCCAAGATGCTGAGCCCTGTTTTTCCCTTCCAGGACTTTCTCTGTCCCCTGCCACTACAGCTAGGAGGCGAGAGAGGGGCTCCCTCTCCCAGTGTAATGCTTCCTTGAAGCCAAGCAGCCAGGCACTTTTGCCTTTGATCAGGACTGTTTCTCAGGACTGTTATGTCAGCGTCATGGAAACATAAGCCGGGGCCAGATGGGAGGCATAAACACGCCCTGCCAATAACACTGGCACAAGTGACAGCTTTAGGAGGAGAAGAAACAGACAAAAAGAGGCCGGTTTACAGGGTGGAGTGGGACAGTGGGAAGAACCTTCCCACCCCAGCCCAGCGCTCCTCCCCTCACCCTGCCTCCTCCCTGCAACTATCCCAGCACAGCGATGCGCTGGTGCTACTGAGGCTCTCGCAATTAAGGGGTGAGGGTCAGTCTCTCATTCCTTGATTGAATGCTTGGCAAGGACTAAGGCTGCTCCCAGTGCCGCATTCCCATGCACTCCCTGTGGGTGGGCGTAGATTTAAGGCCGCCATAGACTGGGCTGAAGAAGACCTTTCATGGATGACAAACACACGCAATGGCCAGCAGCAAACTACATGCAGTGCGGGACCTGAGCCCTGGGAGCTGAGCTGTGTGTGAGGGGTCTGGAAATATCCTCCAGGCGCAGCAGTGCCGGTTCTCTGCTGGAGCCATGAACGAACGTTCGGGGATTCGGGAAGTTATGTGCACACGTTATTCAGTTTCGATCCCTCCCTTGTTTTCGCCTGTAGGGCCTGAGGGGTCAAATCCAGCAGTTGCACTGAAACTCCCTCCAAGCTGCCTCCTCATTAAGTAACATGGCTAGTGGTTGCACTGGAAACCCAGGGTTCATTGAGTATGGGACACAGACGTTCATGCCACAGGTTCTCAGGTCACAGACAATGAGCCCTCCTGAGTTCTGAACTGGATTTGTAGCCAGCTGAGCTCTGTGCAGTGTCAGGTTGCACTGGGAGCTCTGTTTGTTTCACACCCCTTGCATCTCTCCCTGTGTCTCTCTCACGCTCTCTTTAGCCACATGACCTCCCTGGCTCAGGCTGGGTCCGCTGACAGATTCTCTTCTGGGGCTTGGACTCATCTGATTCTATGATTTGTTGTGAGCAGACGCTGAATCCTCCAAATATGGGTGTGGAGTCTGGGCCCATGAGAGTGGGTCAGGGCACTGTCGCAAGCTAAGCACGAACCCCATGCTCCAGAAAGAGGAGGGAAAGCCTGAGGGCGCGGCTTCAAATATGCCTCTCGGCATTGCAGTGTCCAGATCTTCAGGTCCAAGGTCCTCAGCGTTCTGGGAAGTAACTAGGAAATGAAGGGCTGCTTGTCTCTCTCCCCCTCCAGGGTTCTGCGCAGAAACCAGATCAAGTGGATTGAGGAAGGGACGTTTTCCAAGCTGAACAGGCTGGTGGAGCTGTAAGTCTCGCTGTTGACGTGCCCAGATGCAGTGCCCTCCCCAGGGTCCACAGGGTGTCAGTGCTTGCGAGCGCTCGTCTTTGTGTAGATGGAGGGCAAAAGATGCCCACTGCCTAGATTGTGATTTGCTCATGATCCTGTGGGGAGTCTATTCTGTGCTTCTTCTCTTGGGGTACGTCTAAACTACATGCCTCCGTCGACGGAGGCATGTAGATTAGACAGATCGGCAGAGGGAAATGAAGCCGCGATTAAAATAATCGCGGCTTCATTTAAATTTAAATGGCTGCCCCGCTCTGCCGATCAGCTGTTTGTCGGCAGATCGGGGCAGTCTGGACGCGCCGCGTCGACAAAGAAGCCTTTCTTGATCGGCACAGGTAAACCTGGTTTCACGAGGCATACCTGTGCCGATCAAGAAAGGCTTCTTTGTCGACGCGGCACGTCCAGACTGCCCCGATCTGCCGACAAACAGCTGATTGGCAGAGCGGGGCAGCCATTTAAATTTAAATGAAGCCGCGATTATTTTAATCGCGGCTTCATTTCCCTCTGCCGATCTGTCTAATCTACATGCCTCCGTCGACGGAGGCATGTAGTCTAGACACACCCTTGGTGAATAGTTGCCTGACACTGGGCAGCTTGGCTGCTCCACTTACAGGTACAGGTCTTTGATACGTATGAAAGGGAAACACTGATATTGCTGGCTATAGTGCTAGCGGGTGGATCCAAGCTTACCCTTCTCCTAGCTCTGCTGATGCTCTTCACTCCTTACCTCTAGCACCCTTGCTGTTCCTGTCCTGCAGTCCCACACAGGGATGTTAAAAAACCATTCACAAGGTAACTGTATAAGCATTAAAAATCTTAGCAGTTACAGAGATACACGCTGTAGGCTGTGCAGTATAAGGCTTATACTGCAGTGTGTACAGTGAAGCATTCTCCCCAGGAGCAGGGCTAGCAGCCAGTGTGTGCCGGAAGCCAGCTCCTGGCTCCTGCCCCCACTCCTGGGGAGCCGGCTGTATCGTGGGCTCAGCAGTATAAGCTTTTGTACTGCAGAGCTTGCAGCACAGGGTAGTAGCTGGCTCCCCAGGAGCAGGGCAGCAAGCGGGATCCATCTTTTAAGCTGGCTCCGGTGCATACCTGCTCCCAGTTCTGGTCCTGGGGAGTCGGCTGCCGCCCTGCACTGTGGGTTCTGATACAAAACCAGCAGTGCAGGGTGGCAGCCAACTCCCTGGGAGCAGGGCCAGGAGCTGGCGTGTAACCGTTACGGTAACTGATAAACTCATCCCTAGGCTGGGCAATACTAGTATGTTCATAAATGATCTGGAAAAGTGGGAGAAACAGTGAGGTCCTAATGGCAAAGTTTGCAGATACAGAATTACTTAAGATAGTTAAGTCTGTGAAGAGTTCCAAAGGGATCTCACAATACTAGGTGACTGACTGATGAAATTCAATGTTGAGAAATGCAAAGTAATGTGCATTGGAAAGTATAATCCCAATTATACCTGCAAAACGATGGGCTCTAAATTAGCTGTTACTGCTCAAGAAAGAGATCTCGGAGTCATAGTGGATAATTCTCTGAAAACCTCTACACGATATGCAGCAGCAGTCAAAAAAGCCAACAAAATGTTAGGAACCATTAGGAAAAGGACAGATAAGACAGAAAAAAATGCATCTAATAAACATGTAACCCCTGTACCTAGAATACTGTATGCAGTTCTGGTCAGCCCATCTCAAATATATTGAAAAGACTGGAAAAAATACAGAGAAGATCAAGAAAAATTATTATGGAACAGCTTTCATATAAAGGAGAGATTAAGAAGATGCTAAAAGACACGAAAGGAGACAACTAAGAAGGGATGCGATAAAGGACTATAAGTAAAATCACAGCCAGTGTAGAGAAAGTAAAGAAGGAAGTGTTATTTGCGCCTTCATATAGCACAAGCTCTAGGAGTCACACAATGAAAATAAGAGGCAGTGGAAGTATGTCTTCACCCAATGCCCGGTCAGCCTACAGGACTTGTTTCCAGGAAATCTTGTGACATCCAAAGCTATAATAGGGTTCAAAAAAAAAACTGGATAATTTCAGGGACAATAGGTTCATTAGTGGCTCTTTGTCAAAATGATCCAGGATGCAGCCCCACACTCTGGGCGTCACTAAGCCTCTGACTGCCAAAAGTTGGGACTGGATGACAGAGGATGGATCACTTGATTGCCTGTTCTGTTCGTTCCTTCTGAAGCATCTGGCACTGGACTCTGTGGGTATGTCGACACTGCATTCCTCTTTCGACAGAGGAATGCAAATGCAGCCGAACGAAATTGCTAATGAAGCGGGGATTTGAATTTCCCACGCTTCATTTCCATAAACGTGGCCGGCTGCTTTTTCAAAATACCCTATTTTTAAAAAAAACCACTGTGTAGACGGGATTATTTCCAGAAAAAACCCCTTCGTTCAAAATAACCCTTAAACCTCATTTTATAAGGAGTAAGGGTTATTTTGAAAGAAGGGTTTTTTCCAGAAATAACCCAGTCTACACAGTGGGTTTTTTTTGGTTTTTTTTTGAAATAGGGTATTTCGAAAAAGCGGTTGGCCATGATTATGCAAATGAAGTGCGGGAAATTCAAATCCCCGCTTCATTTGCTATTTCATTTGTCTGCATTTGCATTCCCCTTTCGAAAGAAGAATGCAGTATAGACATACCCTGTCAGAAGACAGGATGCTGGGCTATCTGGATCATTGGTCTGACCCAGGCTGGCTGTTATGTTCTAATGCACCACAAGCCTAACCCACAACACTGCCTGCTGTTCCAGTCCTGGAGTCCCCACTCAGCTCTGCCAAGCACCCTGCACTAACCTTTTGCTATGCTTTGCCTGCTCCCACTCCCGCCCACCTACACCGAGCTCAGCAAGCACCTGAACATGCCCTGCCCTGCAATGTTCTAGTTCAGAGCTACTCAACTTTGGAAGTCCCGGGGCCCACAATGATACTCACAGCACATGCCGAGGGCCGCAACTTAAGTGTGGTTGCATGTACATGCAAATATATATGCAAATAGCTTATTTCACACTGATGGGCATGTATACAAACATTAAGGCAAGACTACACAACACACAGGCCCCATTTAAGTCAGTTCTGCTGTTAATAAAATGAAATATTTACCCAATTTCCACCCCCTATAACAGCACTTTTAATGAGCAATGACAGTCCAGGAATTTAACTACTAAAACACATATCAACAGAAGACCATTATATTGGCTACTTTTTTGTTTTGGCTCCCAGCCGCAAGCTGTGTGTTGTGCCCTGCATAAGCCCAAACTGTACCGCAGGCTGCAGACAAGCAGGCCACATGTTGAGTAGCCCTGTTCTAGTTACTCTTGCACTGAGCCTCTCTCGGGACTAGCATTTGCTCCCTAGGTGTATTGGTTTTCTCTTGTGTGCATAGGGTGATCCCCTGCTGCACCCACCAAGCCCGCTGTCTGAAATCCTGTTTCTGTTTGCACAGGGACCTCTCTTGCAATAGGCTGGAGGAACTTCCACCGTCTCTGTTCAGTAACTTGCACGACCTCCAGCAGCTGTGAGTACTGCATTGGAGTGCTCCAAGTCTTCATAGTATTTGTCACTATTGAAGGTCTTCAAGGGCTACAACAGAGAGCAGCTTGGGCAGCCAGCTGTCCCTGCGGGATGCACACAGTGCAGCTCTAGGGGGACCACCTGGCTCAGGGAATTGCTATTAGCCTTTTGCTTCTGAGCCATCAAGTCAAATCCAACCCAGATGAGTAGCACCCGCCATAGCTGACATGTATTTGTTGCCCTAACTGAAAGGGAACAATGGCCTGGGCCCACCGCACTGTGTGACCCTCTTCTGGCAACTTTGGCAGAAGAACAGTAATAACAGGACCCAGCTCTTACTTAGTGCTGTTCCTCTGTGCACTGTACTATACTGTCTTCCAAGGCACAGAGCACTCCCTCATGCTGGCAGGTCTCCCTCAAAGGCTGTGCTAGGCTGATGGGCTGGCAGCCAGAGTATAACAGTGGGCCTGTGACTGTTTCAAGGGAGGGTCCAAGGCCAGGGGAAGGTCTGCCATGGTTTTGCTCCTGCTGTGGCCTTGGTTTGTGTGTCATAGCTAAGGAATTGGCCCAGACTGCGCATGTTCAGATTCGAGCCTCCAGGGCAATTACAGGTTTAGCGGAGAACCGGAACTGACCTGATGGGGGCAGAATTAAAATAATCCGTTCAAGTCAATAGCCATGACACCGTACACTCACACTGCCATGGTACCTGCAGTCCTCAATGATCTGGTGCACCCAGTGGTTCATGGATGAGAGGAAGGGGTAGATAATCCTTTCTCTTACAGTACCTGGATGGCAGATGAGAGCACTAATCTAAAAGCAGCACATTGTTCTTTATAATCAATTAAAATAACATCCCATAATTAATTAGCATTAAGCCTGCCTTTTACCATCTCTAGATTTCTGCTACCATACTTCAATATTTTTACTTTCTTATTGGTTGTTTAACCCTAAACATCATCTTAGTCAACATCTGCATAAATACCATTCCAGTAACTATCAATACAGGCAACATTCTGCCAACACATTCACGTTTTGTCTCAATATGTTTCCATGATATGGGATTATGCCCTAGCTTGTCTCTAACTTGCCTCTCAGTTGTCTCACTTCACTCATATATTGCTAGGCCTTATTATTATCAAGATCTAAATTAGGTCCCTAAAGTGTTCTCTCCTCACATTTCAGCATATTTCTATTTAACATAAACAAGCATCGTCTCTGCAGGCTGCACTGGGTGCCAGGTTCCCTCTAAGCCATGAGTTTGAGCAGCTGTCCAGAAGAGATTCAGGTCCCACCCAGCTGAGTAGCAGAGTGCCACAGCCACTTACAGCTGGCAGTGTATGTTCTATTGGTGGTGCACATCTGCACATGTCTTGGTGCGCATCACAAAATTTATTTTTCATATGCATGAAAAAAATTAGAGGGAACATGGCTGTGGAGGTCTCTGCTTTTGGGTATCATGGGGAGTTTCTAGAAAGAAAGACTCGGCTTTTTCCCTTTGCAGGAATATTTCCTACAACCCCCTGAAGCAGATCTTTGCAGACCAGTTTGACAGCCTGCCCCAGCTGCGCTCTCTGTAAGTGAACAGCAGCACAGGCACTGCCTCTCCCAAGCCCCTTGAGCCTGTGGCCTCAGGCCAGTTGGGGAGACAAGCCAACTCATTTCTTCTGTTGCATTGAGTTTTACAGGAGTATTGAAGGTCTGGAGATCCCCAATGTCCAGCCCCGCATGTTCCAGAAACTCACCAATCTGTCTCACATGTGAGTACTGGGAGTGGAGGAAGGGTGGGATTGGGTCATAGCATCTTTTGCAGCTGTAGAAGTTAGTGCCAGGAGCAATTAAACAAACCGGGCTCAATCCTCAGTCAGTTTATTCTTTTGCGGTGGCCAGAAAGCAGCTGGATCTCCCCAGTGAGACATTCCTACCCCACTCCTCATTCAGCACCCTGGAGCTGGGGGAGCCAGGACCACTGTTTGCCGGGAGTCCCTAGCTGATGGAAAGGCCTCCTGCAGGTCAGACAAGAAGCCTTAATTTTAAGAACCCTCCAATCTGAACTGTACCAAGAGAGATGGGGGAACAAGCAAGTGCCACAGTATTTTAAAGGGGTTTTCTCCATAATCTGCGTGTGTGTGTTTGTATAGTGATGTGGTGCTGGGAGGGTTATATAGTTAGAATCCCCTTGACAGTGAAACTGAAAAAGGTACATTTTCAGGCCAGGTATTATAAAGCTATTGTTTAGTTCTCTGAAAACAATTGCTAAATAACCCAATTAGTGGTCCTTTTGGCAACCTGCTTGGGCATACTGAATTAAGAACAATTCAGATGTATTGATACACAAACTGGCCTATTTTCCAAGGACAGGCATCTTGGAAGATGCAGAGATATTTCACTAACCAGCCTGCTGTAAGGCACTTTGTCTTTTCTTCGGGTATAAATGTTGAAGCATACACAATGCAAGATAAATGTCCATGTCACTTTCTGCCGTTGGTCTGTTCCGATTAAAAACCTGAGTAAGTTTTGCACCGGTAACATTAGGGAACAGTAGCCAAGGACACTATTTTCTCACCCCTTTTGTGAGTGATCAGAACGGAAATGAGCCTTGCTTTGAAGTTTGCCATCCTTTTAAAGTGCTAAGCTGCTGTAGGATTGCTTTTGTGCGGTTTTTAAAGAGGGGATTTATATGAAATAACCCTTGGATAAAATGTGAATCCCGGTGAGTGGAATTTGAAAGGCTTGAATGATGGATGGATTTTGAAATGTTGTATGTTGACAAAGGTCCTGAGTTGAAGGGAAACTCTGTACACATTAAAGTGCTGATGAGTTATTGATTAAAACGCACCATTGCATAGTACCTGATTCCACAAAGCACATGCACATCTGTAGCACTTTATGCATGTGCGTAAGCACATTGCTGCACTGGGGTCAGGATGATTGCTTACACTTTGACCTTGCACTTTGGGATGAAAAGCAGGTGTGAGCTTGTACCAACATGGGCTTCCCAAACAAGGGTGCTGACGAGCCAACACTCCCCTGGAAGGGAATGCCTGAGATTTTCAACCCCATCCTTGGTCCCGAAGGGATTCAGTGCTCACACACGTATATGCAGAAGGGCATGTATTCTTCATAGAGCCTTGCAAACCCTTTGGTGCAGTGCAAACTTCCTCATCTCAACCCCTGTGGACATGTTACCGGTTCCTGCCCTATCCCCCTCACCCATGCTGCTGCACCTCACGCGGAGATGACAAGGGTAGACATGTATGATACACTGAACTTGAATCTGCTCCAGGATGAGAAGAGTGGTTCAGGCGGTGGAAGGAGAAGGGCACGAAGAATGTTTGGGGGAGGAGAGTTCGGGAGAAGAAGTGAGCAAAGGGGATGAGATGAGAGAGGTCCATGAGGCTCTGTGCCAGGTGGGCAAACTTCTTCTCAAGTAACCTCTAGGGACGGAGCTCCTGTCCTGAGCATCTAACACAGGTGATATCCCTTTGCCTGGCAGCTACTTTAAAAAGTTCCAGTATTGCAGCTACTCTCCGCATGTGCGGAGCTGCAAGCCCAACACAGACGGCATCTCCTCCATTGAGAACCTCCTGGCTAACATCATCCTCAGGGTCTTTGTCTGGGTCATCGCGTGCGTCACCTGCTTTGGGAATCTCTTTGTCATCGGCATGAGGTCCTTGGTCGTCTCCGAGAACAGCCAGCACACCATGGCCATCAAATCGCTCTGCTGTGAGTTGGGGGAGGGGCTGCTTCAGACAATGTCCGGCAAGTGCATGTGTGTGAGTGAGAGAGACAGCCCTTCTCCCCACAAGGCTGCAAGTGCAGGATTGGCTAGTGTCCTTTCCAGATTTGGACCATCCTGGCCCACTGCCCAGCTGGAATAGGCTCCACTTCAACAAGACATGTCCCAGAGCTCCCGAGCCTGTGCCTACCTCATTTACCATCCGTCTCCCAGAGCGCTGCAGTGCAATGCTGTGCGCGGGTGACCATCCTAACAGCGTTGGTGCCTTGTGTTCAGAGTAAGGGCCCCTCGCTGCATGCACACAGCTCCCAGTGACTTCAAAGGCAGGCGCACGCGGGTGTCCAAGGGAAAAATGGGTCCTGGTCCCAACTGCTCTGTAAGGGCTCATTGTGCCCAGGGGGGCGGTGGGAATGGGTTCCTTTCTTGGGGTGATGCTCGGACGTTGTCTCTGTCCCAGGTGCAGACTGTCTGATGGGAATCTACCTCTTCTTCATTGGAGCCTTTGATCTCAAGTTCTCCGGCGAGTACAACAAGCACGCCCATGTGTGGATGGCGAGCATCCAGTGCCAGCTGGTGGGCAGCCTGGCCATGCTGTCCTCAGAGGTGTCCGTGCTGCTGCTGACCTACATGACCCTGGAGAAGTTCTTCTGCATCGTCTTCCCATTCAGCCATTACGGAGTGGGCAAAAAGCAGACCCTCTGTGTGCTGGTCGTCATCTGGCTGTTGGGCTTTTCTCTCACCTTCATCCCCTTCTGGTGCAAGGAGTCCTTCGGGGACTACTACGGGAGGAACGGGGTGTGCTTCCCCCTCCAGTCTGACGAGACCGTGAGCCCAGGTGCCAGGGGCTACTCCACCGGGATATTTCTGGGTAAGGAATCCTCAGGGCATGGGAGCGGGACTGCTCAGCTGCCACTGAGCCGGTGGGGTGGTAGGCACCATGCAGCTGTAAACAGGGGACTGGGGCTTGCCTTTGCTGATGGGTGCTCTGCACCAGAGTCAAACAGGGAACTCAGTGTAAAGGAAAGTGCAATGAGAGGCTGGGTGGGCCAGTGGGCTGGGTGCCAGCTTGGGACACACCACAGCAATTCCTTGCTGCATCGCAAGCTTGGGCAAATTGCTTAGTCTCTCTGTGCCTCAGTTCCCCATCCTCAGTGGGGCCCGCCTCAGAGGGCTGCTGTGTGGCTCACAGCAGGGCATGCTCAGACCCAGCTGTGCCAGAGGCCACAGGACAGCTGACAGTGAGTGGTCACATGATTCTGCTGACAGACTGTTGCTTGTTCTCATGTGACTCAGTCCGGGCTGCTGGTGGGTGAAACAGGGCTGACCTGGCACAGCCGAGGGAAGCCGCAGCTCTCGGTGTTGGGGGAAGGGAGGGCAGGTAGGACGCTGGTGCTAGAGGTGAAGGGGGAGAGCAACCTGCTAACTAGCCCCTTAAGGACTGCTGATGTTTAGGGCTGGTAGCACCTTGGCCCCTGGTGCACACCCCAGAGCTCTGTTAACAAGGAGCATTTTGTTTGCAAAACGTTGGGGATTTGCTTGGCCTGCTCTCCTGGCCCCTTCAGAGCCCCACAAAGCCAGCCAGGCGAGTGCAGCGTTTCCCGCGGGGCTGAGGTGCACCCCTGCTCTCCAGGGGCAGGGTCACGTAGGAGAGGGGGCCGCACACGTCCCTGCCTCAGGCCGGTAGCAGGGCTATGCTGCATATGGCTGTGCAGAGCCAGGAGCTTTACTGCAGACTCAGGAGGCTCTTATAACTCACTGCGCGCCCACTTGTTACTGGCTTAACAACCCCTCGCCGCTCCCCAGGCATGAGGCCACTCCAGCCAAAGCGCTCCTGGGAGAGGGGGGCCAGCCTCAGACTCAGGAGACCAGACTCTGGCTCTCATCCATGGGCCCCAGGCATGCAGGGACCAGAAAATTAGCAAGGTGCAGACACAGCCGCCACGCAGGTGGGGCAGTGCAATTCCTAGCCAGGCAGCAGGAAGCTCACTTCCCTGCTGCCCAAATGCCATCCTGTTACCGTGGCAGGGCAGAAGCCGACTGTCTGTGTCCATGTGTTTTCCCCTGCTCCTTGGGAAGCAAGGGGTCGTCGTCCCTGCGAGGCTGCTGTATTGCTGCTAGCGGCTGTTCCACCCTTACACCCCATTTCAGCCAGCGTGTGGCACAGGCACCCTGGGTTGGCTCGCTGACGCACTCATGGCTGGTGGTTCCTCCTCGCTAGGCCTGAACCTCATTGCCTTCATCACCATCGTGTTCGCCTACACCAGCATGTTCTACTCCATCCACACCACAGCCACCAAGACCGCCGAGCGCAGCGTCTTCTCCAGGGAAGTGGCCATCGCCAAGCGGTTCTTCTTCATCGTCTTCACTGACGCCCTCTGCTGGATCCCCATCTTCCTCCTGAAGCTCCTCTCCTTGCTGCAGGTGGAAATACCAGGTGACTGACCAAGCCACGCTGGGCCCCACACCAGCAGCAGCTGTTTGTACACAGATGCCTTGACACGCAGAGCACTGCCATGCAGGGACTCCCTGCATGTGTCCCCATGTAGCCCCCCAGAGCTGGCCCGCAGCACCTGATCTCCAAGCTCAAAATACTCCATCGCTGATGGGCAAAAGCTGAAAGAGAAGAGCCAAACTCAGTTCCTATCTGTCCCTTGGCTCCCTGCTGAACACAGGCAGCGGCTTCTCTCTCCTGTTGGCTGACAGCTTCCTGCCATAGAACTGGAAGGAACCTTGAGAGGTCATCAAGTCTAGTCCCCTTCACTCGTGCCAGAAGCACCATCTAGATCAGGGGTGGGCAATCATTTTTTGGGGGTGGCCACTCTAAGATTTTGGTAAGTGGTCAAAGGCCATGCTACTATGGAAGGAGTGCAGGGTCTGGGACAGAGGTTGGGTACAGATGGGAGCTCAGGTTAGGGAACTGGGGAGGAGGAGAGGGTGTAGGATCTGAGGAGGAGTTTGGGGTGAAGGAGGGGATTGTGATCTGGGGGGGAGCTTAGGGTGCAGGATCTGGGAGAGGGTATAGGTGCCGAAGAGGGTTCTGGCCTAGGGGAGGGGGCGGGAGGATTCAGGGTCCAGGAGGGAGTTGTGACCTGGGAGAAGAGGGGAGAGGGGTATAAAGGATTTTGTTTGTGACTTGGGGCAGGAGGGTGTGGTGGCCTGGGGCAAGGAGTTGGGGAGAGAAAGAGAGTGGGGTGCCAGAGGCCAGCTCCAGCTTGCTTCAGCATCTCCCAGCCAGCATCCCTGCAGGAACCTGAGGCAGGCTCCCTATCTGCTGCAGTCCCAGGTTGCTCCATATGTCTCTGCTCTGGCCAGGGTGGGGAGGAAAGAGGCTGTGCATGCCCCACCCCATCTCCAGCAATATTTCTCAGTTCCTATTGGCCGAAAACTGACCAATAGGAGCTGAGAGATTTTGCTGGGGGTGAGAGCAGCACCCGAAGACTCCCCCTCTGTCCAGCATCCAGAGCAGAGAGCAGACAGCTGTTCAAAGTGTAGTGAGCTGCTCTGTGGTAAGGGTCCCTGGGAGATGGCCGTGGGCCAGATCTGGTAGCTTGGCATCCCGGATCGAGCCCGCTGGCCGTATGTTGCCTGGCCTGGTCTAGATCATCCTTGACAGATGTCTGTCTAACCTGCTCTTAAAAATCTCCAATGATGGAGATTCCACAACCCCCTTAGGCAATTTATTCCAGTGCTTAACCACCCTGACAGGACTTTTTCATAATGTCCAATCTAAACCTCCCTTGCTGCAATTGGAGCCCATTGATTCTTGTCCTCTCCTCAGAGGTTCAAGAGAATAATTTATCTCCCTCCCTGTAACACCCTTTTCGGTACTTGAAAGTTGTTATTTTGGCCCCTCTCAGTCTTCTCTTTTCTAGACTATAGAAACCCAGCTCCTCAGCCTCCCCTCACAGCTCATGTCTTTAGACTTTTCATCATTTTTGTTGCTTTTCTCTGGATCTTTTCCAATTTGTCCACATCTTTCCTGGAATGTGGCTCCCAAACCTGGAGCCTGAGGCCTGATCAGCGCAGAGTAGAGCCGTATAGCGACTCCTCCTGTCTTGCTCACAACGCTCCTGTTAACGCAGTCCAGAACGTTTGCTTTTTTGCAAGGGTGTCACAGATGCTCTGGAGTCTGGGCAGGTTCCTCTCTCATCCTAACCTGTCAGCTCAGCTCCTATAAGTTGGCTTCCAGTCTGCAGCTCACAACAGGCTGGGGAAAGGAAGCAGCAGTTTGTTGTCTAGGCCCAGGTCTGGTGGGGGTTAGAGGCAGCCTCCATTGCTGAGCCTGCTTCTCTTGTGTGCATGGAGAGGAGCGGGAGCAGTTTCTCTCATTGGCCTGCTCTGTAATGACTTCCTCTGCCAGGCGCACTCCCTTTTGCCCCCCTGGTTTGCCCATCTGCTGAATACCAGTTAGATGGAAGTGACATCAGCACTCGCTTTGTGATCAAAGTACGCACCATGTGCTGTTCTCTCTGCCACCGTGAGTTCAGCCCAGAGACAAGAACTGACCTTCCTGCTCCAGGCAGGCCCAAGCTTCTCAGCTCTGCCCCATTGTGCCTGGGTAAGACATGTTCAGCCCTAGAGGTGTGCTAGGAGGTTCATGTATTTGTCTGTGTGCGAATCCCAGCTCTGCTCTCAGCCTCGGTGGCCAAGCGTTTGGGGCCTCTCATCCTGGTCTGTTTGCTCACATCCCAAAACTGATCCCCGCCTGCAGACTGGAATGTCAGCCACCAGCCATGCCTGCAAGGAGCCAGCCTCCTGGCTCTCACACACGTAAGAGCTGGAATAGCTCAGACTTGATTGGGGTTCGTCTGCTTTACAGCTGGGTATGAGAGCAGAACATAGCCCCAATCTCCCTAGGATGTGGGCAATAAGGATGTAAGATCCCATTTAGTTGGTTAACCAGTTCAACATGATGTTTCACTGGTTAACCAGTTAAGGGGGGGCAGCCCAGCTGGGCTGGAGCAGCCACCTCCCACCATGGCCAGGCTGGAGCAGTCTGCTGCTTGCATCACCCGGAGCAGCTGCCGGGGTCTCAGGCTGCCAGGGACTCAGGCTGCAACGTGTCCTGTCTGCAGCAGGCCTCATGGGGCTGGAGCCATGGCAGGCAGGCAGCTGCTCCAGCCTCCACTGGTGAACCAGACCCAGTGAGCATCACCCATTAAGGGTGAGGCTTAACGACTAACGTTAACCTTTCACACCCTTAGTGGGCAGCCAGCCCCCATGGTTACTAACAGACTGTCTGTGTTGGAACAGGTACTGTGACGTCTTGGGTGGTCATTTTCATCCTGCCCATCAACAGTGCCTTGAACCCCATTCTGTACACCGTCACCACCACCCCCTTCCAGGAGAAGCTCAAGCTGTGTCTGCAGAAGAAGCAGCAGCAGTCACTCCAGGACCCAGAAATGTCCAGAATGTACTTTACCCTGGTGTCCATGCAAACCAGCAGCACCTGACAGTCCCTGGCCGCTTAGCCGAAAAGCCTCACTGCTTCATGCATGCAGCTCTGAAGGACCATGTCTCTGACCTATCCGGGTTCATTGCCCACCCCACTGGTGTAGCATTTGTGGGGCAGCAGCAGCCAGAGCGGAGCTGCCAGCCAGCTTTTGTGCATGGCGGGAACACCCCTCCCAGCTGTGGCAGCAGTGACAGACGGTGTGTTAGGAGCCGACAGAAGAAATGGTCGCAGACAGGGCCTGAACTCTGCTCATCTGCCCCATGGTTGAAAGCACTGGAATGCTGCCAGCCCCAGGCATTCTCACTGCCATGGGTCAGCAGTGGGGGGCTGTGGGTTGGCTGATGCTGGGTCAGCACAAGGATTCCCCAGCCGCTGTGGAATGGATGGTGTAGTAAGTCCTAACCCCCCACCTATGTTACGTGGAGCCGGTAGCTCCTTGGCCCTTCGCCCTGGAGACACGGGGCAGGAGCAGCTGCCTTTGGAACAGCTGCCCCCAATGCAGAGCACCAAGTGCATTGCCTATGTACCCAGCTTGGCTTGCAGGTTCAGAGCCCTAGAGTGGTGTCTGCACTGCTGGAGGCAAGTGTGAGTGCAGGGGAAGGAAGGTGGGATGAGAGCCCTGCCGTGCTCTGGTTTGGGGGCAAAGGCAGCAATAGCAGATGCCAGAGCGACCTTGGTGAAAGCTGCAGGCGACCTCAGCTTGTGGGGCAATGGCTCTGCCCTACCTATTCGGGAAGCCTTGGCTGTGGGACCAGGCAGCAGATACTGGGGTCGGCGACATGCTACAGAAGGGAGGTGGCGCTATCCCCAAATCTTCCTAGACCACCCTGAGCGCCAGGCCCTGTGTTCGGCACAGGAGTCCCCAGTCAGGGATTGCTCCCAACCACCCTGTCCAGCAAGGGCTCCAGGCTGCAGCCTGGTCTCCAGCGCTATCTGGGCTCACACCACAACTGAGGCCTAACTAATGCAGCCTGTGCCCAAACCCATTCCTAGGGAATGGCTGCCAGCAGAGAAATAGTAGCTGGTAATGGTTCATGTTCCTCTTTCATTTACTCCTGGGAAGGAGGCAAAAATTGACCTTTTCCTCCAGGGAGTGGCTGGGTCTGAGTTTGGCATTCGAGTGTCTCCCTGCCATACTCTGTGTGGACTGGCTAGCCCCACCCCTAACCCTAGGCAAGATTAACCTGCTAGGGCTTACCACCCTGAGCCCCAGAGCAGCCTACAGCCAGTGGAGTTTGCTTTAGCCCCATCCCAGGCTGGAATTTCTGCCATTCCCTGTTTGCTTTTTGGAACGATTCCAGCTAGGGATGCGTTGTCAACTACCCGACAAGCCTAGGCTTATCAGGTAGTCAAGGCAATTGCTCGGATTTCCTCCCCTCCACGACCCCCTTTGCTGCCTCTGTATCAGAGGCAGCGAGCAGTGGGAATAAGGAGCCAGTGGTAGGAGGAGCCGACTTAAAAAGCAGCAGCACGGGGGGGAGGGGGGCAGAGGAGGCTGCCACAAAGCAGCATCTGCCTGCGGTGGACTCAAGCTTGCCAGAGGCGGAGGCTGCTCTGGACACAGCCCCTGTCTATGGGGGATCCCAGCGGGGAGCTGGGACCTCCTGCAGGCAGGGGTGCTCCAGCAGGGCAGGCAGCCCAGCTCAATCCAGGCTCACACTGGATCCAGGATCTACCCCCTCCCCCACCCACTGTGTCTCTGCAGTTTAAATACACTTGGCAAGCAGGCAGCCTGGCTCCTACTACATTTATACTGCAGAGGCGCAGTGGGGTAGGTCCCAGACCCAGCGCGAGCCAGGACCGAGTGCCTTCCCTTACAGACAATCGTGTTGTCAATAGTATTTTTATTGACTATACGATTAGCCAGTTACCTGCCTCTTAACATCCTTATATCCAGCTCACTCCGTGGTGGAAAGGGGAGAGGGAGCAGACAGGAATTGAATATAGCAGCTGCGAGTGCGCCCGCGCCCCCTCCCCCCGGTGTGTTACCCCTATGCTTTGGAGGCTGTGACCTGCACAGAATGGCAAGTGGAGAGAGAAAGGCTGTGCCTTTAGTGTCTGTGCTCCCACAAACCATCAGTCTCCTTTTCCTGTTTGATGCCATAACTCCTATGGGAGGGGTGAGCAACTGGCTGTAGCCAAGGCGTCTGCATGGTAAGAGCCCTGGAAAGGTGACCAGGTAGATACCAAGTGCCTGTACCATGGGGCCGAGGAGGGGGGGGGGGCGGATAGGCGTGCATCAGAGATGCTGCTTATTAATAATGTGATTGTTCTGGAGGGCTCTGCTCATACATCTTGTGGTGAGCATTCAGCGAGAGATGGGTCAGATGGTGGATGTGGGCAATATTGCAGGGCTTCAGGTTGGGTGAAACCCCAGGGGGTACCACACTGAGCTCCATGGGATGCTGCATTAGCTGCCAAGAACAATGGGGCTTTAGGAGGAAGAGACTTGCTAATAAGCACATGGAGTCCTTAAATGGACAGGGAGAGCCAGCCCTTGAGGCCTGGATATGGCCATTTAATGCACTGCTTGCCATCCTGCCCTCTCCTGGGGGTGCCTGCGAAGCCAGCAGTTCAGATAACACTGGCCTGGCTCCTGGAAGCTGAGTGGCAGTATGGAAAGGAATTTGTTGGTTAGCAAACACACGGCCCCCTCCATCAGTCCACCACAGGGTCCTTACTGTCTCAGTTGGGGTTAATCACAGCTGAGCCAGGCAAGGAGTCTGAAGGAAGGACAGGCCAGCCCAAGCCAGCAGCCCAGAGGAATAGAAAGGAGGCCCTGCCATTTATATGCTTGGGCCAGAGGGAAAGTCAAAGGGGGAAATCAGATTGCATTGTTCCCAAACAAAGAGTTCTCCGATGGGTGTGAAGCTAACTCATGTGAGACCCATGCAACCTCTCTGCCCCGCCATTGCAGAAGTAATCATCAGAGCCCTGACCCTTTTGGCTTTGCAGTCCCCTTTTTACAAAACATGCTCACTCAGCCCCATGCTGGCATGACGGGGAGGGCTGTGGTCAGGAGGCTTCCCACCCCAGCTCTATTTTCTGGAGCCTATGTCAGGGCAGGGCCCTGTAAGGAGGAAGCACTGACAGCAGCAGTCAGCGTATAGCAAGGTTTCATCATTAGCCAGTAGATGACATTAGTACTTTATTACTACACGGAGGGGGAACCACAGCCCCCTTTGAAGTCAGACAATCTGTAGCGGCTGCATCTGATACAAAAAAGTCCCTTAAATACAAAACACGCGTCACTCTGGTGTTCGTCACCCAGCACCAAGCTCTTACCGCCTGAGTTATATATTAATATTCCAACTGTACAGTATTTATAGATTGGAAAAGAAACATTAAAAAGAGGCGAGAATCAGTCCCAAACGTTAGTTATACAACAACGAACAAACAGAATATAGCTGGTGTGCATTAGAGAAGAAAGCAGATTGTTACTGGTGAAACTGACAATTTCACCCGCCAGTGGGTTGTGTTGCCTTCCATTTGGAACAACGTCTAGTCATTTGGGTCCCTGATTAAAAAAGAAACCCCGTCAAGTGCATATCACTTCCTGTCATGGACAGACTGTTAAGAGTTTAGAGGGAAGGAGGGACATGATCAGAGCAGTGGGATCCTTGGATGAAGAGTTACGTTCTAACACTGTTACTTGCCTTTCACTCCCATTTGCAGTGGAGCGAGCACTGCTTCTTTGGTGGGAGAGCTAGTGTCCATAACAATGAGGGCAAACTAGGGTGCACTAACCCAATCCTTCCCCCCCTCCCCCCGCCTGATTAAAATGGCACTTCTGTTGTACAGTTTGGGGCAAACGCACATTACTCTCTCAGTGGGGGGCAGAATACAGTTATCAGATCAACCTCCCCCCGCCCCCATGGTCACATGTCATGGGCCAATGCTTTTAAATCTTCCCCACAGCCAAGCTAAAGTTCGTTGTGTAAGGGTGTGTCTGTGTAATGGAGGGGGTGTTCTTCACTTCCCACCTCAAGGCAATGGAAGTCTAACCCTGAGGCTTGCTAAAACCAGCCCAAGGGAGGACGTGAGCTGCACTGCTCATTTTTGGTCTCACTCCCAGCCTTGCAAAGGCAACCCTTCCCCTTGCACAGCTTGGACAGGGTGAATGCTTTGGAATTTGAACCCATCGATCTAAGACCCAATTTATTAGCGTGAAAGACTAGGCTCTCAATTAATTCAATGAGAATTAGGACTGGGCCCTTAGATAGCACAATAGTTGCATCCTCTTTCATCGGTCCACACGACCCCGTGCTGAAAACAGGGGTGATAGAGGTTCCTTGTATCTGATCAAATAGAAGGCACAGACCTGGAGTCCTTCCCAGTGAAATCAGCACCCAGAGTAAAATAGCTTCTGTTTTGCCATTCAACACATGGCAGTGCTTAATTAGAAACCAAATCAACCTAACACCCATCTGACCTGAACCAACTCCTCAGCCTGTGTCTCTCTGCCTGTGTGTCATGCTGCTTGGTGCCCCTCACACAGTCACATCCCCAGCAGACGCTCTGCCTGACACCACACAGCCATGCAGACACTGCACGAGCTCCGCCCTCTCTCCCTTCTCCTACACATCAGCATCATCTCTGGTCCCTTCACACACCACCACTCTCGTGGCCGAGGCCAGTCTCTGGGCTGAAAGGGTGAGCCCAGGGTCAGTCAGCAAAGGGGGCAATTAAGGCATCTGACTCTGGTCCAGTTGCTTCCTGGCTCAGCCTGCTGTATGTACTCCCCAACCCCTTTCCCAAGCCCCACTCTCTCCATGGCAGGCGGGTGATGGTGGGGCAGCTCTCCCCAGCAAGCAGCACACTGGTTCATTTCTGCACAGCTGCTCCTCAGAGCTTTAGGAAGGAGGCTGTTGCTGCCTTTCAGCCTGCAGCGGGGATTCTGGAAGCAGGAAATAAAGGCTTCGTTTTGGCCCCTTGTGCCCAGGATGTGCTGCTGGACACAGCTTTGAAGGTCTCTGGTGGTAAGGAGAAAGGGATCCCATGGAGATGGAGACAACGGCCGTCTCCTTCGGGATTGGTGGTTGATTCAAAGGAAGGTCATGCTCATGTGCCTGGTAAAGCACAGGCTCCGCACAACCAGATGCCAACAGCCTGCTGATGGCCAGGTTGCCTCTCCATGCTTCACCCCACAATGTCTGGGAGGTTCATGATCAAACAGGAGAGAGCATCTTCCAGTCACCTCAAATCTTTGTCTCAGAGCCACATGGGTTAAGCACTGGGAAGGAATCTCGTATCCTTGCCAGCTCCATGGCACAAAGTTGTCCAAAGACCTTGCTGTACCACTCGGGAGACCGGCCCCTGGAGAGACAAGAGTGCAGAGGGAGGAAGTCATTGTCACATACAGGAGAGTAACATGGTTTTTCTCGTACAGTGGGGCACATTTCAGGCTAAAAGGGAATATCAACATACCTGCTCTGGGGCAGTGTGAGCAAGCAACAGCTAGTGTAATCCCTGCTTCCACGCTGCGTGTACCATGAGGGGAATGGGCATGTATAAAACACAAGACTGAAACTGCATTGGCTCCCTCTCCTAGCTAAGGCTGTTCCTCTAAGGATGTTAAGGAGCAGGGATTTGGCTAATTGTGTAGTTGATACACTTTGTATTGCCTACATGATTAATCGATAAGGGGAGGCGCTCTGCAGAGCCGCAGGGGGTAACTCCCAGAGCCGGTGCGAGCCAGGACACTAGCTCTGGGACTTCTGTGGCTCTGCCTTTTAAATGTAGTAAGAGCTACCCAGGCAGAGCCACAGAGGGAGTAGGTCTGGGACCCAGACCGCTGCACCTCTGCCTCCCCTGCCCGCCCCCTGCAGATGGTGCCAGCTCCCCCCAGCACCGGCTCCTATTCCTCCCCCTTGCTTCCTCTGTGACAGAGGCAGCAAGTGTGTTTGGGGGGGGAGGGAAGTGAGCAGTCGAGTAGTGACTCAACTATCCGATAAGCCTAGGCTTATCAGGTAGTTGATTATTCAAGTAGTCGCTTATGTCCCTAGGTCCACCTTGGTCTAGGCTGCTGCAGAAAACTATGGGATAGTGCGGCCTTATGACATAGGCAGGGCCTTGTTTTTCCCAGATACATGATACAGTTAGCTGTCCCAGCAGACACATATAAGCGTCTTGCACTGCAGCCTGTTGGTGTGTCTCATCCCAGGAGGGATGCTATGGGGTGCCGGAGGAGCCAGTGGCTTGTGTGTGTGTAAATGGCAGCTCTGAAGGAATTGGACTGGGATCGTAGCTTGTTACACAGGCATCTGCACAGCTATCTGAAGGGAACAACTCTGGGTCAGTAATGCTCTTGGACAGTCTGGAAGTAATTTGCCCAGCAGTAATTTGTCCAGCACTGACAACCTGCTGAGTAAGCCAAATTGCTAGAGGATACCATGTAACCTTTGAGGTCCTACATAACTCTGACCCTTCCTACTTTCCATCCTTCATATCGCATGGGTAGCACAGGTGTAACCTCAAGGTCACTCTCTGTGCCTTCTACATTGCCTCCCCTTTCTGAGCAGGGCCTCAACACCTCTCTCATCAGTCAGATTCCTCTAGAAGAGGGTGAGAAGCTACACAATCTTCCTACTTTCTATATAGACACTTTGGTGTCTTGGCCATGACATGGGTTTTATCCGTCTGTGCTAGAAAAGTATCATCCCCAATTTACACGAAGGTCAAGGTAATTAAGGTCACACATGGGTTACGTCTACACTACGGACTTTTTGCGGAAGAGGCAATGCAAATTAAGTGCTCATTAGCATTTCACATGCTTCATTTGCATAGTGTCTTCTGATCCTTTTTGTGCAAGAGGTATTTGCGCAAAAACAAGCAGTGCGGACGTATCCATTTTACACAAAACCTCCTTTTTGAGCAAGATCCTTAAAAACGTAGTGTAGACATAGGCATGAAGGCTGTGCCTGAACTGGGAATGGATCTAGATCTCCTGGATCCTAGTCCGGTGCTCTTCCAACAGACCATCCTACTTACCCTAGGCTGGGAGCAATGTTTTCTCTAGTTTTTTCCATCATGTGCTGAATAAATTTTGTTATGTTCACTGTGCTGAATAAATTTTGTTATGTTCACTGAGACATGTGCAGATGTGCATCACCAGTAGAAATACAGCAGGGCAGCATTTCAATCTCTCCTGCATGACCATCCACACGCTCAGCTTATAGGGAATGCTGGCTGCAAGCCTTCTCCAATCTCCACCACTCCCACCTTTGCCCTGGTCTACACTAGGGAGTTATTCCAAAATAACAAGCGGAGGATCCAAATTTTCAAATCCATTATTTCAAAATAACAGGCTGGTTATTTTGAAATAACTCCTGCTTTCCACAAGGAATAATGCTAATTTCAAAACAGTTATTTCAAAATAGTGTTAGCGTGGATGCGCCAGTGCCGCTATTTCGAAATAACTACTCCCAAGAGTCATTCAAACTATTTACTCTCAGTGCTTCCTGGGGCTCTAAGTCAAGGTAGCATGTCCGCATTAAGGGAGGCTGCCTTGAACTAATTTTGAGGCTTCCCCTTAGAGTGAACATGCTATTTTGAAATTATTATTGCGGAGTTGTTATTTTGAAATAATTTCCTAGTGTAGACATGCTCTTTGTATTTTGCTGCACCATGTCAACATTAGATTGTAAGCTCCTTGAGGCAGGGATCATCTTTTTGTTCTGTATTTGTACAGCACGTAGCACAAGGCGGTCTTGGGCCATGACTCCGAGGTGTTACTGCAGGGCAACCAATAAATTTATCTGCCTGTGAGCCATCTAGTGTGTTTTTGGGAAGGGTGTTAACAGTAATCATGGAAGAGAGTGTTAGCAATGGCTGTACATATATGGCACCATAGGGAAAAATAATTACACCTCCCAGGCCCCTTGCAGGTAAATGAGTCCTCTCCCCATTGTGCTAAGCCAGAGAGGTGCCAGTAAGTCACTAATGGAGCCAGCATGGGTAGCCACACATTCCTCACTTCCCAATCTGTGCTCAGAAGCCACTTCACACTGGGCGTGAAAGAGATTAAAAGGATTGAGCAGAGGTTTGCCTTTACCTGAGATCAGTTCTGCAGATGTGGGTCACTTTGGAGCGACCCATCCCGCACGGTTCAATCAGATACTGAGATGTTAAAACTACAGCTCTGACTCCTCCTTCCACCTGCAGCTTCTCGTGTTCCAGTGACATGGAGACCAGCAGGCAAGCCCCTCGCGGTAAGTCCGTACGCCATTTCCTGTATGAGGGAACAAACAAAGCTAGGGTGACCATATGTCTCAAAGAGGAAACCGGGCACTGCATAGGGCAGGGCTGAACCACTCACCTGAGGCCAGCCCTGCCTGGGGAGAGATGTCGCCACTCACACAGCCCTGCCTGCTTCCCTGCATGAGGCTGGCATCGTTGCTTGCTCAAGCCCTCCCTATTCCTACCACCCTCCTCAGTCCTGCCTCCCCCAGCACACAGCTAACGCTGGTGCTATTGTTTTCTTGAGCCCTGCCTCCCCCCACCCTGGGGTATTTGTTGGCAAGAGCAAACAGGACTTTTGCTATAGAAATCAGGAGGGCTGGGACAGGGCTTAGCAAAAGGGACCATCATGGCTAAAATGGGATGTGAGGCCATCTTAAGCAAAGCCATTGTCAAAACCTCCAGACCTTTCTGCGTCAGTGAGGAAGAGGCGCCCAGTCAAACACTCAGCAAGAAGCTCTGCACAACCCTCTGAGTTTTTCCTGACCCCATCTAATGGGCTGTGCCACAGGGGCCACACGGGACAGCTTGGCTGAACCATCCCCATTCCAGTCACTGAGGCCTCAGAAAATGGAGCAGGCTGCTGCAGTCACCCTCACCTTCAACCCAGCGGTGCAGCCCGCAAAGAATATGCTTCCCAGCAGAAGACGTGACTCCTTGATCTGTGACTGCCCAAAGCATTTCCAGGCTGCCCCCACCCCGCATGCAGCATGTTATCACTGATGAAGAGGGAGCTTTCCCAGCCAAATGCCACATCTCAGACCTCTGGAGCCCTCGTCTGGGCTATAGTCTGCTTGGGTAAATTGGGGGAGGGTACTTTGACCTCCCTCTGGTATAAAAGCACGAGACACTCCAATCCAGGACCAACAGCTTCCTGCACAGATGCGGGGTTGGAGAGATTGCATCTTGCCTCCATGCTGGCCCCAATTCCAGTGCTGTTCTTCCCACCTCACCTGAGCACGACGAAGTCCCTGCGGGGATGGGGGGCCATGCTGTCCGTGACATAGTGATAAACCTCCATGTTCTTATCCAGGGCCTCTATCACTTTGCCTTGCAGCAGGTCCTCATCCCAAAGGTGACGCTCCCGCAGTACCCTCTGCAGCACCATGGAGGGAGGGGCCTCCATCTCTGTGGAGACCTTCCATAAACGCAGTGGGTGCCCATCACCAACCTGTGGAAGCACCGTGTGGAGGAAGTCAGTCAGGGTTTTGAGCCAAGAAACCTAAGGATAACAATACTGCCGTGGCCCTGAGACCTCCCCTCTGTGGGGGAGTGGCACTGCCTTCCATGGGCTGGTGAGTGCAGGCAGCCTGCTAGCAGGGGAGACCCGCCCTTACTCATTTTCAGGAGTTAGCAACTCCGTGGCCTGGGTGAACTAGCAGAGATACTGTGGCGAAAAGCCTGCATGTCTGAGCCAGCTCCACTGCAGTGAGTAGAAAAGGGGATTCTCGCTTGGGCCTGCTGGCACGGAGCACCCCATGCTCCTCTCAGGTATCCAATTCCCAGGCTTCTGCTAGTTAGTGTCATCACACTGGTGGTCTAGAGCAGGCAGCCATGGAAGGCACTGCTGAATACACTGCCTAGCCTGAGTATAAGGTCTAGCTGATTGAGCAGTTTAGTTGGCAGCCATGCTGTGTGTACCTATATCTCACAACGCAATCTATGAAGACAGAGGCTGCTGATCAGTCTCCACTTCATTCCAAATACCCCTGCGTGTGCAAACCCTTCCCAGCATGGACGTTACCTTTTTGCAAGAGAGCTCTGTGTTCAGGGGCCCTGGGGTGCTGAGCCACCCTTTGAACCTCTCCGATGACTCTTTGAGCAGGTTCTGCATGCTGTCTTCTAAGGAAGCCTGGAAGTCCTTGCCCTCATCTTGTAGGCTGTGGCTCGTCAGCTCAGCCAGGGAGAGCGGGTGGGCGTCTGCTGCCACGTAGGAGTTACACAGCTGAAGCATCATATCATGGGGTATCTAGAAAACAAAGATGTGGTAAAACTAAGGAGTTTAAAAGCTCAAGAGTGGTCACCAAAAATCGCTCACCCACTGTGTCTCCTGAAATTGCCTCACGTCGCTGACCCACCCTGAACTGGGATGCCTGTACCAACAGCCCAAACAACGCTACACACCAACCAGCAGGACAGATTTGAGTCCAGTGACTTTAGAGCTCACTTGGTGTCCTCAATGCCTCCCACATCTCTCAGCTGATGTCCTAAATGTCAGCTGGGAGGAATCACATTAGAGAGGGTAAAACGTATTTCTCTAAGGGAGATCAACTTCCCTGCTTGAGGACTTGTCTTCAATAGGGTCCAGATCCAAAGGGCAGCGATCAAGCTAGTGGGGGATCAATTTACTGAGTCTAGTAAATCAATTGCCAATCACTCTACGGTCAACTCCAGTACACCACCAGAATGAGAGGTGCAAGGGGGGTTGGCAGGAGAGCCTCTCCTGTCATTGCACTGCAGTGAAGACACTGTGGTAAACAGATCTTCACACAGTGAAGTTGTGTAATTTAGTTTGCTCTCCCCATATAGCACACACCTGCCCTAAGGGACTTCTTCAGGAGTTAGAATCTCATCTCCGATGGGCAAGATATTCCATAGCTGGCCACTGGAGGGCATCTTGCACATGTCTCCGGAGCATCTGGTAGTGGGCACTGTTGTGGTATATCTAGACTGCATCCCTCTGTCGGCAGAGGGATGCAGATTAGGCAGGTCGACATTGTAAATGAGGCAGGGATTTAAATATCCCGCGTCTAATCTGCAAAGAAATGGCTGTCGTGTATTGCCAACTCAGCACTTTATCAGCAAAAAGCGGCAGTCTAGAGGGGGATCTGTCGAGAAAGAAAGCCTTTTTCAACAGATCCCTTATGACTCCTGCAATGTCTTTAAATCCCTGCCTCATCTGCAATGTTGACCTGCCTAACTCTGCCGACAGAGGGATGCAGTCTAGACATACCCCTGGTGAAAGGACACTGGAGTGGATGGATTCTTGGGACAACACAGCGCAGTTACTAGGTCTCTGGAACACAGAGGAAATTCCATGTGGCCAGTGGATAAGTGTAGTCATCCTGTCTGGGGCTGTGTCCTAAAGTAAGTACTCTGCACTGCCACACGAGACAAACCTTGGCTTGGTTAGCAGGCCTGACCTATTGCTCCCTAAGCTAGGTGCACTGGGTAGCAGCACAGTACATGCTTAGGAGCACATGGGGAAGAAGAGCCACTCTGGACAAACTAGAGTAGTCTAAGGTAAATAGGATAAAATTCAATAAGGACAAGAATTCAATAAGGACAAATGCAAAGTACTCCCCTTAGGAAGGAACAACTGAAAAATGACTACTGCAGAAAGGGATCTGGGGATCTTCAAAGATCACAAGCCAAATAGGAGTCAGCAGTGTAATACTGTTGCAAACAAGAAAATAACATTCTGGGATGTATTAGCAGAAGTATGGTAGGAAAAAGAGCAGAAGTAATTCTTCCTCTCTACTCTGTGCTGATTAGGATTCAACTGAAATATTGTGTCCAGTTTTGGGCACATTTCAGGAAAGATGTGGATAAATTGGAGACAGTCCAAAGCAGAGTAACAACTATGATGGAAGGTCTAGAAAACATAACCTTTGAAGAAAGGTTTAAAAACTAGGTTTGTTTAGTCTGGAAAAAAAGAAAATTGAAGGGGAAATGATAACGGTTTTCAAGTACATAGAAGGCTGTTACAAGGAGGAGGGAGAAAAACTGTGCTCGTTAACCTCTGAGGACAGGACAAAAAGCAATAGACTTGAATTGCAGTCAGGATAGTTAACATTGGACATTAGGAAAAAATTCCTGTCAGAGTAGTTAAGCACTGGAACAAATTACTTTGGGTGGCTGTGGAATCTCCATCACTGGAGGTTTCAAGAACAGGTTAGACAAACACTTACAGGAATGGTCTAGTTACACTGCCTACCAAGCAGGGGTGAAGTGAGGGTAAAATCTGGGGGTGCTCAGATTGTACAGCAACAAGGAGCTAGGTAAATAACTAAACAGAGCAGCATCACTCACTTCAAGCTGCAGCTACCTACCTGGAACACCTTCTTGCAGTCAGTGACCATGTGGGAGAGCCCTTGGGTGGCAGCCATGTTTTCATTCAGGTCCTTCTGGTCAGGCTTTCCCATGGTGCCTCTCTTCTGAATCATCCTGCCCAAGAGAATGCAGACTAGTGAGACCCAGCAGAGGGAGTGATGGGCTGCAAGAGAGCTGAGAGATGCGGCTCAGCCAGAGGCACCCACTAGCAAGGGAGGAATCCCTATACCAGCGATTCTCAAACTTTTGGGCTCCGGAGCCCTTTACATGTGTAAAAATTTATGCGGCGCCCCAACAGTCCACTGATTGTATGTGTTGTACCTATTGATGTTTCCAGTTTGTCAACCTTGCGGAGCCCCTGGAGAGGTCTTGCGGAGCCCTGGAGCTCCACAGAGCACAGTTTGAGAAACACTGCCCTATGCTGTACTGATTGAAAAGATGGAGCCCTAAAGAAAGTCCTGCTGACACCCTGTGGTGAAACAGCAGTACTGCAGCTTCCTGATCATACCACTGTTCACAGAGCTGGGCTGGAAATAGACTCCTTCCCCTCCTGCGCTCCTGTTGGCAACCTCCCGTTCACCGGGGACTGCATGTGATTGTACTGCCATCACAGCAATTATTCTGTCCTGTGTTTTACCATCTTACAGTACAGGAGGAAGACTGGGCTGGAACCTCCTTGAGGCCCAACCAGGCCTTACATCACTAGGCCTCTGGGCCCACGGACGGCTGGTCTCTGATAGTGCAGCAACCCCTGCACTATGGCTCCAGCAGCACATGGGCTTGAGAGTTATGACCCATTGGGAATGGAAGCCCTTTTTCCCCTTCATCCAACCCAGCCTCCGTGTTACTGACAAGTTTTAACTCAGTCAGCTGGAGTATCCACCAAGCCATGTCTCCAATACGAAAGTCAGAGAGAGGAGTCAGTGAGGAGAGCACTGGGACTCTGAAAGCCATATTACCTGGGTGAGGTGCTCTCCTTCTTGGACACGTTGAGGTGGAAGATGGATGGGGCAAGACACACTGCCAGGTTCCCAGATGTCATCTGGTTCTCCTCAGCTGAAGCAATGTCACTCAGGAAGTACAGCAGTGTCTGCAGCACCTCCCGGTTCTCATCTGGCATCAGGACGACCGCTGCCTGGACAGCTTGCAGCCTCTGCTCTTTTGGGACAACTGAATGCAAAAAGAAGGGGCCTGTGGTGAGCCAGGCTCAGGGATCCTACTTTAAGGGTTCCTCTAGACTTGGCTGAATGGACCAACAGTACTTGCTCTTCTCATACTGAAGCTGCTGCCCAGTTAAAGGGCCCCAGACCACTTCCAGACACTCAGGCTACATCTAGACTACATGGCTCTGTCAATGGAGCCACGTAAAATAGTTTATTGTACTATTTCACAAGGCATACCGGAGCAGTCGACAAAGGCTTCCTTTGTTGACTGCGCTGCGTCTAGACTTCTGCGCTGTGCCAGATCAGCTGATCGTCAGCACAGCGTGGCGGCCATTTTTATTTTAATGAAGCAGGGATTATTTAAACCCCCGCTTCTTTGACTATGCTGAATAAACTATTTTAGATGGCTCTGTCAACAGAGCCATGTAGTCTAGACATAGCCTCACTGTGGAAACAGAAACGTTAAATTGCATTTTATCAGCTCATTGAGTAGTTAATGGAATTTCCTTCGACTAATCGAGTAGTCGAAAAGAGTGGAAACTGCAGAGCCACCGTGGGGTTAGCTCCTGGCCCCCCACTATGCCTATGCCTCCCCACGGAGATGGTGCTGTGGGGAACCGGCTTTTAAACAAGCTCCCCTCAGCACTGGCTCCTGTTCTCCCTCCCCCTTGCTGCCTCTTTCTGATCAAGGCAGCAAAGTGGGAGGGGAGGGAAGCAACTAGTCGGGTCACTACTCGACTAATAAGCATATGCTTATCGGGTAGTTGACTAGTCGCTTACATCCCTATGTGGGAAGCTGGTCACAGCAACATGTGTTCATCGGTCATTTCACAGCAAACATTTCCCCTGGTGACACTGCTTCCCTAGAAGCCTGTTCAGAGGGTCTGGAATTGAGTCTCTAATTCTATAGCCCACACATTCCTTGGGAGTAGCTCTGGGTCACAACTAAGAGCTGCATAGGCACATGCAACAACGCCATGCTCTGAAGCATCCCTCACTGCTCGGCTCTGGCTCTGCTTCCTGATTACAAACCTGTGCTGGATCACAGTCAGCTTTACTCTACTGCAGATGGCAGAATATTTGCAATGGGGTGAGGCAATAAAAGTGGGAAATCCCCCGGGAAGCAGAGGTGGGATAAGGTGAAGGAGTGTGGAGCCAACGAATCTGCCCTTTACCTCACAGAATGCCTCTCCCTTCTCCATCTCCCCCATTTTTCAGACAGACTCCTCTTCTCAACTCCCATGGGTGGGCTCCTAGGCCCTTGATTTTCCTCCCACACCAGGCAGACAGTCAGGGGCCAGCTTGTCCTGAACTACTCCTCCTACTGCTTTCACCCAACTTCCTGCTGAGCTTGGACGTGCTCTGAGCCCTGAGGCCAGGCCTACCTCTGGTCCCAGGTGCCTCTCCCAGGGGCCCATGGTGGCACTTACACTGATAAATCTGCAGGAAGGTGTCAGTGAGCTTGCTGGTGAAAATGGGCTCTGGCAGGTCCCGGAAATACTGCTTCAGCAGGTCAGCCACGTCGTAGGCTGACTGCCCTTCATAGTTCACGTTCTCGGGGGAGGCTTCGTTCATGTGCCTCAGCGCCTGGATCCGAGACTTCACCCCGGACTTCCGGAAAATGCCAACCTGCCCAGGAGAAGTGCAGCATCCAACATAATCAGCCTAGGCAGCCCTGAGGTCCAGCCAGGGCAACAGAGTAATCAGCTCCGTCCAAGACAGGTGCCGACAGCCATCATCTCAGCCTCTGCCACCCAATGAGAAGTCAAGACAACCAGCTCAAGGGAGCTTCAGTGGTGCCCATGAGGCGATGCCTTCCCAACAAGTATGGGTTCCCCGCATCCCGGGAAGACCCGGAGGAAGGGAAGGATGAGGAGGCAACAATGCCTGAGAGGCAGGATCTCAAGTCACCGACTAGGAAAAGTGTCCTGGGCTCTGTTCCCCACTAAAAACAAGAATGGTGTTGCCCTTCCTGAGATGCTCATTGCTGTGTGGGGGCTGGGCCAGACCCCCAGGGAGGTGTCCAGTTCAGCAGGCAGAGACTGGGATGACACAGGAACACATCCCTGATTACTGCAGTGCCCTAACGCTCATCAGCACTTTGCTAGCCTAGTGAACATGTGCTCAGGCCTGCCCAACTTCAAGTGTCCCCTCAGTGACAAGTGCATACCCCCAGTAAATGGTGCTGTGGGAGTGGTACCAGCAAAGCTTGACACTGGTTTCTTAAAGAAAGAGCCCTCTTCCTGGCCTGTGGAGAGGGCTGCAGGCCAGGGAGCTACACTGGGACTGTGGGCAAAGGCAATGAAACTGTACGGTTCTAACACTGCAGTAGGCTCCTATGGCAAACAGCTCTGCATCTCCCTCTCAAGACAACTGGAATGCATAGGAGCCACTGCCCATAGAATTAAGCCAGTAGGGTCAAAGTGAGTGGTTGCCTCCTTTGCTCATGCCTGCTGACAGAAACAAAGAGTTCCCCAGCATGTGAACACAGGATCACCATGGCTGCATCTACTGCAGGGCTTTGGCCATGCGGGGAGCTCCCAGCTGGCTGACACAGATTAAATGAGGGGCGACTGAGAAGCGGACAAGTGAATGGGTGTTCAGCGCTGTACTGCAGAAGGCTGGTCCTCACCTGATCCAGGCACTGGCTGCGGATGTAACGCATCGCCTGCTGGATGCTCTGCGGCAGAGGCTGCCCTGTCCTCTGCACATTGATGATTGGCGGGACCCCAAAAACCATTTTGTCCCGGTAGTCGGGAGCTTTGCTCCTCTTCATGAATTTGGGGACAGTCCTGTGAGAATCGGAGAGAATGGGACAGAGGGAAGACAGGCCAGTCAGAACAGCATCCATTTGCCCTGGACAGAAGCTTCCAGCAGCAAGCAGAAGGTGAGTTGGGGGGGACACATGTGCATACTGTATGCACACAATGTGCATGCACGCCTCATATGAATGGATGCACACATGCAAAATGCACACACCCCAGTGTGCTTGCACACGCATGCTTCTATACCATATGCACACAGGCATGCATGCATGCACATGAATACATACACGAGCTCACATACAGGCAATTCCATTTTGTATTGATACTCTCAGGCACAATAGAATCCCTTCTTCAATCCCAAAGCGATTCACAAACAAAATCCATTCAGCGCTGCCGAAATCAAATGCAGTAATTTCTGGGGTGGAAGGCAGCAGCCAGGGGAACTGCCTACCGCAAACACACAGGGAGCCCACGCAATGTTTCATGTCCATGCAGAACAAAGAGGGCTTCTACCTCCATCACCTGACACACACGTGGGACTCACTATCTGCCACAGGATGAAAGGCTGAGTCAACCCTGCTGGGATCTGAAGCTCTGGATTCAGGGATCTCATTCTTGGCCCCATTCAACCATCCCCTTCAGCTTCCCTTCCCCACTCCTGTTTGTCCCCCGCTCACCATGCCCAGGCTTGCTTGTTTGGCACTGAGTGCTTCTCCATGATGGCGGTGAGGCGAAGCAGTGAGCACTTCTGCAGCAGGTTGAGCTGAGCAGAAGACTGGCGGTTGATCTCCAAGGAGGCGGAGTTCAAGCTGGGACGATGGGAGTTCTGGAAACTGTGCCAGCGTAGCTTCCTGCAGAGGGCAGCCGGGTGAGGGAGAAAAAGGTCACACCACTTCCCCGGGGGAGGAAAATACCTGCTTCCTGTGCTGCCAACGCTCCTGGGAGCGGAGCAGGTGTCCAGCAATGGGCCAGCAGGAGGAGCATCCTCCTCCTGCAGGGACTGGGATATGAACTGCCTCAGTCCACGGGAGGGCTGGTCCATTACAGTGTCCAAAACAGCCCTTCCATACAACAGGAACACAGCAGGGGCATTCCCATGGAGAACCCCCATGCCGCAGGGCCTAGACTCTACTATCTTGCTATCCTGCCAGGTATTTACATCACAGCCCTCCCAAGGGTACCAGTATGCAGGAGAGAGACACGCAAGTGTGCACATCTTTCACAGAACACGACGTTTGCTTTGGGTGGGATAACGGGAAACAACATTCCAGTTTGGCCCTGCATCTTCCCAGAGAGCTGTGAAACAAGGATGACATTCCCCCCTCCCCCGCCGTTTGGCAGAATGAAGGCAACCAAAAACCCTCACCGACTTTCTGCAGGGAGCTTGCTGACAAGCTCTGACCCAGCTGCACTTTCCCAAGCCCATGGTGTTCTGAAAGGCCCCTGAACACCCTTCACTGCACTGGGGTAAATCTCCAAATACAAGGGGTGTGAGTGACTTTCCCTGCTGACTTTGGTCAGGTCTAAAACCCACTCAGCAACCACCTACCAGCAGAGGAGTTACATTCCACTATCTAACCATGCAGGCACTAGTTGACTTAGGGCAACCAGGAAGCTGAGGTGATACCAGAGCTTTTCAGAGGGACCTTCATACCAGGTGAACCACTCCACTTTACCCTATTTAAGAGCAAGTCCATGGACAGTAACCTCCTGACTGCATAGTATTTTAGGTCAAAGTGACAAAGCACGTCTGGTGGGGTGGAACCGGGCGTGCACGTGACAACTGAAATTGCCGATATGAAGGTTGCTTCCAAACTGGCAGTAGCAAAGGGCAGATGAGCATGCTGGTGCCTTCTGAATGCTCTTAGTGCTTGCCTCAGGCCGCTAGAGGGCACCAGAGACTCAAGCAAGTTCACCAGCTGCCCTTAGGAACCCAAAGTAAGTCCCACACAGTGGCTCCTTAAGCAACTGCTTCTGAACAAGGTGGCCATTCCTTCCATGCTGGCAGTCACAGTGTCCGCCCCTATGCCAATACCAGCCTGCTGCCTGTGGGGCCAATATCACAATGACATTCCCTCCTCTCCGGAGTGCTGGTGGCTATGGGGAACTGCACAATAAGCAACTGTCAGGGTTCATGCAGGAGAGGATGTTAGATCCAGGACCAAAGGGGTCTCTCAGAAACAGCAGAGCCCTCACACTCTTCTCTAGTGGCCTCTCATGACTGACCTACGTAAAAGCGGTGCTGAGGCATTGGATGGGACTCGCTTCCTACTTTGGGAAAGACTGGAATGCAAACTAAGCAGAAGTCTGAGAGTATCCTCCCAAGGAAAAGCCTTGCAGTGCACTCAAGGCCAGCGGGTTGCACATGGGGAAGTCCGCCCCCAGACTAAGCTCTTCACTTGACACCCACTGTTATAAGGATGCTGACCTGCCAGCAATAGGCATGTCTGAGGGGAGTCAGCGATGCATCCAACCCACCTACCTGCAAGGTCTAGTGAGGGACGCTCCCACACCGGAATCCCTGCGCTCTCGCACCTCAATCTCTTCTCCCTCATTCAAGGAGTTGCCCGTGCTGTCGAAATCGCTGGCGGAGGTGCCCACATCGGACATGGACTGCTCTTCAAAGTTCAGGTTGGAGGGGAAGGTGGGTTCCCCTCCCGAGTCCGTCTCCTGTTCCTCTTCTCCATCTCCCTCTCCATCCAGATCGGGGCTGAGCGCCTTAGACCAGAGCTCCACCTTTCGCTGCAGCCCCCAGACATCCTGCAAGATGTCATCAAGGTTTTTGTAGATCACCTCCCCATCCATGCTGAAGAGATCTTCGCTGCTCCCAAACTCGGGCATGTTGTCGTACATGCTCGTCTGGCTACCCACGGAGCTGCATGACCCCCTCCTCTGCCGGCACACAAAACCTTGAGGGGAAGAGTCTTCCAGGCTGCTGCTGCTGCCCCCCAGGTTACACCCTGAAAGCCCCACTGTTTTGTTCCCAGGTTTCCAGTGGGCCAAAGGGCTGCCATCGAGAGGACACAAGCTTTCGATGGAGAGAGATTTAGGGAAAGTCCCTGGCTTGTGGTCCCCAGGGAGGTGTATCAGGCAGTTGCCCTTGTACACATGCCCATAGCCCAGTTCTCCAGCAGCCCAACTGGTGCTATTTTTCAGGGCCGTTTCATAATCCTCCAGATAGACCCCACTGCGTCTTAATTCAGAGCCCGGTTTCCTCTCACCCGAGTCTGACGTGCGATTAGTCTTATATCCCATAGAGAGAAAGTGTTTGTTGCCATGGAAAGAGGAGGACATTCCTCTTTTAGGAGAGATGGTTGTGGCAGCAGTAAGGTGCCCATTGGCCTTTGCAGAATGAAGCCCTGGTTTGGTCACTGTTCTGCCACTGATGGCATCCTTTGCTTTGGAGTCAGATTTCTCTTTGTCCTTCCTTCTGAGAGATTCTATCCTTTTTAGGAAGCTGCGGGATCTCCACCTCTTGGACTTTTCCTTAGCACTCCCACTCTGGGTTGGGGACTGGTCTGCCAAGCAATGGTCATTCAAGCTTTGGCTGGATTTGGTGATATTTGGAGAATCCCGGCTAGGTGACACATCAGGCGGGGTGACCACAGTGCCAATTGTGCCACCAGTGCTGGTATTGCTGTGGAGAGAAGTAGCTTCCAGATTAGCACTGAGGTCTGTAAGGATGCTCTCATGGCTGGATGTCTGCCGCATGGTGGAGTTCAGCATCTCTGGACTGCGGGAGAGAAAGTCAACAGAGCCAATTCTGGACCACCTTTTGCTGTCCCTCTGGAAGGCCCATCGGTCGCTGATGGCACAAAGATCTTCTTCCTCTGAGTCTTCATTCTAAACCAAGAGTAAGGATCACAGAGTGAGACACAATCAGCTGGGTCTTCTAGTCTGATCAAGTTTTGCATGGCTACTCACCAAGCACCCACCTAAAGTTGGGAGAATTTACAGTTGTATAACCACATCTTCTCTGGATGGGGACCCGTGTTATGTACAATACACTTTAAGACACCCAGTAAGCACTCTCCATCTCCTATGCAATTACTTTTCATAGCAGAGGGATCAAAAAACCTTTAAGTCTCAATTTTTCCATTCTCTAGCACAGATGCTCTTGAGTGCTTCGTCCATGCTAGTTCTAAATATTTCATAGTGTGGATGCAACCAGTCCCCAGGGTTACAAAGAAGGGGGAAACCATCTTTCCATCCAAACAGACTGCAGAATTTGGCATAGTATCTTGATGCTCTGCCTTTCTCCCTCCTGCCAGGACTCACTGGCAAGGCATCTCAGCAGAAGCACACCATACGGTTGTAGATTAAAAAGCGCTGTCATTTCCACCCAGCCAATCCCAGAGTCTTTACACTTAGAACAAAGGGTTCCTTGCCACACAATGGAATGAGTCCTACAAAGGACAGCCTGCCCTGAGTCCATTGTAACTGACCCAAAGCATGTGGGATAGATGGAAGCTGCTGTTTTCTTGATACACTTGCTGGTATGCAAAGGGTCTCTGGGGTCACAAATCAGGTGATGGGATAGAACAGCTCATGGCCTTGACAAGCCAGCATATAAATCAGAGATCAGAAGACGCTTGTCTTCTAGTGCCCCCAGCAGTTGTTACAGAATCTAAGTTTTCACTTCAAACTGGGGTGTGTGCCTGTGTTCCCTGTAAGCTTAGCACTTGTGCAGCCACTCAGGAGAGATTCGAATGCCATCCAACTGACTAGCAGAGTACCCACAGCTAGGGTTTTGGTTTCTACTGCTGGTGCACATCTAAACATGTCTTGGCGCACACAAAAAAGCTTATTCTGCACACGGATAGAAAAAATCGGCACAAGATGTAAGAGATTAAAGGGAACACTGGAGAACAGAGTGCATTCTGGTGGAGGGCAGGGTGTGAGAAGTTGCTCTTCCTTCAGGAGAGCAGTAGCTACTGGCTGGGCACACAGCTCTGAAGACAGTGCCACCACCAGCAGCTGTGAAGAAGTAACTAAGGCAATGCCATGCCATGCCATCCTTATTTCTGCACGGAAGCTGGCAGCAACACTGCCTTCAGGGCTGAATGCCCAGCCAGCAGCTGCCGCTGTTGGTTCTGACTTCAGAACTGGGCAACCGGGATAGAGGAGGCGTAAACTTGGACACAAAGAAGGGAGGTACAATCAAGAAAGTTTGAGAACCACTTGTCCAAGAAGAGTTTCCTATAGTAAGGAGCACTTTCATTAGAGCCACCACTAGAAAGCACTCAGAACACCATGGGTATATATCCCCACACTGAAGTGACCAAGCACACAAATGTACACTACAGTAGAAAAATTAAAGCAATTTAGTGTAAGACCTGGTCTAAAAATAGGGAGAAAACAGGCCAAAATGTTTTAACTGTTTCCTGCCAAAAGCCAACATTCACAATTGTTTTTAGCAAAACTATTATCTAAGCGATAACAACAGCTACTACCGAGCAATCACAAAGCTTTGGTGGTGAGGTGAGGTATGTTAGGAGTTAATAAGTAGCAGTGTCTTCCGAAGAGGGAGTGTAAGGGCAATCAGGGTACGCATACAAAACATCATTATTTCAAAATAAGTTAGTCCGTGTCTACACACCAGGCAGTTATTTTGACATATCAAAATACTGTCAAGCTGAGGACTTCTTACTCCAACTCCTGCAACCCTTATTGTACAAGTAAAGGGAGTCAGAGGAAGAGTGATCTATATAGAAGTAAGTGCTGTACAGATGCTCCAAATTTTGAAATAAGCTATTTCAAAATAAGCTATGCAATTGACATAACTCAATCTGTGTAGCTTATTTTGAGTTAAGCCCTGCTGTGTAGACGCACCCTCAGCTGCTATCAAAACCTGTATTGGGATTACAGTTTTGGGGACAGCCATGACATTTTTCCCAGCCCACATCCTGATTTCTTGATCTGATAAATCACACAACATTTTTACTAATTCAGTTAGATTTATCCCTAAATGCTATTGTCCAAGTGACAATCTCCTCTATCTATGGCATTTCTACTTTTAATGTAGCTACCCTCACAGCTTGGGCACTCAGTGAAGCTGGCACAAACAGCTTGAAGCCATCCACTTGGTCCCAAGCCCCTTTCCACCTCATTTTCTCTCTCTTGTTTGTGTTCTGCAGAACCAGAGATCCGGACACTGGAACAATGTTCCAAAACCATGATCCCTTCCTGCAATTCTGCAGGACAAGTGGGGACCTTTGGCATATTAAGGTGCAGAGCCTGCAGCTGCCACAGAGAGCAGGTGGGAATGGAAAACATGAAACCATAATAAACAATGTTTTAAGAGAAGCATTTTATTGTCTGAGACACATGGGTTAGTTATATTACCCCCTAAGGGAAAGTTCCCCATGGGGTTATGTTTCCTCACTCATTCATTCTGCCAGACATTTGCTCAAGGAAATCCCCTTCTAGTTCATGTTTAACTGCATGGCACTACATTATGGCTGGGCTGGAAGCAGCTGCAATCAGACCCCTACTGATGGTTACCATATGAGATATCTGCAGTAAGTCTCTTGGTGATGGGAGCTCATTTTAAATTAGAGGCCTAAGATCGAATCTGGATGACCCCAAGGAAAGGGCTTGCTGAAGCAGCTTCTCCAATGCTCTGAATGCTTACAATATGGATCTCATAATGTTACAGTGAAACTTGACAAATGGGAACACAAAACTGGCCATGGACAAGCTCAGGCATTCAGCAGAACAAACCAACAAAGGAGAGAGGAGGAAACAGGAAAAAAAAATCAGAATACTTCCTCGGAGAAATCCTCCATCTGGCATCAGGAGTGGGATGACAAAAATAGATATTAATATATGGGAAGCAAAGCAATGCTGGCAGGACCCTAGAGAGCATGGTTTTAAAAGTCAGCCACAACTGCATGTCCCTCGAGATCTGCTAGAGCAGGGCTCTAGATGCTCTCCATGAGTGCACCTGAACTTACTAGAGAGACTAACTTGTCAACAGCCTCCTCTACCTGCAGGGAAGGAGACCGTCTCTGCATTTCCTGGAATCCACCTGCCCCTCTTCTCATATTCACAATCTCAGATCACCTCCTGGAAACTACAGCAATTACTTATGTAGAAAGATACCATTAGGAAAGAATCCATTACAGATTTTTCCAATGTAATTTAGCAGCTGTACTGAGGAGGCTCAGTATAGTACAGGGGTGGGCAATAATTTCTCAAGTGGGAGGAGGGCCACTTCATAAATTTTGGAAGTGGCTGCGGGCCGACCCAGAAGAGGCAGGGTCTCGGACGGAAGGAGTGGGGTTGAGAGCTACCCTACTGGGAGCTTTGTTTGGCATGGGATCCCTCCCCCCCACTTCCAGCCAGTGAAAGGGCTCTAGAGCAGATGGGAGAGTGCTGGGTGCTAGAATCCTCCCAGAGTTGTCTGGGATAGAGGCTTAGAATTCACACAACATGGTTGGCAGCTCCTGGCTCCCACTGCTAGCCTGTTATCTGGAAGCTGCCTGGCAGGCACAAGCCCTTTGAACAGAAGCAGATGAAAGGGCTTGCACCTCACAGGCAATGGGCCAGTGGGACGGAGAGCTGCGAGCCCTTTCAATTGCTTCTGCTTAAAAGGCTTGCGCCTGCTGGGAGGCTGCCAGGCCATGCAGCCACCCAGCAGGCGCCAGCCCTTTAAATAGAAGCAGCTGAAAGGGCTCGTGCATTTCCAGCTCCCTAGCAAAGTGCTAGAGGCGCTGGGAGCTGCGAGCCCTTTTAATGGTTTCTATTTAAAGAGTTCTCGTGTTCCCCGCAGCTGCCAAGCAACACGTTGCCTGACAGGCATGAGGAAGGCACAAGCCTTTTAAATAGAAGCAGCTAGAAGGACTCATAGCTCTGGCACTGCTTGTGCATTGCTAGGGAACCAGAGACACGGGAGCCCTTTCAACTGCTTCTATTAACAGGGCTCACACCTTCGTCAGGGCTGCTAAACTAGGCGCAGGGAAGACGCGAGTCCTTTCAACAGCAGCAGCTGAAAGGGCTCGTGCGTCTCTGGCTCCCAGGCAATGTGCTAGGGGGCGAGGCCTGGAACTGCCTCGCGGGCCGGATCCAGCCCACTGAGAGGCTTTTGCCCACCCCTGTACAGCATGACAAATCATGGAGCACACTCTGGCCCAGGCCTTCCCCCTCAATCCTGCAGCAAGCAAGCAGGGCTCCTAGGTAGCTGTGCTTTTCCTTTATTCAGAGCTAAGCAGGAAGACCCAGGACAGAGCAGAGGAAGGCATCTGAGCTTGGAACGAAACGCCGCTTACCTGAATGAGTGTTGGAACTGTTCATTTTTAAACACAGGCGCTTTGCCCCATCCTTGTGTATGTGTTTTCCCCACAACGCACCGGGGTCTTGTTTATACCCCTGAAAGCTCACCACCTACCTGTTTATGCTGAAAGTGGACTTCCAGCTTCATAGAGGCACATGTGTTCAGTGTCATCAGCCTCCTGCAAACAAACAAGAGACGCTTTTGTCTGGTTTGGTTTTCGGCTTTTGCAGTGGGCTTTTTTCCTTAGTGGCTCTTGGTGCAGCACTGCCACCTGTCACCAAACAGCTGGTGAGAAGTGGCTGCACAGAGCATGAGGCAGGCCCCAAATCATTTCCAGCCAAGTGCAAATTCCCTGTCTGCAGTGCTTATTTGTGCCATAGCTGGGCCAGGATTGAGACCCGGCACCTCTGGGCCTGGTAGCACATGGCCCCGGCACCTCTGGGCTTGCTGCATCAGATATAAATGTAAAAAACCTGTTTGAGCCCGGCACCTCTTTCATTACAGACCAAGCCTTGCCCTGCTGGCACCAGAAGAAGGGTGCTGCTGAATGGAATGAAGCTTCTCTGGACTCCTTGTGTTTCCCGTTTCCCAAGAGTGAAAGCAGAACCGTGTGTGCCTTGGCACCTCCCCTGAAGAGTTCAGACCGCTCCAACATGCCCATGGCCTGAGTGCTTTAATCTCACGCCAGAGCAATTTCACAAGCATCCAAGCCAGAGAGATGCCATGCTCCCTTTCAGTACAAGTCCCTGGAAATTCTGGCCAAACTGCAAGTACCTGCAGCTCCTCAGGTTACACCCAAGCTTACTCTCCCTGTGGCCAGCATCAGATTCAGCTCCCACAGTTGCTTGTGTGTGCCTCATGATTGCGTTTTACATCCCATGTTTGACTTTGGTACCAGAAGCCACTTCCTACCCTTTTTGAAGTTTGTTTCTTACCCTTTCCATGGCTAAAAGTTGACCCCATTCACTGCTGCTGCAATGTGACTGGGCCTCAGAAGCTGTTCTCTACAGAGGTGCTGAGCCAGGCACTTGTGGCCATGCCAGGGAACGTAAGGGGTGGATGCATGTAATGGAAATATCCAATACATCACTGTGGCACTGAAGGGGTTACACGTCTTAAATACAAAGAGAGCCCTTTCCCTACAAGATAACCCTTCTCCAGCAGCATCACCAAGCCCCAACACCACACTGATTTCCAGATTCCAAATAAGAGGATTTAGGAAAAGTAACCCTATAAATACCTCCAGGAAAATGTGTTTGTGTGGAGGAGGGAGGAGATAAGTCAGTAACTCACTGGGTTTTATGTACAACCTATTTTCATCTCCAGAAGCCTCAGATCTTCATTCTGTCCCTGAACATGCATTTATCCAGCAGGCAATCTGTTCTCTTCTACTCCAGAAGAATCCAGGAGTGGAGACATAGGGGGCTGAGCTTTTGGGAGTGGGTCAGGTACAGCACAAAATGCTGCAGGTTAACAAGGAAGTGCCTTGGCACAAGTGTGCAGAAGGGAAAGACTGGAACAGCCAGGGATGCTGTAGGTTGGTATGGAAATGCAAAGGCATAACTGAACAGCAGCAGATGCTGCAGGTTAGTATGAAGGCACATCAGCAAGAGTGGGCAGAGCCCAGCTTAGAAGCTATGGGTCAGGAATGAGGTGAATGGAGAGGGTTCCAAAACACAAAACTAAACAGTGCAAGTGTTTAGTACTGGTCAAGACAAGTGAATTGGCAGCGTTTCCCACTCCAGCTTTGGACTATAAGGGCGAACCTGCAGAATGGCAGGATAGTGGTATTTTGGCAGAACTGCACAGAGGAAGCTGAACCGCTCTGAGCCTCATTGCACTGGGCTCTGTCCAGCTATGTGACTTCATCATTCCTTCAACACTGCCTTCTGAGTGCATGGAGAATGATTCTCTCCCGTTCCTGCTCAATCGGTTTCCTCTGCCCCCATAGTGACCTCACAATGGGATTCCCTCTAAGGCACCCAGGTAGCTTCTGCTCTTTCCAAGGTTGCTGGGCACATTCCTAGAAACCTCAAAAGTGCTACATATCTGTCAGCAACATTTAGCGGCTGGGAGCCTATCTGCTCACACTGAAGTGGAAAGGCTAAACTTGGCAGTTGGTCTGCAAGAACTGCTAATCGCTACGCCTAGGCGTGACTTATGGATACATCTGTGTGCGTGGGAACTTATGCAAGTGAGAGACTGTGGTTTGTCAGCTCAAGCTACAGGACTGCAGGAAACAGATTTAAATACAACAAAAGGTAGCTCCTTGAAGTGTGATAGAGAAATCAAGACAGCTTCTCTCCAGGCACAGGAACAAGCTGCTAGTATGAATGAGGAGAGTGTAAGCTGTAGAGCCCATCATGACTGGTCTCTTTGTAGGTGCCTTAGCAGCAAGGCAGGATCTCTACGCCAGAGCTGGTTCCTTCAGAGCAGCAGGGGAAGCTGGCTTGGCCACTGCTCTCCCGTACCTGATTAGATGATACCCACAGGACTTCAGCCTCCAGGGCTACAAACCCAACCCCTTTCACCAGCAAAGAACGCTAAGAAAAATAATCTTCAGTTTAAAAAGCCAGGGGAAGGAAGTGGCAGCAGGAGGTGAAAGGAAACAGGGATGAATGGTGTCCCCTCACAGAGCTTTTGATAAAATGTTCTGAGAAGGGGGGAGGGAAGAAGCTGGCTGGTTTGGTCTCAGTCTCTACTCGAGCTTGAGACATGTGACCTGCTTGCCTGTTATTAACTTGTTCAGAGCAGTCATCTAAACTGCTTTGACACGTAGCTGACAGCAGATTAAGCCTCACTCCCTTGGTCCCACTGTTTAGATTCTAGGCAATTTAATAAGTTTCCCCAAGGAAGCTAATATAATGGACAGTGTACAAGCAGGGAGGCAGAGAGAAAAGCCACTAGGTGGGATGGCAAATCCTTAGCATTAATTTAATTAAATCTCTGCCAGCTTCTATTGAGGACAACCATTCCCTCTGCATTTTCAAGGATCCTGAGAAGAAGGCAGGTATCTAATACAATACAAGGGAGATTCCCAGAGTTCCCTGTGGGGATAGTTAGCTCCGCAGTATTGAGGGGCATTAAAGGGCTATAGCTGAACTGTTACAACAGAAGTTATGAACCAGCCATTATACGTCTGAGTATGGATGGTACACATGGAAATATGGGGGGGGGGGAACCATGTATTGGAATCAGGGATTTGCAGGGGGTTACATATGCATGTTCTGCAGGCACAACAGATACTTCAAACATTTGACACTGAAAGAAACACAGGCTATTCAGCAAAGAAACAGGAAGCGACTCTGCCAGTTTCTCAGAAGGGATCAGAACTGGCATAGAATTCAGGGGTCCCTGCCTCCCACTTCTGAGCTGAGATCAATGGACACTGCACCCCCTGGTGGCTCTGGACTATCGAGTCTGTGGTCCTACCTTACCTTGAGTTAGTGGACTGCCAATTAATATGAGTTAATTAGCACCTTTGTCGATGCTAATGTACACACTACACAAAGGCTCCAGGACACAATGGTTACATCTTCAGCAAGGTAGTTTACCATATGAGCTATTAGTAATCTCACTGTAAAATCCTGGTGGAAATCCTGTTGTTTTTACCACAAGATAGCTATCATCCATCAAGACATCCATCAAGGGCAGGTCGAATAGAGGTTTTGATATCTCCTAGCTATCTGGTGGCCTAAACTACAGAGCTTTGTCTCAACTAGGATCAGACAGGGAGAAAACCAACAGTCATTAGCTATCCTGCTGTTTAAAAAACAAACAAATAAAAAGCCCAAAACAAACCACCACCACACACAGGGAAGATACAGCCAGTCAAAAGTTTGTGGTTTCTCATAGGGCTCAAACTAGTATTCAGGTGATAATGCAAAGAGCTGGTTAAGACTGGAGTGGACATTCACAGAGGTTTTCCTAAAGCGGGCAGAAAAACCTATGCTGCAGCATGCTGAGGGACTGAATCAGAACCTGTGTTCATAAAAGCATACCGATTCCAGGGATGAGGAGGAAGATTTTCTACAAATGCCTCCTTCCAGGGCAGGGGCAAAGGGATTGAGTGGGCACTTGGAAGCACAAGAAGTGGTTTTATCCCACACAAGCAGCTGCGAGGCCAGATGCATGCCTGGCCTATCACCCATCTGGAAATAAGTCAAACAGCCTTTTGCTTTGTCCCTTGCTGGCTGGAGAAGAAAGTTTTAAAGCAAAGGGATTAAATTCATGAACTTTTGTCAGAATGAAGATGAAAGAGAGGGAGAGCAGTAGGGGAGAACACGTGTGCATGGGATTTCATTTTCTTGGAAGAGCTATTTAATTTCCTTTTCTGACCTTTTAATCAGCTAAATGCTGCATGTGGCCACCTTGTGTACCTCTGGGATTACTGGATAGCTTTGGAAAGCTGGCTGCAGGCAAGTCTTTTTCAAAAGCCATAGTTCTACTCATGCCACCCACCGCACACTCTCTTCCCAAAGGCATTGGCATTGATGTAGGCTCCACTATGTAAAGCAATCACCCGAGCAGGCAGAAATGTCCTGTTCCAGGTTACCAGAGCGAAACAACTCCAGAAACTCCTCAAGACAGGTGTAAACAAAGAAACTTATAGCTCTGACAGGGGTGGACTGTCACCCAGGATCTTCCAAACCTTCATGCAACCTCCATTCCCCTGACAAGGAGAAGCAGCTGTGATTCATTCCAAGGAATCACACAATGGGGGAATCTATCCTCCCCATTACAGCAGGCTCATTATGGTAAAAAACCTAGCAGAGGTGCTTCCATTGCTCCTGTGAGTAAAAAGGCACTGATCATAGTAAATATCCCCCAGCCTCTCAGCTATAGGGTCACTGCAGGGACGCAGCTATCCAAGGGGTATGGGAACCCAAACACAGGAGCTAAAAATCCTGGATCAATCATGGTCTTGGACTGGACTAGGCATTTATAGTCACAAACCATAGGGAATCTGACAGCCCCTCTCGATTAAGTATCCCCTCTTGTTCATTACAATGGTATTAAGAGTGTCCACCTAGAACCAGGTTACCTCCTCTCTCAAAAAACGTATGTACAGACTCTAATGGTGCCATTTCAACCCTGCTGGTATTAAGAGAGAATGTGTTTTGATACAAAGGACTCTGTAGTATCTCTTCCTGTGAGTTTGGGATGATTATGTTAATCTAGCGGACTGTACCAAGACGTGTAGACAAAATCACTTCTTGGAAAGGAAATCCTGACTCAGAGCAACCAAACTGTTTATTCCATGAAAGAAAATTAATCAACTAGTAAAGAATCCAAGAGAGACAAGATGGATCCAATCTTTTATTGGACCAATTTCTACTGGAGAGAGAGACAAGCTTCGAGCCACGCAAAGTTCTTCATGTCTGGGAAAAGAGCTCCCAACTCCACAGCAAAATGCAAGGTGGAGCAGATCACATGCTAAACACAGAATTAACTGAAGAGAATCTATTACCACAGAACGAACAAACATCATTTCAGAGTATCCAATTCCTCACGAGCCACTGTGAGGGACAGCGTCTAATAATCACGTAGCATCTTTTATTCTTCAAAAGCTCAGTAAATCACACATTGAGCATTTTATTTTATTTACCTAAGACATGCACATGTCAACCAAGTGCAATTCCGCTCACAGATGGCATTTCTGGCATAAGCAGCCCTACTGTGAATTCAGTCTAAGCAGAACAACAATAAACAAAATCCCACCCTATAGCCTGGAGAGAGGATTTCCAAATATTCTGCAAGTGTTACAGAAGTTACACAGCACTATTAGTATAACAGATGGAAAAGTGCTTTGCTTTTTTCTGGATCCCATACACACAGGGAGAACCACATTGAAGATAATGGAAAAAGAAATGGAAAAAGAGTGCACTGATGGTTTAGACACAGAACAAGTCCTTCCTTGAATTTTTGCCCATTTTCACATCCCAACCCAAGATGAATCTTCTAGAAACGTCTGAGACCTTTTGTTAACTCCTTTGTCCAGCCCTTTTACCCTGTGCCGGGCTGACCCCCGTCACTCGTGCCGGGTTCGCGCACGCGCAGCCCGCACAGCACGCAAAGAGCCGGAGGAATGCTGGCTGTGCTGCCGCGCATGCGCGGCAAGCCGGCGGCCGCTTTTAAGCGCGGTGCCGGCACACCTGAGAGGGAGGCGGAAGACGCGGGAGGAGGAGCATCGCCGGACAGGGCTGGGCTGCGGCCAGCAGGCGTGCCAGCGGCGACCGCCTCTCAGCCCCCCCCACAGAGAGGGACTGGGGGAGGACCGGAAGAGTGTATCTCCGCCTAGCACGACAGGACCTCTGACGGACGAGGACCGGCCAAAGGACGTCTGGGAAGAGGCCCGCCGAAGCCACCCGGAGCCCCGCAGAAGCCCGCCGACCGAGGAGGTACCCAACGCCCCGTTCCCGCTAGGGCGCAGAGTCGGGACGGTGCCCCGATTCGTAGGCCCAAAGGGGACCCCCCGATGCCGGAGCAGTCTATAGGCAGAGGGCCCCAGGGTATAAGTAGGAGGGTGTGAGCCCACCGGGACTTCCCGGTACGTGGGAACCCTACTACGCCCTATAGGCCTAGAGTAAACGGACCGAGAGTTGGGGAGGGCCCCTCCGTCAACAGAACACGGGCCCACCCTACCCCACACTCTTGCGTGGTTAAGAGGGAGGGGGGTAGTGCCCCCCGTGACACACCCCAAATGACTTGGTGCCATTTCTGAACCTCTCTGACCATCAGGGAAGCATGGGAAAGGGAGGCGGCTACAAGGCCAGTTCTGAAGTCCAGGTAACACTGAAAGACATAGTCCAACTCTGAGATGCTCACCACAACGAGATGGACAGACATTCTGCATGTAACCCGCTTCACTTCAAAAGCACAGCCAGAAGGGATTGAGATTGCATAGGCAAAAAGTTAAAACACTGAACCACACAATGAATCTAGAAAGGGGATTTATGGAAGATGCTTTTACCGTTCAAGAGCTTGGTGTGTATAAATAACACAAACTTGGCTTTATCACAGAGGTGGGCAACAATTATTTGCCAGGGGCCACTTCAGAAATTTTTGAAGTGGCCCTGGGCCGCACCAGAAGGGGCAAAGCCTCAATCAGAAAGGGCGGGGCCAGGATACTTTCCTGCTTCCCCACCCACAGATCATGATTGGTCTGGGAATGGGGGAGCATGTTTGCCCCCCTCCCAGAGGAACCCCCTAGGCGCCCATGCCCCTGTCAGTGGGAGGAGACTTTGCACACTCCTCCTTCTGCCCCGAGGCCAATCAGGGCTTAGGGATATGGGGAGCACATGAAGTCTCCTTCTACCCTGCCAGGAGTGTGTGGTGCTTCTAAGCACCGCATGCTCCTTACAGGGTGGAGGAAACTTTGTGTGCTCCCCCTGTCCCCAGGCCAATTGGCCTGGGGAGCAGCAGGGCCTCCGTGGGCTGGATCAACCTGCTTGGTGGACTGGATCTAGCCCATGGAGGCCCTTTTGCCCTCCCCTGCTCTAGCACCTTCCATCTAAGGAGCTCATTCCACATTACATCTGAATGACTAAAGCATCCCAACACCTGGTTGAACAATGCAGAAAGTGAGGCTGAAAGAGACTGTGTGACTACAGCAAGTCAGTGTCACTCTGACCCCCACTAGCTTTTGCTGTCTCCCATCTATGCCGCCCCTTTCCTGGGTGGTGTCAGTCAGTTCTCAGAGGATTAGCCCTGGGGCTGACAACACAGCACAGCACAGCACAGGGCAGCTGAGACGGGGTCCCACAGTTCCCCTGTTCTTTGCAGAGATTAGTCTGGCTTGCGGGAAACTTTACCTGCAAAGGGATTTGAGGGAATCCTGGTCCAGAAAGCTGTGGTCTTTCTTCACGGATGTGATGTCAATAGGGAACCGTGAGTCTGAAGGGAGAAGAGGGAGAGAATTACAGCCACAGCCTCCACGTCAGTAACTCTACTAAGCGACAAAGGGACATACAGAGGAGGAGAGGGAGACAACATAAGAATAGCCATACTAGGATGAAAGGGCCATCTAGCTCAGTATCCTGTTTTTTGAAAAAGGCCAATGCCAGGTGCCCCAGGGGGAGTGAACAGAACAGGTAATCACCAAATCATCAATCCCCTGTCATCTTTTCCCAATTTCTGGCAAACAGAGACTAGAGACACCATCCCTGCCCAATCTGACTAGTAGCCACTGATGGACCTATCAGCTATGAATTCATCTAGCTCTTTTTTAATCCTGTTATGCCCTTGGCCTTCACAACATCCTCTGACAAGGTGTCTCACAGGCGGCCTGAGCATTATGCAAAAACACTTCCTTTTGTTTGTTTTAAACCTGCTGTCTACTAATTTCATTTGATGGCCCTTAGATCCTGAGAAAGAGTAAGGTAACACAGAGGAGGTATGACCTGGAGAAGGGAAAAGCAGGGAGGAAAATGAGAGCGCCACAGAGGGAAGGAAGGGGGGAAGCTTCTGAACACAGCCACAAATACTGTAAGCAACTGGTGAAAGATATGATTAAGGCTTACATAATATATCTGTAAAAACAATGAGTAGACCTGTGGTATCTTAGAGATTAACAAAAATATACACAGTATCACGAGCTTTGGTGGGCAAAACCTACTTCTTCAGATGAGATGACGAAGAAGAGGGTTTTGCCTATGAAAGCTCATATACTATATCTATATTTGTGTTAGAGTCTAAGGTGCCACAGGTCTACTCCTTGTTTTTAAACATTGTTTTTAAAGTTACAGATTAACACAACTACCCCTCTGAGACTTTCAATGTATCTAAGTGCCACATGGAGCAGCTATGCCATGAGACAACCTCTGGACACTTCCTGGGATGGTAGACTGGGAGGGGAAAGCAAAACTTTTCCTTCCCAGAAAGTAGCAAGCATTATAGCACTGAACTACGAACAGTCTCGATCTGCCAAGAGAGAGCTCCCAAGGGGTAGGGCTCACGATACGCTCTCCAGCAGCGCAGGAAGGATGCTGGCCAGACATTCCCCAATGAAGGGACTACTTGCAGCTTCATGTTTGACAGCCAGAGAAGGAGAAAGAGGATAGACCTGGAGGTAGAAGAGGGAAGACTCAATGGTGAGTAGCTGCCATGGTGATGGGCACAGGAGAAATGCAGAGGTGAAAAGGATGAATTAGACAGGTAGACATGGGTGGCAGGGGAGAAACAAAGCACACAGAAAATGGGAGGGTGGCACCAGGGATATAAACCACAGCCCAGAAGGTAGAAAGAGCGCACAGAAATGTAAACGCTGTTACTCAGCAGTGGCCTCTCTCATCTGCTTATTCTTAGACAGACAATTTCCTCCCCACAGGGTAATACTCCATGGTTAAATGACCGTGGCATGTGTGCTTGGAGCCGAGTGCAGCCCCTGGGGAAACACTTGAAATTTTTTTATACTGTCCCTATCTGATTGTATTGACAGATCAGCCAACTCAGAAATAAACACCCCCTCTGAAATGAAAACCCTGCACAGCCCTCACACATCCATCCGCACTGCCAAGGGCAAGCATGTCTCTCCCCGACCCTGCCACCTCTGGAAGGCAGGCTGCAGTCACACCCCTCAGACTGTAGAGTGCTAGCCCGGCAGAGGGTAAACTTCTTCCTGCACAGCCTCTGACTTCCCCCTTGGCACCTGGCCAGCTTTCGGAAAGTGCCTGAAGGATGAAAGCAGAGGGGAGAAGAGGTCACCAGGAAATGGGGAAGGGAATGGCTTATGGTATCACTTCCCTGTTCAAGCAGCCACTTCATGCTTAAATTGTTCAGCTCACGTATTCCTGAATGCTTAGGTGTTCATTGCAAGCTTTAAATTGGTAGGAATACAGTATGTGTAATAAGAGCACAGGTAACTAACTGACCATCTTCCCAGAGACCCCAGGGAGGAGGCCGAGTGCTAGTGAGTTATTCTACCTCAGGGCAGAAAACACTGATGCTCCTGAACTAGTTTCAGACCCCTGATTGTCACATGGGGTGGACACCACAACTCTATGTGCTTCTCTTTTATCTTCCATATGAGGATCTCTTGACTTGTAGGACTCTGAACAAGTCACTTAGTGGGGATCATAATTCCCCCACAATATGTCTGTAGCGGTGCTCAGGACAGAAGTCCCAACACCTGACTCCCAGCTCCCAACTGTGAGCTGTACCTGTTAGATCACACACTCTCTGGAGCACACAGAACAAGAATACTCCAGGCACCTGTCTCTGGAGCACCACTGTCAGTAGTGGGGGAGACACGTGGATCTAGACTCGAGACATTTTTTGGAGGGTGGCAGAAACCCCGGCCTTTCAGACCACTACCAAACAACCCACGTTCAGAGCCGGGCTCCAATGCCTCCAACAGCAGAGTTGCACTCTCTGAAAATGTGATGTTCCTAATGTTTCCCATGACCCAAATCTAGACCGAACCCAAACAATAAGGCCCCTGTTTTATGGAGAAAACCCAGTTGTTTTACATCTAGTAGCTACGGCAGTGATGTGACACATCAGAACTTCCTCTGCAGCCAGCATGCATGGAAGGGCCCCCAGCTGAGAGCGGTTGGTTAGAATCTCTATCATCAGCATTCAAATCACCCACAGCTTTCGCTCAAAAGAAAAATCCACATCTCCACCCTCAGGAAGGAAACAAGAAAAGAGGAGAGTGCAGTGAGACGGGTCAGGCTATGGAGCCTTTTGGCTGTGCAGTAAACTCCCTCAGAAAGATCCCCTCCCTCTGCTAACCCACTATGCCTATGACAAACAAGTGGTATGGAATGTGCATAACAGCTCCGGGACCTCGCTCAGCCTCCCCCAGACCTGACTCAAAAGTCATGGGTCAAATCTTGGAGGACTGACACACTGTCTGGCATCCGGGCAGGGCTGGGGGAAGGAGTGAAGCTAGCACATGCTTAGAATAGTCATGTCTTTAAAGATAGCTATTGCTAGCATCCAGCTATCTTAGGGCTTTCCATAATGCCCATCATCTCTGTAATAGCTACAAGCCTTCCAAGTAGATTAGATCTGCATAGCAAGGTCCTTAGCAAATCGCATGGAATTCTCTGCTCCTTTCCCTCTTTTAGGAAACTCAGCTGGGAACATACATGTATTCTTTTAATTCTACTAACCATGAGGGCAAAAGCCTCATTGTAAGCAAAGCTGCCCAGTGGAGGTTGCAACACAAGGGATAATGGGAATTCTGAGCCCACGGGGAGCAGAAAGAAGCAGAGAGAAGAAAGTCAAGAAATGCTGAAGAAGGCTATAGAAGGCTTTGAGAGACCAGCACTGAGTTTGGACTGTTTGTTTTCAGTGTCTTGTCTCCCTGAGTAACAGCTGTCATCAGCCCACAGGCAAGCAGATCTGAGCCTAGATCTCAGCTATCTGGTCAGTCTTTACGCTTGGACACACATAGAGGTCACCCCTAAAATAGAAACTCTAAACAAAAAGGCAGCCTGTAAAGCTATTAGTAAGGAGGTGAGATCTTGTAGCTGTGCATATGTAGCTGGGAGGGGGCAAGTGGAAGTGTCCCAGCTGAACAATAGCTGGCTTTGCACATTGCTGGGAGGTCATATTTCCCGCTATTGTTCTAGCCTCCTCCTTCCTCAGGCTAAGCTGAGCCAAAGCTGTGATTTTTCAGCTTTGGACATCTCCATGGGGACTAGTGGCCTTCATCAAGTGTTTGAAATAAACAAAGCTGAGCCCAGAAACACACTCTGCACAGATTAATTTGCAAATGGAGTTTGAGAGCCCTGGTCTAGGCTACAAATTTATGTCTGTAAAACTACATTGCTCAGGCATATGTAAAACCTACACCCCCAAGCAACACAGTTATGTCGACCAAACTCCTGATGTAGAAAGCACTGTGCAAACAGGAGAGCTTCTCCTAGTAACATAACTACTGCCTCTCAGAGAGGTGGATTAACTACACCAATGGGAGCAGCTCTCTTTGGATTAAGTAGCGTCTTCACTAAGCACTCCAGTGTGTATCTCTGCCATACGGTATGTGTAGACAAGCCCTAAGAAACACACGTGTGAGAAAGTCAGCTAGACTCATCCAACCACCTCTCCTAAAATATCCTTTCTTCTAGGACTACCCAACAGAGGAATTCAGCGCCTAGCTCCCAGCATGGAGGTGCTATAGTCGGGAGCACACAAACTACTCCCACTCCTATGCCATGGCTGGTTAAGCTGTACATGCTTCACCACCTCCAGCAACAACTTACTAAAATAACTGGAGACACTGCCATTTAAACCTGTCTCCCTTAGGTATCCTAAGAACTTTCCAGTAGTGCTGCCCGAAGACCAGAGGTTCAGGAATGCAGAGAGGGTGATAACAAGACTAACTCCCCAGGTCTCTATCAGGTCGGAAGGCTTAAAGTTGTAACATATAATCATATAATTAGCAAACTGCCCTCTCCATCTTTTCCTCTTCCCCAGTATTTCAGATTGGTTCCAGTGTTCTGAGAATCTCCCCTGAGGTAGCCATCCACATCTAGTTAAGACACACACATCACACATTTCTGGGTCATCCAAACTAGAAAGAATAGGGGAGGACTGGAATGACTAGCCCCATAGTTTGAGCAAACATGAGACTTGAACAAACCAAATGGACTCAGGCCAAGTCTACACTAGAGGACAAAGGCAAATTAAGATACCCAACTACAGCTACACGAATAGTGTAGCTGGGGTTGACATACTTTAGGTTGAATTTCCACGTTGTTGCCACTGAGGAAAGTCACTGGAAGAAACTCTCCCATCAACTTCCCTTACTCCCGTTAAGAGTTCCAGAATCAACAGGGGCACAATCATGGTCAATTTAGTGTGGGTCCTTACTAGACCTGCTAAATCAAACCCTGGGAGATCGATCTCCATAGCATCAATCTCCAGTTAAGAGGAGGCCTCAGTCTCACTTTGCAGAACCCATCCTGATGAGGAGCAGGATGGTCCTCTGGATTTTATCACATTTTCCCCCTTTTTCCATCCATTCAAGACTGACAATACATGGAGCTCATAAACAATGCTTCGAGCAATGACCCAAGGGGTCGTCTCTCCTCTTGGGAGTTAAGTGTTGTCTCACAAGTTCCTTCAGCTTCACCTGATTAAGGGAGCAAAGGTGACAGCTCAGGACTTGTACCCCCAAACTGTTGGGTAATGAAACCAGCATCCTTCCTACACAGGGTGCAGAGCTGTTTTCAACATTAATGCTCTTAAAGAAATGAGAGCACTACTTCTCCCCATGATGCTCCCCCAAACCACTGGTAACACTTACCTTCATAAAGGTGTGCATACTGAGGAAATCCTGCTGCACGCAGCCAGTCACAAGCCTTCTTGGCCTCGACTTCTGAAACAAAGCAAATGGATTAGTTTGAGGATCTCAACTTCATTATCTCCACAGTGCACTAGCCCGTAAGTCCAAACACTCCCAACCTTCTGAACATCAGAACCACATCTGGATCCAACCTTCATGGCCTAAATTCATTTTCAATGCACTCCAGTCAAAGTAAATATATTTGTATGAAACGGGATATGTAAAACCTATGAATCCTCTCTTGCCAGCATTCACACTGGAAACACTGCCTAGCACTTATTCTTGGGATGGGAGTGGTAAGGAGATCATATCAGGACCACTGAGAGCACAACTCAAATGAAGCATTAATGGATTCCATTCAAGGCTCTATTCTCCTTTAGCATTAGAATAATGAGTGTAATGAGAAGGGCATTGTCTTTGTTCCCATTTCTGTGCTGGCAGTTTCTTTCTCCCATCCTTTGACAGGACTTATTCTCCTTTACCATCAGCAAAGAGAAGGTGGGCAAGTTACTATGAAGTTTCAACATAGGGACAGGACTGCAAGGAATGCTTTAACGCCTGCTGAAATATTTGGTTTCTAAACTCTCTGAACAGAGTGAGACTGCCAGGAGATAAAAAAAGTCTTTAAAAAATAAGTTAGAATTCATAAACATTTGGGGTCTGATCTCTTGCCACGCCCCTGACAGGCTTCCACCACAAAAGTCCAGCAAAGAAAGTTCTTCACTCTGTCTTTCAATAGCCCCTGGTAATTATCTTCTGGATCCCAGCCTTCAAAAACGCTGCTTCTACCCTAACATGCAGCTGTTCCTCCTAATCCTATCACAGGCTTCTCCTCAGCAGACAGGGTCTGTAATACTCACCTGTTTATGGACAAATGTCCATAAGAGATTACGGAGCTGATTCCGTGACATTACTTACTCATACAAGCTGTCCCACTGAATCCAACATAAGGATCAGCGAATTCATCCCAAAACTTAGATGGCCAAACTCTTTACTCAGAGCCCAGTTCGGACTCATGATAAGTAGGACCATACTGTGTTAGCAACTCCACTGGAATCAATGGGACTAGTCATGGAATTAGGTGCCATTTAACATGAGCAAGGGAGATCGAATCAGGCTTCCTCATTTACCACATGTGAGGGATTCAAACTCTGACTTCCAGACCACTACTCTAGGCTATTGTCCTGTGATCTGATTTTCACAGCTTCTCCCCCCCATCACACACACTTTAGCAGGAATTCAGAGCACACAGAAAACATGAAAATTAGGCCACCGGGCAATGCCTGCAACCAGCCAGAGAGTGTTTGTGAAACAAAGCAGGACAACGAAGAGGTTCTCACAAAGCTTAGCAAGGGGCCAGCTCTGAACTACTGACAGTGCAATGGGTATTTCCATATACATAGTTTGAAAATCCCCCTCGGGAACCAACGTAACAGCTGACTGTTTTCTAGGAAATTTCTAGAACTTTCAAAATTTGAGGCTTCTCTGCCTCAATTCCATGCAGCTCAGGGAATCTTATCTGAAATCAGTGGTCATCAGACTGCAGGGCAAGATGGAAGTTTAGGATTATAACCAACATATTTTACAAAACAGAAAAATCTTACTATAATCCTGTATGTAGATGAACATATGGCTAGTACTTCAGACACAAGCATCTTGAAATGAAGTACCCCCAAGGACATCAACAGCCCCTGCAGAAGTACTCAATACATTTATTATAAAACAATGGGGAAATAGCACAAAATACATTTACCTTAGAGACAGGACTGAGCTAAAATCTTGGTCCAATGCCACTGGGCTTTGGGAAAGAAGGTTTGGAATATGATTTTGGATCTAGATCCAAATTTTGCAGCTGCCTGTAACACTACATTGGGTGAAACCAAAAACTAGATCGGAAAATCCACCTGAATTCTGAAAGAATCAAAATTCAAACATTTAAATCCAGATTCAAATGTAGGTGCTCAGGTCTAGCTGTCCTTTGAATTCTAATTAAAGTACTGTGGAATGTTACTTTAATTCAGATAATGTTGCTTGGGAAAACATGTACATCTATGTGTGTTTGTCTCCTCCGACACACATCACTTGGTTGTAAACTGTATAACACAGGAGGCTTAAAACAGCAGCGCAAAGCAAAATATGACGTGCTCAGAGAAGCCTGACAGAAGTGAATGTTTTCTGATCACACATAAGGACCATGCAGTGTTACTTCTGCTCCTTCGTCTTGCACTGAAGATATTTCCAAGATCTTAGGAAGGAGAGTAAATTGGTATTTTATGCCCTGTTTTAAAAGGAGAAAACATTTACTGGCAACCAAAGGGCACCATGCTTAGCTGAGCACAAGTTTTGGGAGGAAAGACATCATGCTCCAACGACTCTCCTAACCTGAAACCTTGCTTGCCCGACTGCATCTCCCATCCAAAATTACAAAACCAACGACATCTGACCTCCTTCCATTGCAGCGGGAATGCTTTTTAAACATGTGAATGTTGTAACGTAGCTGCAGGAACCTACCCATGGCCCATTAACTTCTGCCTTAAAGTCACCAGACTGACAGCCCTGGAGAATGAATCCACAGAACAGCTGCAGCCCACATAGCTCCTTAGCCAACATGCCTGAGTCTGACCAAGGAGGGAGGGACCCCTCTTAGGAATGAAAGTGGAGCTCAGTCTCTGCAGCCCATTCAGTCAAGCACCCCTCTGATGAATCCACCAAGGAGGTAGCCAATAAAAGTGGCAGGTTTTGCAATAGTGATACCTAGCTACCAAAACTAGACTGAGCCCTTCCAAACGCCATGTTGGTCACCAAACAAAACCCTGGATCTTTTCTTTAAAAAGAAGAGATCTGATGAAACAGAGAATACTTCCAAAGAGAAAAGCCAAGAACCCAACAGGTGCCACAATGGGAGTTTTGCAATCCCCTTTTTTAGCACATACTGCAGCTTACCCCTTATGGTACACAGAGTGAATTGATAGAAGAGCATTGCAGAACAGATGTCGAGCTGGTTTGATCAACCATCCTTGCAACCTCTGGGATTCACAGGAGAAAAAGCATGCACAGGATGGTGATTCCTTCACATGCTATTCAAGCTGCAGACAAGAGCAGGTGGGAGGAGAAGGAAAGGACAGGGAATCAAAGGATCCTCTGCAGACAAAAGCAGACTCCCTCCTGCTCCTCCAGAAAGGCAGGGAATGGCATGCAATCACTAGGCAGGTCTGGGATCCAAATGAACTATACTTCACATTGCCAATGGAAATGTGGAGTCAGAGAGCCACATTTCCTTCCCTTGTATTGGAGTCAGTTCAAAATGCAGTGGATGGAGGAGGGGAAATCTGCCTTTCTTCTAGTTTGTCAGAATTGGAGTTGGCTGCCTTTTCAATTGCAATGGTGACTTTTTTGCTTTTCTAAGAATGGGTTCCCAACATCTGCCGCATGGAAAACACAGGGATAATAGCTGCAAGAGGCTCACAGTACACTCCCTGCCACCACCAGCCCCAGCACCGAAAAGGTTCCAAAGCATTTGTTCATGCCAAGAGACCGCAGTCAATTTCCTCTCCCCCTCCCACCCTTTCCATGAAAAGTACTTTCCCACGGACATCCTGGAAAGGCAGACACAAGAAGAATGGGTAGAACAATAGTTATGACAATAACCCAGTGGATTCCAAATTCCTGACCACAGAAAACAACTTCAGAGCAGCATCCAGAGATATATCACAGGTGTACACGCTGCAGCATCAACAAAGATTGTGAGCCTGCCTGTGAGATCTCCAGATTGGTGTCTCACCCCCTCACATAACAAGCTCTGCAAGGATCTTGAAATCATGATCATCATAGCAGCTCACTGTTGTCAGGGGAGGTCCAAAAACAAAGGCAAATTCTTCCCTTCATTATACCCGTGTAAAACTGGAACAACCCCACCGGGCTTGAAAAAAACCACTGGGATGCATTACTACCTGAGTAAATACTCTTCTTATCCCAGCTCACCAGCCCAACACCTTCTCTTTCAGTCTCTCTAAAATAGCCACTTCTTCCACAAGGCCCAGAACAAATAAGGTTCAGATTTAAGAGAGAACTCATGCAAAGAACCCCATTTCCAGAATGCCCAATGGGTTCTGTTTTTTATAAGTTCATATCCCAGGGCCAGCCAGTTGTTCCCAACAGGAAGCAGGCTAGAGAGAGACATAGAAACAGAGCTTTCCAAATCACATAATGGTTCCAGTTTCATTCCTCACGTCACCAATGATATTGTCAAATAAAAAATTTCCTCTGAAACCTCCTGCTTTCTTGAGACTCCAACATGAATAATGAACAACAAATAGCATGTTAAGTTGGTGTAAGAAGATGCCTGGATTTAGCTCCATTTTGTGTTTTCTTGGTACCTTTTTCATTTCAATCAAAATTTAAAATTTTATTTTTAACTTTCCCAAATGCCACATTGGGAATTCAAACCCAACAGCACCGAGCTACTGAATGAAATGCATTAAGGGAAACATACTAGAAATAAAGTGAAATGTGGTGAAAATACAAAAATTACTCCTCAAATGCAGCACAAATGACCTTGGAAACTCCATCATAATCACTGTGGTTATCAGTAATTCAGATTGTTTGACCTTTTTTTGTAAACAGACATTTCACATTGATGTAAACCCCTGGTGAATGTGCAGGATAGGTCTCTATGGCGGATCCATGGAGGATACAAGTCTCTTACATTCGCAGCCACAGAGCTTAGGCCTCAATTCTATCCTTGGAGGGTTAGCCATGACAGCAGACATCATCTTAATACGTGCTCTTGAATCGCAAAGAGAAAATACATCGTGTGCGCAGAAGAGATGTAAGTGACCAGCAGACTATCCGATAAGCATAAACTGCCTATCAGAGAGAGGCAGCAAGAAGAGGAGAGCAGGAGCCGGTGCTGGGGGGAACCATCTCAGTGGGGGGGGGGGGGGGAAAGAGAGATAAAGGCACAGCAGGAAACGGTGGGAGTGAGGACTGAAGCAGTCTCCACTGTGCTTTTGAAATGTACAAGAGCAGTGTTTCTTAAACTATGTTCCGGGGAACACTGATGTTCTGTGAACAACTCGCAGGTGTGCTGCGACCTCTTCTTTGTTTTTGTTACTGCTTAGTTTGTGTCTTTTTTTGGTCTAACAACAATTTCTTTTGTTTAAGAAAATTTTCATCAGTGTTCTGCATAAAAAAATATTGTTTGGTGTTCTGTTGTCCCAAAAATTTAAGAAACACTGTACAAGAGTCTTGCGGGGCTCTTGTACATTTCAAAGACTGAAGTGCTACAGGGAGCACAGGGCCAATCTCCCACTGGCCCCGTGTTCCCTGCGGAGCTTTAGCTTTTAAACTGTAGCAGGAGCCCAGCAGAGCTCTTGCTACAGTTCAAAGGCAGAAGCGCCCTTATTGACTAATCAAATAGTCGATGGAAATCCCATCGACTATTTGATTAGTTACTTAATCTAAATTTAACATCCCTAGCATGCAGAGCAATCTGATCACCAACCCCCTTCAGCCTTCTCTTGGTAATAGGAATTAAGGATGTTAAGAGATAGGTAACTGGGTAATCGTGTAGTCGATACAATTTCTATCGACCACACGATTAGCTGAGAAATGAAGGCGCTCAGAAGGAACTACCCCCACTTTGGCTCTAAAGTTTAAATATAGTAAGAGCCAAGCAGTGCAGGCAGCCCGGCTCCTACTACATTTAAACTGCAGAGCCGCAGCTGGGGTAGCTCCTGGACCCAGTGAGAGCTGGGACTGAGCCAGGCGTGGTCAGGCCTGGCTTACGCTGGGTCCAGCAGTCCCTTTCCACGGGGTGGGAGGGTGTCCCAACAGGCAGCTGGGATCCCCGTAGACAGGGGCCGCTGCGGAGCAGTCTCTGTTCACAGCCAGCTTCAGCCTTTGTTCCGGCAGAAGCCCCTGTCCACAAGGGGTCCCAGCCCGCGGACAGGAACTGCTGCAGCAAAGCACCCGGGACACCCCCACTAACACAGGCTCAGCCTCCTCTGGCCCCCCTGCACTAATGCCTCTGATAGAGGGAGTAGTGGGGAGAAGTGGCACTGCAGAGACAGTGCTGGGGGGAACTGGCTTTTAAACCGGCTTCCCCCAGCACCAGCTCCTGCTCTCCCACCCTCAGCCGCTGCCTCTCATATAGAAGCAGAAAGAAGGGGGGAATGCAAATAGCTGACTATTCAACTACTCTTTAACATCCCTAGTGCTGGGGGGGAGCTGGCTTAAAAGTGCCGGGGGCAGAGGCTGAGGCTGCAAAGCAACCCCTGTTCACAGCTGGGCTGCCATGGACAGGGGTTTGTTCGTGGAATGAGCCCTTGTCTGCGGGAGGTCCCAACTTTCCATTGGGACCCCCCCCCCCACAGACAAGGGCTATTGCTGACTGGGCAGGCAACCTGGCTCAGTCCCAGCTCTTGCCAGATGCGGGATCAAACCCTGCTACAGTTCTGCAATTTAAAAAGGCAGTAGGAGCCAGGTAGCCTGCCTCCCAGCTTCTATACTATGTTTTAAACTGCAGAGCCACAGCAGGGTTTGGTCCTGCACCTGGCATGAGCCTGGACTGATTGGCCTGCCTTTCAACTCATCGAGTAGTCGATAAAAATTCTATTGACTACTCTATTAGTTATATACTTGCTTCTTAACACCCACATTAGGGATGTAAAAATAGAAAAAATATTTTAAAAATTCTATCAGTTACATTGTCAACCACTCCTGAGTCTGCAGGCCTTGCAGGGCTGCTGGCCCCATGCTGGGCTGTGGACGCCACTAGTCCGACTAGGAGCTGGCAGTCCCACATGGGAGCCTGGTGGGGTTGGAGCAGCCCTCCGCCCACAGTGGGCCGCAGACGGGGGGCTGCTCCTGGTAACCAGCTAACTGGTTACCTGTTCAAACCCCTACTTGGTAAGACCACTGGGAGTGAAATTTAAGGTCCAGCTCTATGCCTTTAGGAGCTGCAGCACAAAATGTCAACTGAGGGACAAAATAGAGCAAAGATGGCTTTAAATCACTTTTGCACCCTCTGGATTCTGGGCAGCTGTGGGCCAACGTATCCCACACAGAAACTGTGTCCCAAGGACAGTCTCTAGGTTGTAACACTCTAAGTTCAAGTATGATAGAGAGAGTTTTGTATCTCCCCCCACTCCCAGCATCTACTTTTGCACCAGCACTTATAGGAAGAGAAGTACAGTACAGGGCTAATTACGCAGCAGGCTCCCCCCTAAGTTGTGCTTGTGCTGAGACAACTCTTCTTGAGTTACTTCAGGCACTTCTCAGGCGCCTAAACAGTAGCTAAAGTGACAAATAAGGGCCAGAGTAGAGGACAGAATCTCCCCCTTGGTGTTTTCAGAAACTGTGGAAAACCCCAAGATACAAATGGCTGCTCAGCCTTATCACAGAGACACAGCTAGAAAAAAACAGGGATATAACAAAATGTGGACTGGTCTAAAACCAGCAAGGTGCAAGCAGTGAAGGAAGATTTAATTACAGCTAGAAAACCATTCCGCAGAGTTCCAACTCCACACTTCCTCTTTAAAAAAAAATATAACCTGGGTTCCAGAATTTCACTTCAAGTTCAAATTACTTGTAAAAAAGTCTCACACAGGCAATTAGTGTGTGAAAAGAAAACCACATTACAAAGATGCCCACAATGGAAAGCCATGAAATAAGATGGTAGGCAGATGTGAATGAGAATGCAGGCTTTTTCTATTAGACTCCCCCTCTGCTCCAGAGTTAGTGTATGCAGCACTTTGGGATGGGTTTTCTTTCCATCCTGATTTAAAATAAACTATTGCATAAGAAGTTAAATATGCACAAACGGAGCTTAATTTCTCTCCCTAGTCTGTAAATGTAAATGCCTTCCTATTTATTATGGAACCTACAGAAAAGTCTGGTATGTCTGCTAGGCCATGGAGAACACATGTTTCTTAAGAGGACTGGAAAGCAATTTTACACGTAGGACGTGAATTCCTATTTGTACTAAATACATTGGGCCAGATTCATCCCTGGTGTGACTGCACTGGAATGAATTTTGCCAGTGATACCTAGTTTGGCTCTCATTAATGCTGCTACAACCACAATGAATTTGACACTAGAAGCAGATTGCACAGACGTAAGGGAGAGAAGAATTTGGCCCCTTAAGTGTAGAATTCACTCATCTAGCTCTTTGATATTGATAAGTGTACAAATATGTATAAAATTAAGCTGGAGAAAAGCAGTGCAGAAAGCACCATTTGGAACAATCCTGTGTTAGCCCCTAGGTATGGAGTAGATACCATTTTAATGGGTGCTTTTCAGCAGAAGTGCCAGCGAGGATAAAACTCAGGTAATCTGAGTTTACAGCTTCTTATCGGAGAAGTGTGGAGCTGATTTTAGCTAATCTAGCCCATTTCTTTTTTTTTTTTTTAATCGACAGAATCATCATTTCCAGTTTTATTTTCTGTAATTCTGTGTTACTATTCTGCAGGCCTGACTCTCCTCTCTCACCAGTGTTACTCCCTGGCGGTCTAAAGAGTTACTCTTGATTTACACCAGCGGAAGGGAGAGGGGAATCAGCAGCTCCTATGACTCCTGCTCTCAGCAAAAAGTGCAGAGGAAGCAAAGCAAATGGAATTATTCCATCTCTGCCCCTCAAAACCATGTAACACTAAGCAAGTGATAGGGACAGTCTAACACTAGAGACTTCCAGCCATGCACTAAGCAGCTCCCTTGCTGCGCTTTCAGCCATAGGCACCCTAGGGTTGGGGAAACCCAGCTCTGAATTTTGCTCTGGACCCATCTCATACAAACATTTGCTATGAGGAGTAGATTTTTTGAATGGCAGAGGTGTGCCAAGTTTTTACACCCTGTACCCCAGCAGCATCCACCAGCCACATCAGAATTGGAACCTCCACAGTTTCACACAGGTCACTGATAAAAAGTAACTGATTTTGTCTATTTTGTATTTCATTACACAATGAAGCCATAAGCACAGATAGAGTATGGGGACAGGCATGTGAAACTCCACTGGACATTGTCCCAGATGTTGTGGGTTTCCATAATTAACCCTCACACAGTTACAAGGGCTTGCAAGCTTTGGAAACTGCGCCCTGTTGCACTGCCAACAAGGGATTGTTCAAATGCCTCCATCCCATTCAAACCCTGAAATAGTCTGTCTATTTTTAACAGCATTGATTCTGTCCCAATGGAGGAACCCTTGGGAATCTAAAAGACTGGAAGGCAGAAAGTCAACAGAGAGCAGCCATGGTTTGGGACCTGGCTGGGAGCTGGAGCTGCAACAAAGGAGGAGAGCTCATGAGTTAATGACAGAAGCAATTGAGACAGTTGCACAACTGAAGAAATGTATTGCTTTGCTGTTCACATCCCAGACATTTACTGTACTGTGCAGGATAAACAAGAAGAGTGATCCGGGGGAAGGAATGCTCTTGGAGTCAGACGAGGACAAGAGATACTTAAGTAATACAGACAAGTGTATTGTGTGTACGTGTCTGTGTACATGTGATAGGCACATTCATCTTTTGGGGAGGTGAGGGAGGTCCCTCCCTCTAGGAGACCCTTATTTCTTCTCAACATCCTTCAATAAGGTCCCAGATCACAGCTATATTTGTTCCAATGTACGAAGGAATGGATACTGCTGTCTCTGAAGTGCAGCATCACTTGTCTACAATTAAGGCAAACTGATGGTCCATACTACTCTACTCCCTAGTCTATTTCTCCTCTGAAAATCCATTAATCACCAGCTGTTTGTTTTTCAGCAAGCCAGAAACTTGCCTATTATAGAATATAAGCACTAAATGCATTTATAGGGACAAGAAGAGCAGAGATGTAAGAAACCTCCCCAAATTCAAATAGTGCTCTGTTCCTGGACTCTGAGTATAGACTCAGAGCCCTTGCCAGACTCTCCATACAGCCAGCACACTCTCCTCAGTGCAGGGAGAGGAGTGGAATAAAGGACCCTGACAAGATAACAAGTTGCTGTTCTATTATCCAAACAAAAGTTCCAGGCAGGAGAAGGAGCTTGCTTATTCCCAGCCATCTGAGGTCCACATGTGCCCCCTGAACCTTGCAGTCTCTCAGTTCTTCTCTTGAGGTTACTATTGAACAGCGATGTGTAGGCTCCCTGTTTTCTTCTTTTGTGCCTCTATCCTGCATAGATGTCTCCTTAAGTTACCTCTGTCCCACAAGTCTTTGTGGGTTCCTAGCCAGGTTCATTCCCATTAGCACTGACATTAGAAGTAAAACAAAATCTTGATCTCAATGCATCTTCTCTGCATTAGTCTCCTCATCTGTATAGTGGGGATGACAGTATTTCTCTACCTCCTGAAGGGTTGTGACGATTCAGTAAAGTACCTAACACGCTGTGAGGATCGAGGATGCTTACAGTCTGATCAAATTTGGTTTGGAAATGCAATGCTGGCTGTGCACAGGGCACTGTTTCCTCCATACGCTCAGGCATGCATATGCAGCTCCCTTCACTGAACCTTTGATTTCACTGTGTGGCTATTCAGTGAGCTTGCTGTCGGTCACTGTTCTCTTTCTTCCTCTTTTAAAAGAAAAGGAAATTAATCACAAAAAGTACCATGAAGTTACATCCTGTATTTTACAAGCATTGATGTCAGAGTGCCCCTATAGAGAAGTATACTAGTGAGAAGGATTATGTGATATACAGAAATATATAATGCTATGGGCCATAAGGCCAGATTCTGCCCTGCTGTGCAACCCACTTCCATAATTTAAGATCCCTCACCTTGTGTGTTGAAAATCTCAATCCTAGTGATCCATTAGACTTTAAATATAGGCCTTTGAACATCTAGAATGTCTTACACTGATGGCTCTTAACAGCCTTTTAAAACATAAGGTCAGATTTACACTATGTGCCGCTCCCATTGACTTCAATGGGAATTGCAAGCATCTTTTTCCATGGGCAGCATATGACCCCAAATAAGTTAGGTCACATGCCACGCCTTTGAGAGGTGGAAACATGCTATTCTTCCCATTTTATAGAGTGGAAAATGGATGTCCTGCTCTTCCTCATTCAATATTTGCCTCACTGGCCAATGGATCTTGATATTTACCTTGACAGAAGCCAATGCCCGCCTTATGCTGCACCCAAGATCATGTGAGAAGTTAAATCAACCAAACTGTTAAAGCTTTGAGGATATAGCATCACAGCTAGATTAGAGAGGCTACAGAAGTCCTGCTTTGAGGGAAACAGACAAAGACAGACCAGCTATGGGCTGCCTTTTACAAGGCCTTCATTCAGCTGCAGTTATCTTCATTTTGTTTACTAGCTAAACGAAGCAGGAAGTGGCCAGTTAGGTAGATTGGGGGGGAGGGGGGGGAGCAGCACGCGTGGAGGCAGCAAGGAGGGGATATGTATAGTTGTTAGGAATAACTGATAACTGATAAGCCCGAGTTTAATCGTGAAAATGACTACACACTAACATCCCTAATACTAATGCTAAATTTGCTCCATGTAGTTATTTGGACTCTTAAAAAAAGTTATATTGACTCTTTCAGTAAAAATAAAATATGAGTTTCAAAACATGTTTGGTCAGACAAAACATCCCGTTCAGCCTAACCTGAAACTCACACAACTTGATGCATTTGTGTCTCAGTAGAGATAAGTAGCCTTCAGATCTCGGCCCCTTCCAGCCTGCAGACTCTAAGGTAAAGCACAGACACACAAAAACCGACTGGAGGGAAAAGCACACAGACATGCACAAACAGTTCAAGTTTCGTTCTGCGTACTCGTGGTAAGCACATAGACACCAAGAATTCCCAGAAACGTTACCCTCTCTGAATCTCTCCTACCAGTCTCTGTCAGACAGGAGGAGCTAGAGACTGGAACAGTTTTGGTAGAAATGCTTGAAGCCAATTTGTGAGGAGGGGAGAAAGGGTTTGAGCGGTAGGTGTAAGGAAAATAAGGGTAAAAACAACCTTCAAATGTGAAAGGACATTACTATTTCCAGTTCATGAATCCGGAGCAAGTGAAATCATCATGACATTCCAGAGCTATTTACAGAAACAAGAACTTTAACAAAACTCCTGTCACACATGCAACTCCCACTACACAAACAGCTGACTAGACATAAATGGTAACTGCTTTTCAAAATGGCCTCTAATTTCTACCCTTCCCCACACATGCTGTTGCACCCATCATTAGAGTCAGCATATTCAATCTTAAGCACAAATGGCAGAATTTTTAATTTTAGCACCTAATCTGGATGTTAGACATCTATGTTCAGTCACTTGACCCTACAGTCCAACAGGGGACACATTACTGCAGGTGCAAAATTATAGGCAATGTTCACAGAGCTGATGAAGAGCAGAATCTTTCAAAGTGGAAGTGATGTTGGGTAACTCAGGGTACCGTCTCTCAAAGTTTAGGGAATAGCAGTACCTCTGTCAGCATGCCTCTCAAAGATCACACATGAAAGAAGGCATGAACACATACCTTTGGCTGCAGCAGCTCCTTTACTATACAAGTGGTGAGCAGATGAGTACTGTATCTCTCCCTACTGATTACCTAGCTGCTAGGTGATTACCCAGACATTAACATATTCATATTTGAACTAATTTCTGTAGCTCTTAATACAAGTGGAAGGTGGGTGCTTTAATACAGATATTAAAGGCACAAAAGAACAAAACAAAAGCAGCTACTGGGATGCTACACAAAACAAATGCACATCTCCCACTTCCTTTGGAATCGCTCCATCACTTTTCAATAGTAGCACATGCTTTGTTTAGACCAAAGGACCCCATCTTCCAAGCTCACTCAGCCATGAGCCTGTAACCTCATCTCAATGCTGAGATGCTTGTACTGTAAGCATTTTGATGGTGAGATGCAGCAGGCCTGCATCATGGCCACGATAGTTCAGCACAGGCATCACCACACTTCTCTATGTTGGCAAGAAAATGGAAACCACAGCTCATGACTACTTCTACCAACCACAGAAGCTGCAGTGTAGTAGACACATGGCTGGAAATTGTAATGCTCAGAGAAATACTGGACCAGACATTAGAAATAATGCCTGATCCCACCCGAGTCTTGTTCATGTAGATCCTCCCAACATGGCTACAGCTAGTGGGCCTGCACCAGTGAATTATGGGTGCCATTTTTGCTAGATAGCATTATTGTATCCTATGTGAAGTCAGGCAGTAAGCATCAGAGAAAGCCGGCCCACGGGGGAGGGAAGGGCCAGATCCTGGAAAATAATTTTGCTAAAAAGCCCAAATGAGTAGCAGCTCTAATTCTGGCCAGTAGTCACTGCACAGAACTACTGTTTTCTCTGTAATATGGTATTTTCAGATTCTCTAGTACCAGCAGAGACAGACTTTTTACCAGCCATACATACTGTCTGACATCTCCTTGCCGTCCTAAAAACCTACTGGCTTTTCTCAAGGCTAGTGAAAGTCAGGCAGATTATCAACTACTTGAAATCCAGATATTTAAAAAAAAACCACAACTTGCTATTTTCCTCGATGTTTATGTATTTATCATTTAGAAAGTCAATGTTTGTTACTAGAAAAAACCCATAGAGAGTTAATGTGCTGTAGCCTTTTGCCAAAATGGTAAAACAATCCAATTTCTAGGCGACAATGCAAAGACTCCAACTAACTTCAATGGGAAGTGGACTTGGCTCCAGAAGAGCTGCAATACCAGATCATTATTTGCCATGACCAGCTGCTAACTTAAAACACCTTAAATGCCAGCACAGTTAACTAGTTTCTATGTAGTCAATATGCTTTCTACAGCATAGCTACTGGTGTCAGAACAAGCTCATGGTGTCTCATATGAAAACAACTGCCCAGACACACTTATTACCCATGAGCAGTGAAAGCTGAATTTCCCACAAAGGTACATGGGGCTACTTTAGGCTTCACATGTGAAGAGCAGTTTCCCCTTTTTTTTAAATAAAAATGTGCTGCCACTAAAGAATGATAGTTCCAAATAGTTCTCCGGGTCTCTGTAACAATCTGCCTCCTCTCCATCTCACTTGCACTTCAGACACTAAGGGTTTGCTTCGATGAACATTTGGTTTCCAGCAAACAGAGGTGGGAAACCTTGTTGCTCCTGCCTGCTGCAGTTGGTCTGTGTGCACCCTGATGACATGGTGAATGTACTCTGATCTACAGCAGAACCTCAAATACCAGAGTTACGAATACCAGAATTACAAACTGACTGGTCAACCACACACCTCATTTGGAATCAGAAATAGACAACCAGTCAGCAACAGAGACAAGAGAAAGAGGAATAAAAGCAAATACTGCACAGGATTGTATTAAACATCAATGACTAAAATGGTTTCTGTGCTTGTTTCGTTTTAATTAACATAGTTAAAAACAGCATTTTTCTTCTAAATAATAGTTTCAAAACTATATTAAGGCAATGTTCAGCCAGTATTTCCTTAATTCAACACCTCATTTTTATATAAAAAAGCTAAGTATGGGACACTTCCAGCCCACTTAGTTAGACTTATTAGAATTGACCGGTATCTTTTTTTCCCTTTTACTGTTATAAAATACTTGGGTTTCCGTTATTACCCTCAAGTTCATCATATGAGGAAGTGGATTTTGCTAACGAAAGCTCATGGTACTATTTATTTATACATAATTTTGTTAATCTCTAAGGTGCCACAGGACTACTCATTATTTTTAAAATTAAAGACTAACACAGCTACTCTCTAAAACTTTTAAAAGAACAACCATAACTTTCAGCTTTATGAACACTGCAGTTACATACAACTTCCATTCCCAAGGAAGGTTCTTCTATAGTCCTGTTTCAAAGAGGACTAGAATACAGCATGTTAATTGACAGTTAATGAGCACCAGCAGGGTTCACATGAACAGTTAGTTTGCAGCAAACTAGGGCAAGATAACATCACACCCAAGATTCCTGTGAATTAATTATTTACATAGACAAGTCATAAAATGTAACTCCTAATCCACCTACATTATGTCCAGTGAGCTGTTGGCATGTAGCTCAGATTGGCACTCACTTTGCCCAAATCTTGCCTCAACTGACTAACAAACGTGATACATTAAGAGCTAAGCGTATTGAACAAATTTAGGCCCCAATTCTGCAGAGATTTAGGTCAAGTCTACACTACATACTTACATCGAGAGGTGTGAAAAAACACATTCCATGAACAACGTATACTGGCCTAACTCCCAGTGTAGACAGTCCTATGTTGATGGGAGAGCTCTTCTTGCCAACATAGCTGTCATCTCTCATGGAGATGGGTTAACTATGCCAACCAGAGAAGCTCTGCCATTGGCGTAGTAGTATCCTCACTAACAGACTACAGACCTGTGTCTGTATTGCTGTATGTGTAGACAAGTTCTAGGATACATGCTTAAATTTTAAGCATGTGAGTAATCCCATCAAGATCAAGTAAGACCTTTGCAGGATTAAGGCTTTAAATTGTGTATTAGTTAGTTAGTTAAGCTCAAACTCAGCTGCAAATGTTGACAGAATTGATTTTATTCCCTGCAGGGGAGGGAGTCACAGAGTAAGACTGTGCCTTTCACTAGCAGTTTCTCTTAATTTTGTATCTATTCTAATATAAAAAGGTCTAGGAGGCTTTGGCCTGATGGATGGTTGAGTTGTACTGTCTGGAAAATCAGCCAATTCCACGGCATTGGCAGATGATATTTTAAAGCTGCTCCAGTGACAGATTCCAAGTTCTAATGTTGCACATTACTGTCCTTGGCTACAGCAAACCAAGGGCTCCAGGAAACACTCTGTCACTCTTTCGGTCAGTTCTTTCTGCTACCATCCCATTGCTAATCTCAGTTGGTGGCATCCTCACTACACTTTCATGGATGACAGAGAAAGCTAGAAACCAAAATGTCAAAACCACATTAAAAGTTAAAATGAGTTATGAACAACAGAGGCCATGTCTACACTGGGGGACTACAGTACTGTAGCTTTGCTGGGAACACCTTGTAGCGAAGATGCAGATGACAGCAATGGAAGGGATTTTTGCTGTTGCTGTAGGAACTCCACCTCCCTGAGCAGAAGCAGCTAAGATGACAAAGGTATTCTTCTACTGACCTAGCCATATCTACACCAGGGGCTGGGCTAGTATGTAGCATGGGTTCCTCATATCTCTGAGTGCTGTAGCTATGTTGACCTAAATTTTAAGTGTAGACCAATCAGAAGAAGAAAATGTTGCACAATGATTCAGATAATGGGACAACTGAGATTATTAAAACCCTATTATGTGGATGGAAACCTACCCACAAAAGATATTTCATCTCCCTTTTTATTCAGGCACTTCAATATGTTCTGCCCCTTTTAATGTGTGATGTTTACTTGTTGTGGTTATTGTGTCTAAATTGGGACGTGATCCAGCAAACACTTACGCATAAAAGTAACTGTGATCATATAAAAAACAACAAATAGTTTAGCAGCACCTTAAAGACTAACAAAACATGAAGATCAGTGGTCCCCAACGCAGTGCCTGCAGGCGCCATAGCGCCCGCCGGGGCATTTATGTGTGCCCGCCTAGTGACCAGGGCTGGCCCGAGCCATTCTTGTGCCCTGGGCCCATGCGTGGCCTCCGCCCCGGGCGTGCGGCGCATGCACGGTGCTGCCACCATGGCGCATGCATGGCGCCGCCTCTGGGCACCCGGCAGCCCCAAAAGGTTGGGGACCATTGATGTAGACGGTATCATGAGCTTTCGTGAGTACAACCCACTTCTTCAGATGACTGGACTGAAGAAGTGGGTAGTATCCACGAAAGCTCATGATACCATCAACACGTTTTGTTAGTCTTTAAGGTGCTGCTAGACTATTAATTGTTTTTTAAGTTTTTCCAGTTACAGACTAACTCAGCTTCCCCTCTAAAGCTTTTGATCATATAGGTAGCCAAATACAGCCAGTGACACTATTCAAATAAGTGAAGTTATTCATGTGTACAGTATAAGCATTTGTAGGATGGAAAAGCTCCCATGAAAGGATATTAAGCTCTCTGGGGCAATGACCTTGACTTCTTGAATCTATAAGGCCATTGCCCATCTGCAACACTATGGAAATAATAATCATCTGTCTTCTCTTGCAATCCTAACAGCGCACCCAGTTCATTCAGATACTTTCAGCATTATTGTTGCATTGGTCATTAATATAGATGCATAATTCTCACAGGTACAGCAATTCTCACTAGCACTGAGTAGAAATTAATCCTTTTCCTTCCTATCATCCTGCCCCCCATCACTGCATCTCTCTCTCACCCCTACCCCTCTTTAAATGTTAAATTAAAAAAAAAATCTTTCCAGGCTACAAAACTCAATGGGTATGTCTACACTACAGAGTTAGTTCGAACTAACTTAGTTCGAATTAGTTAATTCGAACTAAGCTAATTCGAACTAACGCATCTAGAACTAAAAACTAGTTCGAATTAGCGTTTTGCTAATTCGAACTAGCAAGTCCACATTGAGTGGACCCTGAACAGGGCTTAAGGATGGCCGGAAGCAGTGCCGGCAGGGCATCAGAGGAGGACTTAGAGCGTGGAGATGCTGTGTCAGGCTAGCCGAGGGCTGCGCTTAAAGGGTCCCAACCCCCACCCCGGACAGACAGTTCTCAGGGGTGCCCCGCTTGCAAAGCAGTCCTGGCTTGGATTGCCCGGACTACCCACACTGGGCACATCACAGCACTCGGCCATCAGACCGGCTGCACTTGCCGCAGGCTGCCATCTGGGGAGAGGGGGCAATCGGGGGGCTGCAGGAGAGCTTCCACCCCCAGAAGCCCGCAGAGCCAGCCCAGTCCTCCCCATCGGGGGCTCGTACCCCATTCCTCCCTCACCTCCTTCCACTTACCCTTCCCTAGCCCCTCTTCTTGATGTACAAAATAAAGATAACGTTTCTTCCAACATTGACTCGGTCTTTACTGAACAAAACTGGGGGAGACTGGGAAAAGGAGGTGGGAGAGGGGAAGAGAAAGGTTGGGAGAGGGGAGGGCAACTAACATGATCAGGGGTTGGGAACAGGTCCCAGATGAAGAGAGGCTACAGAGACTGGGACTGTTCAGCTTAGAAAAGAGGAGATGGAGCGGGGACAGGATAGAGGTCTCTAAAAGCAGGGGCTGGGTGGAGAGGGTGCATTCAGAAAAGTTCTTCATGAGTTCCCATAAAGGAGGACTAGAGGACACCAAAGGAAAGGAATGGGTAGCAGGCTTCAAACTAGTAAGAGACAGTTGTTCTTCACAAAGCAAATAGTTAACCTGTGGAACTCCTTGCTGCATGAGGCTGTGAAGGCTACAACTAGAACAGAGTTTAAAGGGAAGTGAGATCAAGTCATGGAGGTTGGGTCCATGGAGTAGTCTTAGCCAGGGGGTAGGAGTGGTGTCCCTGCCCAAAGTTTGTGGAAGGCTGGAGAGGGATGGCACGAGACAAATGGCTTGGTTACTGTCTTCGGTCCATCCCCTCCAGGATCCCTAGGGTTGGCCACTGTCGGCAGACAGGCTACTGGGCTAGATGGACCTTTGGTCTGACCCAGGACGGCCATTGTAAGCTCAGGGCTCAGGGTCGGGGGTCTCAGTGGACCCCCTTGATTTTCATGCACACCTGCTCCTGGGTGGCCAGGCTGGCAGCTCTCCTGCCCTAGACGGCCACTTTCCTGTGCCTAGTGCGGAGATCGTGGACGAGGTCCACGATGTCCGCACTAGCCCAGGAAGGTGCCCGCCTCTTGCGGTCCAGGGCAAGCTCCCGGGGGCCGCCAGCCTGGTCCCGGCAAGAGGGGGTGGGCTGGGGGACATCGGGTGGGTGGCTCTGTGCCGTGCCAGGTGCAGGGTCTGCTGGCTGGGTGCTGGCAGGCTTGCACCTTGCACGGGCACCGTAGCCAGCCCGTGCCCCTTTAAGGGATCCGGGGCCGGGAGGGGGGCATAGAGTTTCCCTGGTGTTGGCCAGAGTGGCCACCAGGGAAACCTGGGGAGGGCTAGCCTCCCACTAGTTCGAATTAAGGGGCTACACACCCCTTAATTCGAACTAGTAAGTTCGAAGTAGGCTTAATCCTCGTAAAATGAGGTTTTCCTAGTTCGAACTAAGCGCTCCGCTAGTTCGATTCAAATTCGAACTAACGGAGCGCTAGTGTAGCGCCTATGAATGTTAGTTCGAACTAACGTCCGTTAGTTCGAACTAACATTGTAGTGTAGACATACCCAACTATGGCATGGTTGGCACTTCAATTATTTCTAAGGCTTTCTGCCCCCACCTGCTCCCTCTACAGGAGGAAAAGTGGAGGGTTGGAAAGCCCAGGAAGGCATATTGGGCGTGTGCACAGGAAGCAACAAAAGTTTAGTAGAGCTGGCACGCAAAGGAGTCAAAGACCTTTCATGGGTTGGGTTAACTGAGAAATAAACCCAAACATTAAAAGGACTAGAGAGTCTTACTATAATTAGAGTGCAGAGGAAAACTACACACAATGTAACTGTCATTTGATTACATTCTGGTCCTCTCACACCCACACCCTGGATTTAAGTGCCTCATCTTATCAATGCCTTTGAGGACTCACATCTAGTACAGCAGCAAACAGACTGATCGTAGCGTGTCTCTCAAAAGAGAATACAAGGTAAAGGAAATCACCTTGCAAGAAAAGTAAATTTGTTTTTTTTAAAAAGGAAAATGGTAATATTAAAAAAGGAATTACATCTCCAAATCCTTTTCCTATGTCAAGACAGAACACCCCAAGCAAACTACCAAGCTGCAAGAGGAAATGCTGTTTCTAAAACCCCTTCTGCAGAAAAAAAGGTTAATTTTACAAACTACTTCCACCTTCCCCTTTAAAGCCAACTTGCAAGTGGAAATGTAAAGCTCAGGCACAGACAGACTCACCATAGTTGAAACTGTTAATCCTGGCTTTGTTCATTGGAAATTGTAGATTAAATGAAGAAAATAAGAAAGCATGAGCATCATCCCCCTTCATCCATTCCTGCAGCCAGCCTAAGCACCCTGCACTGGAGATGGGAGGATTCCCAACCAAAATTCCTTCCTGCAGGCAATAAGCTGGAGGTCTGTGTTCCCTTCTACCCAGTCCTACAGGACTCTACTAATAAAATCTGCCCTTGCTGACCTCATTTGCACTGAGAGCCACCTAGCTGGTTCTAGGAACTAATAGATCCACAGCTTGTGCAATGAGGGGGCTGAACTATTTAAATAGCAGGGGTGGGAGTAGGAGAGAGAAAGTGAGAGTAATAGTCTATGTACAGCATGCCGATTAACAACTTCAAGCTCCTCAAACTCTGCCTCTGCTGCTCTCCCTTGGAGCAACTCACTTCAGTAACATACTGGCATGAGGAAGTCATTTTAGTAGAAAGCGAGTGAGCAATACAGCAAATAAATAAGGTGCTGAGGAGACACATTATAGAGGTTCTCCTGTACTAGCCATGAGCATGTACTAGCTAAGACCTCACCAGACTTTCCCAGTTCCAACCTTTATTGGCAGCATTTCTAACCTGGGTGCTTAACCCTGGTGCCTATATCTGTATCAGACACCAAATACAAGTTTTCAGAAGTGCTGAGCAGCCCTAGCTCTTTGGGTATAACTCCCCTCCTCTCCCCCTCACTGTTACCAACATGCTGCATCCTATAGTCGAACTGTACTGGGAACATGCAACATTACATGATGCCAGGAGCAGGAGCATTGAGCGATGTCATGGAAATGTGTCCTATTCAACCAGAGACTGACCAGTAACATCTCTCACCTCCACTAAAAAAACAGTGGGTGTTTTTTTAATAGAAAAATATGCACTTTAAAGACGGGGGTGGGCACTACAAGCCAGATTCTGACCCAACACTTTGGATGTACCCACTGAGAGCACATCTGAGTCTGGCTCCCTGAGTGTGCACTTCAACACAGTGGTGAAGGATGGTCAATCCCTTGAAAACTCAAGAGGCCACTCACTCTGTGGTGGAAGGATGGTCCAGTACTTTAGACACTAGCACCTGGCACTCAGGAGACCTGGGTTCAATTCCCTGCTCCGCTACAGAATGTAGGGGTGACCTTTGGCAAGTCACTTAATCTTTGTTTCCTCTGTTCCCCACCTGTAAAATGGGAGTGATGGCACCTCCCTTCCTCCTGGGTGCTAGGAGGACACATTCACTGATGATTGGTAGGTGCTCCTGATTATAGGGTGGATGGGAACGTGGCCTCTGTTAAACAGCACATAGCATTGCTGCATAACAATTCAGGGCAGGATGTGAAAAAGAACTCCATTCCGGCCAACACTACAAGATGATTTGACTAGGCAAAATGACATTAATTGAACTGGAATTTGGCCAGGACTCTGGAACTAAGAGCATTCATACCAGTTTGCAAGATTAATTCTCCTCCTGCAGCACACAGAGGGGTTTGTATGTGTGTGTATCCATCAGTGCGTGTGTGTCTGCGTATGTATCTAGTGATGAGGAGATGGGAGAGAGGGGTGTGTCCAGGATATTTGTGATCCTTTCCCCCCCTCAAAAAGATCTCAGCAAAATTCTCAGGAAAAGCCTCTTCCATGATTATCCCAGTCAGACCTTCCTGTTGTTAGTGCTCCAGTGGCGCCACAGAAGGAAACCAGACCGTAAATTTCCTACAATGAATGACGATCATCCATCTCTCTCATGGATGTGGAGTCAGCCAATATTTAGGGGAGGGGAAAAGGGAGGAGAGAATCTTTCTTGGCTCCAAAGATGATGGAAGAGACAGTTTGTCCATCTGCCTGCAGTGAGCTCAAATATTGTCCAGAGCAGAGGGCTGAGTGGGCCCAGGAAACAAATGGCTCCTTCTCTGATGGGAGAAAGGAAGAGTTGCCCAGATGCTGCTCTCTTCTGTAGGGCCAGAGAGGAGGAACAGAGGAGCAGGGTGGGGTGGGGACAAGGAAGGGAGAGCAAGGGGCAGAAGAACCAAGAGTTAGACTAATGCCCCCTGAGTATAATGGGGGGCAGCAGTTTAAGAGGACCCCTGCCAAGTGTCAGGGGCAATCAGAATTCATTAATATGGGGAGATGGAGCAAGGTAGAACCAAATACTGCAGGATCTGAGGCTGGGCATTTCAGCTAGCAGCCAGTAAAAGTCAGTCATTCTCAATGGGCTCTTTTCATCTTACTTTTAGAGTCAAATCCGGTTTGCCTGGCAGAGGCACAGAATGGTCCTATTTGTGCCCAAAGTTTCACACTGAATCCTCATTCGCTACTGACTTTTGGCAACTAGACCAGTATCTTCAAAAGACCATCATCTGCTACCATAATAATTGTGGAACCCAAAGCAGCTGGATGCGCTAGTGATTGGCACCTACTGCTACCTGCCATGTGTGAAACAATGCCAAGTCTTCAAAGGAGAATAAGATTTGGGCATTTTGTACAGATGGCCAAGAGCTCTCTCAGATTTTCATTCCATGTCTCCACCAACTGCATCAGCCCCCTCACTCCCTAAAGACAGAGACAGAGCGTATTAATGTACCAATCAAATAGGCAATAATCCTCCCAAATACTATTGGCAGCACTTTACAGACTAACAAAACATGTTGATGGTATCATGAGCTTTCGTGGGCACAGCCCACTTCTTCAGATGATCAGAGTTTTGTCTCAAAACTCCAGTCATCTGAAGAAGAGGGCTGTGTCCACGAAAGCTCATGATACCATCGACATGTTCTGTTAGTCTATTAAGCACTACCAGAGCATTTGTTGTTGTTTAAGTTTATCCTGTACAGACTAATTCAGCTACCCCCTGAAGCTTCCAAATATTAGTCATCTACCTACTAGCAATTACACCCAACTATAATTTTCTAGCAGGTCTCCATTCCCCTGTAGCGGTGATATTAATGCAGTAAAGGGAACAAAATAATCTCCATGCTTTTGCGGTGTTGGCTGATGACCTGTGGTATTCCCCTCCATCCCTAGAAGATACATTATAGTACAAATGGCCAGACACACTGGGTTTGCTTTCCTAGAGATACAATACCAGACCACATGGACCATTATGACAATTTCTGCATACTTAACTATCACCATAATCCAGACAAAATCTTCTTCCAAAAATATAACCCCCTAAAATAAGACATGGAGACATGCTGCAGTAGCAAAGCAAGTCTGGAGCTAGGAACCTGCAGGCATCAAGCAGGTCACAATTGTGGAAATGTGGATGCAGGAGTGAAACCTTGGAATGAGGGTAAAGACCAGTGACTATGAACCTGAATTTTATATAGGTGGCCAGAGCTAAATTTGAGACTACAAACTTTTGTCTCTGTTTCATTTGAAGATGGAGTAGTAAAGAGAATCAAACACCAATACTTCCTTTCCATTACAGAGCAAACAGTCGCCACGGGAGAACCAGGCCAAAAAGCCTTTGGGAACTGGTTTTAAAAGACGTCGCAGAAAGACACAAGGGTAACAATTTTTTTTTTTTTTTTAAACACAACCTCCTTGCCAGGAATGTGGGGAATGCCAGGGAATATTCTAAACACGGCGCAAAGAAAAGCTGGCCTCAAGCTCTATTACATGGTTATCAGATGCTGAAACCTGATGGAAGCCTTGGAAACCAAGGACTGAGCTTAACTGGTTTGACTCTGAAATTTCTTCTGACACCAGAGAAGTCAGCAGAGCAGCACGAGTTAGTCTGGGGGGATGAAGACTCTAAATATCCTCTAGCCATCCGCCTATCTACTATTATGACTTTGCCATACAAATACATGACATTTTTATGCCTATTGTGCCTTCTGTTTAAAGAGCTAAAATGAAACAAACCTCTTGGGAGGCAGGTGAGTGTCCCTATTCCCATTTCACAGATAGTAGCCCAATGTCTGTGACTCTAAGGCTGAAACGGTGGCTGTTCCCTCTGGGCGGTGCTGCTGCCTCCCGCCATGGCGCTCTGCTGACTTCTGCACCGCTCAGCAGGGCCGCCGCGCTGGAGTAAGCAGTGCAAGCAGCTGTTTGGGGTCCGTGCTCCTGCGCGGCGGCCCAACTGAGCAGCACAGAAGTCAGCCGAGCACCATGGTGGGAGGCAACAGCGCCACCCAGAGGGAACAGCCAGAGGGCGGGGCCTGGACAAGTGAGCATCTCTGACATCAGGAAAGGGCACCAGATTCAAAAGAAGGAAAGAGGAGCAGACACAGAGGAGACAGCAAGGAGAACGGAGGAGGTGGAGGACAATGAGAGAGAGAGAGAGAGAGAGAGAGACGCAGCAGGAGGAGGAGAAGAGAAACACAGAGTGACAGGCGGGAGGGGGAGAAGAGAAAGAGAGAGAGATGGAGAGAGGGGCAGGAGGCGGACGAGAGCTGAGAGTGAGAGAGAGAGAGGGCGAGGCAGTAGGAAGAGAAGAGAGAGAGAGGCCGATCGCACCACTTGCTCCTATACAGCGGCCCGGCTGAGTGGCGCAGAAGTCAGCTGAGTGCCACAGCGGGAGGCGAGGGGGGGGCGGGGCAGTGACGTACACACCCATGGGGTGGGGCCTGGACAAGCATGCATCCCCGACGGAGACAGAGGAGAATGGAGAGAGAGTGAGAGGCAGGAGGGGCAGAAGAGAGAGACGGAGAGAGAGGCAGACGGCGGAGGAGAGCTGAGAGAGGGGGAGGCAGCAGGAGGAGGAGAGAGAGAGAGAGAGAGAAAAAGAGACAAGGAGAGAGAGACCGGAGGCTCAGGAGAGAAGACTGACGTGGAGGAGAGACCTGAAAATCCCATCTTATGATGGGCTAATTGACTAGTTTCACAGATAAGTAAACAGGAGCAGTCGGTGGAGACGGGACTTGCTTGTGATCACAGAGTGAGTTGGTTGCACAGCCAGGAAGAGAATCCAGGAGTGCTGAATCCCTGTAATTCTTCTCTAACCATTAGGCAATACTTCTCAGCTCTTCAGAAAGCTTCCTTTCCACTTTGGCTAGTTCACCAAATGTATTTGTGCTTTCTGTGGCTTTTTCTCTCTTCCCGCCTACTCAGACCTTCAGAGAAGTTCAGGCACCGAACCTGTGGCATGAGAATCCCTCCCACGGCTGCAGACGGTAAAGCCAGTAGTTCAGGGAGGCTATGAACCAGTGGGGTCAGGCCCAAGGAAAAGCTGGGTTAAGAAGGGGCAGGAAGCTCTTATTCGACACGCCAATATCCTGAGGAGCAGCACAGGCAACTGACACCAATTACCGTCAAAGCAAGGGCTTTTTGGCAGAAATTAACATGTTTTTTTCTAGCTTCAGCTCAGCCTGTAAGTTCCTCTTTAAGTAACGGAAGCTCCTTTTCCAGGACCAGATGTGTCATATCAAGACTTATTTGGGGACTTTTTGCCCAGTGGAGCATCAACAAGAAAGAAAATGGTTCTGACTATTCACACAGCAAGAAGGGAGGCAGCTCGCACACGAAGATAAGATCGGTGCTCTGTGGTGGGGCATCTCTAGTGGCTAACAGGCTCTGTGGAACCAAGGGTAATATGGATTACTAGTCACATTTACTGCTTGTAAAGCCTTGGGCTTAAAACTCAGGAGGGAGTTTTTACTCAGTGATACAAAAAGCACCCACCTCTTATTACTGGAGTAATTACAGGTCTGTCAGTTTGACATTGAAGCGCAGGCAAGATAAGGGAATGGCTGATACAGGATTTGAAAAAAAAATTTAAAGAGGGTAATACAATCAATGTCAAATAACACAGGTTTATGGAAAATAGATCCTGCCAATCTAATATATTATCTTCTGGATGAAATTACAAGTGTGGTTGGTAAAGGTAATAGTGTTCATCTAATACACTTGACATGTGAAAGCTATTTCACTGGGTACTGCATGACATTTTGATTAAAAACTAGAAAGATACAAAATTAGCATGACACATTAAATGAATTATTAAAATCTGGGTAACTAATAAACCTCAAAATGTAACTGTACACAAGGAATCATCATTGAGTGGGCATGTTTCTAGTAGGGTCCCACAGGAACTGGCACTTGGCTCTAATTCTGTGACCTGGAAGAAAACATCAAATCATCAAGGATAAAGTTAGTCAGTGTGCAGGTACTAGTAGGTGTTGGTGGCCATGAATACTGGAAGTCAGATTACATGGTCTGATGGTCCCTTCTGGCCTTAAACTCCAATGAAGAGGACAGGTTCCTGATTCAGAGCTATCTGGATTATCTGGTAACCTGAGTACAAGCAAAGAATGTGTGTTTTAATGCAGCAAAATGTAAGTGTACACATCTGGGAGCAAAGAACGTCAGCCACACTTACAGCAAGGGGGATTCTAACCTGAAAAGCAGAAACTCTGAAAAAGATGTGGAGGTCATGTTGGATAATCAGCTGAACATAAGCTTTTAGTGCAATGCTGTGGACAAAGCTACTAATGCAATTCTGGGATGCATCAATGGAAATCTCAAGCAAGCATAGAAAGGATGTTTTACTTCTACAGTGGCATTGGTGCAACCACTGCTTTACTACTCTGTCCAGTTCTGGAGTCCACACTTCAAGGACATTAACAAGTAGGAGAGTGTTCATAGAAAAGCCATGAGAATGATTAAAGAATTAGAAATCCTGCTTTCTACTTAAAGACTCAAGGAACTCAATCTATTTATTTCACCGGGGAAAGATAAGGAGTGACTTGATTACAATCAATAAGCACTTACATGGGAACAAATATTTAATAACTGACTCTCTATTCTAGCAGAGGAAGGTATAACATGAGCCAATGGCTGAAAGTTGAAAACAAATTCAGACTGGAAATAAGGCATATGTTTTTTTAACAAGGAGGATAAACTGCTGGATTAGGACACCACTGGCATCTTGAAAACGAGGATTGCATTTTTACTAAAAGATCTAATCTGGGAATTATTTGGGGGAAGTTCTCTGGCACATGCTAGACAAGGAGCTCAGACTAGTTGATCACAATGATCCCTTCTAGATTTCAAATCTATGAGTTTACAAAACATCTTCAGGCTGTGGCCATAAACCTAGCACAGAGAACAAAATCATGCATGCTGCAGGAGGCCTGGGCTATCTCACTGTAAAGAAAGACACTGATAAGGCTGATCAGACCTACATTCAGATAAATTGTGTTTTGCTGTGGCTCAGTGCTAGAAGACTGTTTGAGGACAGCAAGACTCTCTCTGACATACAAAAAATGCTTCTAACAGTCAAGGGGTAAGTGACGGGCTCTCTGCTCTGGATCAGAAAGTTCTGTCTGCCATGCATCAGAATGGCAGCTCTCCACGAAAATGGCACATGAAAGCACGACAGAAAAAGATCCATATGAACGCTGCTACTTTTTGTTTTCATGGCCAAATCTTGTATTCGGTCCCTTGTATCATCCAGCAACATCTCTAGTCCACTTGCTCCAAGGTAGCATCCGGCACAAAGCCCAATAAATACTCTTGGATCTAGAGCACTTGGTATAAACAAGTCTAGCCTACCTACAATTTAGAAATTGAAATAAAGGGGCTGCTTAGTTGGGAATATTTCCGTTCACGGTAAGGGACTGTTGTGGAGAAATATTTGTGAAATTTCACACGTTTAATTAATTCAACATACAATGAAAAAATATTATATTTTTATGCTTTCAAAAATCACTGAATTATTTGTCCCAGTCTTACTTTCAACCCTGCTGGAGGAGTTGAGCAGAATTAGTATTTCTATGCAAAACTTGCAATAAACTGGAATTTAACAAGTAATTTATTTACCTCAGACATGTTTGTGATGGGAGGTGGGGGAAGCTCTTTAGGGATCGGGAGGGATTTTGCCAGTGATTCTGCCTTTCCCTCTAGAACAGCTATTACTTTTCTTTGTATGCACATCGCTTTGCTCTCCCAGAAGTGCCAAGGTGCATTGCACACAGATATAAAGCATATTCACCCAAACATTCCAGAATAATGAAACTCTAACATCTTCAGGTCTCTGCATAGCCAAGTGTCCGTGTCTAGTGAGAATACCATTACAAGACCAGCGAGACAGAAGAAGCATTTTTATTGCCAGTGGCTTATTTACTCCGTAGGGAGACATAACTGAAACTTCCTCTGCTTGCCTTATGTGTGTATATCTTATTTGCTATATTAGACAGACACTTGAAGCTGTGTCTAATGTTAATCTCTCCCTCCCTCCACTTATGGATGGGGAGAAGCTACTTCATTACTGCAAGACATACAGTATAGTCACAGAAACACCAACTCATGAGTCAGACAGATAAGAAAATGGAAACCAGGCTTTACTGAAGACATTTGCATCCTTGCCCCCCAGCAACACACTGAAAAGACTCAAGTTACTGAAGCGATCTGAACCTCAGCGACAGTCTGCCAGACCTTCCTTCTACCTTCCTAGTGTAATGGGAGGCTTGTTACAAAAAGCTCTGAGGGCAGGACCTACCTGCCTTTTCCTAGTTGGTCTTGCCCAACCCTCAAAGCAGGATTCAACCTCTCTAAATCCTTTTCTTAGTCATCTGTTTAGTGGAAGCAAGCTTCAGAACAGTTATATCTAGACTCGCTGCTTCTACTGACCATAATGTTTCATAAATACCCATCTCCAGAGCAAAACGCAGAACAGAGAAAACTGGAACAACTTCTATTAGAAAATAAAACAAAAAATTGACAAAGTGGCTGTAGTAGCATTCAGAATCCCAATCGGCTTAAGAGCCCAGCAAGGAAACAAAAGTTCTTCAATATTCTTCAGAATATTACACATCATCTTTTACCTATGTGCCTATCTATGTATGCCACTGCCAAGAGCCATTTACAAATATGGCCTCTGTTCAAGAAATGACATGTAAAAAGATTACTAGTCGGTGATTTCTCTGAACGAACTGGGTAAGTGTGTAAGCAAATGCACAGGGATAGGCAAAGGCAGCCCTAAGTAGCAATGTGTTGCTGTCTTCCTCTTTAGTAAGCCCACGGAAACTACAAGTCCCAAGATGCAGTACTCCATGTTGAGCTGAGGGGCCCAGACCATAAAAGTCAGGAAAGTTAGTAGCGCGGGACAGGAGACAGTTAGTTCATGGTCTGTATTGCTCAAGAGGGGCCAGGAAGGAAGAGCACCAAACCACAGCACTCCGCCAAACCCCTGCTGCTGCTGCTGCCTGCAGTATCACTAAGGAGTTTTGTGGGGCTTAATTGGTTGATTGCAAAAGTGCCACGTCCCACAGCAGAATAGGAGTATCATTAACACAAGCATTTATTCTGTCATTTAAACCCACAGGAAAAACTGGAGAGAATGAAAGAAGTGAAACATGCAGCATCATTGACACTGGCTGCAGCTAACAGGAGGGAAAAGGTGCACCCAGACCACCAGGGGCCAGCACCATCACCTACCACAGAGCGATTCAGCCACACTCAGGCCAGGTCTACACTAGACCCGTAAGGTTGGCTTAAGGTACACAATTGCAGCTACGTAAAATACATAGATGGAATTGGCTTACCTTAAGCTGAGCTTGGTGGCATCCATACAACAGGAGGCCGACAGGTGCCAACACTCACATCACCTTCCCTTAGTCCTTGCGACTGCGAGGAGCACAGGTGCCAGGTAGAGCTGCCCTCTGCGTTTGATTTATGGGTCTGTACTAGGCACCCTAAATTGAATACCAGAACATTGATCTCGAGTGAAGACATGCCCTCAGTCATTGTTAAATGCAGCTTAATGACAGAGAAATGTCACCTGATGAAAGTTGCCAACTGTTAGCCAGCAGAGACGAGACTGGAAAAGACAGAGCATATAGTTCATCTGTCTGTATCTCCATGCTGCAGCAAGCTTGTTCTTTAGACCTTGTTTGAATAAACCCTCCTCCAGTGTGATTCCCTTGTGGCTGCACTAAAATCTGCCTTCAGCAGCCAGCCAAATGGTAACAGCCTAAACTTCAGCTTACTGTCTCCAAGCAGCATCATGCCTGGTGTTTCTCTTGGGCCCATCTCCCGAATCTCTCCATATCCGTGGAGGGGACACAGCCAGGATGAGATGCAATCCTCCAGGTGAAGAACCATGGCAATGTAGCCAACCCTGAGCACTCACAAAAATCATGAGACATGATTCTGAAGCCAAAGTGATGCATTTGGAGTGATTTTTATTTCCCACTGAATATTTCAGCCTTTAGAATTTCCCAGCTTTTCTCTGCAACCACAAGAGTTAAAACTTCTTTTAAAAAAAAAAAAGGCTGAGTCTCTCATTTTCTACGCATCTCGAGAAGCTGGGACTATCAGATCACCACCAAATATCACGGAACTCATGCTAATATCAGGAGCATTGGCAACACTGCAGCATGGTCATGCACAATGGTAACTTCCCCTCTTTGTGTTTTGTTTGTTTTACAAGACCTTTGTCAACCCTTTGATGGCTGTGGGTATTTCTGCCCTAGCAAATTCACATCTCCATAAGCATACAAGCTCATTTCCACTCCAAGAAGTAGACACTCTCCATCAGCAGCAAAAGCAAGCACTCACATGCTTTGCTTCTTTGTAAAGTCCAAGGCCCACAGAGCCAGCCCTGAGCAGAGAAGGCATCAGACATCCAAGCAGTTCCTCTGGGAAAAGGTGATAGCATTTGTAGTGACATCAGCCAGATCGCCCCCCTTTACATTTACACCTTTCCTGTCTTCACTGCAGTGACATGCATGCTAGAGAAAGTGTTTAATCTCTCCCCCATGAGCCAGGGCTCAAAGTCATTATTTTAGAGATGACCTTCAAAGGTCAAGTACCAAATTCCTGCAGCTTTACCAATATATGCTGATTGCTTCCAACAGCAGAGCTAAGCAGAACTTTCAGCTTCTTACTAATCAAACAATATGTTCCTCATTTCTTATTAAAGAGTAATATGAAGGGCCCAGGCCAATGTTTTGGCGCCATCCACCATATCCTAGTAACATTACTGGGGGTTTTATTTAGCAGCTATAGGCTGAATTTAAAAATGGGACTGTGCTTTGATGAGTCTCAAAAGCACTCCTTCATACGATAGAAGATGATCATGCAACTTCATAATCACGATTAAGTTTTATTAACCAGCAAGCATATGGTATTTTAAATGCAAGCATTTGCACCTAAGAAGTCCACTGGGAGAAGGTCATCCACAGAGAAAAAATTCTATAAATGACCAAAAAATACTTCACAATGAATTAATTCATTGACTGAACTCAGCCTCTCATTTGGCTAACAGCTATGAAGAGAGCAGACTGCAATTTTCCCAGATATATTCATTATTCAAATACACTGCAGAAAAATCTTTTCATATTTTTTACTGCACAGATTGATTGCAAATATTCCAAAATGCTGCATAATTGTCACTAGAAGCCAAGGGAGAAGGAGGGGGCCACAATTATGGCCAACACAAAGTCACTTTGAAATTGAAATGTGGAAAGTTATTGTTTCATTATTTGCTGTGCTCTAAAAGAAATCTGTTCGATAAGTAATATGCATCTAATGAGCATTGTGCAACAATGCACCTGCCAACTCTTTTCTTCTTCCCCTTCACTTTTACGATAGGTAATTTCATTCCCTGGCTCCACACCCTTCTAGTCAATCTGGTCTCCAGTCCTGGGAAAGTGTGATAAAACTATAAACGATCAGAGATAACAGCAGTTCCTGTTTAAGGACAGAGAAGGATGTACAGCTATTGGATACTCACTTCCTTATGCAGGCTTTCCATACAAGAGAAGCGAATTTTCCAGCTGAAGTAAGAAGACCTTCCACTAAGTGTCAAGACAGATACTAATCCCCACTAGAGCAAGCAAGACTTCTCCAGGAAGCTCAGGAAAAGCTCCTATCATTGGAGTGAACTTTCTTCCAGGAATAACCACCTTTTGAAGAGAAATGGCTCTCTCTCACATACACACACACGTATCTTGGACAGCCTCTCCCTTTTCTAGAAGTTCCACATTGGATCAGTCTTCTTCCTGTTCAGCATGAAGAGGTAGCCTTGTTTTAACATCTCCTCTAAAACTGAGTCAAAAGCGGCTATGATGAGCAACACGTGTGCATGTCTGTCTGACATAGAGAGTCGTGTAGAATGAGAGATGTGTAAAACCCCTCATTTTAATTTGTAGTTTTCTGTAAAAGGCTAGTTTGTTTTATGTATGCTGGGAGTGGGAAATAATTTTTGATGGGGGAGAGACCACTCCAAAAATGTGATAAGTTGTCAAGTGCCACACTCTTCCATTATATTAATGGGGAAAGTGCCGTGTTTGGGATGGTGCAGAGGGGAGTTTGGGGTAAGTGACTGGGGTATAGGAGGGGATGTGGGATTTGGGAGGGAGTTTGGGTGAAGGGGATTGTGACCTCCGACAGGAGACTGCGGTGCAGGAGGGGGTGTAGGGTCTGAGAAGGGGTATATGGGTGCAAGAGAAGATTCTGACCTGGAGGAGGGGTGCAGGAGGAGCTGCAGGGTTTGGGAGGGGGCTGTGACTTGATGCAAGAGTGCAGGAAGGGGTGCAGGAATTTGGGATGAGACCAGGGAGAGGTGATTGGGATGCTGGATCTGGAAAGGGGTTGCGATGTGGAGATGGGGTATTGGCGAGAGTGCAGGGTCTTGGAGAAGGTATCGGCACAGTAGCAGGGATGCAGAGGATTGGGGGGGAGGGAAGGGTTGGGGGGAGGGAAGAGTTGGGGTGCCAGAGGCAGACTTTGAATGGGAGGGACTTACCTGAGTGGCTCCCTGCCTGTCTCAACCAGGCTCCCTGCTTATCCTGCCCCCACATGGCATTCAGAGCAGCTGGCTACAAGGGCCATGTGTGCTTCTATAAAGACTGTGGCCCTGGGAGCAGGAGGGGTAATTCACACACTGCCTGTCCTGCAAACGGGCAGCTCCCATTGGCCAGAAACCGTCCAGAGGGAGCTGTAATATTATGCGGGGGGGGGGGGGGAGAGAGCACACGGAGCCTCTTCCCCCCTACCCCTGGGCTCACAGCAATCAGAAGCACACATGGCTCCCACAGACAGCTGACCTGAGCACCTTGTGAAGGCAGGGCAGGCAAAGGGCCTACCTGAGGCTCCCCCTGGGCCACAGGCCAGATCTGTTGGCTTGGCGGGCCAGATCCATCCCCACATGGTTGTATTTTACCTGCCCCTATGCACAGTGCCAGAAGCTAAGAAAGTGCTTCCCAGACAGTAGAACACGCAGCCCAGATATCTTCAAAATCCTTCTTAAAAGTCTCTTCTTGCATAGTGTGCTGAAACCACTGCCTAGGATGATGGCCAATATTGTGTCATTGTTTCCTTATACAGGTTGAACCTCTCTAGTCTGGCACCTTGGGGACCTGACCAGTGCTGAAGCAAATAATTTTCCATACCACAGGAGGTTAACATTATCTAGCAGCATTACCAACACTTTCACTGCTTACTACAGACATTAAGAGGCGGGTAACCGACTAATCGTGTAGTCAATACAAATTGTATTGACTACATGATTAGTCAGTAAGCCAAGTGCAGGCAGCCCGGCTCCTACTACATTTGAATTGCAGAGGTAGGTTCCAGACTGGTGTGAGCTGGGACAGAGCCAGGACCGCTGCGGCTCTGCATTTTAAATGCAGAGCTGCAGCAGTCCTGGACTGGTGCAAGCCCCAGCTGTTGCGAACAGAGGCTGCTTCACAGCAGCAGTCCCTGTCCCCGGGGTGGGCCCAACTCCCCACTGGCATTCCCCCATAGACAGGGACTACTGACAGAGCAGTCTCTGCCTGCAGCGAGCCTGGGCCTGCCACGAGTAGAGGCTGCTTTGCGGCAGCCTCCCCTACTCCACTCTTCCGCTGCTGCCTCTGATAGAGGCAGTAGCACAGGGTGGGGATGGGCAGGCAGCACCACGGAGACAGTGCTGGGGGGAAACTGGCTTTTAACCTGGCTTCTCCCAGCACTGACTCCTGTTTCTGCCCACACACACACACACACCATTTGCTTCCTTTGATATAGAGACAGCAAAGGGAGTAGCCAACTCAATTACCCAATAGGCTTAGGTTTATTGGGTAGTCAACTATTCACTTACATCCCTACAGCTCACTGGGCTCTCAGAAGATATTTAGGGATAAATTAGAGCTAAATAACCACATAGAACACTGAGAGCCAGGACTGGTGGCTCTAAACAGACTTGGGACTGTGGGAAACTTGGTCACACCCATGACAAATGAACATCCGGCTAACGAAACTCACCCCGGACTACGGATGCTGCTGAACCACAAAGTGATGGACTAGAAAGGTTCAACTTGTACTCCTCTATCTGTCAGTATCCATCTGACATCTTTTTACTCGTGTTTGTTCAGTACCTTGCTCAATGGGACCCTGGTCTGTGACTGAGACTCTGAAGTACTTCCATAATACAAATAATACAGGCCTCTGTGACTGGTATTCATGGTCCCCTATTCCTGTGATACACTTAATAGCAAGTCTCTGTGCTGGGATGTGCTCTCACTCATAATGCAGTATTTGCAAGATTAATAGTTGAAGCTTTGTGGGTTAGAGCGTATAAAATATGAAGGGAGGCATCTGGCACCAGCTGGTACAGATAATGTCTTATCTGATGAACTGACAGAACTGCTGGAAAAGGTTTGACAGTTATTAATCTATAGAAGAGGCAAACAGTAGTTAGTAGCCTACTGACCCACAATAAACCATAACAGCCACACAATGCAAGCATCTCCACTAAGCCTCCAAAATGTTTTCAACAAGACACCTAAGAAATATAAAATGTTCCCAGCTCACTTCTCATCCCTGGTGGTATTTTCATGATGTTAGACCCCAAAGTTCAGCTGTGCTGTCATCAGCCCTACAAGACACCGGGCTGGGAGCCAAAACAAAACAATGAAAGCCATTTACAGGGCAGGAAATGGCATCTGCTGGATGAAACGCTATCTTCAGACAAGATGTGTTTGGATAACTCCAGTTTCATAACTCACTTCTTCCGAGGTTAGGAAATCACAGTAATACAAAGAAAATATAATGGGGAGCGCAGCCTTGGCATGTTGGACAGCAGGAGAAGCAGCTGAGTACTCTTCCCTGTTGATTCACATCCATACAAGCTGTCTCTTCTATTCCAGTCGCCCATGGACTTCAGTGGGGCTGAGAAAGTGTATGAGCCTCACTGAGCATCAAGGGTGAATTAAATTAGGTCTCCTCCATATTTACAATGCAGATTTGTTGGTCTCTCTGTGGCCTCACTCAGTACATATTATGTGGCCCTTTACAAATGGGCTATTTCGCAGAAGCCAAGTAGCGAGTTGGGATCAAAGTAAAACCACCTTTACATTTCTGGCTTTTACCTTCATCACCACAGATGTGTCAGGTAGGAGCTTTACAGGAAAGGAAGGCAGGTCAGCCTACTCTTTGCTATTCCAGGAGTCCTTGGTCCTTCTGTTCTCTGTATTTATATGTAAAACGGGGTGATTCTCACCTAAAAGTCCTTCTAGAGACTAAGGAAACCCTAAGTCCCTCATTAGGTAAATAGGTACTAATGTGAAGGGGCTGAGAGAGGAGAGAGACTATTTGACAACAGGTTTTATAGTGCACAACCAAGCCACAGAGACAGCTGCTATCAATCATCTTAGGCCTAGCAGGAGCATGATCTGAACTCCCATCACGGCATCAGCATGAAGCATAAAAGTTTATTTTAACCTTATATTATTCCAAATCAAATTGTATCGATCAAACCGTTACATGTTTTTTTGTGTGTGTGTGTGTGTGTGTGTCTGTCTGATTAAAAAACCCAGAAGGGATCACTGTGATTATCTAGTCCAGGGCTCGTGACCCGTTTGTATGCGGCCCGCGGTACCTCGAGCTGCTTCCTGGGCCGCCTGCCTTGTTGCTGTGGGCTCCAGCGGCAGTGCGTGTCCGCAAGCCGAGCTACACCACATTGAGCCAGGCCGAGTGTGCAGGAGCTTCCAGCCGGCGGGCAGTGGGGGGGGACAGGGTACACCGGCCATGCTGGCCACAGTGGCAGTGCCTCCTGACGAGTGGAGCCATGCAGCGCCGCACTGAGCCAGGCTGCATCGGCGCATGCGCAGGAGCTGCAAGAGGCAGCTGGAGAGCCGAGCAGTGAGGCACATGGCAAGGCAATGGCAGAGCTGGGCAGCAAGGGTGTGTCCAGACTCCATGCCTCCGTCGACGGAGGCATGTAGATTAGCCAGATCGGAAGAGGGAAATGAAGCCGCGATTAAAATAATCGCGGCTTCATTTAAATTTAAATGGCTGCCCCGATCTGCCGATCAGCTGTTTGTCGGCAGATCGGGAGAGTCTGGACGCGATGCCCCGACAAAGAAGCCTTTCTTCATCGACACAGGTAAACCTCGTGAAACCAGGTTTACCTGTGTCGATGAAGAAAGGCTTCTTTGTCGGGGCATCGCGTCCAGACTCTCCCGATCTGCCGACAAACAGCTGATCGGCAGATCGGGGCAGCCATTTAAATTTAAATGAAGCCGCGATTATTTTAATCGCGGCTTCATTTCCCTCTTCCGATCTGGCTAATCTACATGCCTCCGTCGACGGAGGCATGGAGTCTGGACACAGCCCAAGAGAGGTGGTGAGGCGATGGCAGAAGCAGGTGGCAAGGTTGGGGTGAGAAAGGTCTGTGCTGGGGCTTGGGTAGGGTTACCATACGTCCAGTTCTTCCCAGACACATCCTTGGTTTTACATGTTAAATTGCCATCTGGACAGGTTTTTTAAAAGGCAAAAAAAGTCCGGGATTTTTTGCCCTGCAAAGGGGATCGGAGAGGGGGCGGCGGTACGTGCCTTCAATGGAACATTCGGAGCCACGTGTCTGGACCACTCTCAGCTGCTCTGCAAACAGGCTCCAGCACCTGCAGGGAAAAGTGCGTGGTTCAGGTGAGTCCTAGGACGTTACCCTCCTACCCGCTAGATCTATGTCCCCAGCTCTGCGGGAGGGAAGGGCACTAGGTTAGAGCAGGGAAGCTGGGGGTGCCTGGCTCTGAGGAAGGGGTGGGGCATTGGGTAGGAGCAGAGAACTGGGTGTTAAAACTTCTGGCTTCTTTCTTTTCCTGTAGGTGGGCAGTGGGTCTGTTTGTTAGATTTGGGGGTTCCAGTCTCTGCTTTGTGAGAACTGTGGGAGCTGGTGCTTGGTGGGGTGGGCAGGGGAAAGGAAGGGATTCTGGGAAGCAGGATTCCTGGGTTCCTTTTTTTAGCCATAGCACATTTCCCCTTGGTGCCTTTAACTTCACATTGATTGTATTTATATTTCAGTAAATATTGTACTGACAGTTGTTCTTTGATTTGTTAAAATTGTGAAGCCAAAACAAAAGAGTAATCAATATAATGGTCTTCTCTTCATATGTGTTTTAGTAGTTAAATTCCTGGACTGTCATTATGCATTAAAAGTGCTGTCATATGGGTGGAAATTAGGTAAATATTACATTTTATTAATATTAGAAGAATTGATTTAAATAGGGACTGCGTGTTGTGTAGTCTTGCCTTAATTTTCGTATTCATGCTTGTCAGTGTGAAAAGCTATTTGCATATATTTGCATAAATATTTGCATATATATGCAAACACACTTAAGTTGTAGCCCCTGGGGCTTCCAAAGTTGAGTAGCCATGATCTAGTCTAACTAAGATGAACTTTTTTGTTAGTCTCTCAGGTGCTACAGGACTATTCCCTGTTTTTCAAGATGAACTTTGCTTTTTAAGCTAGGTTATTATGTTTTTCTACAAATGATAAAATTCACCTAAGCTCTTCCACGAGTTGGGGGGGAGGGGAGCAGAGAGGGAGTAATCAATGCTTCCTACCTGTTTATAGTTCTCTAGCACTCCAACAATAGATGAATGTGCACGGTCAGTCGCTTGTGAGCAATCCACAAGAAATCAACGAGCACCTGGAACTAGTGACCCTACAATAAACCAGTGCGCACACAGTACAGCACCCGTGAGCAACTCTCAATAACAAATCCATATGCCATACAATAATAGCAATTCTCTATAGGGAAAATGTGTGCCTGACTGCACAACAGAGAAGATACATTCCGTTTCACACATCAAAGGAGACAGAGAAAAATATTAAGATGCCATAAATCGCGGATGGATTTTTGTTCCTATTTTTAAACACTGAGGGTTTACACATAATCAGTGTTGTAGCAGTTTCCATACTTCCTTTCACTGTGTGCTTGGTCTGATCCATATGTGCAAATGTGTATTTTGGATCGGTAACACTCTGGCATGAACCATTGTTCATGCAAATCCACAACAGACTTCAGAATGGCTGGAATCCTAAGGTATGTGCTGCACATGGCTGCCTCCCTTCGAAGGGGTCCCGCTCAGACCTGGGAGCTAGTCTCCAAATTACTGTTGTTGCTGCTGATTTTAACGATTTAGGAAAAGAAGCCAAAGATTAGATTCTTCCACTCCTGCCTCCTGACACCATTTCACAAGTCCCTCTTCCCATCCCCCCTCATCAATCCAAATATAAACTTGCTTTCAGGAAATGCCTTTAAAGAAAGCGGCACCTCCCTGGGTCCTGAAGAATGCCTAGAAAATAAACTGTCTGGGGACATGAAGGAAACGGCTTTTTTCACTCACACTGCAAAGCAGACTTAACCCTTTCTGTCCCAGCTGCCAGCACACTCAGTGCCTCCCACACCCAAGGAGAACTAAAAATATACTAGTCAAGAGAGAGAGGGAAACCCAAGATAACCACCCATGCCTATGGAGGAGATGTAGTGGTGAAGGGGTGCTGAAGTTCCAAGTTTTGAGCATCCCCGCTTCATGCCCCAGATGCCTGAGGTCCCAGCTGTCAGCCTCATGCCCCTGCTGCCCAAGGTCCTGGCCGTTGGGTCTGCTGCTGCCCCAGAGTTCCACCGCCAGCTCAGCCCCAGGGTGCCACCCAACTGTTAGCCCTATTCTGAGAGGCTCTGCTTCCAGGTCCTGCATGTGGGGTCCTAGCTATTGGCCATAGCTCTAGGCAACTCCAACTGTTCCAGAGCCACCGCATCCCTCCCACCAATAGCTCAAAGTAAAATTCAAAGTTCTCTACTGGAGCCAGGTTGTGGCGACAGGGGGAAAGTCCCCAACCAAAATCTCCAATCCAAACCCTCCTGAACATCAGGAACATGCAGAACCTCATGCGAATATCACAGTCCAGGCCCAGCTCTAATTTTAGATGTATCTGGCCTCAACACCACTGCACAACCACACACAAACACATGCACAGCTTTAGAGTGAACATCTGCAGCAGGCATAGATGGGGACCTAGGGTTGCAGCTGTGCTTTCCTTTTTCCTTTCCCCCACCAAAAGCACTTGTGTGTTTCAAGAAGGCCACTAAAACACCCCTCTCCATGCAGGAACCGTTCCCCTTCACAGAGACATCTGCATGAAAACAGAATCTAGTTCCAGCAGCTGCTGTTGCCCATTCTCCTGCTGAAGTCAGAACCCTTCTGTGAGTTGTAGTCAACAGCAAACCTTTATGAGGTCCCAGAGGATTCACACTTGCAGTTTGGTACCTAATGCACATTTCCAAAGCACTTTGGGAGTGACAGGGGTTGGATCTAAGCACCTAGATAGAAAATGTGACTGGGGTATAATGGAACAGAAGTTTTGTCCTTTCTTGTTTTGAGAAGGGGATTATCTCTCGCTAAGCCTCCACATCCTCCTCTTGGCTCAGAAAGCCTAGATATTGTTTCTTGCAAATGATTACCTGTTCTGCTCATTCCCTCTAGGGCATCTGGCACTGGTCACTGTCAGAAGACAGAATACTGGGCTAGACAGACCTTTTGTTTGACCCAGTATGGCTGTTTTTATGCTTTATAAACTTTAACTAATCCTTACAGCTGCACACACCTTTGTGAGCCAAATTAATTCCATCCCCATTTTATAAACAGAGCTGTTGTTTCAGATATGTACAAATAGTATGGTGATGAGCTGCAGCATACAGCCCTACGAAACGGGACCAGAGAGGGGAAGTGAATTGGCCAAGACTCCCAGAAGACTGGTGGCAACACTAGGACCAGAACTCAGCAGTTCTCAGCACCTGTTTGCTCCAAGTTGCTTCATTTAATCCAGATGGAGTCCTAGGAAACACACATCCTCTTTTCACACCAATGTTCTTACTTTAGAAAACATGAAAGAAGAAAAGGTAAAATAAATTCAGGAAATCCCCAGCTACAGAGGGGAAATGGTCTCTAAATAGAACTCATCCAAGGTTTTGCAGGAGGTTCTAAAGAAAGCAGCTCAGCATGAGAAGAGAAAAGTTCAACTCCCCTTCCTGGCTACCACCCGCTGGGGGAGACGGAGAGGTAATGCTCTCTAAGTCAGGAGGCCCTTTACACGAAGCTGTTTGAAGGTAAGCTTTTCACTCTTAGGGACACATAGAAAGGAGGAGAGTTCACTCTGATGGCAGCTCACTAGTATAAGTGGTTTGGTTCTATGGTTACAAGCCCAAAACAACAGCAATAAAGTATGAGGGACAAAACCCCAGGTCATGTAATAGCTACGCAGTAATGATACTTAGCACTTCCACAGTGTTTTCCATTCATTGATGTCAAAGTGCTTTACAAAGGTGGGAAATAATTAGTTATCCCCATTTTACAGATGGGAAACTGAGTCAAAGGCTTCCCCAAGCCGTACACCAGGCCAGTAGCACAGACAGGGTCTCTGCACTCCCAAATCTATAGTTCTGTTCACTGGACTGCACTACCTCCCTAAATGTGCACCATTAAAATGTACTCAGGAGTCTCTGGTTCAGTTTCAAATGTCCAAGATGGTCCCATACAATAATTCAGCTTGTGCTGCGAAGTACCAGTATATGTTTTTGTTTGGATTACCAGCAGGGGCTAGGATGGTAGCATAGCAGAGGTACACATAGCCACAAGGCAAGCGGCAGGGGAAAGAATTGTATGCCTCATCATCTGATCTTAGAACAATCTTATGGGCTCTAAAAGAAACAATATCTGGCCTTTCTGAGCCAGGAGAAGGATGTAGAGACTTAGAGAGAGAGCTTATCCTCTTCTCCAAACAAGAAAGGACAAACCTTCTTTTCCATTATACACCGATCACATTTTCTAACTAGGTATTTAGGTTATATAGCTTTCAACACTATAGAACGAGTGCCTGCATAGCATCAGCATGTTGTTTCAGATAAAAACTGCAAATATCTTGGAGAACATTGTAGGAGCAGCATGGTGTAGCAATTCAAGCATCCACTGGGAACCCAAAAGACCTGGATTCTATTCTTGGCTTTGGCACAAACAAACTGTGAGACCCAGAGCACATCATACAAGTTGTTTGCCTCAGCTTTCCTCACTGTAAAATATGGATATTATTTTTCCGTGTCCCAATTTAACCCACATTTCTAAAGAACATTGGTGTCTTCAAGTGGAAGGCGCCAGTGCAGAACAGTGTGCTATAATTAACAGTAGACCCAGGAATTCAGTGGCTATCATTTTTCTAGATACACCTGCATAGTTTAATAGTTTGACTTCTCTGACAGCTGAGATCCCTGAGCTGTGACACTAATGTTGACAATTCTGTGGAGGGAAAGAAAACAAAAAGAAGCAAGCATACATTCTCCAGGAAGTTACTGCCTGATGAAGGCAGCAGAAGGCGGTCCAGACCAGTGTTTCATAAACTTTTTAAGTTTAAGAAACCAAGGAACACCAAACAATATTTTTTTTCCTGAGGAACACCAAGGATTTTTTTTGTTGAGCCAAAAAAGGGGGGGGGGGAGGGGAGAGAAGTCACCTGCCCCTGTAAGAGCGGCCATTCTGAACTCTGTTGTTCTCTACAGCACACCTCCAATTGCCTTGCAGCACACCGGTGTGCCATGGAACACAGTTTAAGAAACATTGGTCCACATTAGCTCGAGTTGGAGTTCACTGTTTGCAATGTAGCTGTGCACATACCACAATGGAGGCCTGGTCAACTGGAAATAACTATTTTGTTCATCAACTGAACTGCAAGCAACGCCTCAAAAAGAGAAGAGTAGCAAGGTGTGTGCTGTCCACAACAACGGATTCCAACCAGTAAGATCTGTTAACATACAACTACACTTAAATCTGACCGAGGGCTTGTAGCAATGTTCTCAAAAGAGGGAAAACCCCAGAGATTGGAAGCTGCTTTAGTTGGATCGGAAACTACAAACCATAATTCTCCTGGTCCCCAACTCAGCCCTCAGAACTTCTGCATGCACAAAACACAGCAATCTGATTCTTATTTCTTACAGTCCCCAAAAGAGACCACACTGAGACATACCTAGAAATCCTATCCATCAAGATGATGGAAGGCACGGCAACATCAGGGAAATAGGATATCTTTCATTGTTGTTTGCAATGCTGCTGTAGCCATACTGGCCTTAGGTTATTAGAGAGATGAGGCGAATCAGACATCATCTTTTATTGGACCAGCTTCTGTTGGTGAACAAAACAAACTTTCGAGATTACATAAAGCTCTTCTTCAGATTTGGGAAAGGTGCATTCAATTCCTGACACGGTATGACCTTAGGAAAATTACTTAAATCATTTAGCCCTCAGTTTAATATTCTGTAAATTGGTTGTAATAATATCAACTACCTGACAGCTGCAGCAGGACAGAATTCATTAGTGTTTGTAAAGGACTGAGATTCTGGGATGGAAAGCATGACAAATGTGCAGTTGTCTCTCTCTAGGCACTGATACGGCAGCCATTACAATGGTACACCTATACATATTTTATATATATATATATATGAGGGACATGCACTCCTATATAAATAGAAACTGATAACTGGCTTCAACTATCCAAAGACAGTGTCTGCTCCAAACTGGCAATAAAAGTTCAGATACACATGCAACTGATTAAAGACACAGTTATGTACAAACTTATAAGCAAAGCTCACTTCATTAGGAAAACGTAAGCTGATATTTTGTTGCTCACAGTTTCTAAGGGATGGACACAAACAACAATACTGAATGAACAAAAGCAGAACACAATGAAAAACCTGTGAGAAGACTCACTGGACTGACTGTTGAGTATATCTATCTCTGAATTCAAAGCTCATTCTTACAAAACAGACAGAGGAATGTTTTTGGGATGGGAGAGCAGGAGGAAGAGCAGGCTAATGAAAAGAATTCCAGTACCCAAAGAATTAAGGATAATTGACCCACCTTCCCATATGGACGGACTCAGAGACAGGTTGCAGGCCTGCTTTTTTTTTTAAGCCCTATATTATTAATTGACTGGGAATCTTCTTCCCGAGCATTCTTTAGATCCCAACACTGGTAAAATTCAGTCCCTCATTGCCCCAGCTCAGATGGTTGCAGACCATGTACAAGCTTAGACCTGGTCTACACTCCAATCTTATGTCAGTACAACTAAAATGCTTAGCAAGGCATTTATACTGAGTGAACCCGCAGTGTAAACACAGCTAAGTAGGGATGTAAAATCCTGTTTAACCAATTAAGTGGGATAGGAGGGGGAAAGCTGCCCTGGCTCTGGCTGCTCCACACAGGGCTGCTGCTGTCTCCACCAGCCTTGCACGGGGTTCCCGGCTCCATGCGGGGCTGTCAGCTCCTGCCCTAGCCTGTGGCATGATGGTGCTAGAGCAGCCCTCCACCCAAAGTGGTTAACCAGTGCTGGTTAACCGTTGCCCTATAAGCATTACCAAGTAAGGGAGATGCTTACTGGGCAACTGGGTAATTGGTTACCTGTTCACATCCCTAGTGCTAAACTGATGGGAGGGCTTCTGCCAACGCTATTGTGTCTCAGAGAGCTGGATGTCCTACGCTGACAGGAGCTCTCCCATTAAGTATGCACTACAGTAGCGCAGCTGCACTGGTCAATGCAAACAAGCCCTTGGTCCCTACAGGATCTCACTGTAGTGTTTTGCTAGATATCACAACTTGCAGGGCTTCCTTTGAGTTTGAAACATCTCTTTGGTGAGGCGGCTGTTTTCAGCTCCCCCCTTCTCCTCTCTCCTCTAGTTTAAAGAGGCAGTCAAATGAAAATGTCAGGACTTCCTTCCATGCCAAGTACCTCAGACCCACACACGTAGCTCAGGGCATTGGGATTAGGCTACAGAGAGCTTTTAATCTCGGCCACAGAGTTCACATCCAGCATCGGTCCGTAGGAATGACACTTATAGGATGTCTGCGCTATGTGCTGAGAGACATACACAAAGCAACTCAATCCAGTTGCTAAACAGACAATTGTCCATGTGAGAAAAAAAAAACCCGGCACCATGCACAGGGATGGAAACACAGAGAGGAGTGGCTCTGACAGGCAGATGTGAGGAACACTGCTCCAAGATCATGGTGGGGGGAGCTTCTGATGAACAGCATGGTGTTGATAACAGGAGAGGAGGACAAAGGGAGCATTAAGGAGATTCTCAAAGACTGGCTTTGAGGGGAGGGTTATTATTTACCTAGGAAAATTAAACGCAGATGCAGGGTCTGCTTACCCAGAGGTTCTGCTTTCACCCAATTACACAGGTGAAGGAAGGCAGGCACCAAGAGGGTCAAGTGAACTTTGAGTCACCACAATGCATCAGTGTCTCAGCCTGGCCTTGTGACCCTCCTACCTCCAACTGCTCTCCAGTGCTCTGCCTTCCTAGGTCAGTTCCAACATTCTGCCCCACGCTGCCACCCAAGATTACTGAGGCTGTGTCTAGATTACATTCCTTTTCTCAAAAAAGGGATGTAAATTAGACACTTCGAAATGGCAAATGAAGTCGGGATTTAAATTTCCTGCACTTGATTTGCATAATGGTGGCCGCAGTTTTTTCCGAAATGGGGCTTTTCAAAAGAAAAATGGCTGTTTAGATGGGGATCGTTTGAAAATAAAACCCTTTTTCGAAAGATCCTGTACTCCTCATTTTTTCAGGGTTTTTTTTTTTTCAGGGTATCTTCCTCTGGGAAGCTCAATGGTTCCCACACCATCAGATGTCAGAGACACAGTCTTGTCATTATTGAGCCTGATCCTAAAAGAGAAGCAGCTTTCCTGTGGGTGAAAGAGAATTAACTCTATCCTTTCACAATCCTCAACCTGCATAAGACACATTCAGCTCTGGTCTCTCCAGCTCTGCAAAGTAATCACATTGAAATTTGCAAAAGCGATGAGCAGTCCTGACACATCTTATAGACTAACAGATTTATTGGAGCATAAGCTTTCATGGGCAAAGACCCATTTCGTCAGATGCATGTAGTGGAAATTCCATCTGACGAAGTGGGTCTTTGCCCATGAAAACTTATGCTCCAATAAATCTGTTAGTCTATAAGGTGCCACAGAACTCCTTGTCGCTTTTGCTGATTCAGACTAACACAGCTACCCTTCTGATAATTGAAGTTTGCATTGCTTTCCACACAAATGAGCAGCGACGTTAACCCAAAGGAATAAAGGAGAGAGGGAGCAATACTTTGTTGCTGTTCTGACAAGAAAGTGAGGAGGGAATCGGACTATTTTGAACTGAGCATGAGAAAAATAAGCATATTAAAAAGCTGTAGTGTGACCATTTCACCTTCAACCAGAATCAATTAATTCTTGCAAATTTTATGTGAAAAATGTCTATATATGCATGTAAAATATATGCAATTTCATTGATCTGTAGATCTACAGAATTCCCACACATACACCAGTGGTGAGCAACCTGTGGCCCACAGGTGGTCCATCGAGGTTCTAGCCCAAAAGACTTTTTCTTAACCATTGCCCATGTGCAGGGTTGCCAGATTTTGCTGGGTTTTGTCAGTGTAGTTTTTTTTACCTACTGGTATTGCTAAAGTGACATGCACGTAAAGCAAGGGCACATGAAGTGAAGTGGGTGCTGATTGCACACAACATCGCGAGAGCCACGTGCTGCCTCTACATCCAAAGGGCTCCTAGAGTTCAACTGGCACACACTCCACAGATTCCAGCTACACAAGCACAGTTAACAAAACTACCCTATCCTGGGAGGCCATTTTGCAGCCCATTGAGATGAAGAAAGGCCACTCATGAGGCTCACTCACTAGCCTAGCTTGCCTATCACTGCTTCCCCACACAGTGTATGCACACACCGCTCTGCAGCCTATCTCCATTAGCATATCAGGAGGTAATTCAAATGCATGCTGAACATACCATTGAGAGAATATGTATTTTCCTTGGAACACAGCTTAAAGCTTCCATCCTAGAAAGCCATGAATGTATTTATCAGTGACCGCTCCAGTAAGACTACAGCAGACAGAGAAAACAGTTTCATAATCCTACGCACATTTTGCAGTCAGAATCTTTTCACTTGTTGTGATAAATGGCAGGAAATCCACCCTTCATTCAGGCAGCGTGCTGGGAGCCAGCAGATCTATCAATACAGCATCCAGGAAGGAGTGCTGAGTTTCTGGTCCCAATTAAGCAGAGCATGGCTCGCATTCTTGAATGGAGTCCTTGGAAAAGATGTCCAGATGTTCAATTCTTCTGACAGCTCCAGTAGCGGCATGTAACATTCATGTGCACAGTGTAGGAATTGAGTGCCTAGTCTTTGTGACTTCCTCCCACTACCGGGCACCGCCAGACAGCCCATTTAACCAGATCTCCCCACTTTGAAACTGAGGAAACAAAATGAGAGGGAATAAGGGAAAGGCCCAATTGACTGCCCCTTCTTTCAATATCCTGCAGGAAAAAGATGGGAACAGCAACCCTTATGCTTCTGGCTTCCTAGGTGTGTGTTCTCAGAGTCATCCCCAGCTTTACAGAGGTTCAACATCCCAGGAGAAATGGCTTTGTTTTATCAGAGATCATGGAAACCAGAGAGTACTGGGCTAGACCAAGCAAAGCATGGTCAGGGGTTGAGCACAAGTCTTCCTATTCAACTCTGCCAATGCTCTTCAGTCCTGATCTGCAGCTGTCCCCCTACATACACACATGCAATTCAATACTTCCCTGCACCACTCTCCTGTGGTGTCCCAATCTCTGCCAAAGACCCATTTCAGTCCTCTGATACAGACACTGGCCCCACACTGGTCTAGCACTGCACCTCCATTCTGACCTACAGCACTCCCTGAGGTTCAGCTCCCAGACTCTGCACAACAGCTCAGCCAGCACCTGCGTCACACACAATCTTTCATTCCTGAACTATCCTGGAATTGGCACCAGCAAACTCATGCAGGTTTTGTGATGTGGACAAAGAGCTCTCAGATCCATGAGACAACACAGAGAAGCAATGGAATGGGGTTCCTAAACATGGGTGATTTCATTAGCCACTAAGAACCTTAAACTGGCAACAAGCCTAAGAGCGGCACAGTGTGAAGCCACCTGGTCCTTTGGAGCCTTATCCACCAGATTATGAAAGTCACTCAAGCTATTTTGTTCAACAAGGCCTTTTCCAGACCTGTCCATTAATATCTCCCTCCATTTATTCTTCCGGTTACCGGCACCGGATGGCAAGCACCTTTTTCTGATAAGGAATCTTTAAAACGGCTAGTTAAACAGTGCTGTTGCTGTACGTTCGATAAATGTTTGTGGCACACGCTGCAAGGGTAATATGTCACTTATTAATAGGCAGCTTGGCAGCATTCCCCTTGCAATGGGAAAAGGGGCAGAATCAGAAGGGAAGACATACATGCCTGAGATATGTTCAGAGACCAGGAAATAACACGATGTTTAGAACCCCAGGGATATTCAACCAGACTCTGGTTACTGTAGTACAAATTCAGAGGCACTCCACTGACTGCCATGGATTGGCTGTGGGTTTACATCAGAGCAGCCATGAGTAGAAAATCACCACCCTAAGAAAAACAACTGTGTGGACCCAAACTATAGGGCAATGAAGTTGCTACCTTTGCCATTTTCTAGCAAACCAAGAGTTGAAAGAGCAGGAATGAGAGGGGATCAGAGAGAATATCTGAGAACAAAAAGCAGGCAGGTGGAAGCCCACATAAGAGCTCTGGCAGCACCTGTGCTGCTGTGACACTGACATTACAACTCCAGGATTCTGCATAACTAAAGTGTCCTGCTGGAAATGAAGGACACTTTAAACCAGGGGTGGGGAATCTTTTTTGGGTCGGGGCCCACTGACTCACAGAAAAATCAGTCGAGGGCCCCACACAAGTGAGAAGCAGAAAAAAAAACACTCATTGTGGCTCCTGCCTGAGGAGACACTTCCCACATTCCCCTTGCACACCAGTGCCTGGGGGGCCCAGCCAAGCAGGTTTTGTACGCTCCAGCCCCCCAGGAGGACAGCAGGGGGGCTGGAGCACCAGCTTGGGCTCCCCAATGCCAAGGGTGGACCCAGGCATGTTGAAGGCTGCATCCAGCCCCAGGGCCTGAGGTTCCCCACCCCTGCTTTAACCCATCAACAACAGGATGAACCTCTCTCATCCCGCACCCTCAGGTTCTGATCAGTACTAAACCAAAGAATTTGCCGAACCACAGGAGGTCACTGCTTATGGGGCCCTTAGAAGACACCTAGGGATAAATTAGAGCTAAAAAACAGCACAGAACACAGAGCCAGGACTGGTTGCTGTAAACAAATTTGTACTTGGTGCAGGAAACTTGGCCACACCTAGGACAAGTGGACATCGGACTAACTAAAATCATGCCAGATCATGAATGCTGCCAGACCACAGAGTACTGAACTAGAGAGGTTCAACCTGTATTTTTACAGGATGCAACAGAGCTGTGGAAATGGAGACCTGCACAGGAAAGCAGGCAACTAGCTTGGTAAGAGCCTAAGCTTTAAAAAATTGCGTGAAGTAGTACACATGCAAGTAAATGCCTGATTTGCATCAGCAGTGACTTCAGTTTTCTATGAACATTTGGTAGTTGTACATTGTAAAATGTAAATGCAATCCACCAATTTCCACATGCACAACTGTGGTAAGTGAATACAAAATTAAGAAAAAATCAGGCTCTGGCTCTGTATTTACTACCTCATACATCTGACAGAGTTCATTTTGAAAGTGCATAGAAAGAAAAAAAACTGTCTGTCTTTAAATCTCTGCACCCAGCTCCTACAGCCTAGAAAAGTTAATATAATTATCTGGAGGTGACTTTCAGAAAGACTCAGCACAAGAAGGGCTATTGTGACTCAATCATTAACTGAGTCGGGGGACCCTGGCTTTATCGGAATGTGGCCTCACTCTGCTGCCAACGTTCGTCACCAGAGAATGTGCTGGAGCAGGACACAAAGGTTAATTAATGCCTTCTCAGCTCCAGCATTAGCCCCTGGCTGTTAGAACCACAGAACACTAGAACTGGAAGGGACCTTGAGAGGTCATTGAGTCCAATCCCCTGCCCTCACAGCAGGACCCATTACTGTCTAGATCAGTGTTCTCAATCAGTGGTACCAGTAGCCTTAGGGGAACTTAAGAGAAGTCTGGGAAGGGGGTATGTCAACATGACTGAAATTTGGAGAAAACTGAATTTGTTTTAAATTTTACAGTGCTTTATTATTTTTGTACTTTTTACACACACAAATTTCATCGCCTGCCCGGCTATGATTAAGTTGTTTAAACAAATGCGTTGCAATAGTAGAAAAAAATTGTGTGTGTCTGAAAATTGTAGGTACTGGGGGGTACTTATTTTATTTTTAAAGGGGGTACTTTATTTAATTAAAAAAAAAAAAAAAAGGTTGAGAAACACTGGTCTTGACCAACCTTGATAGATGGCTAACCAACCTGCTCTTAAATATCTCCAGAGTTGGACATTCCACAACCTCCCTAGGCAACTTATTCCAGTGTTTAACCACCCTGACAGTTAGGAAGTTTTTTTTCTAATGTCCAGCCTAAACCTCCCTTGCACCAGTTTAAGCCCATTGCTTCTTGTCCTATCATCAGAGGCCAAGGAGAACAATTTTTCTCCCTCCTCCTTGTGACACCCTTTTAGATACCTGAAAACCGCTATCATGTCCCCTCTCAGTCTTCTCTTTTCCAAATTAAACAAGCCCAGTTCTTTCAGTCTTCCTGCATAGGTCATGTTCTCTAGACCTTTAATCATTCTTGTTGCTCTTCTCTGGACCTGCTCCAATTTCTCCACATCTTTCTTGAAATGTGGTGCCTAGAACTGGACACAATACTCCAATTGAGGCCTGATCAGTGCAGAGTAGAAGGGAAGAATGACTTCTCAGGTCTTGCTCACAACTCTCCTGTTAATGCATCCCAGAATTATTTTTGCTTTTTTTGCAGCAGCATCATACTGTTGACTCATGTTTAATTTGTCATTCACTATGACCCCTAGATCCCTTTCTGCAGTATACCTTCCTAGACAGTCACTTCCCATTCTGTATGTGTGAAACAGATTGTTCCTTCCTAAGAGGAGTACTTTGCATTTTTCCTAATTAAACTTCATCCTATTTAGCTCAGACCATTTCTCCAGTTTGTCCAGATCATTTTGAATTATGACCCTATCCTCCAAAGCACTTGCAACCCCTCCCAGCTTGGTATCATCTGCAAACTTAATCAGGGCCGGCCCAAGCCATTCACGCGCCCCGGGAGCGCAGCGCCGCCCCTGGAAGTGAGACGCATGCACGCCCCCACTCCCAGGTGCCTGGCGCCCCACCCGAGTGTGCGGTACATGCACGGTGCTGCTCCCACCCGACCCGGCAGCCCCGCACGGCACCCCCTACAATGGGGCGCCCCAGGCAGTCGGCCGCCTCGCCCAGACCATGGGCTGGCTCTGAACTTAATAAGTGTACTCTCTATGCCAATATCTAAATCGTTGAAGATATTGAACAGAACCGGTCCCAGAACAGACCCCTGCGGAAGCCCACTTGTTATGCCCTTCCAGCAGGATTGTGAACCGTTAATAACTACTCTCTGAGAACAGTTATCCAGCCAGTTATGCACCCATCTTTTAGTATCCCCATCTAAGTTGTATTTGCCTAATTTATTGATAAGAAGATCACGTAAGACCGTACAAAATTCCTCACTAAAGTCCGCTTCTCCCTTTCCCATAGACTTCTAGGAAGACTCCTTCCACGCTCCAGCATATCTCTTTCACTGCTGCTAAATGCAACCAACCAACTATGCCTCACGTTTTCCAAAAGGGAAGAAAGGATAGTCTGTGATTAAGGCATAGGACTGGAAACTAAGAACCCCAGATTCTAATTCTAGCTCTGTCCCTCTTCCCTATGTCCCCTTGTGTAAATAACTTGACCTGTGTCTCAGTGTACCTGCCTGTAAAATGAAGATAATATCACCCATCTCATAGGCCAGAGATGGGCAATAATTTTTGATTGGGGGGGAGGGGAGAGAGAAGTACTCTCAGATTTTGGAAAGTGGTCAAGACCCACACTCCTCCATGATATCAATGGAGAAGGTGTGGGGTCTGGGATGGAGGTTGGGTGCAAAAGGGAGCTTGGGGTTAGGGACTAGGATGCTGCAGGGCCTGTGGGGTCTGGGAAGGAGTTTGGGCGAAGGAGGCAGTTGTGGCCTGGGGCAGGGGACTAGAGTGAAGGAGGGTGTGCAGGGGTTTGGGTTGTGACCTAGAGAAGGAGGGGATTGGGCTGCTTGATCTGGGAGGGGATATGGGCTCAGGAGAGGAGCAGAGGGTTTTGGCTTATGTGGGGTAGGGGGCTAGGAACGAGGGGAAGGGAATTGGGGGGATGGAGGGCTGGGGTGCCAGAGGCAGGCTGTGGCCAGGAGACTTACCTGGATGACTCCCAGCCAGCAGCCCAGAATATTTCCCTGCATGTGCCATCCTCGCACAGGCTACAGGAGCCATGTGCATCTGTAAGTAAGAGTCTGAGAGGAGGAGGGAGGGTTCTTCACAGTTTCTTCAAACAGGCAGCTCCTATTGGCCAGAAACCAGCTAATAGGATTGTGCTGGGGGTGGGGCAGCTTTTCCCCGCTCCTCCTGGCTCACAGCTGAGAAACACAAACGGCCTGGCAGCCGCTTTTCTGAGCAGTGTACGGGGCATGCACAGCAAGCAGGGAGTCTGCCTGAGGCTCCTTACTGCATTCGTGGGCTGGATCCGGCCTGTGTGCCCTATTTTTTGCCCAGCCCTGTCATAGGCTATTCAAGTAACTGCTCGCAAGTTAGCCAAGCTACCAGGTGAGTGGAGCCACACTATGAAATAACTCACAAGTGGCTGTGCGCACATTAGTACTATGCTCACTTGTGTGGGGGTACCAAGACTTGGGGGGGACATGCCCCATGGCTCTTAGTGCTGCCCTAATCTGAGCTGCTTTATGAAACCTTTCCTAGTGAATTGTGGGAGAGCTTGTCTTTCCTCTGGCAAGAGGGTGGGGGGTGGAGAGGAACTGAGGGAAGGCCTTGGAGGATTAGCAGCACCTGAATGGCACTAGCCCTGCATCCATACTGCAGTGTGGACTTGTTAGCAGCTGATGAGCTGTGCAGACTGGAGTTTCAACCTATACTCCCTCTTAGGTGAGCCAACTCAATTCACAGCACCAGCGCACTAGAGGGAAGACTGTTTGTGTGTACATGGAACTCACATTAGGAGCACACTAGCGTCATAATTCAAGTTAACTCTGCAACGGAGATAAGCCTCTTGTGGGTCTGTACAGTGACCTTCATACAGAAGGGCAGAGTGCTGTTAGTCAAGATCTTGCATGTTCCTAGCACCCAAGGTGATACGTCCACCCTTCAGATGAAGTCTTGAGAAGACAGGGTGATTATACAGAGGTTATATGTTACAGGGGAGGGCTCATAGTGTCACAGAAATGAGAGATCAGGTCCTAAATTCCCTCTCAGCTGCATAGGGGCTCAGAGCAGCCAGATGGGAGTGCTGTCTCTGCCTGCTGGCCACAGGAACTCTATGCTGCTGGGGCTGGGGAGGTGTGGGAAAGGGGGGTAGTATGTCTTCCCCTAGCTGCAGCTGCTCTGTGCTGTGGGCGGGAGTGCCTTTCCCCTGGCTATGGCAGCGCAGAAGAGCCCTGAGTGGACACAAAATTGTATCTGCATCTATATTTACAAAAATGATCTGAAGATAAAAAGCAGATAACCACAAATGCACAGGGTATCCGCATCCGTATCTGCAAAAATGAACCATGGATATCCGCATTCACACCCACAAATGTGGATATCCATGGATATAAAACATCCGGATATAAAGCATGAATTTGCAGGGGTCTACAGTTCAGTGCTGAGGCCAGAGGAGAGTGCCTCTTTCCTGGCTGTTGCGATGAGAGAGGGCTGGGGTATTCCTCTCTTCCAGGGGCAGCCTGCATACTGAATCCCTCTAGTCAGAGCCTGCACACCACACCCCAATTCTCTGCTTCCTCCCACACTCCAGCCCCTCAACACCATGCCCACCACACACTGTCCATGCGCAGAACAACTTTTGTTATATGACATATCACCTCCGTATTGGTGCACATAACAAAAGTCATTCCGCACATGGACATACAAAAATAGAGAAAACACTGATTAGTTCCAAGTGTCACAAGAGCTCTATACAGACCTTTCCAAACAACCTAAACGTAGGCCCAGACTCATCACACATGGGGCACTTCTGGGATAAGGACCATGCCAGGTTTCAGGTGGAACCCAGTGTTTTCCCTCCTATTGGTTCCATCCAACAATGGACAAAAAATGTTTTCAAATAACATTTTGAGATTATGGCTTCTTCCGAACTCAGAACGTGAAGCAACATGCCTTACATGGGAACCATGCAAGACATGAAATGGAAAGTCCCTACAAGAGACCAGTGATCCAAGCCAGCTGCACTCTATATGACTCTCCATATTACTTCAATCCTCACCCTATTCTGATGATGCCTTTTGTACCAGCAATGACCAACACTGGAGGGTGACATATTTCACCCATGACCCTGCAGGCAAAAGAGATAGGCCTCTGGGCCTTTATTAATCACTGCAAGGGGACTGAATAGAGCACCTCCTGCTGTCAACTTAATTAAGGAAGACAGTGAGATAAAATCCCTAGAGCAAAGCACATAAGATCCCATACACAGAAGGAATCTATAAACTCTTAGTAACATCAACAGAGCACCATCCAGACATAGTCCCTGACCTCAATACTGATGAGCCGAGGAAAGTAATATATTTTGTTGGCCCATTAAAAGATATTACTTCACCCACCTTGTCCAGTATCTTGGAAGCAACACATCTCCAGCTAGACTGCATACTTGGTATTGATGGCACTTAATGCTGTACACATGCCTTGATCAACAATCCATGCCTACCTTCAGATGGTAAATTACCCCAACATATGCCCATCCAGGTGTAAAACACTGGCAGACTCATACAAACCACACACACAGTTATCCTGTCTACTAGCAAGCCCCACCAGGCTCTTGTAGAAATAAATGGTTTATGTAGAGAGAAGGGGGGATTCAGGATTCACTAAAGCCTCCTATTGAGGATATGCACCATTGAGGATAATGCGGACATTAGCCACCACAGTAATTCATGGGTCAACTTATCTTTGTAGCATACAAATAGCCTCAGGCATAAAGAGGTCAAATGACCTGCCCCCTAATATCGCCAGGCAATAGCTCAGTCTAGTTTAGCCTCTTTGGCCTATTGTTCAGCAGTAGGCCACCTTGCAGACTCCAGGAGTGCTGCCATACCTCTTGGGCAAAAGGCACTCTGGCTTCATCCGTCCGTCAGCATTTTCTCTTAAAATCCATTTTCAAAATCACAGTACTGTCTTTAAATGGTGGGACAATTCAAGGGAAATCCTGAAAGGTTCTCAGCATCTTTTTCACTTACCCAGTCACTTTTATATGTTTATAAAACTAAGCAACATATTATTTCTGCCCTACCAGTGTGCTCAGGTTAGGTTACTCAAAATAAAGTTTGTGGGGAAACAGTTGTTAAACTCTTTTAATAAAAATGATTGTATAGAAGGTAGTGAAGGCATATTACATACAGTATATACATATCTTATCTGGGTTTTGTATCTACTTTGTAGTTGAATCTGATGTCTCTCTCATTTAAAAAAAGCCAATACATTTCCTTAGGTATAAGGGTCTGATCCAACTCCTGTCCAAGTCAGTGGAAAAATTCCCATGGATTTTAACCAGGCCCATATTCTTTGCGCATCCCACCTTAAGCAAGGGTCAGTCAATACTGAGATATGTGGACAGAGAGGAATGAAAACATTTTCTGTGGTTTTCAGCAATATTTCAGAATAAATTAATTATACTTGAGTTAAAATCCAACAGAATTTATACCTGGATATAAGAACAGCTTGTAGGCTATTGCTAACAATATTCTCATGTATAGGCTCTAGTTTATAACTGTATCATACCAAATTCTAAAAAATAAAAGCCAACCCCCCCCCAAAAAAACACTGTAGGACAATGAATGAGAAAGCCCCAAGCACACTGAGAAACATCAGCAGGAGATGGAATGGGAACATTCTAAGAAGCATATGCATAAATCAGCCACAGAAATCCCACCACAGAAACCACCTTGGTAAAGTACTTTCAGAGCTAAGTTTATCATTGTGACATTGTAAACTATAACAGAATGGTGGCAAAGAGATCAGCCTCTACCCAGCACACAGTGATCTCCAACATAGGGCAGCAGATTTAAAAGTACATTGGTTTAGAAGTCAGGATATGGAGCTTAGTTCTTTTGCCCCTGCACTTCAGTCTAAGGTGCTGATTCAAAGCCCAGTGAAGACAACGGAATCTTTCCAATAACTTCACTGAACTTTAGATCAGAGCCTACATCTGAGCATTTTCAGTCACCAATCTAATTGCAACCAAGGTAACTGTGCCAGTGCCAGTTCCAGCGGGGGTGAGGCAGTACCTGTAGAAAAATCCATGTAGCCCCAAACAGGGAACTAGCACAGCTACTTCACTGAGGGATTTCTTATTTTAGGGGCTGCTGTGCTGTGACTGAAAAGATCAATTGCAGAACAAGTCAAAAAGCCTCACACACAGAACCTGCAAACTCCAATTTAAACACACACACTGTAGCAGCGAGAATGAAAATGTGAACTCTAGACCAACACACTTTGCCATGACTCAGACAGGGAAATCCAAAATTCAGTAACAAGTCGAGTATAGCAGGAAACTCCTGAACCAGCTCAGAGATTTTTTCCTTCCCCTGCACGGCAACAATAGCTTATTGCTACCACCGTCAATCAAGTTATTTGGACATGAATGTTCTTTAAATATCAGTTATGGAACAACAAATGCTCAACCTGACAGCCCCTCGCTATTTCTGGAAGCATTGTTCCATGAAGAGCATTATCTGCCATTACATGTAACAGATGACTAACGCATGCTGCCTTACAAAATAATTCACATTTCACACACACATACAGAGGGGCAAAGAGAGCCACGCCGAGACAAAAGTAATTGTTGAAATCCATGCTTTTGATTTACCTTGAGGTTGTGTCCTGTCTCGTTCAGCTCAAACACACTCCGTGGGGAACAATTGTGTAATATCAGCGAACAGAAAAATTGACGAGAAAGCAGCTAGATAGTGAAAATCCTTTAACTGTTCAATTGCTTTCTTTATTGCAGCAGGTAGATTACAAAATGAAGTTGAAGAAGTCATATATTTAAACATGCACACAAGGCTATTTTGCTAGCTAAGGTGCTGCTGCTCCTTAACTATTGTCAGCACAAATAAGTTTCATGCTCAGATGGCCAGACTGTAGGTCCTTAAGCAGTGGCTGTGTCCGCCCTCCACAGCTCTGGCCAATCACTGAAAAGCAAAACCAGCTGGGCCCTCCGGAAAGTTTTTTTGAAGAGGCTTTTTTCCCCCAAATAAAGCAGTCCCTTCCTTTCACAACATTTGCTTTCAGCTACTACATGGTAAGGCACAGAAGAGTGTGTGAACTTCAAAAAGTCATCTCCACAAGTGATTCTAGCACCAGAGGAGTGCCCAGCATAGCAGATAACTCTAAAGATTAAGTACAGCCAATGAGAAAGGAAGCATCCTGCCAGATATTCACACTCCACCAGTGGTAAAACAGATCATCTGAATAGCTCACACACAGAATGCAGCACTGGCATAATGAAGGCAAGTACTGCACAAGCTTCCCTCCCACAGCTCTGCTAATGCTTCTCACTTCTGGCCTCTTGAACCCCCCATTATTCTAGCACAGGGTTCCTTTCACACAGCTGTGACAATGCCCCCAATTCTACACCATAGCCTCCCCATTATTCTAGCACTGGGACTCACATGGCTGAAACTCTGCTGAAGTACTGTGGTCCTGAGCAGCAGCACACCCTGGTACTCAGGTCCAAGGCTATGTCCCCAGCAGAAGCTGTTAATCCTCTCAAACACTACCAAACTCCATGACTGTGCTGTCATGTAAACACATCCATTAGGGGCTGTGCCTTGAGATGGTCACTCTTTTTATACCCCAGGTCTAAGACAAATACAATTGCCGACCTCTGGCAGTAGAAAGCAAGCACATTAGCTCAATGACATATCTAGATGTCGTTGCAGTTGTGCCAAAACAATGTGCCAGTTCCAAACTTGGGACAGTTCCAATCCAAACCACAATTTTGCAGCTTGACCTGTCTCTAATAGAGATGTGAAAGGTTAACCAGTTAATATCACCTTTAACGGGTGATGCTTACTGGTTCTGGTTAATTGGTAGGGGCTACAGCAGCTCCCTGCCCACTGTGGACAGGGAGCTGCTTCATCCCCACAGGGCCTGCTGCGAACAAGGGCTGTGCTGGGTGCCTGGAGCTGGGCTGAAGCAGGCCCCCCTTAATTGGTTAAACTTCACATTTTACATCCCTAGTCTTTAACTCTAAGTTCTAACGAGCCACATGGAATGGGAGAGAGGTTCAAAGAGGGAAAAGCCCCTCTCACCCCAAGCAGCAGTGCAAATCCACAAGCAGCACCACAAACTGACCTATGTGCCCCAGACACCAGATCCTAGTGTTGCTGTAACCATGACTTCTGGGTATTTGATATGCCAATAAGCAACACCAAGTGTGCTGTCAAAGTCCAGTATGCCATGAGCCAGCAAGGCCATGACTAGCTTTGTAATGTAGAATGGGATCCACCCCAAACAGATGTAAAACCACAGATGTGTCATTATTATTCCCCAGAGAATATCAGCTCACCACACTGCTACTTAATACTATATAGGTTCCAGCTTTCTATTCTCAAGTGATTGCTCAATTACCCTCCTTCCCCCAATCCATCTGAAAAATGGCAGTAACAACTGCAGACCCCTCCTGTTCTGTGCCAAGGTTTGCGTCTGGATCTCTTCACTACTTGGTGGAAATGGACACTCAGAAACATGAGAGAGGCTGGCAGAATCCTGTAGCTTTAGAAAATTGGCACGAACAGGACAGCTGCAACTCCCAATGGCTCCTGCCTGATTGATACATAAATGTGGCTCACTCCCTTTTCCCTCCACAAACTGAGCCCCTGGACATACCTTAGACTGAAGACAGACTGCTCCCTAACTCCCCCTTTCAATCAACCCTAACAAGAGCCCTAGAAAGGGAATCCAGGGAGGCAAGGTAGGGCTAAGGAAGCTGGAACTCAAGTTGTGTGGCTTTTTTATTCTCTTCTCACTCTAATCACCAATGAACATTCTTGGCTTGGTATTTGTAACTGTGCTGCACAACCTCCAAGAGGGAGAGGCCTGACACTAATAATGCATAGGAACCCTCCCTCCCATGGCACAAAGAAGCCCAGGGTTACCCGATCCTGGGAATTTAAAGTAAGCTGCTGCTGAACACAGACAGACCCTAAGGTTCTCTCTAGCTCTCCCAACTCCAATCCAAATACAATGCAAAGTGTAAAGCTGTGTTATACACCCAGTTCTGAAGCACTAGCCACACTCAACTGTCCAACAACCACATTGTTCAAGCCAACTAGCTACACTCAACCAGCCAAACAGCCACATGTGACTAGTGGCTAGTGTGTTGGATACCATGGGGATAAAGGATCAGTTGCCAGAATGTGAGTAGTTGGTGCTAGGGTTACCAGATGGTTTGAAAAAAATACCAGACACACTTATCTCAGATCAGGGGTGGGGGGGACCGGTCAGGAGGGGACTGGTGCTGGTTGGGAGGGGGTCAGGAGCTGCGGGGTTCGCCAGCAGGAAGCAGGGATGGCCAGGAGGGAATTGGGGGGAGTGGGGCTGGCCGGGGGGAACCAGCTGGTGGGGAGCGGGGCTGGCCCGGGCGCATGCAGATCCCGGAGTGCTATCCATCCCGCACTTGGTAACGGTGAGGCACACAGGCAAGTATGGTCCCAGGGATTCCATCCCTTCCCCCCCTCCCCCCTGCATAGTTGCATTCTTCCTGGCTGGTAGACACACTCACACAGTGTGAGCACGTCTATCAGCCAGGCAGTACACAACAATGTACTGATACTCATGATAAAAATAAAAAAACATACTTAATTAGAAAATACCGGACATTTATATGTCCAGTATTTTCTCAATGTGTTTCCCGGACAGTCCAGTTCAAAACCGGACACCTGGCAACACTAGTTGGTGATGGAGAGCCATGTGGAAGGCTAGTATATAAGAAGGGATTTGGGGATTGGGGCTTGTCCCATGGCCAGATGCAAGGGCAGGACAGTAGAAGATGCAGAGCTGAGAGCAAAGGAGTGTAGAGTGAGAGAAATGACAGCAGAGTTGGAATAGGGGCAGAATTATGATGATCTTTGAAGACAGAGATGAGGAGCATAGACTCAAAGCAGGGAGAGAGAGAGAGCAAAGGGATTCTGCAGAAAGGAGTAGCATGATCAGAACAAGAAAAAAAGGTCCCACGTCAAGAAACCACAAACCACCTCCTCCTCTGGAATTATTGACAGGACACTGAGGGCTACTTACGTGCCCCAAGTGCCTGGAAACTTAACCATCCACTTTCAATTGGCTTTAGTTTGCTAAACCCTCTCCGGTCTCCCCCAGCCACAGGCTCGTCCCCAACCCCAAGCTTCTTCCCGTCACCCACCTCAGCTTCTTCCCAAGATCTCAACTTGTTCTGCCCTATTCCAGGTTGGAGGAAGTGGAAAGTTTCCCACTCCCTCTAAGACCACTTTCATAACCTATCTCCCTTCACACCCATACCCACACGCACCTAGCCAATGAGAGGCCTGTATTCACACAGATCTTGTCTCAACAGTGAGGGGGCTTTCTTTGCAATAAGTCTCCTACACTAGCCTTGTGAGACACATTCTCTCATTGGCCACAGACCACGGGTATGGAGGTGGGAAGAAGGGGCTGGTGGCCACTGTGGGCTACTAAAGGATAATCTGTCATTGCTGCTTCCTCTCAGCCTAAAGGGGTTGTATCTACAGCAGTGGTCCCCAACCATATGGGGTTGCCGGGCGCCAGGGGGCGTGGCCGTTCGCCCGCCAGGCGCCGGGGGGGGTGGAGGGCGGGGCCCCCCCATAGCCACATTCCGGGGCCGGCGCTCTCCCCTCAAGCGCCGCGCGCCCGGGGCCGGCGCTCTCTCCCCCCCCCCTTCCCCAAGCACCGTGCGCCCGGGGCCGGCGCTCTCTCCCCCCCCCTTCCCCAAGCGCCGCGCGCCCGGGGCCGGCGCTCTCTCCCCCCCTTCCCCAAGCACCGCACGCCCGGGGCAGGCGCTCTCTCCCAAGCGCCGCGCGCCCGGGGCCAGCGCTAGCGCTTTCTCCCCCCTCCCTGCCCCCCATGCGCCGCGGGGCGTGAATCCGCGGCGCCCCGGGCCAGCGCTCTCCATGCACCACGCACCCGGGGCCGGCTCCGGCACCGCGCATGCGCCACGTGCCCGGGGGCCAGCCCTGAGCACTTGGCGGGTGCAGAGAAATCCGTTGGGGACCACGGATCTACAGGGAAGGGGGGATTTTTCTGTGGGTGGAAGGAAGTTATTGGAATATAAAGAAAATAAGGGTTCTCTAAAGGAGACTCCGAGCACCAAAGCTGCCTGCAGGGACTTCAGCAGAAAGAGATAAAGCTTGAACACAAGAACCCCTGAGTTCTGATCCCAATTGCACACCCACCCTCTCTGCTTCTTTCTTTCCAATCTCTGAAATGCTTCTCCCCACCTCCCCAGGGTTCCATGAGCAGAGACAGGCCTGCAAAGATCTGCACTGTCCCACAGCTCTGGAAGATTAAGAACAAGCCTGTTCAATTCCCTCCTCAAAACGCGCTTCTTCAGTAAAGCCTCCTGGTACCAGTATCTGAGCCATCAGAACAGCAGGACCCATTAAAACTAAACACCTTGATGTACCCTCACCACACACCTGGTCCCTCTAGAAAGATGAGAGAACAACTGGGTTTTGCACACCTCATACTGAGGAGGCAGACCTGTGAAGAGCAATATCTCATTACCACGGGCAAGTTGTGCCATGGTCCTCCCCCTCTCCAGGGCACCCAGAGCAGAGAGCCACATGGAGCGGCCAGCTGTTTAAAGTGGCATAGGGCTGTTCTGAGCCTGAGGGTCCTGGCATGGTGGCCTGCAGGCCACATTTTGCCCATCTATGCTTCAGAGAAATGTTCCCTCTAAACTTTTCCATCCACATGAGTTTTTCCATCAACATATGGAATAATTTTTGATGGGCACCAAGGCATGTGCAAATGAGACCACCAGTAGAAACACACACAGCCCTGGGTGCTCTGCTAATCATTTGCGCAGCATTTCAATCTCTCCTGAGTAGTCGCACAAGCACACAGCTTACAGGGAACAACTGTTTTAGAGTGGTTATCACTAAGGACCCGAGCTTCAGACTTGTCAGCTGGAAATGCAGTGAACCAAGATCAGCAGTGAGCCCTTTATATGGTTCTTCCACAAGGCCCTTTCCTTCTCTGAAAACAAGATTCTTATTCACCCAAACACTACAGCATGCTCCTGCTAAAAAGTCTCCAAGCTGCCCTAACAAGATGCCTAGCCACGCAGCTCAACACAGCAAAAGGGTGCAAGGTTTGTGAGTACAGTTTTCACAAATAGCTGAGACTAGCTGTTACAATTCTAGACTCACTCACAGCCACAGCAACTGCACACAATGACATGCTAGAGAAACAAGTGCTTGCACAGTGACAAAACCCCAGGAAATCCATTCCCCAACTCAGATAACTAGGTAAAGACAGTGACTTCCAGGTGTGGTGCCTTTAGAAAGTCTTGAGCTAAATCAAAAATTCGTAGTTCCTGCCCCACTTTTTCCAGAACCTCTGACACAGAAGAGAGACTACACAGCAAAGGTTTAAGGGGAACTATTAAAATAAGTGAGAACTTCACAGCGGCTTAAAAACCTTAATCGGTTCAGCCTCATGGTGCCCTTGGACAGTTTACAGTTCAGAAACTGCAGCAAAGCGCCTTCAAAGGTTACACTACTAATCAGCAGCAGAGCTGGAATTACAGCACACATCTCCTGGCTCCCAGCCTTGTGTTTTAACCACAAGATCATCCTTCGTCTTGTAACATTAAGAGATTCGCCTTTCCCATGCAATATGAGTAAGAGGACGAGAGCCAGAACTAGAGCACAGGAGTTCCTGGCTGTCACTCAGTATTCAGAGCCCAAATGTAGGCAGCACCCCAACTCACAGGACTGTGGAATGTCAGAGATGAACTAAGGGGTGCCTGACCAGCATTTGACTCCTGTGCTCAGTCTTCCTGTACTGTGGCTTGCAGGGAACAAGTGAGCTCTGGAAAGGCTATACAAGCTTGGAGGTTGGTAAACAAGCTCCATAGGCAAGATGGAGGAGAGGGAAGATCTACTCCAACTGTGGCTTGGTTATCACCACAACAGGGACAAAAACCATTGAATCATACATCCAGGCAAGCAGAAGCAAGGCTCGCTGGGAAGATGGTGGAGACAGGAAAATGTAAAATGTACTCCTAGCATAGGTGGACTCAGTGAGGGGAAGCACAGAGAGCTAAAGCCTCATCACAGCTCAAATGGGGGATAGTTGCCAAGTGGAGCTCATTCACTTTCTGTCCTTTCTGACCTTTTGACATATGCATTAGGATTGTTCCAGAGGGCCCAGCCCTGCAGAACTGTAGGGAACACCCAGAGTTCACATAAAAACAGCCGGACCCCCATGCTTTGCCCCAAGCCTCCTCAATCAAAGTATAGGTCTGGAGTCTTAAATTTCCACCTGCCCTGCAGGTAAGGAAGGTCTTTACAGGAACTCAGTGTCATTCAACAGCAGTCAATCTGCTGGGCAGGAAATTTCTTGCAGGCTTCCAGACTGTATTTTAGCCACAAAATACCCCCTCCAGCCATTTCCTCCTCTTGTGCCCTGTGTACCTCTCCCCAGATTAAGAACACCACTCCCGAGGGGCAGGGTTTACACACACCATCCCCCACCACATACTGCCATTTCGGGTTAGCTTACCAAGAACTGATGAGCTCCAGCCACAAAAGTGTTGAAATGGGCACCTGCTCCCATCAGCTCCAGCGCCTGCCAGCCACAAAGGCCAAGTGACTTTAACTGCCCAATAGACACTGCTGTGGAAACAACCATCGCACACACCCTCCCTCGGCAGAGGAAGCTGGGACTCTCCTATCCAAACAGCACAAGGAGCCCGACGGCTCCAGACTCCAGTGGAAAAAGTGCTCAGTGCAGAGGAGGATTTCAAACATTTTCCATTCATGTTCTCATTCAAAAAGGGACCAAAGGGGGCGGAGGAGGGGCAGGAAATATCTCTGAGACACCAAACTATAAAAAGGAAGCAAGGAGGGGAGGCGCCAAACCAGCCCGTTCAACACACACCCACTCCTGTTTGCACTGGGGAAGGCCGGCCTCTGGGATGCTAAGGCAAGATGCTGGGAGGAGAGGGGAAAAAAAGTATACCATACACTCCCCCCAGCCAGGCTGATGAATGGATTGCATTGAGAAGCCTCACACTTAGGGGGATATTAATAGTTCATAACGCATTTCTGAGGAGTGGTGGCAAGCCCTAGGGCCCTGCCTTGGCCAGCACTGTTGCTCAAACAAGGAGGCTAGTGTGTGTGTGCGCGCACACACACGGGGGGGGGATGGGGCTCAGCAACACACATGGCTGGAATTCCTTCAGTTCCCAAAAGAGGGAAGGGCTGCATTGGGCACAGATGTAGTGGACAGACTGGTAGGGGCACAAGAGGAAAAGAAAGAAAAAGCAAACTTGGGGCAGCACAGCAGCAAGGAATATGGGCTGAGTACAATAACGAGCTATGTGGATTTGAAAGATGTACGTAGCAAGAAGAGAGTGTGATTGTTTTTAGAATGTCCCTCAGGCCTGTCTCTAGAAGTGATTGGTAACACTGAACAAAGGATGTTTTAGGCTGAATACTGTGGAATTTCAGGGGTAGTTGAGTTAGTCTGTACAGGATAAACTTAAAAAATCACGAAAGGTCTGGTAGCACTTTATAGACTAACAAAACATGTAGATGCTATCATGAGCTTTCGTGGGCACAGCCCACTTCTTCAGATGACTGGAACTGTCTCCCAAGAGGAGGGGGTGGGATAGTCAAAACTAGACAGGACAAATGTGTAACAGATAGATGCTAAGCTACATCTCCACCACAGCACTTCCAGCAGCACAACTGCACAGATGTAGCCGTATCTCCGTAGCCTGTTTGGTTAAGACACTGTAAGCTGACAGGAGAGAGCTCTCTTACCATCTTAACTGCTGCTTCTGCAAGAGGTGATAGCATTGTCAATTGGAGAAGCTACCCACATCAGCACACAGATGGAGATGGACAAGTGGGGCCTACCAGAGCTTTCCAGTCACTGAAGTCACTGATTCTTTGAAAGACTTGTGGAGCTGAGAGAGACGCTGCAGAGTGAATGAATTCTGACGCTGGCAGCAGTACAGGTACAGCCAGACTCAGAGAAATCCTAAGTCCATTTGCAAGGATCAATGTGTACAAAGCATGCCATATGGAAAAGGGCAGAGGGTAAGATCCTTTTAGGGGAACTAGCTCCTGCCATCTACACTGGATTCACACTCTACAGTGACCTGGATTCTATTTTGCCTTTTGCCTCAGCACCAGCCAACCTCCCATACCCTGCACCTGGTCTCTCCAGGAGGATGAAACCACTGCTGGGTTTATACACCTCACACTGAGAAGGCAGCAATATCCCATTACCATGGGCAGGTTGTGCAGAGATCAGGTGTAAATAGTGGGGTTTAAAGAGGATTGCCTTTCCTTCAGCTATCACAGTTTTTATGTAACAGTGAGAGCAGGGGCCCGGGAATCAGGACACCATTTATTGACCCCAAATCTGACACTGACTTTTTGAGTGGCCTTGAATGTATCACCTCAGTTTTCTGTGCCTCAGCTTCCCATTTGTAAAATGGGGACAGACACACTGGCTTACTTCCCAGGGGGCTGTGAGTCTTAGGTAATATTTTAAAAGCATTCTGAGATCCTTTGGGAAAAGACACTAGTGAAATGCAGAGCAGTAACTATTAAAGGAGGGCTTTCAATCTGGGTCCAATAACCCCATAACTTTGGGTTGGATCACAATCCAAACTCAGATCCGGCCAGACTAAGGTCCCAGACTCAAAACCCTGAGCTTTGAGGTGAGAGGGGAGCTTCTAAATTTGAGTCTAGGAATTAATCCTGTGTCTAGGGCCCGTCTCTGTTACTAATAAAATGGGATGGTCAGGTGGGGGTGGGCACTAAGCTCTGAGAAATATCCAGATCCCTAATAAAAGGTTACAGAACAGCTGGTGTTCTCATAGGAAAGTCAAGATCCCCTCAGGGACCCTATCATTGTGCAACAGCTTGCTCAGGTCAGAAATGGATCAGCAGGCATTGTCAAAAAGCTACTCCACTGAGGAATCTACATGACTGGTTAGCAGCAGCCTGTTGGCCACGTAAAATATAAAGTGCAGGAAGTCCCTATCCTGCTGATTCTTCTTGCAGTGTGGGGGAGATCTCTCTCACAATCCTTGATGATTAACATTCACAAGGTATTTCCTCTATCCTGGCTAGGTGTTTAGAACTCTTACCTGCAGGACTAGAGAGAGAAAGAATGAATCAGGTGCCTGAAGAAATAAATGAAATGTTTTCAAAAGAAATGCTTTCTAATTAAAGATCTTAAAGCACTTTACAAATGTTATTACTTGAGGCTTCCAGCTTCTCTGGGAGGTAATCAGTATTGTTAGTTCCACTTCTCAGATGGGGAAACTGGGGGACAGAGAGGGTGTAAGTGATTTACCCAAAGCCACACAGTAGGTCAGTAGTAGCAAAGGCAGGAGGAGAATTTAGGAGTCCTGACTCCCAGTCCTGTATTCTAACCATTATCAAACTCATCTGAACATTGCAGAAAGGTCTAATGCTGGATTTTAGTACACTTTCTACTGGTAATTGCCTTTAAGCTTGCATTTGCTTAAGGATAAGTACCCTGTGTTCAACACTCTCATATATATCCTGCATATCTAACCTCACTGTACAGTCTTAGTTGACAAGATCACTTGGAAACCCTTCATGAAAGGGTGCCCTCTTCAGGCCAAGACACACATTAGTAACAACAAACAAATCAAAACAAACAACTGAAGATCCATGGGAACCCTATGTTCACTCCCCCGGCCACCAACCCTTAAAAACATAAATAAAACCAACATATCCATCACAAACAGCCCCCCAGTACTGGGAGTGTCATTATCTGGCTCATTTCCTTCCACTGTTTATGGGGACAAAACCAAAACACTAGAGGCTGATACTCCCCAATCCAGGCTTCGGTTGTCCAGCAACATCCCTGGTCCATCGCCACCCATGGGGCCAGGAACACTGTCAAATTAGGGGGCTGAGAGTCACTGGGAGGAATGGAGAGCCTCCGATCTCTGGGGGAAGAGGAGCTCTCTGTCATTGGGGGGGAGGGGAGAGGAGGGAGAGGGCAACAGCATGGCTGCTGAAGAGCTCAGAGCCTCCCCGGACCACAGTGGAAGTGCTGAGGAGGAGGAGGAGGGACTCCGCACCCCCCCCCCCAAGTGGCAGCAGGGCTGCTTGATGGAGCTCTGCGGGAAGCAGCAAAACTGCTCAGTGCAGCGTGAAGGCCCAGGCAGAAGCACAGAAGAATGCTAGGGGGACTGTGGAGATGCTGGGCAGTAGCCAAGCCCCAGGGCGGCAGCAGAGTCACGGGGAAGAAAGTGAAGCCACCAGCAAGAGCATAGAGCCCCGGGGGAGCAGTGAAATGACTACAGGGAGAGTGGAGCTCTGGACTGCAATGGAGTTCCTGGCCACTGCTGGGGGGGGGGGGGGGGGGAGAGAAGTGGAGCCCCAGGCTGCAGCAAAATTGGGGCAGGGGGGAGGAGTAGAGCTTCCCTCTTCCCCCTGCTGTGGGGAGTGGAGCCCTGATGGCAGAGGAGCTGCCTAGGGAAAAGCAGTGCCTCTGCTGCATTGACCTCCCCTGGTCTGGCAAATTCCCTGGTTCAGACCACTCAGGTCCTGAGGAATGAGAAAACTAGAAGTGGGTGTTCTGGGCTAAGCTGCTCCGTATCCATGCATTTGGCCTTAGCTTACTAGGTAAGTAACCCAACAGCTATTGTTCATCATTCACATTTTGCTACTAACAGAGAACGAAGAGGTTTACAAGAGAATCCCTGTATCAACACAAGCTCTGGGGAAGCACAGCTGCATCCCCTCCCAATAAGTGTCCTATTTGTTTCTTTCCCTTCAGGCATCTAACTTCTGAGCACTTGCTTAATTTCATTTGCAGCCACAAACATACATCTCACCCTACCCCCTCCTCACTGCACTGGTCCCAGTCAAAAGCATATCAGAAGCTGTTTTATATTTACAAAATCCACAAGGCCACTTTTCTAGTAGTGGTTTTTGGACTTTTGCACAGAGATAGCTGCAAGTACCCGGATCCTGAAATACAGATGATCAGGGATGGGTGTTGCTCCACACCTACCAACATCAATGTGGCTGGGAAATGTGTTATGAAGGGGGATGTGTCTGTCTTGCAAGGAACACAGTAGCCAGATAGTCAGATTATAGGGCACTGTTCATAAGCAAAGAGTGTAATGAGCCTGGTTTGGTACCATTCACATAGTTGTCAGGGCTCTTAAAATACAGTCCACTAAAGCAGGGGAATTTGGATCAAGGGACTTGGTAATGGGATTCTGACCTTTTTATGTGAAATTAACTGGTGATCACAGTCCTAATCTTGTCCATACCTAGCACACACATGGAAGTTCTTCCCCCACCTCGATAAGATCCCACTTCTTGTCTTGTCAGACTCGGAGGTCCATGCTGTGCAGACAAGGGTAGACATAGTGTGGACGTGAGGGGAACCCACATTTCATCCAAACTATTTTTACAACAGTAACATTCTCCCTTTTTACATCTCAGAGAGATGGATCTACTAGCGCGACGGAAGAACCCCTTTTCTACTGTTTCTTCAAAGTGGCAGAGGCACCTTTAAGCCAGTGGATTCCAGGGACCAGGCATAAATTTGGTCCATTCTATCTCAATTCAATGAAACCAGTTTCATTCTTCAGCAATACTGACAATGGCAGAAATAATCAGGCAGAAGCAGTTACCATTTTACCAATCTCAGGGTATTTTGATGACATCAGGTGATGGGTATTTCGTTGCCATGCCTTAATATGTTGGAAATCCCAGCACTTGTATTGTGATCCCATCCATTTGCTTCCATCAGGAATTAGTCAAGAATCAATTCCCCACTTTCCAAAGGCGTGAACGGGCGGTGGGAGGAACAGACTTACAACAGCATCATTCATAGGATTTGATTTCGTGAAACAAGGGTCCTGTGTGTTTTCCAGTGTACAGGGCAATTGAAACAGCAGCCATGTACCTCAGCAAAACAGCAGGAATTCAGCTGAGGAATCTAGATTATGCAGCCACTGCTGAACCAAAGTAAAACATCTCCAGCCACTGCAAGGGGGACAAGTTACTGAGCAAAGAGAGAAGAAAATACAAGTTCTGTCACCCTAAACTCCAGTTTCTGCTTGATCCTGTTCCCTTTCAAATCAAGGGGGAGGGAGGTTGCTGCTGAATTCAATGCAAGCCAGCCCTGAAATTGCATGTCAATCAGTAGCCCACAGGGACCACCACAGGCAAGGGGATGATAAAGAAGCAAGTCTTGCCAAAGCATCTCAGAGCTCTCTGGGTCATGCAGTATCAACCTGGTTGCAGCTGGCCAGGCAGAACAGCCTGGGTGGGAAGTGGTTATTGTGTTTTGCAATCAGCTGACCACAAAAGAAACCCACCTGGCCATGGTAAAAAGGGGGAAGTTGGGAGGGAGGGAAGCTGAGACTGGTGTATTGTTCCCAAGCTAGTGGGGGGTGGCTTGCAAGTCTAGAGCAGTGTTTGTCAAACCTGATCTATGGTCAGGAAGCAGAGTCCATGTTTACTAAAATAAATGAAAAGGAACAGCCACAAAGCAGACAAGAAGTTGGCTAATCCCACAAAAATCCTTGAACAGGGGCTGTCTGGCTTGGGAGCAGCGATGGCATTTGAATACCATATCCTCAATAAGGATGAACATACTGAACCCTGCAGCACCAGTACTACGCTATTCCAGAAAAACACTCCTGCCCTTCTGAGCTCTCTCTCAGCACCAGTAAGGATAGCCCTCCCACCATGGCGTCATCAGCACCACCTCACACGGAGATGAAGTCCAGCACTAAAAACTGATAGCGATTGGACACACCAAGTCTGGAAGTTGCAGGAAACGTCAAGGCCTGCTAGAAGAAACCTAGCCCATAGCATGTCATGCTGCATCTTCTGCTGATAGTCTTGTCCCTTATCCTCGGTGTCTGACACACCTCTGGGCCTAGCCATGGGGAGTGTTAGGCCTGTGATACACAATGGACTAATGGAAACATTCTTTCAGGGTTCAGGAACATCACACACACAGGTTTTACGGATTTGGTTATTTCAATGGCAAGTTTCTTTAGGATCCTGTTATTCTCCTTGCTTTATTTCTCCTATCCCCAGCAAGCTAACATTTCCTTCAAGATAGGGAGATCTGTATTTAGTCTCTTCTAAAACATGTCTATTCCTTTCCTGAGGGGGTCATTTGATAGCTCAAAACAAGTCATTCATTCTTCCCAGGGCTGCAGGGGAAGGTACACAGACTCTTCACTAAGCACTACGGTTGTACCTTCCTAAACTGGAACTTTCTGGTACAGAAACGGACCATGGATGTTCCTGGACCACAGAGGCCAGGAACAGGGAGGTCTGGTGGTGGGGCAGAAACATGGCAGCAGAGCAATGGCGAGTCAGCCAGGAGCCCTGTGTCAGCAGTGGCAGGAGAGCTGCAGCACAGCAGTAGTGGGGCCGGGAGCTTTGGCCCTGGTGGCAGAGCTCCAGTCATGGCCAGGGAGCTCCGGACCCAGCCAGTGACTCCGGCCCTGGCAGCGGCCAGGGAACTCTGACCTGGGGAGCTGGAGTCCAGCCTAAGTGGAGCTGGGCTGGAGCCCTAGACCAGGGGTAGCGGGCAGCAGGGGCCATGAGGGAGGGACTTCCCCTGGTCCAGCAAATCCTCTTGTTCAGGACCAGTCAGGTCCTGTGGGTGACAGACCAGGAAGGTCCAACCTGTGGAATGATTGAGGAAAAAAAATTATGTGGAGAAAAAAAATCAAAGTATTCCCACTGCACATATGTCAACCAGGATCAATATTCCTCTCTGATTTTTTACAAATATTTCCCAGATGTTTTAATCTATATATTTTTATCAAAACTTTTATTCAGATGATTTTGAAAATCATTATCAATTTGTTTCCAAACCTGTTGGGGACTCTTTGTTTTACAAAAAAATGAGGTTCTAACACAAAGTTAAAAATATTTTTAAAAGTTGATAAAAGCTAGATTAAAATGTCACAAAATATTTCACAAAAAAATAGAAAACACTGATAATTGTTCATGAAAAGTTTTGCTTTAAAACACATTTTTAAATAAAAAAAACTTTACATGTGGAATTTTTGAACAAAATTCACTGATCACACACTCTGGCTTAGAAGTGAAAATCCTAGTACCTAAATTATGCATCTCACAATGCATCCAGTCTAGACAAGAGAAACTAAGGGGAGATGTAGTTATCTACAAGCACACTAACAGTATGTAGAGTGGGGAATAGGACCCAAATATTCTACAAGATTGTTTTCCATAGGTGAAAAGCTATACCTACAAGTAGAATGCTTATATGAAGTGTGTCAAGATGGCAAACTCAGTAAGTAGAAGTATGATGGATACTCATAACTAGAGCAGGTCAAGATGTTTCCAGTGGAACAGTTCTATGTTAGAAAATTTTGATTTGACAAAATCAGAATGTTTTGCAGGAACTTCCCCAGATGATCCATGAGTGGTATGTTTTGTAAGGAAGTTAACATAACAAAAACACTGGCCCTGCCCCCAAAGGACCTAACAAGCAGGGCCAGAAAAATCACCAAATCTGAGCTATTTCAAACTAGAGATGTCACCCTTATTGGGTGATGCTTACCAGTTAACAGGCATCCCAGCAGGGCTGGAGCAGCCCCCCACTCGTGGATGGTGGGCTGCTCCAGTTTGGCCAAGTCCACCATGCCTCTGGTTAAAGCAGCCCCCCGCCCACCAGATCCCATTTAAGTGGCTAACTAGTTCAATGTCACATTTAATCAGTTAACTGATTAAATGGGATTTTACATCTCTATTTCAGACCAAAGACTCCAAGATACCCGACAAATTTTATATTTTAGCCTGCTCTTTTAATACAGAACCATTAAAATGGCTCATAAGTCCTAAACCAGCTGCTTGTGAAGCCTCTCTCAGCTACTTATCCATCTGCTGTGCTTGCATACCCTCATACCCCATAGGCCACCCTCCAGAGATCTGCACATCTGAGTCCCCCCCCCCAAATCTTTTCTCCAGATCATCGGGTCCCACTAGGAAGGTTCTGTGTAATGTGTACATTGATGTCCACTCTAACTTACCCCTTAATTTCCCAAAATGTTTCGGTTATTCTAGCAAGTGTTGATTCTTACTAGTTTGTGAACCCCTTGGAGCTGAAGCTCCCTAGCAACACGACTAATGGAAACATTAGTAAGGTTGATAATTTGCCATTAATTAATTAAATGCTGGTCCTGGACTTGTAACCATTACAGAAGTTTGTGTTTCCTCATTTTTTATGCATGGCAGTAACAGAGATGTCAGAACACTCTAGAACTGACATCTTGATTTTTCTGGAGCCATAAATCACAAACCACTCATCTAGTCACGTCAGCCCAGATGTAACTAAGAGGCTCATAGGGGTTTTTTGGAGGGGCGGGCAAGAGGAGATTTTTGAGTGGAAATCCAAGGCCCTAAAACCCCAACTTATTATAAACACACCATACAGCCTTCACGCTGGAGCAGCTGCTATCACTCCATAATACATTATAGTGTGTCCACTCATACTACATTGCAATTGCTGCTGGAGGCTCATTCTGGAGCTAAAAGTATTTTAAAATGAGCAATGGTCTGAAATCCCTCCACCGCCAGTACAAGGTAAAAATCTGCCACTTCCCAATACTGAACAGCTCCCAGGACACAGGCTGTTTATAGGACAGGGACTGCTAAACTACATGAGCCTCTAAGAGGTATTTAAAACCAAACCACAGGTCAGAGTCCATATGCATTGCCCCTCTCCCCCAAACTCCTTCTCCAACCCCAATCTCTGGAAAGTCTGGGACTTTTCTTTAGATTTTTCTTCTGCTGCTGCCTCCCCCGCTCTTCAGATGGAAAACATATGGAAATGTGGAGTGTGCCCAGATCAGACACGTGGCATGGAGAAAAGGGAACAGCTCAAATAACTTCCAATCCTTGTCACCCTGCAGGACTGCTGGCAGGCCGAGTGAAAACGGAACAGAGAGAGAGAGACAGAGAGAGAGAGATGAACACACTGATAGGGGAGACAGACACAGGGAAAGTGATGAACAAAGATCCTCTTAGGACAGAAGGAAAGAGGGACCGATTAAGCCATGTAGGGATAGGCAATGGGGCAGGAGGAAGAACAGTGAGAGAGGGTCTGACAAATCCTGGGGGAGGACGACGGATGGACAGATAACCAGGGTCAGGAAGACCCTGTGGCAGAAGGAAAGACGAACAGACAGCGAGACAGGAGAAAGGCAGATCCTGTGGCAGAGGGAAGGACAGGCAGGGGAAGGCAGATCCCGGGGCAGCGGCAGGTCGGGCACTGCGCGATAGAGGGACGGACGGAGGGGAAGACGGAGCTCTGCTCACCTGGCGCCGGCTCTCTTTTGCGGCCCCAGCGCCCCCACGTACACGGCGTCGCGGCCGCGGCTCTCTGGAAGCGCAGCTTGAAGGACCGTGTGCTCCAGGCCCGAGGGCGCCCGGGCTCAGCCCGCAGCCGGCTCGGGCTCCCCATCGGCGCCGCGGGCTGAGTGCGGTGCGGGCAGGGCCGGCCAGCCCCTCCCCTGCTCCTGCCCCTGCCCACACGCTGCCTGACTCCCCTGCCTGCAGCGCCCGCCCGCCAGCCGCCCCCGGGACCCGCTCCCGGGACCCGCCCGGCAGCTGCGGATGGGGCATGGCCGGGCGCAGCAACTCCCCCAACTCCAGGGCAGCCGCCGACGCCTGCCGCCCATCCTCGGGGCGCCCCGCCCTGCGCCCTTCCCGCTGCCAGGGGGCATCCCTCGGCTCCGGGCTACAGCAAAGCCCCTTCCGTTGTATCCTCCAGTCCCCCTCCTCCTCATCCCCAGACATGGCGCCGGATGGGGGCACTGGAGAGCAACAGCAGAAACCCACCGAGCTCAGCGGCGCCCAAGAACAGGGGGTCTGAGCCCAGGCTTCCAGCTGAGTTCTGCCCTGCGATTAGCAACCAGCCCCTTGCTCTTTTTACCCGGAACTACGGATACAGATCATGTCTCCCACCAACCCGCAACCAACACAAACTCCACGTCTCCATCAATCGACCTCCAACGCCCCAGAGAGGCACAGCCCGAGAAGGGCAGCTTGAGAACTTATTCGAGAGGGGCTTGAGAGCCCGTTATATATTTTGACATGTAATGACAACAACTCGTGTTTCAACCATTCTAAAGCTTTCACTTGTTGAACCTCAACCTGGGCTGCCATTAAATCACTCTCTAAACCTTCCCTCCCTTCCCACGCCGATGAACATTTATAAGGGGAAAATGCTTTAAAATGGTGATAGCATGAATAGAATTAAAAATCAGATTCTACCAAGCGTCGCGGTAGCACACTCTCAGAGCTGCACTCTGTTCTTGTAATTTTCCTTTCCAACACTTGGTCCCTTCCCAGCTCCTTCGTCACGTAATAATAAGAAACCCGTTTATTTTCTCCTGTATGCTATGCTCCCTGTTGATGGAGCTGCTCTCTCATTAGAGGATCTTACTGCTGACAGGGATTTTTGATAGGGTGGAGCCTTCAGCTGTCCAATCAAAGCTCTCGGTGTTCTCTGCTGTACTTCCTCAATGCCTGGGCGCCCACGTACAGCCATGCTACTTCTGCACCCAAGGAAAACGCTCACATCTTTTCAACATAAATAGATCTTGTGCCCCCCACCCATGTAAGAAGGAACAAAGAATTAGGATCAGAGTCTATGAGCCAAATACACTGCTTCTGCATCAGCTCAGCTCCTGCCAGGTCAGGGGATTAAGCAAGCTCAAGAGTCAAATCCAAATTTCCGAAATGGCAACCTAAAGCATACATCATCATGGGGCCATCAGAAAAGTGTGAATTATGAGTTAACTCACTTCTTATCCCACCCATCTCAAAGGGTATTTAACTGCATCTTTGCTTCTCTGGACACATCTTGAAAGAAAAAAAAGTATGGTTTTAATGTGGGTTACCTTATCTTGGATAACAAATTAACGAAACCAGCAGCTCATCATCTAACTCAATTTAGCAGCAGCTCAAAATCAACCATTTCCCATTATTAGTTTTAATTGAGTTACTAACCCAAATTAAGAGACAAGTTGCCCTTTTTCACTATTTTAATCTGAGTTAGCTAAACTATCTTAGCTAAACTATCTTTGAAAATTTACAGTAATATTGCTCTAAATTCCAGGAAACACTTCCTACCACTTAGCTTTCTTAGGCCACTGAACTATCTCCCAAGGAAAGGAGGGGGGAGCCCCACCATTTAGGACATTATAGACTGAAGAATACCTTTGTTGACAAGCAGGTGTCAGGTTGCCAGGTGTCCGGTATTCTACCGGAAAATCCGGTTTTTGCGCCCTCTGTCCAGTTAAAAAAAAAAAAATCAGAAGATACCAGACATGTGCAACGTCTGGTATTTTGTTTTTCCAGCTGGGCACCGTGACGGAAGCCTGGCGGGGACACGATGGGCGCTGGGAGCCTATGGTAGCATGCAAAAGCGTTTGGCTATGTCTACACTATGAATCTACACTACAAGTTTTCTTCGCAAAAATATATACTAATGACGGACTCGTTTGCATGAGTCATTATCTCATTTACATATTTTCTGCGGATTCATTTTTGGGCTGGGTTTTTGTGCAAAAAACCCCTTTTCCATAGGATTGGCATACGCCCTTTTATGAGGCATAAGGATCTTGTAGAAAAAGGGGTTTTTGCGTAAAAAGAAAACGTCCACACTGCTTGTTTTTGCACAAAAACGAATTGGCAGAAAATATGCAAATGAGATCGTGACTCATGCAAATGAGTCCCTTATTAGCATATTTTCTGCCGAGAAAACTTGTAGTGTAGACGTAGCGAAATGCTACAATATTACAAAGCACACCCCAACACACCTTTGGCACTGTTGCAGGCCAATATAATAGAGGTCTTCCCAGTTACATTGTCCAGTGAAGGGGGACTGTTTCTTTTACAGTTTATGCAGATTTGTAGAGAGTTTTACCACTGAAATGCTTAGGCATAAGCTCAATTTCTTTGCCTTTCAGTGCAATTCTTTACTCCCCATTTCACGCAAGAAAAGAAATGCACACACATTTGCCTTATGGTCCTTTTGGTCTCACGCAAGCTGCCCACAAGACATATCTTAGTGAACTTTCTAGTCTTATTTCTTTTCTGTTTTTTTTTAATCACTCCTTTGCTGCCTTGGAAAAATTTCCCCCCATGTATTAAATACGAAGAAGCAATTCCTTTGGCATCAGACAACTGTGGCTTTTGTGGATGCTAATTATTCTCTACATTCACTTCTTGTAAACAATTTGGCTACGTCTACACTGGCCAGTCTTGCACAAGAACATATGTAAATGAGGCATGGCAATGAATATCTGTGCCTCATTTGAATACTTAATGAGCTGCCATTTTGCACAAGGGGCTTTTGTGCAAAGAGCAGTCTACACTTCTTCTTGTGAAAAAAACCCTCTTGCACAAGAGCCATTCTGCCACTTATTTTCCATGTAGACTGCTCCTTCTTGCGCAAAATGGGGGCTCATTAAGTATGCAAATGAGGTGCAGTGATATTCATTGCCATGGCTCATTTGCATATGTTCTTGCGCAAGACTGGCCAGTGTAGACATAGCCTTTGTACTCTGGCCAATGAAAGGAAAAATCCCATTCCCTGGTCATGTCTCTTTTACTTCTGTCCTTTGAAGACTATCCCAGGGTGTTTGACAGAGTCAGCTGTTAAAATTGGGATCCACATGTTGTCAGCTGCTGGACACAGAATAACTTCCAAGTCCAATATTAAAACCCCAGAAGGACTTGGAAACCAAAGCAGGGCATTAAAACTGTAGTTCAGCTCCACAATCCAGCAACTCTACTCCAGAGAAGTTATGGTAGGCAGATAAATAGGGGAAAAATGACTGTACAAGAAACAGTTTGGCATTTCATAAGCTGGAGATGTTTCTTGCTTCTGAGAGTTACTTTCTAAGGGACCATTTATGAAAAAAGTTGGAAAATTTGGCCAAACTGCTTGAAGAAATATTTTTTGTGATATTATTTCTGATTGTTTCAGAGGAGTTAGTCCATGTGGCATCAATGCTACATGACTGCAGAAAGCTGCCCTGTGGCCCAGTCTGGAAAGGGTTGGTGGCCATGAGGATTGTTTTATTCAGAGATGCTTGCATGTGCAATAGTTTTCTCCTAAGGGCTCAAAAGAAGGCCAGAGGATAAACAAGAGATGTCCAAAATTATAGAAAAGTCTTTAAGCTAACCCCTCCCCTTATGACTGCCATGGAAAATCCCCTGCTCCCCAAGACTTTGTATGGAAGCTCAGGAACATGACATGGCAGCTCCCGCTGAGATGTGGCAGGACAATACTATCTGCCTCTGGGGGTATGTCTACACTGCAGAATTTTTTCGGAAAAACTTCAATTATGTCCACACTGCAATCGCGTTCTTTCGGGGGGGGGGGGTAGAAATCGAAAGAACAGAGGGTTTTTTCCAACCTCTTTCTACGAGGAAGAAGCCTTTTTCCAAAAGTGCTCTTTCAGAAAAGGTAAGCGTGGACAGGGAAGGAGTTCTTTCCAAAGAGGAGGAAAGAAGAAAAAAGCACAAGTGCACTTGTGGCCACTCTGTCCACAGTAGTCACAGCTTAAATGTGAGATATAGCGTCCACACTGGATGGATGCTGTCTTTCAAAAAAGCAGATGGCTTTTGCTGTGTAGACGCTCTCTTTCAGAAGAAGTTTTTTTGGAAGATCTCTTCTGGAAAAGCTTCTTCTGAAAGACGCCTGCAGTCTAGACATAGCCTGGCTGACCATTCACAACTATGGAAACTGCAGCATAGAGGTACAGGTTTTCAAGACTAGCTTTGAAAATATATTTTAGCTGAGCAACAAATAGAGCACATGTGGGAGACATGCATGAAATATCAGAATTTATGAATCATGGATTGGACCAAATGGTTCAACACCAAACCACCATGGATAATGTCAGAAATCAAATGGTCATGGATAAAATGAACCAAACAAAGTGACTACACGTTCAGAAACAATCACATCAGCTCCTTATGGCACAGAAAGAGGGATTTCCAAAGATCCTAACACGGAGGATACACTCTCTCCAGAATCAGAATGAATCTAAGAGAGCAAAGGCCACTTGTTTGCTCTGTAATTGCGTTGGCATGGCAATTGTTAATGTATATATTGTTCCTTAAAAAGTGCTGATTTACCTCCTTAAGGCATTCCAACTAATCAGACCTGTTTTCCTGCTGTTTGATCATAGCCCCTGCTGATGGAGTTTCAGTGACAAGAGAGTGGGGCATTGTAGTGTGACAGGAAAAGGGCCACTTATTAAGCAGAAAATCCTGAGGTCCCACTCTAGTAATTCAGTCAGAAAGATTCAAAGATCTCCAGCCCCCAGGTAGACAGTACCCAAGACACTGGGGGCGCCAATCTTACCAGAAGGGTCTTGTTTCAGGTCAGACTGAAACACTAGAGAGGGGTCTGGAAATCTGTTTTTTAAGGAAGGGTTCCAGGGCTTCAGAATGACTCATCGGCTGAGCACAAGGCTGACCACACATATTGAGAGAAAGAAGAGGAAGGAGAATTGAGAGTCCCTTTCATCACATGGCAAGTCAAACAGGGCATCTAAACCACTAATAGTCACATTCAACTCATTCTTTCCCTACCTCTGCAATTGAAACCCAAACTGATGACTGTATTTTCCATTATGTAACAAGCACCTTTTTAAAAAAAGTTGTTCGAATGTAAACTGGTCAACATTTCAAATGTTTCCCATCCCCACGTGTAATGAGTTTGTTGGCTCTTTCTAGTTAACTTTGCCTTTTGGTGATATTTTCATTTATTTGTTGCCTTGGCTTTCCGGTCAAAGGCACTCAAAGTCAGAAAGAGATTTAACCATTTAGTTTCTTAACATCCTAATATAGCTACATGCAAACCTTGTTGCCACCATGGTCTTTTGCTGTGGTCCTTTCTCCATTCTTTTTACCAGCTAGGCTAATGCACAACCCTTCATGGCCCACTTCAACCATCACCCACCTGCATCCAATATGTGCCTAAGTGAAGGGAGGTGGAAGCATTAAAAAGGAAAATTTGGGACAGAGAAAGAGATCATTCTCTTTTCCCACTGACTTGAGATCAGTGCCCAGTCACAATCTATTCTTAACTTCCTGTTTAAATAATGACTCGGACCAAATCCCAACCACTCTCTTTGGACAACTCAACCCTGTCACACAATTAAACAAATATGCAATGCTGCAGCCTGAAGTCTTGGTCAAGGACAAAAATAGAAGGTGCATGCATCTGAGCCAGAAGACTGGAACTTACAGAAGCCAACTCCAGAAAGCTCATGTATAAAGACAGTGCATCCCAGGCATGATATATAGCCAACATTTTCATTTAGTTATTTTGGAACTCCAAATACAGGGCTGTATAAATACAGCCCAAGTCTAGCAAAGCTCGTACAGACCATCTATTCCCCATGCGTGTTATCTCGACAGCTCTACTGAGGTAGCCCACTTTGGAGAACCACTGTTGCTTGATATAATTTTTGTTTAAAAGACATTACTGATAGACACTGCCTTGATATCAGCTACTCAGCAAGCTACTTTGGGGCTGCTATTTATTGCCATTTTCAGAGGGTAGGTAGGAATTACTCACCCTGCAAAGAATGCTCCCAAGCCTCGTTTCTTAGATGAACAAAACGATAGAGATGAATTTGAAAACTACATGTAGCTCATGTGTGATTTTCCCCTTCTTCTTAACCAAACTTTCCACCTATTGTTCTGAACAAAACATCACTAAAGAAGTGAAGGGACAGGAGACCTATGAAAATGCAGCCTCGGTTCTTGTGCAGAATCTGGTTGAAAGGATAGGCTTGGTGCCAGGAAGTACTCATGTTTTGAGAGAGAGAAACAGGGCAGAGTTGCTGTGTAAGATGGGAGGACAGCAAAGAGAAGGGAGATATGGAGTACTCTCTACTGGGAAAGTTGGGAGCTGATGGGATGGGGAAAAAGAGGCAATAGGCTTTAGTTAATAGTGTTCTGGGGATGGGAGGGCCCATAATAGAGCCACTGAGGTTTTCCTTCTGTTAAGTTAATGTTCTTGTGGTTAGTGAATGGTTCTAGCATTTTGGTTTCAGGATAAAATTATGCCCATTGTCTGGGGAATGGGGACTGTAGAGGATGAGCATTAATATCCGGAATGTTTCGTCTCTCTGAATCCTATACAGTCAGGTTAGTAGTGGTGGCTGTTTGGTGGCCTGTGTGAAATTTAGGGGGCATTTCAGTCCAGTTCTTAATGAACAAAAACCACCATCATAATAAACACTGTTTATCCCTGCTCCTATTGGCATTCTTAGCCAAGTGGCCCCAGGATGAATGAGCCCCTCCCATGCTGAAACAGAGGGTCAAAAATAGAGATTTTAATTCCTCACACACAAAGCTTTGATCACATCATATCCAGCTATTCTGTGAAACAACAACAATGGGAATTTCGCAATATAGGAGGTCAAGAGGCCAACTGGTCCCAGATCATTAATAGATAAAGTTTGAAAAAAGGGAATTTGAGGACTGTTTATTGTGGATTAAATACTGTGTACAGATGTGGTTGTCTCATCTCAAAAAAGATATCTTAGCATTGGAAAAAGTTAAAAATGGCAACAAAATTATTAGGGGTTTGGAACAGCTGCCATACAAAGAGAGATTAAAAAGACTGGGACTTTACAGCTTTGAAAAGAGAAGACTGGGGGAGATATGACAGAGTTCTATAAAATCATGACTGGTGTGGAAAAAGTGAATAAGGAAAAGTTATTCACTTGTTCGCAATACGGAAGAACTAGGGGGTCACCAAATGAAATTAATAGGTAGCAGGTTTAAAAAACATAGGGAAGCATTTCTTCATGCAGTGCACAATCAGCCTACAGAACTCCTTGCCTGAGCATGTTGTGAAGACCAAGACTAACAGGATTAAAAAAAGAACTAGATAAATTAATGGAAGAAAGGTCCATCAACGCTTATTAACCAGGTTGGCACGGATGGTGTCCTTAGCCTCTGTCTACTGGAGGCGGAGATGGGTGGCAGGGGAGGGATCAACTGATGATTACTGTTCATTCCCTTTGGGGCAACTGGCATTGGTCACTGTTAGATGACAGTGGCTAGATGGACCTTACGTCTGATCCAGTATGGCTGGTATTATGTGGAAGAGGAAATGGCCAGAAAGTCAATCCAGGTAGTTGCCAAGGGACAATAGACAGAATTGTGGAGCAAAGAATATTGGGACAATGATCTGCAGGGGATGAAAGGATTAGGATGGACACCTTCCCACTCAGCTACAAAAGCAGGAATATGGGACAACCTTCTCTGTCCATCAAGCAGTTCTTGCCTCTTAAATCCTTACTTCTTTCATGAGATCTCCAACGCTGTGCTCACCCACAATATCTTCATAACCTCTTGCTTTGAAATGCCATCCTGTCTACCATATCTGCCTACTAATATTTACCGTGTTATAGTTTGTAATTTTAAAAACAACCAGTAGTCCTGTGGCACCTTAAAGACTAACAATACACATATAGAATATGAGCTTTCATGGATAAAACCCCACTTCATGATTAGGGGGTTTGGTATGGGTGGATTCCCACTGAAGTGGGTTTTGCCCATGAAAGCTTATGGTTCTATATATTGTTAGTCTCTAAGGTGCCACAGGACTACTCATATTTACTAGTGCCAAAGTGCTTCTTAAAGCCTTGGTGTTCAGGACTGGGCTTCTCCATTCTGGCTCTTCTTTCCTGAAGTATCAGTGGTGGCACCTGCATCATTTCCCATAAAGATACAGGAGATGATAAAGCCACATGCCTACATTTTAATAGGCCAGATTCCAGGGTATTATTTTTCCCCCCATGAATCTTGTCTCTTAGGGTATGTCTACACTACCCTCCTAGTTCAAACGAGGAGGGTAATGTAGGCATACCGCACTTGCAAATGAAGCCCGGGATTTGAATTTCCCGGGCTTCATTTGCATAAGCGGGGAGCCGCCATTTTTAAAACCCCGCTGGTTTGAACCCCGTGCAGCGCAGCTACACGGGGCTCGAACTAGGTAGTTCGGATTAGGCTTCCTATTCTGTGGAACGAGGTGTACCGGTAGTTCGGAATAGGAAGCCTAGTCCGAACTACCTAGTTCGAGCCCCGTGTAGCCACGCTGCACGGGGTTCGAACCAGCGGGGTTTTAAAAATGGCGGCTCCCCGCTTATGCAAATGAAGCCCGGGAAATTCAAATCCCGGGCTTCATTTGCAAGTGCGGTATGCCTACATTACCCCGCTAGTTCGAACTAGGGGGGTAGTGTAGACATACCCTTAGTCTCTGATACTAGCCTGCAGCACAGATCGGAATCGGAGTGAATGATACAGAAATAGCTAAATATGGCCTCAACCAGACCATATAACTGCACATGATACACATGCATATTCTCCAATACAGAAATGAAGAGCTGCTCATCTAAGAAAGAGGTTTTAGTATTCCTGTGTTCTGATCCAAAACCTTTGTGCAGCGCCTCATTGGTGTCCCTGGAACTGACCAGGTCTGGCATGTGCAGAGCTAGCAGGGAAGGTGCAGAGCTCGAAGACTCTGAAATCAAAGGTAATGTCTCTCTAGTTTAAGTACATATTTGCCAGGAAGCCATGATTCTACAGGTATCTTTAACCAACAAATACCATAAGCCTTCCCTTCACCAGAAAGTCTTAATCATGTGGATATGATTTGCCTGCTGGAGGAAAACATCTCACTGGCCCTTTCACTTGCACGCATAACTCTTTAACCTTCCTTAACAAGCTTTCAAGATTCATGTTGTTAATCTCCCCAGTGAAAGGGTGAATAGAGACCACCCAGGATTACTCTCCAGTCCCATTCACAAAGCACCTCTTGTTACCAGGAGCTTTCCTGTGCTTTCCACCAGCTCAGAGCTTAATCTAACCCTTTAGAGGCTGAAAAACAAGCAAGGTCATTGCCCTCCAGTTATGAAAACTACCTTGGAGATCCCCACACACAACCCATGAGCTAGCTGTTGTAATGTGTTTCCTGTTTCACTCTGGAACAGATGGGACTCTTCAGTGAGGTCCTTCCTCCATCTCCCCTTTTCTGTTGCTGTCCATGGATAATTATTTAAAGGGATTTCTCTTGACCTTTTCTATTTAAAGAAAAGAGGAGAGAATGTGGCTTCAGAATGCTCCAGGGCCCCTGTAACTATTTCCAGGGCTGCTAAAACTGACCTCGTCCAAGGAAGCCACAAGACAAGGAGAGCGTGTGCACCAGCCTTGTTCTTGGAAAAGCTTGTGCTGGTGCGGAACACTCCATAAAGCCAAACCCAACAGCAACATCCACTCCAGAACAATCTCAGAACCGTCTTTTCCCTCAGCACAGTTCCGTAGTCATGAGCAAAGGTGAAGGTGAAAATAAGGGGCATCTGTTTTTACCCTAGCTGGTTTAGAGGACTTGATGGTAAAATTCCCACACCTTGTCCGCACACAGCTTTGATCCCAGCTGCACCAGTGGAGAATTCAGGTCCATCTTTCACCAAGGAAAATGCAGCCAAACAGCACATGTCACAAAAGAGATTTGTCTTTCATTGCAAACCTGGTAAGGTAGAAAGCCAGGTATGATAAGTCAATCTACATCTCCGCCACAGAGCTACTGACAGCTGGTCAGTTCCTCTACACCAGTGGACTTTAAAACTTGCGCCAATGCATTCCCTCACTCCTGATACCCATCAACACAGAGTATTATGCACCTTCAGCCTCAGCTGCTGACTCCTTGCACACACAGATCCCAGTGACTCCAGAAGGAATTTTGGGAGTGCACGGAACGCAGAATTGGGGCTTGAGTGATGGCTCTCAATATTTTGTGGCAGCAGTATTAGTTTACCGGGGGAGCCCTTTAGCCCTTAAGGAGGTGAGACCTTCCCATGAGGTGCTGGGCATTGCCAACTCCAATTTAAATCAAAGGGAGTGGGAGTGCTCTGCATCTGACAGGATCAAGCCTACCTCCTCAGGAGTCTTGGCTATCATGCTCTCCCCACTTTACAGCTCTACTGGCTGCTTGCGTAACCACCACTGGGCGAATTTGAAGCTTAGTATAGGACTTCTACAGCTTGAGCTATAAAGCCAGCTGCGTAGAGGTGTCTTGTTCTTAGCTGTTGAAGTGGTTTAAGTGCCACTACATGGGACAATGAACCGTACACGGGGTGTGTTGGTTACACTTGTGCTCATGCATAGTCCAAGCCCCATGGCAGTGCACACAGCAGCATGGGGGGAGGGTGGCGTGGACAGTGTCAATGCACTGGGGCCCCTCATTAAGTTAGAGAAGGGGAGCCTAGGCCATCAGTCACTGAAGAAACAGTCCTTAGTATCTGTTCAACACTTGGGCAAGGCAAAGCTCCTATAAACAAACTCAGTCTCATTTAAAGCTTTAACTAAGAGAACAGGCAGGTATCTCCCTTCATCTAGGAAGCAAAGCATTATTTGTACCAGAGATAGTTACGATGTGCACTGGTGCAAATAGAAGCAAACACTGATTGTAAACTCACATGAATAACAGCTGCTTCCTGGCACAGCTTTGGCAATGGCAACAGAAGCAGCAAGAGGGGCTGATGCCTCTTTAGATGCCTCAGTAAATCCCTCCAAAGCTGAGAAAGCCCCAAATCTGTGACTCTCTCCCTACACCTTCACAGATAGCCCTATTTTGGCCTCATTACTAGAGCTCTGGGTTCCAGTAAGACAGGATTTTAAACTGGCCATGTCCAAGGTTTCCAGTAACACTGGTTTAGCTGGCTGTAATCACTACCTCTTCACACAGCCCAAACAGGAAAATCCCAAAATGAACATGTCTCCTCTGTCCTTTTAACCCTTTCTTATATAGAAGGTTGCCAGCTCCAAAACCTTCTTCACTTATCACATTTCACAATCCCCTCTCCTCTGGCACTGTCTTCCTTTCATCAGGGCTCCATGAATAGTACAAAACATTAACACTGAATATTTGGCCCTTCTCTAGTGCCATCCATCCAACAGCCTGAAAACATATTATGAGTTCATCCTTGTGAAATCCATTATTCAAATAGGGAACTTGAAGCAAAAAGAAAAGTGACTTGTCCTAGGCCACACAGGGAGAACCAGAGGAGTACAGTGAGAAGAGAAGAAAGAGGAGCACACATATGCTGACCAACACAGAGTTAACCATTAAAATAGTTCTGTGTGTCTGTAGACACAGCAGTACAAATCAGAATCTACTTCTCCATTCCTGCTTCTAAAATTAGGATTTCTCCTTGCACAAAATGGAAAGGATTTCACTCATTTTGCTGACAAAGCAACTTTATAGACAAACTTATCTTTTATCTTAGGTAGGGCGTGGGGTAGAGGCTGTAGGCAGAGAAGAAGAGGGCAGAGTTTAGGATGACAAGAAGGGCTGCTGATGCCCACAGGTTCTCTAGCTTTGTGGTGCTTTGTGAGATGACACATTGCCCTTATGACAGAACCTTCAAATCTGGTTATTTGATCCACTATCCTAAGGCACAGAGACAAGTGGGCAAATGGACAGAGGGATCAGAGGAAAAAGCTTGAAAGGGAAACCGGAGACAGGGAAACTGAAAACCCAGCAGGAACCCTGCTACGCAAGTCACTGCACTAGAGAAGGAAGGACACCCTTGATTATATTCCTCTGCATATATCCGGTCCCATCACCAAAACAAAGGTCTAGAGGCGACAAAGAACATATTCTTGATGATAAAAACAGAACATGCCATCTCCACTTACCTGCATCCCTTTTATCCTCTAGTAATGTGAAACACTGTAAAAACAAAAAACAAAAGAAAAAGAAATTATTTTACAATCTTTTTGATATTTCTGGTCATGAACCCCTAAAATTTCTTTGTTTTCATCACTCAAATCAAACTAAAGCTCTCCCAAATGGGATCCTTGATCAGATTATCAACTGAGTATACATAATGATGTAATTAAGTGGTGTCTGGGGGAAAATTAGGATCCCCAAGTAGGTGCTGTAATAAACTCAGTGCTTCTTTAACTGGCTTTTGCTACAGTGGACATCAAATGCTCACAAGATCTGAGCACAGATAGAAGAGATCAGCATATGAATGAGAACAAACTGCAGAAGACAACGTTCCATATAGAGCAGAATCATTTCAGGAAAAGGAAAAGGAAATGAATTTCAGAAGGGCAGAAGGAGATATAGGGTCCTGAGAGCAATAACTACCTCCCTTCCATGCATTTTTGTGATCAAACACACTGGAGTTGCTCAACACAATTATCATTACAGAAGAGAAACAATGAGGATGGGAGGATTATTTTCCTTCTCAAGCCAATGAGAACAATACTTGGGACAGCCCAAATACTTCAGAATGATAGTAATTCCACTGACTCCAGTGCATTAGTCAGAAATACACTGGGAGAACTATAGAGAATAGAACACACCTGCTTTGAGACTTGAAGCATACTCAGTCTAAGCTTTTTTGGTAGCTTGGAATCAGATCTGCATCAAAATGACCGTGGGAGTGGGGAAGATGAGAGCTAGTTGTAGATGTTTTAAGATCACTGTATATTTAGGCTACGTCTACACTGGCATGATTTTCCGGAAATGCTTTTAATGGAAAAGATTTCCGTTAAAAGCATTTTCAGAAAAGCGCGTCTAGATTGGCAGGACAGTTTTCCGGAAAAGCACTTTTTCTGGAAAAGCGTCCATGGCCAATCTAGACACGCTTTTCTGCAAAAAAGCCCCGATCGTCATTTTCGCGATCGGGGCTTTTTTGCGGAAAACACTACTGTGCTGTCTACATTGGCCCTTTTCCAGAACAGTTTTCCGGAAAAAGACTTTTGCCCGAATGGGAGCAGCATAGTTTTTCCGGAAAAACACTGATGATTTTACATTAGATCGTCAGTGCTTTTCCGGAAATTCAAGCGGCCAGTGTAGACAGCTGGCAAGTTTTTCCAGAAAAGCGGCTGGTTTTCTGGAATAACTTGCCAGTGTAGACACAGCCTTAGGCTACATCTAGACTGGCCCCTAATTCCGGAAAAGTCATGCAAAGCAGGTAAGTCAGAATAGGGAAATCCACGGGGGATTTAAATATCCCCCGCGGGATTTAAATAAACATGTCCGCCGCTTTTTTTCCGGCTTGGGGAAAAGCCGGAAAAAAGCATCTAGACTGGCACGATCCTCCGGAATAAAGCCCTTTTCTGGAGGATCTCTTATTCCTACTTTCCTAAGGAATAAGAGATCCTCCGGAAAAGGGCTTTATTCTGGAGGATCACGCCAGTCTAGACGCTTTTTTCCGGCTCTTCCCCAAGCCGGAAAAAAAGCGGCAGACATGTTTATTTAAATCCCGCGGGGGATATTTAAATCCCCCACGGATTTCCCTATTCTGACTTACCTGCTTTGCATGACTTTTCTGGAATTAGGGGCCAGTCTAGACGTAGCCTTAGAGTTTTGAGGACTTGTTTGTTAGAGTTAATTACACTCTTAAAAAAATTTAATGTTAGGACAACCATCAGCAGCAATTCAGAAGACTTCTGCAATTGCAAATATGAAACATTCATGTAACAGTTAAGATTTAGTTTAATAAAATATAAGTACTATTGTGTTTGTGTGTGATTTAGTTCTCACTATTTCTAATGTACTGCTGCTGCATCTTGACACAGGTAATGAGTATTATGTACTATTTCCTAAATTAATAAATTCAAGTTATCCTTTAAAAAAAAAAAATCACACAAAGTATACCTTCTTAGATGTTGTAAAATACTGCACTGGGCTGTAATTTAACATGTTTTAGTGATCAGATTTGAACCACTGTTTGAAGAAATATATGAAGTAGCAGCAATGGGAAATGTGTGTGTGAGAGAGAGAGATCACATTGATTTAAATCAATCCACTCTGGTATAAGGTGCCAGAAGGGGGCTACAGCTACTGGCAAAGCCTTTCTGATGTAGGCTAGTCCTAAAATGGAAAGACAAACAAACAGAAACGGTTAGATTGGGAGCCAGGGACTGGAAGAAGAAGAAATATGTGGTTTATTGCTCAGAACTAAGAGACAAGCCCCATCTGCTCTAAGTCTCTCCGGCCGCTGGGTGCCACTTGTGAGCCACACTGCATGCAGCTGTGATCTTGCTACAGCTTGCAGGGCTCTGCAAATGTCTCCCCCAATCCTCCACCCAAGCTGCTGCAGGAAGCTTCTCTAGTGCATTCTGTCTTTGTAACCTCCACCCACTTCCTGAAAATATAACTTTACAATCAGAGATCCCACTTGTTTTTCCTGCTTCTTCTGCCAAGACTTTGGGTGCCTGGCACCCATGTGGGCATTGGACTCGTACAGGCTGTGTCAAAAAGCCCGTTCTCTGTGCTCCAGAGCTGGATCCTCTATTGGAGGGGTGAGGAACCTTTTTTGGGTCAGGGGCCATTGACCCACAGAAAAATCAGTTGGAGGGCACACACAATTGAGAAACAAAAACAAAAAAACACACATCACTGACTTGGCACCCAACTGAGAAGAAGAAAGAGAGAGAAAGAGCGACACTCCTCACTCATGGAACTCGGGCATCAGGTTTTCCCTAGTGCTCCAGCCCTGTGGGGGGAAGGGAGGCACAGAGACTCAGGGCTAGGGATGTTGCCACCAAGCAGCCCTTGTTTGTGGCAGCCCAGGCTGGCCATGGACAGCCCTGTCCATCGCGAACAGTGGCTGGTGCCAGAGCAGTCTCGGATTTCAGTGGATAGGGCTGGCCACCGTGAACAATTGCTGCTGGACTCAGCGCAAGCCGGGACTAAGCAGTCACAGCTCTCACTGGTCCAGGACACTTCGCCTCTGCATTTTAAATGTAGTAAGAGCCAGTAAGAGCCCTTTTTCAACTAATCATGTAGTCGATACAGATTATATCAACTAAATGATTAGCTAGATAACCACAATTTAACATCCTTATTCAGGGCTACCCTCTATGGCCAGATTAAGTCTTCTGGAGGCCCGGGGCTAGTAGATTAAATGGAGCCCCCAGGCTCTGGGTTGAGGACAAAAATGAGGGGTTCAGTACACAGGGCACGGCAGAGCGGGATGAGGATGTGGGCATGAGGTATGGTGCAGGAGTGGGCAGAGGTGTTGACAGGAGGAGGATCTGGGTGGGAGGGAGGGTGCAGGGACAGGCTGGAAGTTGGCTGTCTGGGAGGAGTATGCGGAAGGGTAGGATCTGGGACAGAGGAAGGGCTGCAAGAGGGGCTGGGGCAGGACTGCAGGGTCAGAAAAGTCTACATGCAGACATTTCCCTGTGCTGCCATTCCCCCCAGCTGGATGGAGGGGGAACAGTGCACAGAGCCACTTCTCTTCCCCCGCCAGGGGCTTTAGTACTGCTTCCTCGATGCTTTCCCCACTGTAGGGGTGAGGGGAGGGATCCTTGAGGGCCAGATCAAGGGAATCCAGGAGCTACATCCAGCCTATAGGCCATAGGTTCTCCATCCCTGTTCTAGTGACTCCTCCTGCCTAATCTCTCATCCCACAGCATTTTAATAACCTCCTGAGAGACTGGCTCTGTGATGTGCTGGTAGGCAGGTACAGTAAAGAGTCACCCATCCACTGTAGTAATCCATAGCCACAGGCTGAGACACCAGTTGAACCACATAGAGGAAGCATGTTTAGTATGATTCATCTCACACATATACACCTCCCCAAAAGAGGCCTCAAATCTTCCTCAAGTAACAGCAACATGGTAGTTAAAGAAGCTCTCACACTTTTTACTGCCTTCCTGCCACTGAAGGATAAAACCATTATAAACTTATAAGTACCCAGCCACTAAAGGGGCCATAGGAAAAGCATACTCTCATAGCCCCACCCACATGCATTATACTAATAGGCAGGGCTACTCAACTTTGGAAACCCCGGGGGCTACAATGATACTCACAGCACATGCAGAGGGCCACAACTTAAGTGTGGTTGCATATACATATGCAAATAGCTTCTTTCAAACTGACAGCAGGAATACAAAGATTAAGGCAAGACTACACAACACACAGGCCCCATTTAAGTCAGTTCTGCTGATATTAATAAAATGCAATATTTACCCCATTTTAACCCCATGACAGCACTTTTAATGAGCAAGGACAGTCCAGGAATTTAACTACTAAAGCATGTAACAACAGAAAACCATTATAGTGGCTACTTTTATTTTTGGCTCCCACCCACAGGCAGCATGTTCAGCCCCATGTAAACCCAAACAGCACCACAGGCCACAAACAGATGGGCTGCATGTTGAGTAGCTCTGCTAGCAGGGCAGTCAACTTTCTATTCCCACAAATCTGAACACCCTTCCCCACTACTGCATCTTTTCCCTGGGAGCAGAACCAGGGTCCCTCCATATGGGAAAAGGGTGTAATGTCCATATTATACCCCTTTGTCCTAAGTGCATAAGCAGCCCCTGGAACGGAATGAAGAACAATCATGGATATTTGGCTACTGAACCACCAAGACTTTGACTTTATGGAGGCCTTTTCCCTTCCAGTTTTCTTCACAAGGGAATGTCTACAGAGCTGCAGCCCTGGCACACAATTAGTTCTTGACTCCAAATATTCACCCTGGGACTAACTCTTCAGACAGAATAATGAAGTCCCCATTCGTACTCTGCCCCAGCCCTGCTTCACCTCTCATAGTGCTCACAGGGAAGGACTACATGTTGAAATATTTGTTGCTATCTGATGGCTGTTTGGGGGACTGTCCAAAAAGAGTTTGTTGGGTCTCAGCCCAATCATTCTGACACTTTTGTCCACTGCACCAAGAAACAGCAGCACAAAATAACAAGGACTCCCTCACTGGCCGATTCAGCAGAGAGGCCAAGGAATGAATGAATCACTGAGACTGAACTCTCTTCTCGCACTGAGAAGAAATCCCTCATCATCCAGCTGAGGACTGTGATGGCAAGAGGCGCCTGCCCAGTCACTGCTCGAACTCTTCCTGTCCTGGGGCTAAACACAAAACAGCTACTGCCCAGACCATCACTTGGAAGCTTTTCTGAGCACTTCAAGAGTTCACATACCTCCACACCAAAGCTGAAGCTGAAGCCCCGATTTTTTCCAGGTCAAGGCCACCAGCACAGGAGGAGAATTGTGCTGCAGAGGCCAGCAGATGGGGAAGCCAAGTCAGGAGCAGGAGAAAGTGCTTAGCACACCACTCTCTTCCCATATTCTCATTTTTTTGGGCTGACAGCTCTTTGGGGCAAGGGCCTTGTCATCATGTCTATGATGCACCCGGCACAAGGTACAAAATCTTTGCTGGGGACTTTGGGTCACTCTCTCCTCGCCACATTCAGAGCCCTTTTTAGGTAATTTTGAAATTGTTTCAATAAAAAGTGGGTCAGGCCACCTTCAAACAGGTCTACAGTAGGGCTCCAACTGGCTGTCACAGTGGTTATAAAATGTCCCAAGTGTCAACATGTCTTACCAGCACAGGGAAAAGTTAAGTGTCTGGGTTTTCACAGGCCATGTCTCCTGTCCCTGCAACTGCAAAAGCAGGAGTAGAAGCGCAAGGGGTGCCCACATTTTAATCACATTAGCAGGCTCTGGAGGTGGCAGGCAAAACACAGTCTCTAGCCACAGAAAGGCAGGGACAAAAAAAGAGGAAAAACAACCCAGCCTCCTTTGCTGGGCTCAGTTCTTGAGAGGCTTTGCCTGCATTCCGTTCTCTCAGCTTTGTTAGAAATGCAGCAGCCCCTTTGATGATGAAGGGGCCCACAACAAGCGACTGCCACATGCTGCTCTCTCTCATCCTCCAGAGCTGCTGGGCTGATGCCCCTGGCACAAATAGCACATGACTTGCTCTCCTTTCATTGCTGAAGGCTTTCTGCAGGCATAAATAAATAATAGTGAAATCTCATCAGAACAGAAAGAATTGACCCAGCACAGCGCAGCTTTACCTGAGATACCTCAGGCATAGGATAAGGGAAGGTATTGCCGCTACGGGGGAGAAGGAAAGTCATGCCACTGCTCATGGTACTGCACACAGGTGTGGGGGGGAACTCACGTCATGGCCCTAAGGTAGTTGAGGTAAACAGAGATCCCAAGTAATGATTCCGTCCATTGGGTTAGAGGGCTGATCCAGTAGGCACCAAAGCTCACCCATGCCCAGTCTCCTTGGGGTCCCCACATAGTCTCACATGTCCATCTCCCCCTCATCTCAGTAGGAGGCCCAGGCTAAATCACAGCAGATGTGCTTGCAAGGCCTTGGGGATAATGTCAGGAATGTGACTTTCTGGTGAGTCTGACTTTCCCACAAATCAGCAGAGACCCTTCTTCCTGCCTGGGGCACTGGGGCTTGGGGACAGCACACAGGAAGACGTGCTTAACCTCTTCACTTCTGCTCTGGCATTCACAACAAGATCCGGGCTCAGCAAAACAGAGAGAAAACAGAAAGAACACAGTGACATGGAGGCAGTGAGTTATGGCTGGGTTTCCATAAAAGTGTTCTGCACAGGCGGGTTACAGGGATCCTAGGTTTGACTGGGCATTTCTGAATCCTTCCCTCACTGGCAAGAAATGGGACTATCTTTGTCATCATTAGCCTGTTTACCTCTGTCCAAGTCTGTGCTGCCTGGGAAAGCCGATGCAGAAGCAGCACCACCACTATGGAGTACAGGCAGTCCCCGAGTTACGCGGATCCGACTTATGTCGGATCCGCAGTTACGAACGGGGCCCTCTCCCTGGTCTCCAGCAGACCAGTGAGAGGAAGCAAAGCGGCGGAGCACGCGGGCAGCAGACAGCCCAGACGCGCACAAATTTCTAGGTCACACTTTCCCCAATCTTCTCTGAAGCCAGGGCATATACCTACACTCAGGCTCCTGATAGGTAATGATATTTCAGAAGCCAGCAAGAGATCAGCACAGTAACAAAGCAGACCCATATAAATTAGTGGTTAGACCACACTGGGTGGTCCCCAAGAGCCTTGGTTGGTTTATATTTAAAATATCAACCACTCACTAGAGCTGGGAGAAAGCAAAAAGAACCTAAGAACACTCTTCAGACAAAGTGAATTTGCTTGATGGTATTCATGGCCCCTCTAACTCAACTGCTGCCAGTGCTCCTGCACATTTTCTACAAAGCCATCATGAAAGCTCAATGTAAGGTCAAGGTTCCTCCAACCAAAGCAGAAATACCACCATGCAACTCAGGTGACCAAACACCACATATAGCTCAGCATTGCCCAGGACTGGGCCTTCGATGTGCTATTGCAGCTGAATTCTGCAATAAAAGGATGAAGATATATGGTATCTTATTCTTCCAAGAAAAACAGAGGAACGTTCCCATCAATTGTTGGCATGGAAAGGCTTTTATTAAGGCTGTTTATATTATCTCTGGTTTGACACCTAGAGAAACATGTTTCTACTGCACTGAGTGCAAGCCAAGAACAACCTGCTCTGACATTTACCCATGGTGTGGTCACAAGAAAAATCATTTTGATTAATTGTGCCTCAGTTTCTCCATCTCTAAAATGGGGGTAATAGTACTTAGCTCTACAGGATTAAGGTATGCCTGTAGAGTCCTTTGGAGAACTAAGAGACTGTAAAGCTACTCCAGTGTAATTCTAACAGTAGTCACTGAGTTGCATCAGATTTGTGTCCCCAAATCAGATTCTGGTCCTAACTGTTGTGGCACACACATATTGGAGCCATGTCCTTCTCTGACTTCCACCCAGTTATTCACTGAATGCAGTGCTGCTCAGATAGGACTTCAGTGTCGTCCCCTTGGAACAGGTAAAAACTTAGGGCTTGCATTAGTAAATGATTCACAGATGTTTGCACCATTAGAGTGTGGATGTGTGGCTCTGAGTACATCTATAAAGACACTTTATATGGGATATTCATTCAGGGAGTGTGACTGCAACCAGTGACACAGGAGAAAGGGAGACAGTTATTTTCTACAGCCAGGTCCAAAAATCAGAGGATGGGTAAGGAAGGGACCGGCTCCAACGATCAGAAACTATCTAAGGTTTTTCTATTACCAAAATAAAAAACCAAAAACCACCCCGAGGAAACATTTTGCCTAACCCTAGTAGAAAGGAAACAGCAAAAGTGGGAAACAGCTTCATAGCATCTGCCACCAAACCAGAAATGGACAAATACAGCATGGAGCCACTTTGGCAGATTGGACATGTCTGTCACAGAGACCTTTGTGTATGACTTGCCATGCAAATCAATTACTGAAATTTAATTTCTGAATACAAGTGTGTCTATACATATGCCTGAATACATGGGGCTAGCCATATGGGGGGCAGCATGCCTGCATAGAGTACCCAACACATGCATGTAATCCATGACGTTTTTATGGCTGTGTGTAGAGTATCTGCATTTATCCACATACAGCCAGCACCTTTCATTCTTCTCTGTGGAAGCTGCTGAATGTTGAGCACGTTTGAAATTTAGCTAGAGTGCACGTGTCTCTCCCTATAGCACATGCATATGTATGTGTGTGCTGTATCTGCATTTAATCATCCAGTGCATGCATGTGTACACACACGTATAGATGCCCTAGAAGCACACCAATAACCAAACTCAGGCACTACCAGGCACCCTCCACCCATCCCCTCCGACTTTTTTTCTGGGCAGTTAACAGGCAATCTGAAAGCCTGGGCAAGATTTAAATGGATGGTTTCTTACCTTTGCTTTTCTGAAGCAAGCCCAGAAAAAATCCAATAATGGCATGATGGGCAGGGCAGGGGAAGTCTGTGGGCCAGCTCCCCTTGCAGTCAGCTATAACATGAAGTGCCCCCCAACCCTGGGGAGAACCCTTCCCATCAGATCCATAAGTGGCTTCTTGCAGCACCGAGCTGCTGGGCAGAGAGATTCAGCCAAGAAGGAAACTGCTGTACAACGAGAGAGGGAGGGACTGAAGGAGGGAGCGATGCCCAGGGAGGCGGGCCAGAAGATTCAAACCCTGCACCGTTATTCTGTTGGCTAGAAATAGGCTTGGATGCCAATTGAAATTCCCTGGACATTATGCGTTTTAAAAAGACATGGGCTTTCCTTCCTGTCTCTTTAATGCACCATTCAGCATTCCACATTTCCATCCCCAGGCAGCCAGAGAGAGCAAGAGAAAGAAAGGAGAAACTACAAAGCATAAGAAATAAGACTTTCAGCGTAAAGACATACAGGGCATTGGAGATCCAAACCCCACGAGGTTTAAATTTTCAATACAACCCCCCCCCCCACTCTCCTTTCTTCGCTCATTAGCCCCACACAAGGGCTTTCAATATTTTCCCCACTGAGAATAAAACAGCACTCTAGATTAACCTTTTTGCCACTGATCACCCCACACCCTTTAATATCTCAGGTTTGCCAATTGCAGTGAAGGCTCCATAACACAAGGAGGAATTCAATTGCTCAGCAGTACGTTTGGCAGCAGCAAAGCAAGCTTGTGATTGTTACCAGAGCTGGGTTGATATCATAGGGGAAAAAAATGCAATCCAAGAACTCATTTGGACAGTATTCATAACTCATTCACTTTCTGCAGATGTTTGTGTGAGCAGCCATTTGTTCGCAAGGAAACTCACTGTAAAACTGCCATAAACACTCATGCACGTATTTGTCTCTCTCACATATATGCATATGCAGAGTAGCAATCTATAGATGCAGTTGTAGATCCACAAGCCATATCAATGTCACAAAGGAGGCCCAGTGGATATCATCCAGTTTACCTTTGAATTCATATACGGGGTACTACTTTATGATGTGTTTGATTTTCTCACCAGTTACCCAAAAGAGTCTTGGATTTTCTACATGTGCATCAAGTAGCCACACTTTCCATAGGTGGGTCAGATGCAGTTCAGTTTAGTCCAAAGTCTGCATGGCAGGTTAAAATGGGAGGTGGGGGGGGAGAGGGAAGGGGTGTCAATAATGTGATTGGAGGGAATGGCAGATGAGGTCCAGACACTTGGCCTTCCTTGGTCAGCTCCAGAGATATAAAATGTAATCCAGAGTGTTTTTTGCAATGTCAGGCACTGTTGGTTTCATCATCCATAACCTGCTGGATGGAAAGTTCTGGGTAGCCTTCAGCACCTTTAAGTTCTCATGCCGTGGCTACACCTCCACAGACAGTGGAGGGATTCGGGGTTCGCTAACACAGAAAGCCATGACTGAAGTGTTTATTTTTAAGTTCCTGCAATGATTTGTACCACCTGATTTAGCTGCCTATCCACAAGTTGAGTATGGCAGCTTCTTGTCCACACCAATGCATATTAGTCTGCAATGGATTCTAAACCAAATTAGACCCATTGTGGACTACAGCCTACCCGAGGAGCAAACTGGCTTTTGACCATACAGATGTTGCTGCAACCAGGTCCCAGCCCTCACTACAAAGAAAAAGGCTGGATTCCAGTGGAAATTCCAACTTAGCACGGCTTTCACGGGATAGTGCAAAACAGCCATTTGCACCACAAGCCTCCTCGTGAACCTGGGAGAAGAAACACCATCTAGTGACATACGTGCCCAATCACAGCAGAAATTCTGAACTGCAAACCCAAGGTAAAGTAATGGTCTTGGTGAATAGGTGGGGAGCCACCCACTGGTTGAGATATGTTTCAACAAACAAGAGACCAACAGACCAATGGTTAGACAATAAAATGTTAATTGACAAATGAGTCTCAAACACAAACAGGGATGAATTTGCCAACAAAAGGCCCAGTTCTACATTAAACTCCACATGCACAGACCCCTGGCACTCATGCAATATCAGGCCCCAGGCTGTGCGCTGTAAGCAGTTTACCCAGCTCTGTGTGAATAAGAGCCCATCTACATTTAAAAAACCCAGTGGAAGCTATACGCAACATCTGAAACCTCTGACAAGTGTGCAAGAGTGCTGTTGATCACCCAGGGAACAGATTGCACGGGCTGGGCACATCAGAAAGGCTAAAGTAATATAAGGCAGTCTAGCCTTGGAGCTAGTAGGAATCTAATGGGAAATTGGCTGTAAAGTGCTTCAGCCAGCTACTTTCTACTCACTGGCTCCCTTCAGACTCCGTTTTCTTTGTCTGGATGAGTGGCACTGAGCCTGCTACTGCCTTGGGCACCATGACAACCCCAAGATCATCACTCATGCTGAGGAACAAGAACAAGAGCAGTGCCAAGAAGAGTAGCCAAGAAACTAACAAAACTTACCCTCCTGCTCTGCACTAATTGATCCTTGTCAACAGAAGTAGTGAAGACCACGGCCTGAATGGGCCAGAGACTGAAACACAGGGACAAGCTGGGGTGCATGGGAGCTCATCTCTATGTGTGCATGCCAGTTGCAAGGCTGTATGTGAGAAGTGGGAAAGCCCTGGCAGGTCTCAGAGTCCATCCTGAGGTACTGGGAGTGTAGCACTAGTTTGCTCCCTGCAATCTGTTTTCCAGGCTTCCTCATCGTTTTCTGCATTTGCATTTTTTTTTTACTGGAGCTGGAGAAAACAACACTTCTAGGATCTTATTATAGTCCCACAATGGGCCCAGTTGATGGCAACCAGTTGAGGAGGGCTGGAGCCTGGCAATCCCCCAAGTACCAGCCATGTGGTGGCTCAATGCAAAGCCCCAGTCCAATAGCATCTCAGTATGCTGCCCCTGCTATTCTCCCATCATCAGCCTGGAGGGAAAGGAACTGGCCCCGACCGCAGGAAGGGAACCTGGATCCTTTGCATGACAAGACACTGTGGTGAACTAGACTCCTGGGCAAATAAATTTCCAAGATCTGGAACCTATTGCCATGAGACTTGAGGCTCCAACCCCAGTGACCTTAGAACTGCCCCGGCCAGACCTTCAATTACTGCAGTGAGAGGCCACCCCACAACTGAGAAGGGAGACAGACAGAAGAGAGGGAGGATAAAATATACGTCCTTAGAAGAGGGGTGGCCCCCAGGCAGCATCTCGTCTGGCCCGGCCCATCAGACCTTTTAATCTGACCCTTAATATGCCACCTGGGAATAGGGTTGAGGGCTTGTTCTGCTCTACTCCATGCATGCTGTTGATCCACACAGCTCCCAGAACCAGAGACATGTCTTCCCACTGGCTCCCATGCAGAGCGGCAGCCAGGGGGCTCCTGCAGCATGATGGCCTGCCCCAAGTGCCAGCTCTGCAACTCCCACTGCTGGGAAACACAGCCAGTGGGAGCAGTTCCTGCGGACAGGGCAGTACACAGACACACCCTGTCCATACCTCCACCTAGGAACCAGAGGGGAGAAATAATGCTTATTTCAAGCATCTCCTGGAAGCAGCACCACCTACAGTCTGAACCCTGCCATCCCTCCCACCATCCCAAACCTCTGCCTCAGCACTGAGCTCCCTCCTCCATCCCAAACCCTCATCTCAGCCCCACCCCAGAGCTAGAGATGTTAAAAAGCAGTTAACTAGGTAACCATTGAAAATCTCAGTGATTACACAATTATGCATTGTGGACTCTGCAGTATAAAACATATACTGCAGAGCCTGTAGCGCAAGGCAACAGCTGGCTCCCCGGGCGCGGTGCATGCCAGAAGCTGGCTTTTAAGCTGGCTCCCAGTGTACATCAGCTCCTGCCTGCAGCCCTGCTCCCAGAGAACCAGCTGCCACCCCACACTGGGGACTCCGACACAAAGTCAGAAGTGTGGCATGGCAGCCAGCTCCCTGGGAGCCTGTATGTAACCATTATAGTAAATGATAAGCATGAGCTTATCAGTTAACCATTTATGCGGTTATACTATTACATACTTACCTAGAGCCTGCACCTTCAGCCAGAGCCCTCACCCCCCAATCTGGGTCTGATTCTGACCCAACCTACTACTCCAGCACTGACCCCCCCTCACAGGCTCTGAACCCCTTGGCCTTAGACCAGAGTGTGCTGCTGTACCCCAAGTCCCTCATCCCTAGCTCTACCCCAGAACCGTCCCTTTACCTCAAATCTCATACCCCAATCCTGATCTCCTTCCTATGCCACACATCCCCATTTCTGGCCCAGCCCCCAAACCCACACCCACAGCTGAAGCCCTCACCACCTCTCAAAGGGTAACCCCCAATTTTGTGAGCATTCCTGGCCCTCCACACAATTTCCATACCAAGATGTTGTCCTCGGGCCAAAAAGTTTGCCCAACCCTGCCTTCGAATCACCACAGCATCTGAAAGGTGAGCTAGCACTTGATGCCATGTCCCTCCCACCCAGAAGGTTGTGTAGCCCTGCGTGCACTCAGCTGTGGTCCAGGCCTTGAACACACTCTTGCTTTTACAAGTACTGAACAAAACCACCAGACGGAGCCAGGGGAGGGGAACAAGACCCTTCATGAGAACTGGGCCAGATGCAGGTCTTGCATAGCACAGGGCCAGCTGGACAGAGGCAGCCCTCTGCCAGAATATGAGGGCCCAGGATTCTGGGCTGCACCCCAGGGGAACATCCTACAGGAAGAGTCTGAGGACCAGGATCACAGTGGGAGAGGATCTGATTCTGGCAAGCACAAAGATGATGTCAGTGCCCACTCCCCCCACCAGCTCCCCACTTGCTGTTCCTAGGGATAATTAGCTCACATTCTGGACCCAGCCTTGGTATTGGCTCCACCTCCATTGTGGTGCTCTGTGGCTCAGCACTGCCAGGCCAGCCAGGCCTAAGTGATAACACACCCTGAGTGCTAACCTGGCACATTTTGTCCTTTTCTTCTATTCCACAGCTCCATAGCCGAGACAACTATTTTAATTTTGCCTCCCACAGCAGCCACAGGCTATCCTGCACAGGGACCATTCACCCACATGCCTCACACATGGGAGCTAAGTGCACAAGACAACAGTGGGAGACCCCCGGTATGTCTACACAGCCAGCAGCACCTCAGAGCAGTGAACTGTCTTGTCTGATCAACAGACAGGGGCTGGCACTCCATGCTTAAAACAGCCATGGAGACAGTACTTTTACTTTGCCCTGCAGACTCCAGAGCCCAACCTCCCCACCTACAGTCAGAGCCTGTGTCACATCTGCTGACCCAGGCTTAGGGGCTCCCTTGCTGCAGACTATACAGATGTACCTTGAAAGGGTCTAGGCCTTCATGATCCATCTAGCCTCGCCTGAAAGGCTGGAATTTTTATACTGGGGACTCTCAAGCATTTTTCTTCGGTGGGGAAGCAGGCAGGAAACATGCCTGTTTCCAAATCATTCAGGACTGTGGCATCAGGATTATAAAATTCACCTCTCCTGGCTCATTCCCTTCTCCACTTACTCGAATAATCCTTATTCAATCCAGACTATTTTCTTGTCAGAGTAACCCCTCAAAAATGCTGCTAGTCACCAGTAACCTCAGAGTATTTAGCAATAGGAGGTGATCTGGATTAGCAGTGTGGACAGAATTGTGTGAGAAGCCCAAGGTTTGGCTTATAGAAGCTGTTGCAGGTCAGGTACACTAGAACAATGGTTTTCAAACTTTTTTTCGTATGACCAAGTTAAAGAAAATCATGGATGCCCACAATCCAACATAATTTAACTAGAGTATGGGCTCCAGAGTGGGTCTGAGGATGAAAGCATTGGGAGTGTTACAGCAGTGGCAGGAAGGGCTTCCCTTGCGTTTGTCTAGACTACATCCCACTGTTGCCAGAGGGATGTAAATTAGACATACCGACATTGCAAATGAAGTGGGGATTTAAATCTCCCGCGCTTCATTTGAATAAAAATGGCCACCGCTTTCTGCCGAGTCAGCAGTTTGTTACAAAAAGTTAGCAAAAAGCGGCTATCAAGACGGGGATTGGGAGACAAAGAAAACCTTTGTCACTCGATCCCTTATGCCTCATAAAACGAGGTTTACAGGATCGACCGACAAAGGCTTTCTTTGTCGCCCGATCTCCATCTTAGCTGCTTTTTGCCAACAAACTGCTGACTCGGCAAAACGTGATGGCCATTTTTATTCAAATGAAGTGCAGGAGATTTAAATCCCCGCTTCATCTGCAATGTCAGTATGCCTGATTTACATCCCTCTGGCAACAGTGGGATGTAGTCTAGATACAACCTTTTGAGAGGCTCTAGTCAGCGTTGCAGCGGAGGTGCTACGGCAGAATTCCTGTCTCTCCTGGCACCACAAACCATGCTGCACCCCAGAAGCAGCCAGCAGCATGTTCCCAGCCAACAGGAGTGCAGAGTTAGTGCTCAGGGCAAAGGCAGTGTGCGGGACCATGTGTGGTCCCCTCCTCACCTAGAAGCCGGCCTATTGCCGGCCATTTCTGGGTAGAGCACAGTCTGCAGTGCCAGGACAGGCCTTAGTACTCACTGGTGATCTGATTATCCTGCAGCAATGACACAGTGCTTGACATTCCACAACCCAGTACTGGGTCACAACCCGTAGTTTGCAAACCACCGCATTAGAAGAACCGGGGGTGGGGGGAGCGAGGCAAAGGATCATGTGTGCAAGTATGCTTGCAGAACACACTCCGCAGCTCTCGCTGCCTGTCACAGACAGCATATTCACCATCATTTCTTTTTCGCAGGTCACCAGGGCTGAGTTAGTTTTCCACAGGGACAACACTTTCCTGAAAGATAATTCTGTGCTGCCTCCTACCCTGTTTCTCTCTTGGCTTTGTTCCTCTTTTAATTCGAGTTAATGGCTGCACTACACTTGGATGACAAAGTGCCATTCAGAGGTTTATTAATGGTGGCTTTCCAGTTAACATATGCAAAATATCATCAAGCAAGTAATACTTCAGCTGAACATTAATAATGATCAAGTGACACTGCAACTCTCCCCACGGGAGGGCAGAAAACTCCTTCATAGTAGGGGGAGAGACACTAAGCTAAGAGGAAGGGTACAGGTCTGCTCCAGCATACACTTCACAAGAAAAGGCAAGATCCAACCCTTTAACTTTTGCTAGTTTCATAGGTGGGTTCAAGTCCTGTTCCTGCTTCCACTCCAAAGCTCAGTGCAAACAGGAGGAAGTCCTGTCTCTCTCAGTTCACAGCAATTGAAAGGCAGAGGCAATTGCCTACCTGTACATCTACGCAACTCTGTATCCAGAAAATTTAAGTCATCCCCAAATCATTCAGCCAACAAGAGACACCCTAATCCCAATTCTCATTTGGCATTTAGACAGTTAAATTCTGTCCAGTTGGGGGAATCCCTCAATCTTTCAAATTGGGAGATTCTCGGCAAATTAGAATGACACTCTCAGATACTGACAGCCCACGTTACATCTGTTGAAAGCATGGCAACAGAAGCAGATGACTGGTTGAAGTCTGTACATACCACCTCCATTGGTGGGTACTTCCCATTACATGAAGATCTCCTTATCACACCCATCTAAATCATCTCTACTGATGGTGAGAAATACTATGGCTACATCTAGACTGGCATGATTTTCCGCAAATGCTTTTAACAGAAAAGTTTTTCCCATTAAAAGCATTTGCGGAAAAGAGCATCTAGATTGGCACGGACGCTTTTCCGCAAAAGCACTTTTTGCGGAAAAGCATCGGTGCCAATTTAGACACGGTTTTGCACAAGAAAGCCCCGATCACCATTTTCGCGATCGGGGCTTTTTTGCACAAAACAATACCGCGTTGTTTACACTGGCCCTCATGCGCAAAAGCATTTGCGCAAGAGGGCTTTTGCCCGAACGGGAGCAGCATAGAATTTCTGCAAGAACACTGACAATCTTACATAAGATCGTCAGTGTTCTTGCGGAAATTCAAGCGGCCAGTGTAGACAGCTGGCAAGTTTTTCTGCAAAAAGCAGCTGCTTTTGCGGAAAATCTTGCCAGTGTAGACGCAGCCTATGTGTATTCAGAAGTTCCCTAAGGCTAGATAAAAATCTGAATTCATCATACATAGGAAGCCTTAAAGAAAAACTACCAACTGTAGACTCAAACTCAGACGTTCCCACACAGATCAACTTCCAGCTTTGTCCCCACATTTATCAGGGATTGCATCCAGTCTAGAACTATATAGAGCACAAAGATATTTAATGGCTGTATCATATACTGCAAGTAAACCTACCATCCCTTTCTGCCATGTTTACACTGTTGAGTGGTATTTTTTGTTGACAGGTACAGCATATTTGTGCAACAACTCACCAGCCATAAGGTCTGATGTTGCCTCTAAGCAGGCCTGTCGCCAGTGAGCTATTCATGTCCCATTGATGGGCTATTATTATCACTGCTATTGCTCCACAGCATTCAGGCAGGGTATTAACAACAAATCACAGGCTGGCAGCCTTCCAGCCTCAGTCTATGGCTGTCAAGGCTGACACCTGCTGGAGCTTCTCCTGAGGATCAGCCCCAGTGCTGTTGATGAACATGGAGTGGCTGAAGGAGTGTAAACATTGGGCTCAGTGTTCCTCGGTAGCAGCTCCAGCAAGTCATTAACATGCAGTGATTTTCCACTTTCTGCTGTGCACAGACATTTCCCCGAGGTCAGCAGAGAGTGGCTACTTGTAGAGCAGGCACTCAGCCCATTAGCATAGAGGGAACAGTAACCCTTTTATTTTAATAGGGCTGAATTGACATGCTGGTGCCGCAGCACTGGAAGCAGAGCAATGGAGGGTGAGGCCGTGGGGGGAAAAGGAGGCGCATGAAACCTGCTGCCCACAAGAAATGCCACCAGTTTCTAGAGAAAATGCCTTTTCAGAGAAAGTACTTAACTTGTTCTGTGCTGGATCACTGTCTCCCATCTGTACCAGACCCTCCCCGGGAAATGGCAAGAGGTGCTCCTTGAACATGCTTGATAAACTGGAAAGCATGGGCCAAAGAGATGACCTTGTCATGTGCTGCTAGGACACGTAGCAGCAAATGAAATTGGAGAGGGGTAAATTTTTAGCTGCCCAAAGATTAGGGGCAAAAGGGTAGTTCAACTTCCATGGTCTAATAGGGATGTAAAAGTTTAATCAATTAACTGGTAAACTTCAACCTTAACAGGTGAGGCTTGCCAGTTAAGGTTAACTTGTGGGGGCAGGGATCTGGTCCAGCCCCGTGGGGTACCCACTGCACACAGGGGCTGCTCCGGCATCCCGGCGAGCCCGGGTGCCCCACAGGCAGGGGCTGCTCTTCTGAGATGCCAGAGCAGCTCCAACCTGTGGGGTGCCCTGCCCCCTATGACAGTGGGGGCTTCCAAATGCTGGGCAGGAACTCTGAGCCTCGGGGGCCAGATCCAGGCAAGCCAGGGGTCACATCTAGCCTCCGGGCCTTAGGTTCCCTACCCCAGTCTACTCTCTTTTCTCTCCAAGGGGGCACCTGTGTGCTGGGAAATAGACGGAGCCACCAACTCATTCTGCACACAAAAAAAATCTCTCAGAACTGAGAGGATTGGATAGAGAAAAGAGACAGAGTCCCTGCCAACTCAGTGTTTCCACTTTCAGGCTGTGTGCCCCCAATATCTATCAGCAAGTCAAGGGCACAAACTAACAACATGAATGGCATTCCCCAAAGCTACCATTTCCAGGACGGATTTCAACATCCCAGAAACACGGCTCTCAGCAACAGCAAGTCCAGAGTAACAAGCAGATCAGAAAGTCATGGAAACTGACAGGAATGGAGATCTACAATGCGGTCCAAATCTATGTAGGCTCCCCTCATTGACGGGCACAAGTGGTGTGGAAGTGGAAGATCCATGTAAAACCCATTGGTACATGAGAAAACTGAAATTCTTCCTGTTTCAGCATCTGATTTCAGACATCTTGAGCACAACCACCCCCCACAATACAGCAATGCAATTGCTGGGTGATTCAGTACGCTCAGCCTGTGCTTGCCACAAATGTTCTTGGATCATATGGTCCTCCACAATCAGATGAGCCAGCCAACCGCCTACTGCTTCACCGCCACTGCTTAACAGGAGTACGATGGGCGCATGTGCTGTGCTGCCCCATGAAATTCAGAGTACTGCATCACAGCAACCAACACAGGAGTTTCTAATTGTCTCTCAGAATGAACTTTCTGAACCCAGCAGCTGATCATCCTGCAAAGTCCAAGAGCCTTGTTTGGAGAGTGGAAAAGAATATGCTCTCCACTCCCACAGGCTTGGATACCCAAGGCATTGTGAGGGATGCAATATAATTTGGAAGCATTTGGCTGGCTAAAGAGTGCAGCAACGTAGGAACCTCAGCTCCTCTGAGAGCACGTGCAAGAGGAACTGAATCACACAACGTGTGGCATCTTTAAGTGTCTATCTGAATTCCTCCTTCCCCCACAGATGCACATCTTGGTTGAGGTTTCATACCCATGCATCATTAGAGCCTCAGTAAAGTGCAGAGCCACACTGCACACCAATAAGCCAAGCCCTCCAGCAGTAACACAACCAGGTGTGCTGCGCCTTCAAGGGGTCACAACTCAGCCTGCTGTCTCCATTAAGCATGCACTCAAGGCAGATCCACTCAATATTACAGTAGACTTCCGATAATCCGGAACCTATGGGACCTAAGTGGTGCCGGATTATCAGATATGCCGGACTATCAGGAGGTACTATAAACTGGTTATATATATACTGTATACATTATATAATGTATATAAAGTGTATTTAACCCTTTTTATTGTACATACTGTATACAGTATACTGTAATGTTTTCTTTTTTTAAGCCTTTTTTACCCTTTTTGCTCAGTTCAGCTGCTGCTGCTGTTACCGTGTGACTCATTTTTTGCTGAAGCTCACTCACTAGGCTCTTGCCATTTTGATGCCGGACTATCAGGAGTGCCGGACTATTGGATGCCGGACTATTGGAGTTTTACTGTATATGAAATGCTTGGACTATGCCTTGCTGAGGGAAACAAATTGGAGAACAGTGTCTTCAATTTGAGTACAAAATTTTCCCCCCAATTTTCCCTATGTATCATGGTCACTCTGGTTACATTTTATTCTAAATTTCCCCTACTTTCTTCCAGTGCCAATTAGATTTATCCAATGGGTCTAACACACCCAATTGTTCCTGGAAAAGATTTGTGAAACCTACAACAAAATGGAACCAAAACATACCAGGTTTCCTCCCAGCACTGCTTATTCAGACCTTTAGAGGCGATGCCAGCCTCTAAAGGTGAGGGGCCAAATAGCCAGAGAGGTAAGATTTTTTCCCAACCCAGACACACAGAATGAATAGACCCTCCACTTACTCCTGGACTGACTTTCACTGCACTCCTCCTTCCATTTTCTTTTTCATCAGTAATCAAACATGCCCCCCTCCCAACTTTGGAGAAGCCCCATGGTCCCATAGGCTTTATATCAGGCCATTTTCACACAACAGAGTTTTAAAAAGGTGTATTTTAAACTTCAAAAGCAAATGCCCAAACTAACGTCAACACGCTATATGGTTCCCATGTTCCTCCACTTTGCTCTCTAACATGAGTCTTCTACAGCAGTGATTTTCATCTTGGGGTCTACAGACCCTTAGAGAGACTATGTCTGAATAAGGTGTTCACAGAAGGTGACTATGAAAATAGTTTCAGATCCCAAAAAGGGCATTCCAGTTTTCTGATCAATCGAAAATATGTGAATATCCCCAAGTACAGGGCACAACCCAGACATGCTGTTACCACAAGCCCACAAAGTAGCAAGCACCTTTTGTCATACTGCATCAAACACTATGCTGAGCACCTGCAACATTTGTAAATGAATTGTATTTGGTCAGTTTTCAGTCTAAGACATCTATCGAAGGTGTCCGCAGACCACAGGTTCGTTTTCCAATGAGGTCTGGATCTCCATGCAAAATATTCTAGGGGTCCTAAATGAAAAAGGGTTAAAAACCACTACTGATTTATAGCAATGCAGGTACACTACTGGCACCAATACCTGGGCTACTGTGCTGAACTGGCTGAGCTATTATGAAAATAATAATTTCTCACTAATAAATGTGTAATTTCTTGGGATTTCTACTTCATATTACTGAACGTAGGAGACACTGAAACAGACACCATAAGATGATAAATTGTTAAAGAAACAGCCCTGTCAAGTTCAATACAGACAGTTACTTATACAAGGCCCTGAGCCAAAACAGCTGAATTTGACATGGGAGGACAATGGGAAAGACCATTAAGTGGTATAGGGAGTTATTTCCAATTGGGTAGTTTCCATGCCTGCTTTGAAGGAGGATGAGCAGTCTATTAATATGCCAAATGAACTCTTATTATGACCAAACAAGGGAAAAATATTCTGACCTTGTCAATAGGTCACATTTAATTCATGCAGCAAATAGTCCAGTTCTTTAATTTGACACTGTTCCACAAAACAGCCCTTTGTGTTAGACTGCTGGAAATGGCAACAGGGTGAAAGAAATAGTATGATGTTCAACAAAGGAACTTGCTTCAAAAACTACTAGCGTGTAAGCTTATGATCTGGAGGTCAGAAGTGAAGCATGTTAGCAGAGCAGCAAGGTAGGGATATAACCAGTTAACTGGTAAGTATCACCTTTACTGGTTGATGCTTATCAGTAACTGGTTAACTGATGGCCTAGCCCAGCTGAAGCAGCCCCCACCTGTGGGATCCCGGTTGAGTAATTAACCAGTTAAACAATGTTTAAACGGCTAGCTAATTGAATTGGATTTTACATCCCTACAACAAGGTGTGCTTGCAGGGTAAGGAGGCAGTGACTATGACTGGAGAAGCAAGGGGTGCTGAAGATGCTTTAGCAGATGTGCTCTGGAATAGCAGAGAGAAGATCAGCATGCATGAATACAGCGCCCCAGAATAGCCTCTCCATCCATCTGGTAAATCCAATCTCTCCTGAACACTGTCACCCAGTGACCAGTTGATTTTATTTTGTTTTATATTTCAAATAAGGAAACAAAACATCATTACCAGCAGGTTGCTCTGTAGCATCAGGAGCCAAGAGTATTATGTAATTGCTGTTTCTTCCATGCAGATTCTGACTTGCTTGAGTCAGGTGTGGTTTACAAAGCCAAGCAGCTCTCTGCAGCATGCTTTCTCATGCGCTGTTCAGCATGAGGAGGTTGCTGAAGACATGTGTGCGCCTCAAGGCACTACTATTTCTGCAAGTGAAAACCAAATTCTACAAAGGAAAAGCATCTTTTGCTGGGCAAGTTAAAAATAAAATAAACAATTACTTAACCTCCACATGTCAGCTCCTGTGGTATAGAGAAACATTTTTCTGGCTCAGACTATTTCACTTTAGATGCAAGCCTCTGAGACAGAGGATTTAACCTTGAGAATCCCTCACAAAGAGCTGACTAGGAAAAGTCCAGGGACTTGGCCCCCAGTTACAACCAAGTAATCCTTTTTTTTTTTTTTTTTTTTTTTTTAAAAGGCTCACATAGATGGAGCTAAGCGAAGAGCACGGCACTGTGCTCTCACTCGCTATTTGTTTATAGCATTGGCAAGTCCCATGATATCTCCAGTTTCAAATGTTGAAAACATACTCCCTTTACACTGAAATTTTCCATTCTAGAGCTCAACCAAAAAGAGAATTCATTTGGAAAGGTTGAGCAAAGCCTATTTCCCCTGTCTGAAGCATTCAAAGCTGGGGGGGGAGAAGGTCGGAGGGGGGAAGAGAGAGCCAATCCAAAACAAACTTCTACACAGCAGGAAAAATTAAGAATCTTTTCTCACAAAAGACAGATTTGCTTTAATTAGCACAAATCATTAGGGAGGAGGAAAAAGCCTGAATTCTCTCACGATGAAGCTTGCTAAGTGACTAGCAAGTGACTTGCTAAGTGACTCACTGAGGCCTGGGTTGCTGGTCAGCTAGCTAAAACACAGCAAGAAACTGACTACTGAAGTTATATAGAAATGAAATTTGTGTCAAGTTTAAACTAAAGAGACCATTTATGATGCTACGAAATAAACACTCATGCATCTATATCGGTCTGTTCTTGCTCTATTTCTCTGAGATCTATAAAACATAATCCCATAGTTATTAGTCAGGAAACCCATAAAAACTTCAACAGAGAGAGTTTTGCATCAGTAAGGGCCACAAATTTAAGTCTACATGACTACAATTTTCATAGTCTGGCACAGAAAAAAAGTGAATTCAATAAAATTGCAAGCATTTTAGTAAGTGATCAACATGTTCAGCAATTAAACATTTATACTGCTCTCTTTTTAGAAGTATTTTGCAACACTAAAAAAAGTTTTTGATTCTGAAAACGGTTCCCTTATTTTGAAACACCTTTCTTCTCCAGCCCTTGCCGGGGGGGGAAAGCAAAAGTAAATACAGAAAACTTCCACAAAGGTTATGATTTGCCTTCTGTAACATGCTGTATTAATTCCACTGTTCTGGATTTTCTGAGGGAGGGCACACACATGCCCCACATGGCTCTCATTGCAAGCCTTTTGCAGAGTCATTTTTTTGCTTCCAGTGTACAGCATACACGGAGAGTGACATGATGGGTGAAAACAGCTTCACTGAACCATCAGGGAGCTGTAGAAAATAGACTGAATACAGTACATACCAATGGCCTGGCTTTTGGCCAGAGGGTGACCCGAAGGGTCAAAGGAAGATCCAGTCTTTATTTATATCATACATATGTTAACCTCTTCCATGCAGCCACAAGACAGTCATATGATATGGTGGAATATGTTACAGCTCTGGCTGGGTGAGACATTAAACTAAGCTCCCAAGTGCCCACTGATCTGGACATTATAGATGCAAGAGCACTTACTAGAAGAATTAGTGCTAATTTCTGTACCCTCTTTTCAGTATCTGAGCTAATGCCGGCACAGAACAATTGCTTTGTTCCTACCCCTCTCTAGTCATTGTCCCCAGAATCTCATTTGCTGATCCCCCAGACTTCTCTCAACAAACAACGCCAATATTTCAATTGACTGCAATAACTCTGACTTTATGCACACATGCCTGGGGGCAGAAGGGTGATTACTTTGGATTTTACTTTACACTTTGTCCAATGCAGCATATCCAGCTAGCACTTGGTGCACGTCCAATCAGCAGGCAACCCACAAAAATGGCATCTGAGCCAACAAGAACCTTGGATAGAACTTTCATATGTTCATCATGCCACAAACACAGCTCCCTAGAAGTGGAGCACAGCAGCACATTCATCTACTTTATGGATAATCAGACCCCAGGCTCCCACAGCATGGAGACAAGGTCCCCAAGCCTTCCTGCATTAATATTTACACAAGCTACCTTTAAGTTACAGTAACTCAATCCTTACAGGACAGCAGCAGGTGTAGCAGTAGCAGCTCATGAATCACTCTCACCTGCAAGCAATCTCCTCTTTCAACCAGATCAGCACAGGGCCACAACACAGGAGAATGGGATGGAGGCAGAAGAGAGACACCAGAAGCCAGCTGTGGTGGGCACATCAATGTGTATGCAGTGGCACACTGCTCTCTGACAAAGAAGCAAGAACCACATCTTTTATACAGGTTTCTATTTATTATTGCTTTGTTTTGGTAAGTGCTTAGCTCACTTGGCTTAGACTACTCCAATAGCGCATGCCGTACATACCAAAGCATCCATATACAGTACTTACAAAATAGTCACCAACATTAACAACCTGTTTTTTTATTGCAACTTGCCCTTTTTAGCTAGGATCTCAAAGTGCTTTGGAAATATTAATGAACTAAAGCTTTACGCTCTTCACTCCATGTGGTAGGGGAATGTTTTATTAAAATTAAAGATAGGGAAACTAAGGAAAATACATTAAAAAAATCTCATTCTTCAAACAGCCACTAATTAAAATGCCCTATTTTTGAGTGACCAATTTTAGACATTTAAGCCTCATTTACAGAGAGATGCAGAATCAAGGGAATTTTGAAGCTTGTGCAGTGGCCCAAACTGCACACGAGTAAAGTAATCCTATGGCCCATTTCTAGGAGAAGCCTGGCTTTTCAAATGATGTCCTGGTGTCCAAGAAATAACTAAGAATAGCTGAAAGTCTCAGATTTTCATTTACTCAATCAGAACGGTTTGTTTGAAAAAGCGGCAAGGAGTCCTGTGGCACCTTATAGACTAACTGAAGTGTAGGAGCATAAGCTTTTGTGGGCAAAGACCCACTTCGTCAGATGCATCTCGCCGCTTTTGCAGATTCAGACTAACACGGCTACTCCTCTGAAATAATTAGTTGTTTGAAATAACTACAAAAAGTTTGTTCTCAACACATTGCTACGCCATGTAGAAATAGCTCTGTGTTTAGCAAGAACAAATAGGATAGTGCAGCAAGCATGAAGGGTGATGGACAGTGTCAAGTGAGCAGACACACTCCCACAGCTGCTCTTTTGCTCAGCATGAACATTAATGACAACTTGTTCAAAATTTTACGATAAGCTCATTGAAAATACTGTGACTATGAGAAAAAATATCCTCCACTCTGAGAAACAGGCATGTGTCACTGTCGAATCAGAAACTGTCAGCAAGAACACCCACATACTTTATAGAAAAAAGTGTACTTTGTATTTTGAATGACTGTTTTCTGACCCCAAACATTTCTGCCATAAGAACGTCTCTCTTTTTGATCTTGAAAATATCACTACAGGCAGTCCCCGGGTTACGTACAAGATAGGGACTGTAGGTTTGTTCTTAAGTTGAATCCGTATGTAAGTCGGAACTGGCGTCAGCCGCTGCTGAAACTGATCAGTTTCAACCACGGCTGAATCTGGATGCCAGTTCTGACTTACATACAGATTCAACTTAAGAAACCCAGGCGTCCCCAAGTCAGCTGCTGCTGAAACTGATCAGCGGCTGATTCCAGGAAGCCTGGGGCAGAGCAACTCTGCCTCGGGCTTCCTGTAGTCAGCCGCTGGTCAGTTTCAGCAGCGGCTGACTTGGGGACGTCTGGGGCAGAGCAGCTGGGGTGCTGCTGGGTTGCTCCAGTAGCGCAGCTCCTCGGCGCTACTGGAGCAACCCAGCAGCACCCCAGCTGCTCTGCCCCAGGCGTCCTGATTCAGCTGCTGCTGAAACTGACCAGCAGCGGCTGAATCAGGACTCCTGGGGCAGAGCAGCTGGGGTGCTGCCGGGTTGGTCCGGAGCAGCGCTGCGGGACCAACCCGGCAGCCCCCAGCTGCTCTACCCCAGGGGTAGGCAAGAAAAGCCTGGTCTGCTGGGGGGGGGGGCACTAGCTGCACCCCCCCCCCCCAGCAGACCAGGGAGACGGGGGTGGGCTTTGCTGACCTGGGAGACACGGAGCAAAGCCGCAGAGCACGCGGGCAGCGGGAGAGTCCAGACGCGCCGCGCTTTCCCCCTGCGGGCGTGCTCCGCGGCTTTGCTCCCCGTTTCCCTGGTCTGCAGGGAGACGGGGAGCAAAGCCTTGGAGCACGCCCGCAGCGGGACAGCCCGGGCGCGCTTGAGCTGTCCCCCTGCGGGCGTGCTCCGCGGCTTTGCTCACAGTCTCCCTGGTCAAAAAAAAAACCCTTCAAACAATCAGAAAAGTAAAATGTAAAAAAATAATAGTTTAGTAGCACTTTAAAGACTAACAAAACATGTAGATGGTATTATGAGCTTTTGTGGACTGGCCACTTCTTCAAATGACCAGCCAATCATAAAAGTGTTCATGTTGAGGCACCATACCTCATTCCTCTCAGTCCAATTCCTCTTTTTATAGGTAGGCAGTATCACCGAGTAGTTAAAAGAGGACACCTGAACTCAGGATTCTTGAGTTCTGCTCCCCACTCTGCCACCGACCGAGTATGTGACCTTGATCAAGTCACTTTACCTTTCTGTGCGCCCCGTTTGTCCATATTAAAAATAACTTGACAATTATGCTCCTTCATGATGAATGACAAATCACAATGTAGCTTGTTTTTGGTATTAAGCCTTACAAAATTCAATTAATCTTTTTCTGAAGGACTCTATGGATAACTGGGAAATTAGATTCGTAATACCAGATAACAAAGATGTAACTCTTAATGGACATAGAAGGCAGGTGTATTTTAGTTCTGTTAAACTTAAATTGAAGGGTATTAAACAGTCTCGTTTTCTTGCAACGTCTCTAGCTAGAATACGTTACAAACAGTTGGAAGAAAGCTCTCTTTGTTAAAGATTATCACACCTATCAACTGAAACCTATGACAACTCCCAGTCCACATCCAAATGAGACCTTCAGGGGGAGAAAAAGAAAATCGATCACACTAAAAAAAAATAAGTCAACACTTAAAAAACATTAAAACAAATACGGAACACACACATTTTATGCATCAGAAAGCAGCAAAACCAGGGAAATAGGACATTTACAGGTGATTTTTTAAAATCTGCTTGCCTTAAAAACAGGATAACATAATTGCTCAGGAGTGTGTTGGGAGGTTTAGTTAATGTTTACCAGGTGTTAGGAAATCCTTACCAGAGCACTGCCATAGAAGGGCAAAGAATTATTAGAATCTCTTATTATTAGCAATAGCAGCATGGCTCACATGGCAAACATATAGAGGAAATCCTGCGCTATTTACAGCCCAATAACTAACCCAGTCCTAGAGTATAGCTTAACTCTGTCCTGCAAACTGCATCTCTAGAATGATTTTCCCCAATGCCAAGGCTTTAAATAAAAACTCAGCCTCAGGAAGTACACTTAATAAAGGTACAGATTCCCTTTGTGCCCATTCCAATTTGCTCCAGCACAGCTCTACAGCTCCAGAGCTTTGACAAAGTAGGGAAAAAAAAACCAAAGGAGATAGCTGGGAATCTCAAACCATGCTAGAAAACCATGGACATCTGGCAGTTCTGGCTGAGCATAATGCGGGAAAGGTTAAAGTGACATAAAACATATAAACACAGGAAACACATGCATAGTGCACAGAATCCCTTTAGTCAATGACAGGATGGCTGTCCCTGCCAACCCATGGCCTCATACCTCCAATGGCCAAAACAGTCTCATCCACTACAAAGACACAGGGAACAAAGATATGTTTATTCCATGTCATTGCTCATGAAAGCTGGAACAAACACATTATCTACCTACTTATACATTATAACACTTAGTTCTAATGTGCTGAGAAAATCCTAGCCACATCTCTGACTAGAATTTTGAATGAAACAGTGAACAGTCTGCATTCAGAGAATCCATATTAGATCTATTGAGCTAAGTCAAGACTTTGGAAGTTTAATCATGAAACCCTACAAGCAATAATCCACATAATCACTCTCTCTCAGTGCTTGAAAACTTGAGGAGCTTTGGTCAGATAGGATCGAATATTAATATATTAATTAATTGGAGAACACAGGACTGGGGTAACAGAGGACTGCAGGTGACAAGTGAGGTGCACCAACAAAGTTGCAGGTAGTGTCAGGAAGGACCAGGATATAACAGGGACCTGCAGGTCAAGATTGAGGCCTAGGAGCAGAGACTTGAAACTTTTATGGCACCTGCTCCCCTTTCTGCTTTTCTTGCTAGCAGCCTTTTGCTTTCAGGAGCATCCCAAAAAGCAGAATCTAAAATGAACCCACATAATTCACTCTGAGGGACACTGTTGCCTGAAATGGTGGCTGTTCCCTCTGGGGAGCACTGTTGCCCGAGTCACATTCTTCGCCTCCCGCCATGGCACTCGGCTGACTTCTGCGCCGCTCAGTCGGGCCGCCGCAGGGGAACAAGCAGCACAAGTGGCCATTTGGCGTGTATGTCATCGCCCCGCCCCCTTCACATCTCCCTTCGCCTCCTGCCATGGCGCTCAGCTGACTTCTGCGCCGCCCAGCCGGGCCACTGAGGGGGAGCCCAAACGGACACTTGGTCTGCTTGCTCCCCTGCAAAAGCCTCGCTGAGCAGCGCAGAAGTCAGCCGAGCGCCACAGCGGAAGGCGAAGGGGGACGGGGCGGTGACGTACACGGCCAGGGGGCGGGGCCTGGACAAGCGTGCATCCCTGACGGAGACAGAGGAGAGCGGAGAGAGAGTGAGAGGCAGGAGGGGGAGAAGAGAAAGAGAGACAGAGAGATAGGGAGAAGGCGGAAGAGAGCTGAGAGAGAGAGGGGTAGGCAGTAGGAGGAGGGAGAGAGAGAGAGAGAAAGAGACACGAAGTGAGAGACTGGAGGCTCGGGAGAAAAGATCGACATGGAGGAGAGACCTGAAAATCCCGTCTTATGATGGGCTAATTTATAAGACCTAGGCAGTGTCACATATTTATAAAGATATATGCTTCTAGATGAATGGACAGCTGCAGAAACATCAAGCAGAATTGAGCTCTGGTGTAAGTGGACAACTTCACCAATGCCAAGAGTTACACCAGAGCTGAATTTGAGCCATTAGCATTGCTGCTCACATCCTTAGGAAATAGCAGAAAAATCTGTAGGAGCTGCAGGCATCAGATTCTTTTAATTATTTACTGAAAATACTTGTGTCATTCCTATGGCTCCTCCTCCCCCCCCCCCTTCAAAAATCGGGTTATTTCTACATGTCCTAAGAGCATTTCCTTACTAGAGGAAACACTTAAACAACAAATAGTCTAGTAGCACTGGAAAGACTAACTTGGCTACCCCTCTGAAGCTTACTAGAGGGTATGCTGTCAGAAAGGCCCCTGGGCACTACCTGTTGGTTTCATGCTGCCACTTGGTGGCTATATTTAGAAATGCAATGACTCCCAGATACCCTAGAAAAGGGCTAGGCTGGCTTTGTCCCCTGCAACCTCCCTACTCCAAAGTAAATCAAGAACTAAAGTTAGATAGCAGAAGCATAAATAGACCACAAAACCTTATTATTTTGAGAAAAGAACCTTTACTCTGATTTTTTCAGACTTAAACAGCAATGTTGCTCAAAACCTGGAATAATGTGAAGTTATATGGGGTCTTTATTTGCTTTGCTTTCCTCCAGGCACTCAAGGTTTCTAATGAAAAGGAGATTTAAAAAAAAAAAAAAAAAAAACCACACACACACACCTTGCTTCTGAGTTTCAAATTCACCAGCAAAGTTTTATACCAAACCAAATTTTCAAAACCAAGTTATATTAAGCTCTTGATAAAAAAATAAATTTAAAAAGTGCCTCTCCCACTTTTACATAAGTGTCCCCTGGCTGGTAAATACAGGTCCAGCAGCCATGAATGAGTGAATTTCTTCTCCACTGTAACACACTTCCCGAGCTTCTATTGCTCACAAGGTGCCTCTTCCACAGAATCTCCTACACAGAGGGCAGGATGCCAGGCCACATCGGTTACTTTGCTGATTACAAGTTTGCATTGTTTGGGGCTTCTGTCTCCCTTACTGCAAAGGATTCAGAAGCCCCGAACAAAAAATATGCAGCAACCACATCCCAGCTTTTTTGGCTGCCTTTTTCGTTTTCTTAAAGAGGAACTGAATTGGAGAGAGAGGGAGGTTTTAAATAAGTATGCTGTATAAATGACTGCACCATCTGTTTATGATCCCAAGCCAGTAACACAATCTGAAGGAACACAGCGCTTGAAAGGAACCAGTAAATAAGGGAAATTCAGCAATGCCTGCTGAGATCTGAACTTCAACTTCTGCATGTCTCTTGTAGGAGTTGATGGCATCAATATTCAGCCTTTGATGGGAGTGGTGGCATTACTTACCACAAGAGAAACAGAGCTTCAGACTCGGGCTGGACAAGTAAATGTTTTCCAGTTCAATTGAAGGAGGGAAACAAAAAAAAGCACTAAGACAGTGAAGGCCTGAATGCCCTTTGCTTTCCCATCTGCTATTGCCCTCCCCTGCTCTCATCCATGGGGGCAGCAGGTAGTTGGGTCATAAGGAAGCTGGGTCAGGGACTAACACTTATATGTTTATATAGCACCTAGCACAATGGGGCACAACTATAATATAAATCATAAAAGGTCTAGAGTCAGGCTGTTTAAGGGAGCTGAAAATAACTAGTTGAAGCCATTTTCTCTAGGTAAATACAGAGAGGGAAATGTTTAACTAAAGAACGGTGGAAAGCAATAAGCACAATGAGGGATATGTAATACATTATTAAAGTTACTTGTTTTGCTTTCACTCCACTCACACTGCATGGCTAATTGCCTTTTTCGCATTCTCTTCCCATTCAACTATACCACACACTCTGCTGTTTCTCTCCCTCTTCTCCCATCCCCATATAGTTTTTCAGGGTGTGAAAGCTCTTTGAGGCAGAGCCCTTATTGTCAAAGTGTCTGCAAAAGGGACTCATGTCATTTAAGGCAGGGAGGGAGGGCGGGTGGGCATGCATGCATGCGCACGCGCACGCACACGCGCACGCGCACACGGTGACATGAATATGAAAAAAAAAATGACGACTCCAACAAGTACAAGTGGGAGGTTCACATGGAAATCTAATGCTGTTCCTTGGCGATGGTGCTTAATCCACAACCAACACATTCCTTCAGCCTAGGCCATTAGCTGACACCAACCATTTGCACCCAAAAATGCAAGTTCAGCAGTTGTGCAGTGTGCAAAGATGCAGAACTTTCAAGAGAGCTAAGAAATCCCCACGTGGAGAAGTTGGCTCCTGCTTCTGAGAATATGAAACACGAACATTATGTTAACAAGAAAATGCTTGTCCAGAGACACCCAGCCTTCTAATTCCAGGCTCTCTGCTCAGACGCATAACAGGGCTTCAAAGAGCCCACAAACACCAGCCACAGGACATGCCCATGAGGGAGAGCAGAAGCTGGCTATCCTGCATGTGACAAAGCCAGGAGTTCCCTGATCGGATTATCAGCCTTTTCCTGCTGTATCACATGCAGTAAGTTACACCTTCAGTTTTTTCATCTGATCAAGCTACCACAGTAATGAGCAACAAAAGGCAGGAAGATTTACAGGCCTAGCAGATCTGGGACTAGTTTCTGGATCTGCCAACTTCTATTCTGTTGCTCTATCCTGCAGATCTAGGAGGATCAGATTTTATAAGGGCAGTCCTGATAGTCAGGACTTTGTCTTATATAGACTCCTATTATCCCTTACCCTATCCTGATTTTTCACACTTGCTATCTGGTCACCCTAAGTAAGCCTCATTGTGCAGCCCCTAGGTAACCCATTTGTTCTGAGTGTATAACAGAGCTTGATCCAAATTTTTGCTTAGCATAAGAGGTGGCAGGTGTCAAACTGAACTCAGCTAGGTTTGGGGTATCAGTTTTCTTCGGGTTACCTGGCCAATCCAGCTCTGGTTTACACAGAGTCTACTGCCTCTTTTGTAAAGAAAAAAAAATAGGACCACTCTGTTCAGAGATGAGCACAAGAAAGGCTTATATTAGAGACAGATAGTTCTCTATAGCAAAGGAATACAGCTGAACATTCAATTCAAATGAGCATAGAGTAACAAATTGGGATTAGAGATGTGAAATCCCATTTAATTGGTTAACCAGTTAAACATGATGTTTAACCAGTTAACCAATTAAAGAGGGAGTGGACTGGAGCAGCCTGCCCACTGCAGACATCAGAGCAGCCCCTGCCCACAACGGGTGGGGAACTGCTCCAGTGCCTACCAGTTAACTGGAACCAGTAAGCACTACCAGTTAAGGATGATTCTTAATGGTTAACCTTTCACATCCTTAGAATGGGTTAGGCAAAGTGAACAATGCCTATTCTAAGACCCTGACCACTGACTGACTCAGCACCAGTTTTATTCGCTATTATATACCCATGGTGCAGCTGAGCACACCCCTTTTCCACAGCAATCCCGGAAGTAAGCACATGGTTAAAGTAAGGGGGAGAATTGTAGTGGAACAGCTGACATCAAGTTCTGCTCCACAGGGTTTTAGTTATGATAAGAGGGAGAAAATGATTTTGCATTCCCAGAAGACACGGAGCCAGGCTACAGTCCAGCCCTGTAACAGCTGAGCACAGGGCTCCCCTCCCATTAATTAGGAGGTGGTGGTGTTTTTTTTTTTTTTTTTTAAATAGTGTTTCCTACAAACCCTCCAAATTAACAGGAAGTTAATTTTCTGCATGCAGAAGGACCACTGTAGAGCAATACAAGAATAGTCACGGTTATAAAGTTACAACTCCATATAAAGAGGTTGAGCTGTGCAGCTTCACAGATCTGAAATTAAGAAACACAGAATAGACAAAAGACATTCAGAAGCAGTTAGTGATTTTGGGTAACCCTCTTTAGACATGCTGGAGGATCACATTTCAGAAGGTGCCGAACAGGTCTGCTGACACTGGGGACAAAGGGGGCAGTTGCCCCAGGGCCCGGTGCTTCGAAAGGGCCCAAGCTCGGAGTCCTGGACTCTTTGAATCACTGCTGGAGTACTCCGCACCAGGTGGCTCTGAGGAATGGTAAGGTGTAGGGTGACATAGCACACTCCAGGCAGCACGGAAGGCCGGCTGCCCCAGTCCTACTCCTTCCACTCAAGGCTATACCCGTTCTGTGAGCACAGAGCTCCCCAATACCACCTTGCCCAAGGGCCTGACAAGTCTGTCGGCTCCCTTTGTGCTGTACACTTGCTCTCTGAAAACCAGGCAGCTCTCAGCATCTCAAGGTGAGCACCAATGACAGAGGCGCACCCCAAGTCACCAGTCACTTTTGTATGACTTGGCCCTGTTTGAGACTATGCCCCAAAGATGACAACAAGCTAAGATGAACTCACCATACAGCAGGGCAATCTCTCCACTTCGTCCGGGTTTGGGCAGTTATGAGACCACATGCACTTTCCAGCTCTATTGCTCTCAGAGTGCAGAAGCCACTGGTCTCTCTTCAGTTCTGGTCTGTGCAGTTCATCCTGCCTGGCTGTATCATCTCTTCTCTCCCTTTCCCCTAGAGGTCCACATTTCAGCTGAGCAGGGCTATTAAAGATGAATATGTTAGCATTGCTAGGAAGTTCACTCCCAACAATGCTCCCTCTGCTCCAACCACAATCCTCAGTGAAGATGATAACACTTGGACAAATCTCCAAGACTCTCCCGGGTTTGACTTTTATTGTCCATTCAGGGAAAAGTTCTTCTGAGGTGAGCAGACACTCATCTGCTATTAATGCATAGTCAGGCTCTTCTTCAGGATTAGATGTATTGCCCCTCATGCAGAAAAAGCCATAGAGACCTTCTTCATCCTCATTTCCAATAACCTTATCATGCTGGCCTGGGATAAAAGGCAGCATCATCCTGTGCTTCGCATCCTTGGGATCCATGGCCCATGAACAGAGATCACCACTTGATGAAAGAGGCACTAGCAGGATAAAAAAAAACCCATATAGTTAGTAATTGTTTTTCTCCAAGTTATTGAAAAGCACTTGGCAAAAAAATTTCAGATCTGTTTGCTTTACTGTGCTGCTTGCTGCCTACTTCCATTTCACTCTGCTTGGCCAGAGACACTACAGTATCTGTCAGTTGTACTGTGGAGTGCAGACCACTTAGTTGAGACTCAGGGCGCTATTTCTGGCTCCATCAGCGGCCTGCTGAGTGACCATGGGTAAGTCACTGCATCGCTCTATGCCTTAGTTTCCTCAGGCCCTGCTGATGCTATGTGTTGTAGAGGTAGGTATTCTACACTCCCCTGATTATACTCTCAAAGCTCCTCACAACAGTTAATGTATTTTGGAACCATCTGTGAGGTAGGGAAGTCCCATTAGTCTCATTTTATGGCTGGGAAACTAAGGCACAGACTGGCCAAGACTGCTTGGGAACTCTGGAAAGGAACAAAATTGATCCCAAGTCCAAAACTAACACTCTAATCATTGGACCTTCCTTCCTATCCACTGGCTACTCAGTTTGGCCTTCTTGTTTGCTCAGTGCTCCTAGTGTGTGTGCTGTAACACTGCAAAGGAAGGTTTAAATCCAGAACAAGCCTCTTTTCACTAAAAATGTATCATCAGTATTAAAGCACATAAATCCACAAACCCCAAGGTAGAGTAGTTGATAACAGTCATTTTTATGGACGTGCTCTCCTCCTCCTTACTTTCAAAATTTGCAGAGACACTTGATGGGGGACTTAGGCCCCAACCCTATATAAAAGTCAGTCTAAATGAGCTGTCCCTCGGTTCTGTGCAAAGCCCCACTGCCTTTAGAACTCCATCCAGGCATAAGCCTTTACCTGCACAGACCCAGTTTCAAGGCTGCAGACGTACACCCCAATTCTGGAAATACTTTTGCAAATAAAGTCTGTCTGAAAATTAGTTGCAAAGTAAGGACATGTGTAAATCAAAAGCTTGCAAATATGCATTGCCTCTGGAAAAATCAGGTAGTAGGTGCTTCGTACAGCATTTAAAATATGAAAACAAAAGCACAGTTTGGAACAATTCTTAAATACAGGGGGGGGGAGTAACAACATATATCACCATTCCCACCATTGCAAAGTACACAAGTCACCAACCCAATACAAGTGGATTGCTTTTTTTTTAAATTTAAGAATTCTGTGAATGGGTGTTTGATTCTCCCTCCATTTTAGATTTTACGATGTAAACTAAAACACAGATATCCTGGCTTTCAGAGGCAGGGAGCTACTGCGCTTTAAGAAAAGTGCTCTTGTATGCTCTGAAACAAAACAAGTAACAATAAATATGGCTGTATAGCATTCTCTCTATGCCGTTTCCTTTCAATGTAAGATTGTTTTCTACAGATGAGATAAAAGTCATTTCTTTATGGTCACGTGCATGTTCCCCTCTACTCGGGCTTAACATTCTACATTTCTGACAATACTCAATTCCTCCCACACCAGAAAGCCAGCATTTCAGAGCACGCTCTCTGTATGAGCAAGGTGAGGAAGCTCAAGGGAGTAAAAGGGTGCTGAAGTGGTCCTGTCCGTTCCACCTGGCTGCTATCTAAAGTTTTCTTTCATTCTATCAAACAGACAGACGCACGCACACTACACAGAATAGGAGATCTCAGATTTATCACACACACATACAAGTGGCAAATTAACCTAAAATGTGCACTAATTGCCCCAGCATTAGCAGAGATACTCAGGGGTCTGAATGAGTCACAAAGTGCTACATAGTCCTGTATTTTGCCTCACAAAGATCACATTGTCTCCAGTAAGTCCTGTCTCAAGTATGTAGTATATTAGGACAGCTTTCAAGGTGCCGAGGAAGATTGCACAGCTGCTGCCCATCTTGCCTCTCTCATGTGGAGAGGATTTCAACCTACAGGGCTTTTATCCACATAGAGCATCCTTCCACCACTCCAAAATACAATCCCACACAAACCTCAGATTGAGCCACAAGAGAAGGTCTGGGAATTCCACAAGTGTGTAGCAAAGCCAGTAATACTGACAATGTAACAATTCCCTACTATTTAACTGCATGATCCAGGAACTCACTAACACCCCTTCTCTCCTCCCCACTCCCCGTCAGCTCAGGGAAATTGGCTGAGTAGAGTGAAGCTGGCATCTGCATTTTGTTAAAAGCTTTTTATTCTCTCCAGGATTTTGCCAGTTTTTCCTTTATTTCTAACCCTCAAATACCCCAGGTCATGTTCACACACACTCTAGCTAAGTAAGGTTGGACACTGCTCTCTTTAGACCTTGTCAGTGCTGCTGCTGGACTAGCTAGAGAGAATTGCCAACGGCCATTGTCTGTTTACCTCTGTGGGGTGAAATCATACAGTTATTAGCTCCCCAGCACATCCTCCTGTGCTTTGGCTCTTAAGCTACTTCACGTTTTGATCAGACACACGGCAGTCATGCACCTGGAAGAAAAGTGCATGTCATTCATATTCTGCTAAATCCAGCTTGCCAGTTCCTACTCACCTTATCATTCTAGTAGAACAATTCCATCCCCAGCCATCCTTCAACATAATGCTTCCCAAAGTGAGCACCCCAGCTGAGACACCTGGGAGACAAGCCTCACAACCAGCAGGAGGGTGCAGGGCCTTTGTCCAAAGGAAAATACAAACAGCATAGATTTAGCAGTCCCAGGCTCAAACTCAACCTCCTGCTGCTGTTACCGCCATTTCCAACATCACCTATAAAGAGGGGCAAAGGTCAGATGAGACGCTGCAGTTTTAATTGCTGTGCTGATAAGTCTGCAGATAAAGCTGCTTGCCTATCTGACTCTCCTTCCTCCCAGAATTCCCCAAGAGGGGAATTTTTAGTCTTCTGGGCAGATCTTTTTTCATTATTAGTTTTGGCTCCCCTGCCAGGGACATCCCAGTGCCATGGTGAGACCAGTTGAGGGAATTTCAGTCTGCAGAGAAGGGCTTCTAAGAAAAGGGGGAATCTGAAATTAGGTATTAACTGGAAAGACTAGTAATTAACACTACAACTGCATCCAGGAATTTCATTCTTTTCAGAAGAAAGGTTTCATTAAACAATGAATTCTACTGCACTTTCCAGAAGAGCCAGGCTAGGATTCCTTTGGACTTTCATGAATGCATGAAGTCTGCAGAGGACAAATCATTTTCATGTTTGTCTGCCCAGAAACTGGGCTGCCACCTTCTAAGTTGGGTGGTCAATCTGAGCCTGAGAAGGAGCCACAATTTACCAATGTACGTGGCCAAGGAGCTGCAGTAATATGTCAGGAGCCTTTCCCATTAGGCCCCCCGTACCACCTGCCCACCAGCAGCCCTGCTGATCTGCACCTCCCACTCCTTTTCCTACCACATTCAGCTGTTTTGGCAGTGTGCAGGAAGCTCCAGGAGGGGACCACTGCAGACTCAAGGGAAGGAGCAGGAAGGGACAAGGCTCTAGGGGAGCAGGAGCCTGGCATGGGACAGCAGCAGAGGTCAGGCCACTACTCACCACAGCAGTGGGAGCTGTAGGAAGAACAACTCAGCACCCTGCTCCACTCTGCTGTTTTCTCACACAGCTGGGTCACTCTGTTTCAATGCAGTGGCAGGAAGCAGAGACACACAGCCCCAGTTCCAACCTCTTCTGCTCCACTCTGCGGAGCCTGCATCACTCTGGGAGCAGAATGGCTAGGGCTGGGTCACTCTGTTTCGCACCACCACAGTGAAGTGGAGCAGCCTAGCTGGGAGATGGCAGGGTGGAGGTGGCTGCTGCATCACTCTACTTCCCACGTCTCTGGCCGCTGTGATGAGTGCAGAAAGGAGGCAACCCCTGCTGCCGTCCCAGACCAGAACTCCCCATGGGGCTAAACTCCGTATGTGGGGGGAACTGTGCCATTCATAGTATGATTAGGGCAGCCACTGGGGGCTCCCCAAAGCATGGGACCTGGGACAGCCATCCCAAACCATTCTATGCAGAAGATGGCTCCAGGCTCCATTAGAAAAGGAGCATCTTTAGCTCCAGGCCCAGATTTGGTGCCTACACAAGGAGCCACACATGAGCTCCTGAAGAGCCATGTTGGTCACCTCTGTTCTAACTTTTCCTAGTACAAACTGCTGTGGGCCCCTGAAACACAGGAACACAGGTAAGGGAACAAGTAGTCCGTAGTACCTTGGAGACTAACAATATCTGTACCTAGCTATATATGTATGTACAGTATCAAGAGCTTTTCTGAGCAAAACCCGCTTCTTCAGATGAGATGATCTTGAGTAGGTAAGGGAGACTTGGCTGAACTAGAATCCCAGGTCTGCCAGTCAGGTCTGGAGCACTGGGGCCAGGCCCCATCACCTGTACGGGGCTCAGCCAGGAACTCTGTATCCCCTCAGGTCTGAGCTGGCTCTGAATTTCCTGGCTGTGTTGCAGGTTTATTTGCTTGGCCAAGGGAGACCCACCGCAGCCCCCAACCTCTCCTTCCTCGGCAGCCCCTCGGAGGGCGCGCTCTGCACGGGGAGCTAGAGAGTTGCAACCTCCCCCTCTCCCCCCAACACTGGGACGTTTTCCCGCCAGATGCTAACACCCCCAGAGCCCCCGGCGCCCCCCGAAAGACGATCTGCCGGGAGTGCAGCGTCCCAGCGGCAGGCAGGAGCGAGGGGGGGGGGTCTGGGCCGCTCCCCCTCGGCTCAAGCTCGGAAGGAGCAGCGCGGATCAGCCACCGCAGCCGGTTTCTCCCAGCGTCTGCCCTGGACACTCACCAGCTCCCTGCGCTGCTGCCGGAGCGGGGCTGGCGGGCAGCCACGGAGGGACGCTCGGCCCCAGGAGCCTGGCTACAGCGGTGCCCCGCGCCGCTCGGCTCCCGGCCAGGAGCTGCCCCCGCTCCGCCGCGTACGGGCTCCCGCCTCCGTGCAGCCCCGCCATGACATCACCCCTCCCGGCTGCCACACGCCTACCTGGGGAAGCCGAGCCGGCGAGGAGGCGGCGGGCTTAACCCTTTCCCACCCGGCGCCGGGCTGGGCTCCAACGGCCTGACGTTACCACAGGCTCGCTCGGGGGCCTTGGCCAACGGGCGCAACCGCCTCCGGCCGCAGTTTCCCCGCCCGGGAAAGGTGCCTGCCGCTGGCGTTCCGCGCGCTGAAGGGAGAGCCCTGGAGCAGGGGGGAGAAGCCAGAGGGGAGGCGGTGCGCTTCCACCGGGGCAGCTCGGAGTCTGCAACGGTCCTGGTGGGCCCTAACTGCTCGTTCACAGCTGCTGGCCGGGCGGAAATGTGTCTGTAGGGGAAATGCCTCCTGGCCAGCGCCAACTACCGCCCTAAACCGTACCTGGGTGTCTTAATCGTACCAGGAGATGCCTCCAAGCACAAGGAGGGGGCAGAATTCTAGCTAAGACATCAAGGAAAATCCCCATCCCCTGATGGACTTGCAGAGCACGTCTCCAAAGGAAACAGGATTCTGCACTGCAGCTCGAGCTGACTTTAGGAATTGACATACCTGCCTTCTGCTGTTTTGGAAAAGAGGCTTTGATCCAAAGTACAAACAGTCTTTCTGATCGCAGAGGACAATGCTACCCATAGATCCTAGGCCAGATTCTCAGTTTTAATCTACCTTTGCACCTACGGGCTGTGTTTTTCCAGAAAAGCAGCTGCTTTCCCGGAAAAACTTGCCAGCTGTTTACACGGGCCACTTGAATTTCTGCAAAAGCACTGACGATCTCATGTAAGATTGTCAGAGCTTTTGCGGAAATACGATGCTCCCGTTCGGACAAAAGTCTTTTTCCGAAAAACTTTTGCAAAAAAGAGCCAGTGTAGACAGCAGAGAGTTGTTTTCCGCAAAATATCCCCGATCGCAAAAATGGCGATCGGGGCTTTTTTGCGGAAAAGCGCGTCTAGATTGACTACGGACGCTTTTCTGCAAAAAGTGCTTTTCCAGAAAAGCGTCCTGCCAATCTAGACGCGCTTTTCCAAAAATGCTTTTAACGGAAAACTTTTCCGTTAAAAGCATTTCCGGAAAATCATGCCAGTGTAGACATAGCCTCTGTGTTCTAGGGTGGATGTAGAGCCCAGTGAAGACTGGAGCAGCAAACTTTCTGCAGCCAATAAAAGCTGCAGACCCACTTTTGCCCCATGAAAGCTCATTACCTAATAAACCATCTTAAGTTTAGTCTTTAAAGTGCTACATGACTGCTTTTTTTTTTAATACCAAGATCAGACTAACACAGCTACCTCTCTGTCACAGCCGGGGGGGGGGGGGGGGGGGGAGAGTCTGCTACTTTAGGTCTCATGTTGTCAGAGCAGCATACGTTTTAGGCCTTAGGAAAGGAGCACCTTAGTTTTCAGGGCTAGAGCCCTAGATTTGTCCACATTACAATGCAAAGCATAACTACTAGGCCACTTGGCTGACACAGGAGGTACTTATTTAAGAGTTTGTTTATAAAGTGGAACACACATGCACAGTACACACCCTTTTTAACTCCCTTTAGAATGGAAACAGAAAAGTCTGATTAAATCATCCAGCTGATGATAATGCAAAACTGCCCCCTACAGTGCATTCCTAAGGATATTGTCTGGTCCAAGTATGAGCAATTCCCACAATGATAACTGTGTTCATTGGTGCTGGTCCTATTGACCTCAGTGTGGCCTAAATCTTCCTTTGCTGGTTCTTATCACTTTCTACTTATTGCAAGCCACCTTCAAGAACATAGTCAATTAGAAGTAGAGTCAAATTTCAGAAAAGGGGTTAATTTTTGACCAGCTTTTACTTTTGAGAAAAAGCATGTTTCAGGAGGAGGAGGGGGAATAGATGAAAGAGGTACAAATATATTCTGGTTTTTGGCCAGCTCTCACCTTAAGTAGTTTCAAGTCTACCATTGTCCCTCCTAACTGTTTAGAGGGTTGACAGTTTAATTGTCCTATTTTTTAAAAATGCATCCCCCTCTCCCTCCTGCACTGTAGCAGTGGAAGAGACTCTCACAATCAAGGAGGTAGCATGGGGGCAATAAAGATAAGGAAATAATGAAGCTGCCACTACTAAAAGCGCGAAGACTTCACATAAGCAGAAATCTGAAAATGAAAGAATCACAGTCCTTCCATTCTAGTGATACCGGTGTTACTTATTACAACAGTAAGTACAAACTGGTCAGAATTGTCAACATTTCCCACATCCATCAATAGCACTGACACCCTTCAGCATCTTGTACTCATATCCCCTTTTCTGTTCTGTTGTCACCCCCACTATCCTGGAAATACAAGAGATGGTGTCACAACCCGTGGCAGAGCACACCATTTCTGGCAGGAAATGAAAATTTAGTTTTGCTGTCTACTGTCTTTTGGTTTCTCCACTCTAAGAAGCAGTAAGATGACAAGTTAGCACCACTGTTATATTTAAAGGTTTCCCCTCTCAAGAGACCTCGTGGAGTAAGAGCCTTCAACTTTTGTTGCAGGAGACCAAATAAACAAACAAATCCTACCTTCACACACTCATGTGGTGCTAGCAGCTTTTGACCACTAGATGGCTGAATTTGAACTAGTGGTTTTCACTGCAGAGGAAGGTAGAGATTTGCACACCTGAGCCTTTCTTCTATTGGGACCAGTGCTATTCCACACATTTATAAGTGATCTGGAAAAAGAGGTAAAAAGAGTGAAGTGGCAAAGTTTGCAGAGGATAGTGAAGGCCAAAATAGACTGTGAAGGGTTGCAAATGGATCCCATGAGGCAACAAAATGGCAAATGGAAGTGAATGTTGCTAAGTCCAAAGTCAGGGGGTGACATGCTCCCACACACTGTCAGTGGGATGGATAAGGGGCCAGCCAGCAGCCAGAGGGGGAGTCTGGTGTCCAAAGCAAGGGTCAGGCCACCTGCACTCACCATCAGCAGCAGGAGAAGTAGAGCATGGAAGCCCCAGCTCATTTTGCTCTCCCAGTGTGCTGCTCTGGGGCAGGGGTGGGACTTCTATTGCATTCACTTGCAGGAAGCAGAGCAGACCAAAGCAAGATGGGGCTGAGTTGCTCCACGTCCCCAACTGCTGCCAGTGAGTGCAGAGAGTGGCCAGACCACCAACCCTTCTAGTACCCTAAGCCCCCTTGTTTGGGGGAAGCAGCAGGGCAGAGGGGCTGAGCAAGGGCCAGGGTGCCGGGGTGCAGAACGGGCAAGGAGAGGCAGGGATGGGGTAGAGTGGGGCTATCCCAGCACTGGGGAGTGGTGGTCATATGGCAGATGGCTCCCTGGGTCCTTCCTCACCAGTTGCCTCTGGCCAAAGTGATGCACACTGGAAACCAATTCCAACTATACATATAAAATGATAGGGTCTAAATTAGCTGTCTCTACTGAAGAAAGATCTTGGAATCATTTTGAATATTTCCATGAAAATATCTGCTCAATGTGCACTAACAGCCAAAAAAGCTAATAGAATGGGAAGAACCCTTGGGAAAGAGGTAAGATAAAAAAATACTATATTACTATATAAATGTACGGTAAGTCCACACCTTGAATACTGTGTGCATTTCTAGTCACCACTTCTCAAATGAGATATGAGGAAAAAAATTAGAGGACGACAACAAAAGTGATTAGCAGCATGCAACAGCTTCTATACAAGGAGACTATCTACATTCGCAGCTTCTTGCACAAGTATGGCCGTTCTTGCGCAAGAATCCGCAGAGCGTCCACATTGCTCGCCCGCTCTTGCACAAGAAGATTTACAGGATGGCGTGGTAAGAGAGGGCTTCTTGCACAAGTGCTATGCTCTTTTTTAACAGGTGTAAGCCCTCTTGCGCAGGAGCTCTTGCGCAAGAGGGCAGTGTGGACGCTGGGCAGGGATTTCTTGTGCAAGAAAGCCCTATGGCTAAAATGGCCATCAGAGCCTTCTTGCGCAAGAGAGTGTCCACATTGCCACTGGCGCTCTTGCGCAAAAGCACAGCTCGCACATGGCAGTGTGGATGTTTTCTTGCGCAAGACCTCTTGCACAAGAACCCTTGCGCATGATGTTCTTGCGCAAGAAGGCACCAGTGTAGACATAGCCGGAGTGATTAAAAATACTGGGATTGTTCAGCTTAAAAAGAGGCAAGGGCTATGACAGAAGTGTGCACAATCATGAGCGTCAAGAAAAAAAATGTTATTTATTCCTTCATATAACATAAGAACCAGGGGTCACTTATCATACCGCAGGTTTAAAGCAACAAAAGGAAGTACTTCTTCACACAATGCACAGTAGGACTCTGGAACTTGTTGCCAGTGGCCGTGGTGGGACCAAAACATATAAACATGGGTTCATAAAATAAATTAATTAAGTCCATCCCTAGCTCTTAACCAAAATGGTCAAGGATACAACCCAAGCCTTTGAGGGCCCCAGAATTTGGGACTGAACCAGTCAAATTCCCCATTTCTGTTCATTGTCTCTGAAGCATCTGGCAGCAACTCTCAGAAGACAGAATGCTGGACTAGATAGATCATTGATGTGACTCAGTATAGTCATTCTTATGTTCGTAGGAAAATCCCCCAACATGTTCTTTGTTAGGTTTAGTGACCAAATTTTATCTGTTCCTGTGTGATCAAGATATTCTCAAAATTGAGAAGTATTTGGATACAAGGGTCCTTTACTTCTTTCTACCCCCTTCTCCCAAACCCACAAACATATGGATTTCAAGTATGGGCATTAGCAAAAAGTTTTTGCCAGACTAATCTTATGCATAACATTCCTTTTACTAAGATTTTTTTTAAAAAAGCATAGCAGCTTGCTACTAAATAACAAAAACTTTATAATCATGGCCCGCCTTTTAAAATCAGCAAAAGTTGACTGGTTGGCAGAAGTTTATACTAACTGCAGTTATTCCAATGTAATACTTATCAGAAGATGCTTTTAGGCTCACATCATCTAATAATTACTGCAGCTGGGTGGTAATTTGAACTCAAGTATTTGCTCAATTTTTCACCAAACAAGAACGTGCCAAGAATAAAATTACATTACTACTGAGTGATTATTGCAAAAGCAAGAACGCTATTGTGCTTTAGAACTTTAAAAGGACTGAAGTGAAGACTACAAGGATAGAAGACTAGAAGCGTCTTGTGTCTGACTTTCTGAAAACAATTTTATCTATTTGTATTAAAAAAAATAGATCAATGTCTAATCACCCACCAGTGACTTAGCTTTTTGTTTAAACTGTTCCTTTTAAAATAAAATCTCTCCACTCTCCCTTCAAAATACAATAAATGAAGTTATAGAAAAAGGCAAAATGGACTGAATCCATACAAAGTGAAATAACTCAAACTTGTTCAAATGGCAGTGAATCTAGCTAGCCACTCATTGCAGAACTCCAAATTTTATGTACTGCATTCCATGGAGACTGGAAGATAAATTCTGCTCACAAAATAGACTTGAAATATCAGGCTGTTTCCTTCTGATGCTTTCTTCTGAGTTGTGAATGGGGACTGTGACCCACAGAGAGGCAGGATAGTCATTTCTGTTCTTTTTTGAGGCAATAGCAATTTCTTTTCAAAGGCAATGCTGCCCTCCTGTGGCCACTTGGGCAAAAAGTAAATCAGATTTAGTTGTTAACAGCTTGGTACATATCATTAAGGAAGGCAAATAGCTACACACTGCTTATTAATATAGGCAGTCCCCAGGTAATATGGATCCGACTTGCATCGGATCCCTACTTACAAACGGGGTGAGGCAACCCCGCACTAGCTGCTTCCCCCCAGCAGACCAGGGAGACGCGGAGCGGCTTTTCTCAGCAGACGCCTCAACTTGAGAATAAAGGACTGAGGGAAGTGAGGTGTGGGAGAATAAAACTGATCTCTGGAGAAATGTTTGGCTAGAGTTTCCCCTACAATATGTACCAGTTCCGACTTACATACAAATTCAACTTAAGAACAAACCTACAGTCCCTATCTTGTACGTAACCCGGGGACTACCTGTACTGACAATTCACATACAGGAAGGACAGTATAGCAAGTAGAAAGCACATTCAAAAGATATGTTTAGAGTGTGGAAAATGTGTTGTTTCCCTAGTTTCATGTACTCCCCAACAAGAGTAATTGGTGTTTAGCTGAGGATAAAGCAATGTAAGTACACCTTTAGGTAACTGGCTTGAATTCAAGCCAATCTTTAGTGACTTGAAGTCATCATTGGATTGCTATTACTACCTGCCACATCTCTGCAGGATAACTACTACATGGCATTATTTCCTCATACTCAATTCCCGATTCACAGTAGTGATTAGACACATAGGCATGTTTTGTGCTAGTTGAATGATAATTGATAACACTTAGTCCCTTAGGAAGCAAGCAATGGCAGGGGGCCTGAAGGAACACATCTCTTAAAACATAGTTTAGTTCTATAAAGTTTTATCTGCTTGGAAAGGAGGTTATTACAGGGCAATCAATGCAGTAAGCAAATTAACAATGAAAAGTGGGTTATGCCTTAACATGGCTGGTTTGTACTGGCTGTACATCATGTAGCAAGAGTGATCACTAATAGAAATGTGCATCTATGATAAATAATCTCTTAATGCCTTTCATTAGAAGGTGGGTAGCGCCAAATATCAACTCAATAAGTTGTACTAAAAGCAGTTCTACAGTACCAAACAGGATCAGCTACTACAAAAAGTTTTATATATAAATCTCTTCCATTGTTCATATCTCGAGAAGCTACATAGGATAGCACTGGCATATTTTCAGTGACAACAGGAAACCACCCCAGTAAATAACTTAAATTAGGTTCTTTGCTTCCTGATGTTCATATTAGTAGGGACCAGGACCAGCTGCACTCAGACACATTGAAAGCTTACTAGCCCCCACCCCCTTCACTAGAAAAGCCTAAGTGTGAGAGGGACACAGATTAGGCAGGAGCAGAACAAGTACTGCTCCAAGAGTGCAATTATTAAAAATACCCACAGAAGTGGTTACAGATCTGCGTTCCCCCTTAAGGAAAAAGGATTAAGTCCTGCTAGGACTCTCCCCACTTCTTTGAACCTTGGGCTGTGTCTACACTGGAGCGATCTCATGCAAAAGTGGCCGCCCTTGCACAAAAACTTGCTGCCTGTCTACACTGGCCGCGTGTTCTTGCACAAGTAAACTGACATTCTAACATAAAATCAGGGCTTCTTGCACCAGAACTCTGACGCTCCCGCTCAGGAATAAGCCATCTTGCACAAGACCTCTTCCAGAAGAGGCCAGTGTAGACTCGCAACATGAATTTCTTGCGCAAGAAAGCCCTATGGTTAAAACGGCCATCAGAGCTTTCTTGCGCAAGAGAAAGTCTACACTGGCATGGATGCTCTTGCGCAAAAGCACATGCCAGTGTAGACACTCTCTTCTGGAAGTTTTTGCAGAACTCTTCCGCAAGAGTTTTTGCGTGAGAATGCGCCAGTGTAGACATAGTCTTGGTGTGTTCACGTGCGAAAACCGAGTAAAAAAAATACTACCATGTAAGAATTCAGTTATATATACCCATCAGAGCATTTTACAAGCACAGACTCCAGGCCAGTGCAGAAAGATGACCTGCTTTTTTCCCTATTCCTCCTTGAAGGCCACATAATATATGGGATTTCCTTTAGAGCAGAGGTGGGGAAACCTATGGCCTGTGGGCTGGATCTGTCCCATTGCTTGATTTTATCTGGCCTGCAGTGTCACGCCGCCCCACCCCCAGTGGGGCTGGAACCCTGAGAGGGAAACCCTGGATCTCAGCACTCCCCCTCCTGCAGGTGAGTGGCCCAGAATTGATTTTGGGTCAGGTGGGGGGGAGGCAGGAGGAGAAGAGGTCAATGGCCCAGGCAAAAAAAAGGTGTCCAAGTCCTGCTTTACAGCTTGTCGACAAAAATGCTCATGGCCCCATAGGAAACTGCTTTGTTCCCTCCCAGGTCCTGATAGCTCAGGTTGCATAATGCTTAAAGACTGACCAAGTTGACACGTTAAAAAATATTAACATTATGGAGAAATGCCAGTTAACATAGATCCTAGAGTGCAGGCAACAGCACAGAGCAAATTATACTTTCAAGCAACAAACCACAGTATCACATTCAGTATTTTAATTTATAACTTTAAAATTAACATGTTCTTTTTCATAGCTATAGCATGTGAAAGAGAAGATCAAACTTGAAATTTGAAGGGGGTTTTGAAACATACAGCAAGTGATTGTATCAAAGTTTCAGTGGGAAAGAATAGCAGTTTATGCATCTGCTTTTGCTACAGGAAAAATTATACATTTCATTAAGGCAAAGTCTACTCTACACCCCATATCCTGACCTTCCCCTCTCCTGGCCACCAGCTTTCAAACAAAGAGAGATACTTTTCAAGGGGAAAAGCCAGACAGTAAGTGATCATATGCATCCTCAAATCATAAGCTTAAATAGTTTGCTTATATGGACTGGACAGTACACATTCTTTTGGAGGACTACAAAGCTATAGACCAGGTACAAAGGATATATAAGTCACAATCATATCAGCACTTTGGGTACGTCTAGACTACCGCGTTTTGTCGACGGAAGTTTTGTCGACAGATACTGTCGACAAAGAGCGTCCAGACACATTGAGTTCTGTCGACGAAGCAAGCTGCTTTGTCGACAGAACTCCGTAGTCTGGACGCAATGTTACAGGTAATAACACCTTCTGTCGACAGAGTTCTGTCGACAGAAGGTGTTATGCCTCATAAAATGAGGTATACCAGCGTCGACAAAACTGCTGAGTTCAGTCGACGTTATGTCGACAGAACTCAGCGGTACTGTAGACGCTGATATAGTTTTGTCGACAAAAGTCCACTTTTGTCGACAAAACTAGGTAGTCTAGACACACCCCTAGAGAGTAGATTTAAAACCATAAGTTACCCCTGGACTTTTCATAGAATGTTGCAATATTGAAGGAAGTCAATTGGAATTAGTTTTAAAGATATTAGAAGTTGTTGCACTTGTTATCCCTACCCATGTTTGTGATTTTACAGCTATGTTTTCCTATTTTTAAATCTTGACCTCCACTCAAACACTGTAGGAACAAGCAACGTAAATACTGGCAACAAAATGCTGTCAAATATTATCAACTAGTCAGTAGAAGACTGACAGAAGTTGTTGCTATTCCAGTTAAATGAGTCCTCAGACCTCATAAAGGGAAAATTTACTACGCATACAAAATTTCAATCATCTTCTGAACAATGGGAAAAGAGTGCAAATCTTGTCTCTTGATCTGACATGTGAACATCTGTAGCCTGATTATATACCTGTACACACATTAGCATGGAATCATTTAATCAATAGATATTTCAGGTTATCCGTAACTATTTTAGGTTTATTTTAACTGTAGCAACCATGAGCAATGTGTGTTTTAGATAAGTCACTCCAGAACATACATTTCAGACATCATAATCAAACTCTTAAACTGAGAATCTTCAGGCTATAGTAGTATCTTGGATTTATTACATGCAGGAAGTTGATTGACAAAAACAATAGAAAATTAGAATAGTTTTAGCTTCTAGCTTTTGTTAACTGAAATAAAAACTGACAAAAAGGAGCAGCTATGAAGTCATACAATTTGATGTCCATATTCAGAACTGCTTGCCTTCTCAGCATATTTTTTGGTAAGACAAGACTTTGTTTACAAAAAGAGCTATACTTTCAAAAATGCAAACATTCCCTTTCTTCCAACTAAGAAGCCAAGAAAAGCTTATTCAGAACAGATGTTAATGACAGAATTTTAAAGGGGTTTATTGCACACTTGATATATGTTGGTATCAACAGGGGAATTTTAGTGCAGTTGGATGGATTCTGTGACAATGAACTGTAGTAACCAGAAGCAGTAATGGTTAAAAAAAATCCCCCAAAAAAACCCACAAAACTTTATTCAACTGGAAGCATGAACCTTCAGAATACCTACAATTCCTCACCTGTATCCTGGTTCTATGCTGCTAAAGATTTTAGGAAGTTATGGTTTTTAAGCACATGTATGTGCATTGGGAGACTTCACTGTCTAACTGTAAATGATCAGACAAAAATAACCTTTCTTCCCCATTCATAACCTAAGAGCAATACATTAATTCTCACAGAATAAGCCACCTTGAATTCTTAGAAGTAAACAAAAGAAAGCATGAATGCAGGATTTTAAAATCATGCTTCTCACATTTGTAGTTTAAATTTAAAACTCTTTTCCAGACAACTGTCTTCTCTCAAGGAAATAGATAAATTACAACTATATTTATTTTAAAGAAAGTCACAAACTTGGACAATCTGAATCATAACAAACACTAGAGAGGGGTAGGAAATCAGGTCTTTCAGAAAAGACTGACTTTCTGGAAATTGTGCACAACTAGGTTTTGATTGTATAATTCTTACTCTTATGAAAAGCTCCACTGATCTCAATGAAAGTATTAATTTGAGTAAGCAATGAAGAACTGGGACCAAAGGCTGTGTCTAAACTACACCCTTCTGTTGGCAAAGGGATGTAAATTAGACACATCAAATGTGCAAATGAAGCTGGGATTTAAATATCCCGTGCTTCATTTGCATAATGGAAGCCGCTGCTTTTTTCTGAAACCAGGTTTTTTGAAAAAAACCCGCAGTTTAGACGGGGCATTTTCAACAGAAATACCCCATTTCGAAAGATTGTGTACTCCTCAAAAAAGTGGGCATTTCGAAACGGGGCATTTCTATCGAAAATGCCCCATCTAAACTGCAGGCTTTTTTGAAAAAGCCACATTTTGGAAAAAAGTGGTGGCTGCCATTGTGCAAATGAAGCACAGGATATTTAAATCTCAGCTTCATTTACACTTTCAATGTGTCTAATTTACATCCCTCTGCAGACAGAGGGGTGTAGTTTAGACACACCTAACAAGTCTAGAAGATTTGCTGTCTATCACTTGCCTAAAATATATTTGTTTTTAACATCTTATAAAGTGCACTTGAGTTAATTAGATTTAAAAAAACAAACAGCATAGCTTTAAAAACAAATATACAAAGCCATTTCACATCCTATACCAGTAACAGTGTGTATGAACTTTAAAATGCCCCATTGCATTTTACAATTAAGTACCTGAATACTTACAGCTCCCTCATCAGTAGATGAATGTAGCTTAAGAAAGGCAGTAAATATAGCTGTCCACTCCACAAACTTACTGATGTTAACTATTGCAGACAGGAAGAAGCAGGAGCCTAAATTCAGGTTTTCCTAGGGAGTAACTAAATCAGTTCCCCACCCCCACACGCCCTCTGTGCCCACCAAATGGGAGTCAATTTCTTAAAATCCAGCCAGTCGTTTGGAATCCTAAATGTATATGAAGAATGTTTAGAAAAAGATCCACATTTTATATTTAAAATATAAAACTAAATATATTTACATCTCAATAAGATCTGACTAATCAGTTTCAGGACCATTTTGCACTTACTACTACATGAGAAAGCATGAAATTATGTTCATTTTTTTATTTAACTATATATTTGAATAGCAGCTTTTATCTCCTAGCCCCTTCTTAAGCTTTGATGTTCTGCAGCTCTCCTTATCTATTGCTTATTATGCATCAGTAATAACCTTTGTGTGGCTCTCAGTGTGTCCACACAGGATTTTATCTTTGTATCAGTGCCAGACTGGCACATTTATATATCTGCATCAGTTTCCACAGATGCAGAACAGGCATGTACATATAGCACATGTCTGAAGGAAGATTCCCTCCCTTTCTATAAATATTCAGTCTAAAAATCTACAGAAATGTTGTTGTTTTTTTATTTTCCACTACCAAAAGCAGGACCCATATGTACAAAAGGCAAACATTTACATGTCATTTACATGTCAACCCTCCAAACAACCAATTATTAATCACTCTAAAGCAATGGAGTGCCAGATCTCCATAGAAATTCAGAATAACCAACATCTTCACTTATGGACCATTTAATTCATTCCTCTATCTTAAATATAGCAGGTTTGAATCTTTGTTTTGTATGCTAACGGGTAAATGTCTCAAGTACCAGAACTTCAGATCGCTCACTAGGAATTCATTTCAGCGATGGTACCTGCTCCCCAGCTGCCAGATTCTAAGCAAAAGTTGCCAAGTGATAGCTGAGTAATCAGTGCCAACACCTTCAAAGTAAAGAATCTGAAGTCTTCCTCTGTCCTTCCACATTCTGATCTGAATTTGTAAATGTCCAGTGCAAACACCATCTCATGAAACTGTATGGATTACTTAGTGTTACATCAGTATTTGAGACATTTAGCTTGTGAACTGTTCCCAACACACATAAAATGACTGCAATGCGTAAGTGAACAAGAGCGGTTTACATCAGTGTGAACAGAAACAGCTCCCTTCAGGCATGCTCTGATGAAGAAAAAGCATGGAGCAAACATATAAATCTTTGCTAAAACCTGAAGTGAAAAATTATTGCCCCTGTGATGCACCTTGTATAGATTTCAACTCTTTGCACATCTAGGAAAGACAGGATTTAAATACCTTTCTTTTCTACCTAGTATTGATGAGCAAATGTGTTCTATTATTCATAAGGCAATATTCAGTTTTAAAGAGAACTCCAAAGCATGAACTGAAATTCTTCTAAGTCAGATCCTTATTGCCTGCTCTTCAGTTATCAATCTTCCTGAAGTTCCAAGATAGGATTTTATCCTCTCCAGTCACACAAAAACTGCCTTCTCTCATCTGCATTTTTCAGATGAGACAGCCTCTTCTTAGACTGGGCATTTTTAAATTAACATCTATACTAAATAGCAGGATAAAATAAAATTCAATAGCTGGACTTCTGTATCTTTTGAGCAACCGACTCTTTGTGTATCTCATTCTTAGAAATGATGAATGAATGCTTCAGCTCCCCGGCTTTATCCCATAGGCTGCTTTTTTACAGTAGGCAATATCTATAAATTAGAGATAAAGCCCATAAATTAAACAGCAGCATTTTTTTAAAAAAAGACTTCCAGTTTCGTGTTGTGCAGTCTCTTTTGATCCCCATCACTGAGGGGGAAAGGTGAGAATCATCCAGCTGATAACGAAGTAGAAGAGGAAGATGGGGTAAACAACAAGAGCTTTGCGATTTGGAGGCTGGCTGTCGGCCAGAAAGGCTGTGGATGCTGGTGACAAAGAAAAAATACAGACTTGAAATGTGCACAAAACAAAATTAACACATTTTTCAAACTCAATCAGAAGCCAGTAAATGCTGCTAATTTAGGGTCCAGTGTACATTTAAAGGTGAAGGGAAAAAGCTATAACAACATGAAGACTCCCACATTTTCTGCCCCAGCATGGCTATGATCATGCGCTGAGATGTGGGGAAGAGAAAACACCCTTTCTCCGCAAACGTTGGGAGCAACGTTTCCACAAAACCTCACCAACTTGGGGAACCCAAACCATGATCTCTTCCTCACCCATGCTACCAGCAGACTACTAGGCAGGCCCACCTTTCTTAACAGCAAAAGTACAAGTTTTAATTCCTTTGCATCCATAATACAATTCTGTTGCTAAAACTTTCTTACCTAGGGTTGACCAGGCAAACATTGCCATCACAACAACAAGTCGCACAATGAAGATGACAGTCCCTGAGCCTGCTAGTAGTACTAGCCTGCACACGAGCATAGCCACTGTCAGAGGGAGGACACAGTACCCCAGGACACAAAGGCTCTGAAAAAAAGATCTGGAGGGGAGGGGTGGGGGGAGGAGGGACATGGAGGAAGATAAGGAAGTTGTGTCAGAGTAACACAAATATTATCCACACACTGGAGCAATTCCATTGCTATTTTTCACATGTATACTCACATGGTTCCTCCAAGCAGTTTTGAGTTGAGTGTAATGACAACTGCTCCGAACCAGATGATCACAAAGACCTCAGCAAACTGGGGGCCTCCATCATCTTTACTGTCTGCTGACCCTCCCTGAAGCATCCTGAGGCAGAAAAAAACAGCAAAATACTAGATGAACATAGAGCAGTAACTTGGTTTCATGTTTTATTTTTATCGTCTGTATTAAGCCTAAGAGATGATTCTCAGGTAGCTTGAAGCACATTTCTCTTTGAGTAGATAGCTGATCAGATAGGTATAGAAGAGAGAGGATGACAACTTCTGCCCCACGGTATTTATAGTGCAAGTTAGACAGACAAAAGGTGCTTCAGTAATACAGTAATGGGAGCTATGTCACAGTGGTTGGTCAAATGAAGGTCATCTTAATGAGATATGGAGGATTTGTTTATTTTTAAACAATATGGATGCAATGCTCACTTTGAGAGATCAATAAGGCAATGAGTTAGTCACAGAGGTCATAGCAGTCATGGACTTTATGACTTTACTGGACCTCTGTGACTTCTAATACTTCAGGAGGTGAGGCAGAACTGTGCATCCCTACCCTACCCCTGCTGGTTGGAACCAGGACCCTGCAGTCACAGCCCTGTGATTTCTGCTGAGAATTGCAGCTAGAGCCCATGAGACCCAGCTTCATGGCATCCTGGGCTTGGAATGTCAATCATACTCCCTCCTGCCCCCATGGAACTTCATCACCCCCCAGTTAATTTTTAGTAAAGTCATAGACGGGTCTCAGGCTCCATGAATGTTTGTTGATTGACCAGAGCCTATTTGGGACCTTTACTAAAAACAACCATGATAAAGTCTTATCCTTAATTAACAGACACATTTAGAAGGTTTTGAATGAGACAGGACAACACATGACTGACGCACAAACCTAAGAAAAGTCAGAAGGGCAGCATGTAAGAAGTTATGAATGAAGTAGTAATAGACTATGTCCCATAGATCAACAACCACTTTTCAAAGGCGGATTTTATTCCCATTTAACGAGAAACAATGAGTCAGCAGAGTTACAAGCAACAGAACTAAAGTCTTCCAATTTGGAGCTCTGAGTTCTATCCACTGAACCACAATATGACTGAAGTGGAAGCTTGGACAGATGAAACAAACAAATGTGACCTAAGTGAAAGGTAGCCCATTTAAAAAAAAAAAAAAATCACATATCTAAAACATTTTACTTACAACTGTCTCATGCAATACCAAGATTACTACAACTGAAAGATGAGAAAAATTTGTTCTTTTGCCCCTCAGTTTCTTTACTTTGTGCAGATGACAGTACTTTGTGTCTAATCAATTTCCCCCTTTTGTTGATGTAGACCCTTCACCTTTCACTTTTTTTTTTTTTTTAATAAGAAAGCACAACTGTAAAAGAAATGGTCAAGGAGATTCAGGAACAGATGTAGCTAGAGTACTGGAAATGAGGTTCACAAAGGTTTGTTCTGGCATTGTAAGGGTGCCTTAGTGTAAACCTTATTACTTTAGTATCCAAATACCTCACAATGCTAATGTACTTATCCTCACAACATTCCTGCAAAGTAGTGAACTGCTATTAACGATCTTCCAGGTGGCAAAATGAGACAGAGGCTAAGTGACATGCCCAAGGTCACATGAGTAAAGCAAAGAACTGAACTTGGAATTAAAGATAAAAGGAAAGGTCAGAGACAAAGACAGGTAACCATCATCATTTTGGCTGTAACCCGGCACTTCTGAAAAACCTGTAGGGTCTGAGTCTGCATAATGCCATTTACTATATTTGTAAAGGGCCTATCATAAGGGAGTTCTAAAGTGGTTGAGGCTTCTCAGTTCCACTGCAAATATAAATACATGTTGCACCTCCCTAAACCGGGACGGACTCTGATCAAGAGAACTCCAGTGCAGGAGGGCCAGTGCCTGAGAGCCCTACAAAAGATGAGGCTTGTAGTAGCAGGGCCAGGGCCTCAGCAACCCTGCAGTGGTAGCGGGGCAGGGGCAGCCTGGCAACCCAGCTGTGGCCAGGGCAGCCTGTGGGTGCCAGTCCAGCAGCGGGGTTGTGCTGCAGCAGCCCGAGCGGGGTAGTGTACTGGCCTGGCAGTGAGGACAGAGCTGCAGCAACCAGGCTGTGGCAGATCAGCAGGGGAAGCCCATCTGGGGCAGCAGCAATCCAGCTGCATCAGCAGCCTGATTGGAACCACATGCCGGCCAAGCAGCAAAGTTGGAACAGCAGCAGTGGGGTCAGGGCTGCGTGTTCCCATGTCGGCAGTGGGGCTGGGACACCTGTATTGCCCAGCTGGCAGCGGGGCTGAAGGAACGGCAGGCTGAGGGGGCTGGTGGCAGGGGACTTTCCTTAGTCCAGCAAACTCCCTCATGCAGGACTGCTCAGGTCCCGAGGGTGCCAGACCAGTGAGGTCCAACCTGTAGTAGCGTTAAAACTACTTTCAGTATTACTAGATGTCAAAGTAGTTGTTGCTTTTTCAACATAGTTATAATCTGGGAGAGAATAAACTGAAGATACCTGGTAATTTAACAAACAGAACTAAAAGTATGCCTTCAGATCAGTTAAAAGTAACTTCTTGGGGGTAAATTAATCCCTATCTTATTGGAATGAGGAAACTAGTAGTATTGTGAACACCAATTTCTGTAGTACTTTCCCTGTGCACTACACAATAGTGCAGCAGAACCCAGAGAGCCTAATCCGGATTGGAGCCGCAATGTATTGTAAGCCTAGCATGTACATAGTCCATGCCCTGAAAAATTACAGCCAAGATGACAAGTTAAATGGATAAACACAAAGACACATGATTTTTTTTATGTATACGCACATTTTACTATAGGTAAAAAAATCATTAACCTCATGATGGATTTGCTGGGCTCCCCCTCCTCCCCTCCAACACTGATCATTTTAAAGGAGGAAACAGTCGATAGCTATAGCTTCCAGACCATAAGTACAATTCACAGATGACTGAGATTGTGTATGTAAAAGAAAAAAATATATATAAACTAGTTTCTTAGAATAGTATCCAACAGTTAAGTCTTTCACAGCAATGAATTGATGGTCCACAAGAGGGATGTTAACAGAATTTTGACTAGTCGATTCCCCTCCGCCCCCCGCTGCCTATGAGATAGAGGCAGCAAAGGAGAGGGGAGGGTACTTCAAAGTGGCAGCACCTTGAAACCCAAAGGCGGCCGCTGCATAGCTGATCCGTAGAACGCTGCACATTTGAAATGCCCCCGCGCATTTCAAAGGGGCAGCTGCTGTGGTGCCCAGGATCAGCTGGGGACTCCCAGCTGACTCTGGGTTCCACACGGCATTTCCCCAGAATCCGGGATCAGCTGTGGAGTCCCCAGCTGAGGACTCTCATGCATTTCAAAGCAGGCGCGCAGTGTGCAGCCCGGAGTCAGCGCGACTTCCCACTGGCTCTGGGCTGTACACAGAGTTTTGCATTCCTCCTCTGAAATGTAGAAGAACCCTTGCTGGGGAAGTGCCTATCAACTAGTGGATGGAAATTCTGTCGACTAGTCAATTAACTGCATTTTAACACCCTTAGTCCATTAGTTCAGGATGTTATTTTATCCAGAAGAGCCAAAGCCATGCTTGCTTGTCTTTTCATATCCCCATACAGATTCAAAACAGACTGCCTGCAGGATTTATAACTTCATCATTTTGTTTGCACCTTTCACAACCTTATTCGGATATATAAACTTGCCCACATTTTAGCAGTCAAAAGAAGTGATTAAGGGTTTAGTTCTTCGCAATGATGCAGCAAATTAAAAACAACAATTTAGTAGAATTTCAGGACTGTAAGTTTGCTTTGGAAGCCGTTGTATTTTGAAGTGACAAATAGGTAATAAACAGTTAGTCCAGAGTTCATATCACTATGGATGAGCAACAAAACTTTCATTTTTCTTTCTGCATAACACATATGAAATGCATAACATTTAGCCCAAAGAATACTTGCTATATACACTAAAAATCAAGAATTACCAAGACCTTTGTAGCTTCCAATCACATTTATCCCCAATACTACAGGACCAGAAAGGAATTACAGGCAGTCCCCGGGTTACGTACAAGATAGGGACTGTAGGTTTGTTCTTAAGTTGAATTTGTATGTAAGTCGGAACTGGTACATATTGTAGGGGAAACTCTAGCCAAACATTTCTCCAGAGCTCAGTTTTATTCTCCCACACCTCACTTCCCTCAGTCCTTTATTCTCAAGGTGAGGTGTCTGCTGAGAAAAGCCGCTCCGCGTCTCCCTGGTCTGCTGGGGGCGGCGCTAGCTTCGCGTCTCCCTGGTCTGCTGGGGGCGGCGCTAGCTTCGCGTCTCCCTGGTCTGCTGGGGGGTAGCAGCTAGTGCAGGGTTGCCTCACCCCGTTTGTAAGTAGGGATCTGATGTAAGTCGGATCCATGTAACCCGGGGACTGCCTGTACCTACATGTATCCTAAAATCCAAAGTTTAAGGTTTTAGAGAGTCCATTATTCATAGGTTTCAACATTAATATCTGCATCACACCAACCTAAGCACTACACTAACCTGACCATGACATATCTGAAATCCCCTTTATTATTTGCACATAAGAAAGATGACAGGTACTTACAGTGCAAGTGACACACACAGCACCAAAGGACCCCAAAGATCCCCTGAAGTAAGGGAAAAAAGCAGCAAGACATCAGATAATGATTTTCAGAACAGTGTCTCTCTAGCATAAAAGAGTATTAAACAACTCAGTGTATTCTCTTTCCAGTTCCCAATACCATAACTACCATAGCAACACCTGGTACTATATACTAAATATAAAGATGCATACAAATTAAAAATGTCTAGACTCATTCTGATAAACAGTTCACTTCAAATACATGCCAATGTTGTTCTCTCTCTTCATACAACAGCCTCATTTGCTTGTGTTATTCTACATCTTGCAGAATAAAAACCCATATAGCTATTTTATTCTCCAAATATTTCATTAAAGCAAAGACTTTATCCAACGCTTGCAGTATCTTTTAGGAATATTTGTCTTGTAATGTTTGTCTCCGCAAGATTTTTTAAATCTGATACATACAGTCTCTGAGGAGTGCGCTGCTCTTTTTGGGATACATGACATGCACAAATTTCTTTCCAACTGCCTTTAGGTCTCGCATCTGAAACACATAAATGACAACATTTATAGCACACGATTTCACAGGTACTGAAACATTAATAAAAGGAAGGAGAAAATACTTTTGCAAGCTATGAATCATTACGTAGCACTGGTATTAAATCAAGAGATATTTGGTCAGATGTTTCTATATCATACCTTAACAGTATAAAAATTAGATTCAAATCAACTCAGAGCTGGATAATGAGTCTAAATGCATGAAGTTCACTAGATTCCTCTTTATATCCAGCTAATAATGTTATTTGCTTGCTACTCCAAGAAGAGATTTTATTGTCTGGCTAATTCCCCATCCCTGCTTGATGCCCTGACAACTACAAAAGTTTTCAGTGGTTCACAGTGAACAAGTTTCAGGATTTTTATCACAACCAATTACAAGGCGAGCAAACCATCTAACATTCCAAGAGATCAGCAAAATTCCATGTATTACCACAGACACAGTAATGCAGTTGTTTTTAGACCCCATAAAATGTCAAATGGAGGTGTGGACCCCTTTGGAAATCTGAGGCATAGTTGGCAAACTTGCATGAGACTACAGATAACAGATTCAAAAGCACTGAAGTAAGGGATATAAACTCACAATAGTATCCTTAACAGGCTCATCCAATGTGGAGTAATCTTCATCAGGGGAATGAGATCCAACAGGAACTGTGATCTCCCCTTCCACTGGAATATCTTCTGATATTGACACATCTGAAAGACCTGCAAACTACACATTTAATTTATTTTTATAATACAGAAATAGCTTCATGTTTTCCTAGGGCTTTTTCTGCAGACTATTTAAATAAATGAATTTGTATTCGAGTAGTAGTCTCCCTAGTCCAAACAATTCACTCACAACTAAGAGACAAGCTGTTACGTCTGAGCAGAAGAGATAATACATACAAAGGTTATTTCATTTTCCTTGTCAGTAACCTCTAAGATCCTCCCTCCCCTATTACCATATGACTCATGTTTGTACTTATTTACATTGCAAGCTCCCTGGGTCAGGCTACAAGACTTGTCTGTGGTCTGTAAAGATGTGCGCACACTGATGCTGCTACATTAAGTTTATAATGGCAACTACAATGCCACATCCTTAGTATACCATGAATGGAAAATCCACTTTGAAGTGAGCAATTTATTCAGAACCCCATATAAATTAGACATAATGAAGTTTATGTGGCGTGTACCTCTTGAAGGCTAAGATCACGTGTTTCTCCCCCACTGATTACTGGGATTTTTACACCTATTGTTGAGTGATGCAATTAAATAATGAATAGCTTGGTGTGCTGAAGGGAATCCTGCTCAGGAAGGTTTACCACGTGACAGAGGAGAGAATGGGTTTCTCAAACAATACTGCTGCTGTGCTTGACTCTAGCATGGGGGGGGCAGCCACGCCTCCCCCCTCGTCCCCGCTCTTTTCACGTGTTTGTAACTCGGAGACAGTTGCACTGATGAAGCAACGGCCGGGAAGGGGCTTCCTCAAGGTCTCCCAGAATGTTAGCGGCAGAGATGGGAACCAACCTGCCCTGGTCGAGCCGCCTCTTCTCCCCAGTCAAGGGCAACCCCCCGGAACCCACGAGCCTCCCACGGCCTCTGGGCCCTTCCCCAGTCCAACCGCTGAGCCGGCCCCCTCCCCCAAGCCACGAAGAGAACCCAGGCGTCCGAGCGCGCTCCGTGTCCTGCTCCGCCCCCCACCCAGGCGTAGCGGCGCTGGGTCTCCCCCGATACCTCCCACCGCCGGCAGGCACCGGGGTCCCCCGACCCCTTCCTCACCAAGGGTTTGGCGGTTCCCCCAGCCCTGCTCTCCTCCGCCTCCGCCATCTTGGCCCCGCCCCCCCGGCTGAGGCGACGTGGAGACGGATCCAGCGCCTCATCGCTCCGCGCAGCGCGCGTCGAGATTGCGTCAGCCGTCCGAGTAGCCGTGGCAACGCCAGAGCCCGCCCCTGGAGATAGCTGGGCTGACAGCCCAGATTTAAAGGGGCAGCGCACAGCCTCAGCAGGGGGCGTTCCCAGTCTCCAGTGTCTGGCAAAACACACGCACGCACCAGATGTGCGTGTCCAAACAGCTGCCTTAGGGGAGCTGCGTGTAGGGGGGCTATGACAGGTCCATCTAGCCCAGCGTCCCGTCTTCAGACAGTGGCCAATGCCAGGTGCCCCAAAGGGAGTGAACAGAGAAGGTAATGGTGAAGTAATGGATCCCCTCTTGCCCATTCATAGATGGCTAGTGTTCCATTCCTGCCCATCCTGGCTAATAGTCAGTGATGGGCTTGTCCTCCATGAGTTTATCTAGCCCTTTTTTTAAACCTGTTACAGTCTTGGCATTCACAAAATCCTCTGGCAAGGAGTTCCACAGGTTGACTGTGTGTTGTGTGAAGAAATACATCATGTGGTTTGTTTTAAACCCACTACCTATTAATTTCATTTAGTGACTCCTAGTTCTTGTTTTATGGGAAGGAGTAAATAACTCTTCCTTATTCACTTTCTTCACAACAGTCATGATTTTATAGACCTCAGTCAGATCCCCTTTTAGTCATCTCTTTTCCCAGTCTTATTAATTTCTACTTGTATGGCAGCCGTTCCACACCTCTAATAATTTTTGTTGTCTTTTTCTGAACTTTTTACAGTGCCAAAAAATCTTTTTTAAGATGAGGCAACCACATCTGCATGCAGTATTCAAAATGTGGGCATACCATGGATTTACAAGAAGCAATAAGATATTCAATGTCTTATTCTCTAACCCTTTAATGACTCCTAACATTCTGTTTGTTTGTTTTTTTGACAGCTTCTGCCCACAGAGTGGATGTTTTCAGGGGACTATCTTCAATGACTTCAAGGTCTCTCTATTGAGTGGTAACAGCTAATTTAGTCCACATCATTTTATATGTATAATTGGGATTACGTTTTCCAATATGCATTACTTTGCATTTATCAACATTAAAATTCATCTGTCATTTTGTTGCCCAGTCACCTGGTTTTGTGAGATCTTTTTGAAGCTCTTCATGGTCTGCTTTAGACTTAGCTATCTTAAGCAGTTTTGTATAGCAGATCAGTACTGAATTGACATCAGCAGAGTTTGTGGAAGAAGGCCTTGTACGTTGCTTGGCTAAAATCCATACTATCTGTCATCCCTTAGTGTCAGCTTCAATAAACTGTGGTACAGTTTTGAAATAGATGTTATTAACCAGTTTCCTTCCTATTTTAGTAGTGGCATAACAATTAGAAGAGGAACCTTCCTGTTTAACATGTAAACAAACATTTTTCCACATTACTGTAGTGTAAAGGGTGTTTGTTTGAAGAATGCATAGACAAAAGATGATGAAAACACCGACATTTTGACCTTCAGATAAGACTCTATGGCCAATATGTTAACTGATCATCTTCTCTTGTTAATATAACCTGAAAATATTAAAGAATTGTGCAGGTCAATAAGGGAGATATTATTAAGCTTCTTTAATAGTACTGAATTACATTCAGAAGCTAATATGATTTTACTCTTCTTTTCTGTTCAGAGTATGTTGCTGGCAAAAATAAGGAATATTTAGTTTTACTAATCAGAGGTTGGACTTCCCTGGTCTGACATCCTTGGGACCTGACCAGTCCCAAATGAGGAAATTTGCTGGACCAGGGGATGTGGAAGTGGAAGACAGTATAGGGGACAGTGATCATGAAATAATAGAGTTCATGATCTTAAGGAAAGGTAGAAGGGAGACCAGCACAATTGAGGTAATGGATTTCAGGAAGGCAGATTTTGATAAGCTCAGAGAACTTGTAGGTAAGGTCCCATGGGAAGCAAGACTGAAGGGAAAAACAACTGAGGAGAGTTGGAAGTATTTCAAAGGGACGTTGTTAAGGGCCCAAAAGCAAACAATTCCGCTGTGTAGGAAAGATAGAAAATATGGCAAAAGACCAGCTTGGCTTAACAAGGAGATCTTGCATGATCTCAAAATAAAAAAGGAGTCTCATAAAAAATGGAAACTAGGACAAATAACAAAGGATGAATATAGGCAAGCAACACGGGAATGCAGGGGCAAGATTAGAAAGGCAAAGGCACAAAATGAGATCAAACTAGCTACAGGCATAAAGGGAAACAAGAAGACCTTTTATAAATACAGGCAGTCCCCTGGTTATGTACAAGATAGGGACTGTAGGTTTGTTCTTAAGTTGAATCTGTATGTAAGTCGGAACTGGCGTCCAGATTCAGCCACTGCTGAAACTGACAGCCAGTTCTGACTTACATGCAGATTCAACTTAAGAACCTCAAGGTCCCAAAGTCAGCTGCTGCTGAAACTGATCAGCAGCTGATTCCAGGAAGCCTGGGGCAGAGCAACCCTGCCTCGGGCTTCCTGTACTCAGCACTGGTCAGTTTCAGCAGCGGCTGACGTGGGGACGCCTGGGGCAGAGCAGCTGGGGTGCTGCTGGGTTGCTCCAGTAGCACGGCTCCTCGGCGCTACTGGACCAACCCAGCAGCACCCCAGCTGCTCTGCCCCAGGCATCCTGATTCAGCCGCTGCTGAAACTGACCAGCAGCGGCTGAATCAGGACGCCTCAGGCAGAGCAGCTGGGGTGCTGCCGGGTTGGTCCAGTAGTGCCCAGAGCGGCGCTGCAGGACCAACCGGCAGCACCCCAGCTGCTCTGCCCCAGCGTCCACAACAAAAGCCTGGTCTGCGGGGGGGGGGCACACTAGCTGCGCCCCCCCACCCCAGCAGACCAGGGACACAGGGAGCGAAGCCGCAGCGGCAGCGGGGTGCCGTGCCTCTGAGGCTTTGCTCTGGCGGTCTCCAGCAGACCAGGGGCACCGGGAGCAGCTTTTCTCACCCCGGAGCTCAAGGTGGCGGATCGCTGCCTGCGAGCTCCGGGGCAAGAAAGCCCCGTTTGTAAGTGCGGATCCGACATAAGTCGGATCCTCGTAAGTCGGGGACTGCCTGTGCATTAAAAGCAAGAGGAAGACCAAGGACAGGGTAGGCCCACTGCTTAGTGAGGAGGGAGAAACAGTAACAGGAAACTTGGAAATGGCAGAGATGCTCAATGACTTCTTTGTTTCGGTCTTCACCGAGAAGTCTGGAGGTGTGCCTAACGTAGTGAATACAAGCAGAAAGAGGGTAAGTTTAGAAGATAGGATACACAAAGAACAAGTTAAAAATCACTTAGGAAAGTTAGATGTCATGATGAAATGCATCCCAGGATACTCAAGGAGCTGATAGAGGAGGTATCTGAGCCTTTAGCTATGATCTTTGAAAAATCATGGCAGACAGGGGAGATTCCAGAAGACTGGAAAAGGGCAAATATTGTGCCCATCTATAAAAAGGGGAATAAGAACAACCCAGGAAACTACAGACCAGTCAGTTTAACGTCTGTCCCAGGGAAGATAATGGAGCAGGTAATTAAGGAAATCATATACAAACACTTGGAAGGTAATAAAGTGATAGGGAATAGCCAGCATGGGTTTGTGAAGAACAAGTCATGCCAAACTAATCTGATAGCTTTCTTTGATAGGATAACGAGCCTTGTGGATAAGGGAGAAGCGGTGGATGTCATATACCTATACTTTAGTAAGGCATTTGATGCGGTCTCGCATGATGTTCTTGTTGATAGACTAGGCAAATGTAACTTAGATGGGGCCACGATAGGGTGGGTGCATAATTGGCTGGATAACCATAGTCAGAGAGTTGTTGTTAACGGTGCTAAATCCTGCTGGAAAGGGATAACAAGTGGAGTTCCGCAGGGGTCTGTTTTGGGACCCGTACTGTTCAATATCTTCATCAATGATGTGGATATTGGGATAGAGAGTACGCTTATTGGGTTTGCAGATGATGCCAAGCTGGGTGAGGTTGCGGCTTCTTTGGAGGATAGGGACATAATTCAAAATGACCTTAGCAAGTTAGAGAAATGGTCAGCGGTAAACAGGATGAGGTTTGGTAGAGAGAAATGCAAAGTGCTCCACTTAGGAAGGAACAATCAGTTCCATACATACAAGATGGGAAGCGACTGTCTAGGAAGAAGCATGGCGGAAAGGGATCTAGGGGTCATAGTGGACAACAAGTTGAATGTGAGTCAACAGTGTGATGCTGTTGCAAAAAAAAGTAAATATGATTCTAGGTTGTATCAACAGGTGTGTTGTAAGCAAAACTCGTGAAGTCATTCTGCCGCTCTACTCTGCACTAGTTAGGCCTCAGCTGGAGTACTGTGTCCAGTTCTGGGCGCCACATTTCAAGAAAGATGTGGAGAAATTGGAAAGGGTACAGAGAAGAGCGACAAGAATGATTAAAGGTTTAGAGAACATGACCTATGAAGCCAGGCTCCATGAACTGGGCTTGTTTAGTTTGGAAAAAAGAAGATTAAGGGGGGACATGATAGCGGTTTTCAAATATCTAAAAGGGTGTCACAAGGAGGAAGGAGAAAATTTGTTCCTCTTGGTTACTGAGGACAGGACAAGGAGTAATGGGCTTAAAGTGCAGCAAGGGAGGTTTAGATTGGACATTAGGAAAAAATTCCTAACTGTCAGGGTGGTCAAATCTTGGAATAAATTGCCAAGGGAGGTGGTGGAATCTCCCTCTCTGGAGATATTATAAACAGGTTAGATAGACATCTGTCAGGGATGGTGTAGACGGAGCTTGGTCCTGCCTTGAGGGCGGGGGGCTGGACTCGATGACCTCTTGAGGTCCCTTCCAGTCCTATGATTCTATGATTCTATGTCCCTTGCCACCAGCCCCAAACCTGCCACTTCTCTGCAGCACCAGCTCTGCTTCCCCCAACCCCAGCCCTAGCCCTAGCCCTGCTGCTGATGAACCTCCTGCCACTAGGCTCCCAGCCCCAGGGCTCTCTGGTCCAGGAACATTGGGATATTGCCAGACCGGAGAGTCCCAGTTATGGGAGGTGTAACTTGTAATAACTTTCCCTTTTTAAGAGGATAAACATGTTCTGCATTAACAGAAAACAAAAAAGAAGGTTGAAGAAGAAAACACAATCAAACTTACTTACTCCCTTGTATAAATTGGAAACATATTCTATCCCTCCTAGTCCTTGAGAACAAATGTGCAGCAGAGTACACATAGTATGGAGATTTTATCAGTATAAAAGTTGTGATGTTTTACTGTGTTCTAAATAAGACATTTGAATGAAATAATGAGGATTATATGATTAATTTTTGTAAACTGAAAATAATGTATAAAATAGCATGCTGATTATACAAGCAAAAACATGGGTTTTTTTTGCCTACTGTTGCCTATAAAAGTGTACAGGTCATAGGAATTTAGGACAAAGGTTTCAGCACTAACTTGCTGATTTAAAGTGGCACTTTCAAAGTTTATTTTTAAAGGACAACTTAAATGCTCAGTTCAATAATAAAAGAAAAAGCCGTTCTTGAAAATAGAGTTTGTAGCTTCAATCCTGCAAAGATTTCATACACTTTATGCATTGTGTGTAATTCCATTGGGATCACTCACAAAACATAATGTTTATGCTTACCATATGCATAAATTTATCCTTAGCATATGCATAAATCTTCACAGGCTTAGTGTCTATACTTTCAATTCCCTTTTCTGTGTCTGCAGCTAGTAATTTTATTGAAAGACATATGTTAGATTCACCGTTTGAAAAGCCAATGTGACGTCTTGTTAACTATGCTCAACAATGCAATAATGCTAGATTATTAATCGGAATAACAACTTTACTAATTGAATTATGGGTCTTCTGTGTAAAGTAACCCAATGTGTGGTTCAGCATTAATTGTCAAAAATTTTCAGAGTGATATATCTTTATTTACAAGTAAACAAACAGTTGCATTGCACAAAAGCAACAGATGGCAGAATTGAGCTCTACAATTGAACTTTAATTAACATTTCTGTAGATAATGCAGGAGTTGGAATGTAATCCAGCTCATTCACCTATGGCAATGTTGGAGTTTATTTTTGTACTTAAAGGCAGCATGTATGGAATTATGCATATTGCAGCATCTCCTAGCTTAAAGTGGTTTCTGTCATATATATGGTTTACAGTTTAGTTCAATGACTGTCAACACCTCGCATTATACAGATTGTTTCAGCACCCCTGAATATGATTGAATACACAAAAGATGAAGGGACAATTTTTACACAGCAGCTTTTCAGAGTAGACCTATAGTTATCCAGTCAAGACTTGCTGGTAGACGTGGCATTTCAAATTACCAATAATGAGAGGCAGAGCCTTTCACTGATTCAAATGTCATCTCCAGTAAGCTGGTGGAAAGTTCACTTATGATGGATGCCATATAAATGAGTGGTTCAACCTTAGTGGGAGTAGGGTTGCCAGATGGTTTCAACAGAAATACTGGACACACTTGACATTACATCACAATCAACATTACATCTTATTTAGAAAATACTGGTCGTTTATATTTTCTCATTTATATTTTCTCAATTTGTTTCCCAAACAGAAAGCTCAAATACTGGACTGTCCAGTTGAAAACCGGAAACCTGGCAACCCTAAGTGGGGGTGTATGAAATACACCATCCCAGTTGGTACTAATTGGCCTGGGCAGTGGGTGAAGGCCCACCGGGGAAGGTAAGCCTGAAGCCCCAATCCTTCTTCTCATAGCCCAGCCCCTTCTGCAATCTCCCCCAGTCTTGGAGTCAAGCCTGCCCACCCCCCAGGTTACTGCCCCCAGACTCAACAGATTGTATGCCTCACTCTTCCCAGGTGGCCAGATCTTCTGGGGTAGCCACGCAGCAGCCTGAATCTTCCTGGCCAACAGGAGAGCCAGGCTTCGAGCTACAGCCCCAGCCCTCCCAGGCATCTGGAAGCCAGGCTGCTGCACTGAGGCCCCAGCCCTCCTGGGTTGCTCCTCCCGAGCAGCTGGGGAAACATGGTGCCGCACTGCAGCCATAGGCAGCAAGTTATATGGGCTCGTGGTGCCCATGCTCCAGCAATATTCAGAGCCGGGGGCCCTGCTCCACCAAGATTTGAAGCTGAGTCTCTCCCCCGGCTCCCACTGGCCCCCTTCCCCGCCCACGTGTCCTCCCTCCTTTCCCCAGAGCATCCCCCCTGGCCCCGGAGCGTCCCTGCCGGAATGAAAGCTGTGCATACACGGCGTGCTGAAACGCTGTGCATGCACAGTGTGCTGAAATGGCACACAACAGCAGAGAGGAGAGACGCCTGGGCATGGCATGACGTTACAGCCCGGGACTTTAAAACTGCGCGGCCCAGAGTTGCACTGCACGACCCAGCTCCAGGCCCGGCAAGTCGTCTGGAGCCCTGAAAGCATCTGGGGCCCGATCACAGACTCCAGCGCTGCAAACTGGAAGGAAGAAGTTGGGGAGGGGAGAGGAGAGGTAGGAGAGAAAGGGGGTTGTGCTGAGGGGAGGGGGGCAGGTCAGGAGAAGAAAGGTGAAGGTACCAAGGGACAGGGTGGAGGCAGCCAAGTAGAGACTGAGGAAAAGGGCAGGAAGGGAGGTGTCAGTGGGAGGGGGGACAGGGTGATGCTGGGCAAGGAGAGGGTAAGGGCATTGGGTGCTAGAGGGGGGGAAGGAGGAGGTGCTGGGAGAAGGCTTGAAAGAAGGGGTGGACATGAGGAAGTTGGGGATGGAGCAAGTCATGTGTGAGGGCACAAGGGCATGAGGAGAATGGGGGGCAGAGGGTGGTGAGGGGGTGGGCATCAGGGAAAAAGAGGGAAAAGGGGCAGGGGCAGTGAGGGAAGGGGGGCACCAGGAGGGTGCAAGTGCCAGGGGATTCTGGGGGTGAAACAGAAGGTCAGGCACCTGCAGAGGAGGGACCAGCACCAAAGGAGAGAGGAAGGGCAGGTGTGTAGAGGAAGTTTTTAGGAGAGGGGATGGGGGGGTAGCTCACATGATCAGAGTGGGGCTACTGGAGGAGTGGGCACAGGGGGTAGAGAAGGGATGGTGGAGGGGGTCAGGTCTCAGGAGGGCTGAGGGCAATGAGAAGGGCAGGAGTCCAAGTCAGGACAGCAGAGGAGGGTGAGGGGTTGGGGGACAGCAGGCACCAGGGGAGCTGATGGAGCAAGGGGAGGAGACATGGCAGCAGAGGGAAAGGGTAGAGGTTTATAAAATATTTATTAATAACTTGGGTGCCACAGTGGCACATCCAGACAAGCCACATGAACTCAGTACTGGTACACAACAAAAAATTCATTCTGCTCACAGGAGGAAACTCTTAGGGTATGTCTACACTACAAAGTTAATTCGAACTAACAGATGTTAGTTTGAATTAACTTTGATAGGCGCTACACATACAAACCTCTAGTTCGAATTTAATTCGAACTAGCGGAGCGCTTAATTCGAACTAGGTAAACCTCATTCTACGAGGACTAACTTCCCTAGTTATAAACCTTTAGCCTGCACTCCCTGATCCTTTTTTCATTATTTGTCCCCCGAAATTAATTGGACATGGGTCCAGTGTCCCTCCCGTAAGGCTGGGGAGGGGCTTTTAGAAGGTGGGCGGGCTTTGCCCGCCCACCCTCCCATGGTTTTCCAAATAGACCACCAGGGAAACTCGTCTGCCCCCCTCCCAGCCCCGGAGCCCTTAAAGGGGCACGGTCTGGCTACGGTGCTTGTGCCAGGTGCAAGCATGCCAGCACCCAGCCAGCAGATCCTGCACCTGGCATAGCACGAACCAGCCACCTGCTGCCACCCAGCCCTCCACCTCTTCCCGGGACCAGGCTGGCGGCTCCCAGGAGCCTGCTTTGGGCCGCAAGAGGCGGGCACCCACCTGGTCTAGTGCGGAGATCGTGGACCTCATCCACGACCTCCACACTAGGCACAGGAAAGTGGCCATCGAGGGCAGCATAGCTGCCAGCCTGGCTACCCAGGAGCAGGTTTGCATGAAAATCAAGGTGGTCCAGTGAGACCCCTGACCCTCAGCGTAGAATGGCCGTACTGGGTCAGACCAAAGGTCCATCTAGCCCAGTAGCCTGTCTGCCGATAGCAGCCAACAACAGCTACCCCAGAGAGGATGGACAGAAGACAATGACCAAGCCATTGGTCTTGTGCCATCCATCTCTAGCCTTCCAAAACAGAGGCCAGGGACACCATTTCTATCCCCTGGCTAATACCACTCCATGGACCCAGCCTCCATGACTTTATCTAACTTCTCTTTAAACTCTGTTCTAGGTCTAGCCTTCACAGCCTCCTGCAGCAAGGAGTTCCACAGGTTTACTACTTGCTTTGTGAAGAACTTTCTCTTATTAGTTTGAAGCTTGCTACCCATTCATTTCATTTGGTGTCCTCTAGTCCTTCTATTATGGGAACTAATGAAGAACTTTTCTTTATGCACCCTCTCCACACCATAGAATCATAGAATAACAGGACTAGAAGGGACCTCGAGAGGTCATCGAGTCCAGCCCCCCGCCCTCAAGGCAGGACCAAGCTCCGTCTACACCATCCCTGACAGATGTCTATCTAACCTGTTTATAATATCTCGAGAGAGGGAGATTCCACCACCTCCCTTGGCAATTTATTCCAAGATTTGACCACCCTGACCGTTAGGAATTTTTTCCTAATGTCCAATCTAAACCTCCCCTGCTGCACTCTAAGCCCATTACTCCTTGTCCTGACCTCAGTAACCAAGAGGAACAAATTTTCTCCTTCCTCCTTGTGACACCCTTTTAGATATTTGAAAACCGCTATCATGTCCCCCCTTAATCTTCTTTTTTCCAAACTAAACAAGCCCAGTTCATGAAGCCTGGCTTCATAGGTCATGTTCTCTAAACCTTTAATCATTCTTGTCGCTCTTCTCTGTACCCTTTCTAATTTCTCCACATCTTTCTTGAAATGTGGCGCCCAGAACTGGACACAGTACTCCAGCTGAGGCCTAACTAGTGCAGAGTAGAGCGGCAGAATGACTTCATGAGTTTTGCTTACAACACACCTGTTGATACAACCTAGAATCATATTTGCTTTTTTTGCAACAGCATCACACTGTTGACTCATATTCAACTTGTGGTCCACTATGACCCCTAGATCCCTTTCTGCCATGCTTCTTCCTAGACAGTCGCTTCCCATCTTGTATGTATGGAACTGATTGTTCCTTCCTAAGTGGAGCACTTTGCATTTCTCTTTATTAAACCTCATCCTGTTTACCTCTGATCATTTCTCTAAATTGCTAAGGTCATTTTGAATTATGTCCCCATCCTCCAAAGAAGTTGCAACCCCACCCAGTTTGGTATCATCTGCAAACTTAATAAGCGTACTCTCTATCCCAATATCTACATCATTGATGAAGATATTGAACAGTACGGGTCCCAAAACAGACCCTTGCGGAACTCCACTTGTTATCCCTTTCTAGCAGGATTTAGCACCCTTAACAGCAACTCTCTGACTACGGTTATCCAGCCAATTATGCACCCACCTTATCGTGGCCCTATCTAAGTTATATTTGCCTAGTTTATCAATAAGACTATCATGCGAGACCGTATCAAATGCCTTACTAAAGTCTAGGTATATGACATCCACCACTTCTCCCTTATCCACAAGGCTCGTTATCCTATCAAAGAAAGCTATCAGCTTAGTTTGGCATGACTTGTTCTTCAGAAACCCATGCTGGCTATTCCCTATCACTTTACTACCTTCTAAGTGTTTGTATATGATTTCCTTAATTACCTGCTCCATTATCTTCCCTGGGACAGACGTTAAACTGACGGGTCTGTAGTTTCCTGGGTCGTTCTTATTCCCCTTTTTATAGATGGGCACAATATTTGCCCTTTTCCAGTCTTCTGGAATCTCCCCTGTCTGCCATGATTTTTCAAAGATCATAGCTAAAGGCTCAGATACCTCCTCTATCAGCTCCTTGAGTATCCTGGGATGCATTTCATCAGGACCACTCGTGCTTTTATAGACCTCTATCATATCCCCCCTCAGTCTCCTCTATCATATCCCCCCTCAGTCTCCTCTTTTCTAAGCTGAGAAGTCCCAGTCTCTTTAGCCTCTCTTCATATGGGACCTGTTCCAAACCCCTGATCATTTTAGTTGCCCTCCCCTCTCTCACCCTCTTTCTTCCCCTCTCCCACCTCCTTTTCCCAGTCTCCCCGAGTTTTGTTCAATAAAGAGAGTTTCTATTTTTGAACACACGTGTCCTTTATTTTGTACATTAGGAAGGGGGGCTAGGGAGGGGTAAGTGGAAGGAGGTGAGGGAGGAATGGGGTACGAGCCCCCGATGGGGAGGACTGGGGTGGCTCTGTGGGCTCCTCGGGGTGGAAGCTCTCCTGCAGCCCCCCGATTGAACCACCCCCCGGATGGCAGCCTGCGGCAAGTGAAGCCAGGCTGATGGCTGAGTGCTGTGATGTGCCGAGTGTGGGCATTCAGGGCACTCCAAGCCAGGACTGCTTTGCTGTCCCTCATCGAGTTAGACAAGCGAGCAGGGAACCCCTGAGAACTGTCTGTCTGGGGTGGGGATCGGGTCCCTTTAAGTACAGCCCTCCGCTAGCCTGAGACAGCAGCTCCACGCTCTAAGTCCTAATCTGATGCCCTGCTGGCACTGCTTCCGGCCATCCTTAACCTCGGTTCAGGGTCCACTCAATGTGGACATGCTAGTTCAAATTAGCAAAATGCTAATTTGAACTAGTTTTTAGGTCTAGATGCACTAGTTCGAATTAGCTTAGTTTGAATTAACTAATTTGAATTAAGTTAGTTCGAATTAGTGCTGTAGTGTAGACATACCATCAGAGGGAACACTTCCCCACCCTCTCCATCCCCAAGTTAATGTCACACACAATGGGTTAATGCTATTGCAGGATAGTTGCATGAGGGGAGTTTGGTGGGGGCCAAAATAATCCCTATTGGTAGGAGGATGGTGGAAAATTCCTTAGAGAAGGGACATTTCTTCTGGTCATGTATCCATCAGAGAAAACATTAAGAACATTCCCACTTCGTCACAACAGGTACAACAAAATACAATATAATATATTTGATTCACAATGGAATCCACATTGCTTCCATGGAATTTGTTCCATGCTTATGCTACTATTGTGTTTGTGTGGATAACCCAGGGAAAAAGGGTGCAAATATAAAAAAAAGGGTGAAATATGTATATTTAAATATATTTAATATTCAATATAATATATTGAAGTGGGCAAGTGTGGGCGGGCAGGCAGGGGAATGGGGGGGTGGGACTAGACCCATTCTGGGCACCACCAAAAATTATTTAAACCTGCTTCCTTGACTGCAGCCCAAGCCCTCTGGGGTGGCTGGTGGAGAGCGTAGGCAGTTTTGGGAAGGCAATGCCTGGCCTTGCCAACATTACATGCTCACATTCTTAACAATGGTCTCTCCAGATTCAGGATGAGGCACAAAAAATGGGACAGTGTGTTAGGGAAACTTTCATAGCTGTTGCCGTGCTGCAATTGTTAGGGGATAAACATGAGACTTCTGATGCTAAGCCATCAGGCTGGCCCCTTTCTTCATCATGAAATGCACAGCAAAAATAGTAAGAACAGTATCAATGCAAGAAGTGACAAAAGCACAAATCACAGTCTCTGGGCCAAATTCTGCTCTCAAACAAAAGTCTTGTACTAGATTATCTCCACTGTCTATAACGGAGTGACTCCTAATTTTCAACAGTGTAAGTGAAAGGAGAATCAGCTCCTTCGTGGCATGCCTACATGCTCTATATATGCATTAAACTGTAAACAAAAAATAGCATTCATATGTTTGATTGTAGGTTTTTTGATTAAAGCAAATCTCAAGTGATGTTTTTGCTAGTATATCATGGTAGTTTCCTGTAGATATGACATGAGGTATACGGTCTGAATAGAAAAGGAATGCAATTTCCCTTGTTAAAATAATTCTATTTTATAGGTGGCTCTTGGTAGCTGAGGTGTTCCCAACACCAGGGAATTCCCAAGGGGGTAGATCTGCTAGTAATATGACCCCTTTATGCCAGCTGAACACCATGCACTTTATGGGAAAAAAACACTAGCCACTATCTTATCCCTAGCCATCTCTATATTAGGAAGACAGGGATAGCAGGCTAACAACCAGAACTGTAGATAAGAATTTCATTTGGATTTTTTTAAATCTGTTAGCTTGTTTTGAAACAGCTTTATTTGGCTCTGTTCCCAGTAAAGTTTGTACTTGCATAAGACATCCGTGGGCACCTGTGGACCACACTCTATTCACTGTGGGCGAAAAGCACTCCTAAAGGCACCTGCCATGCTTTCTGTTAAAGGCTCGAGTCAAATGGGTGAAGGGGGGTTCTCTGGGCTGCTGTCAATTTCACTCTGGGGTCAGTGGTATTTTTTCTGGCATTTCTTACAAACTTGCCTGCTTTGATTGCAAGCTCTGCATTTTATTGTAGTAATTTTATCACAGGAACAGAGTGAGATGGTCTTTTTGGAATGTCCTAGTAGTGACACAGCAGTCACACAATCCCACTTTAGGGAACACTAGTAGGGCCAAAGTAAATGAGAGAAGACAATGCTGATCACTCAGCCTGAGTTTTTGCTCAGAGGCCCACGCTTCTTTGTCCACTACCTGGCTTCCCTTTAATGAGAGAATTTTTGGAAGAGAAGTGGGGGGAAGCTAATAGGTGGGGGCTTGGAACCAGGGCGGGGTCCGTCTTCTCAGCCCTGCACATCCTGCGGAAAGAAAAACTACACTTCCCAAGCATCCCTGCCCGCGCCGTCTGGAGGAGGGAGCGCTGTGCTCCCGCGGCATAACCGGGCTCCTCATCACGTTCAGTTTCCGCAGGGAAGTGTTTGCAGCAGCTGCCTTGCGTCTATTGTGTCTCCTCCCTTCTGCATCCGTCCTGCTGTCCGTAGAGTGTGAGGATACATTAACAACGTGTTAACCCTTGAGGGCTTGGCTCAGCCAGATGCAGAGGGCTGGAACAGAGGGAGAGTCTGCAAGAGCTGCATTGCTAGCTCATCAAGCCGAAGAGCGATCATTCAGCCCCAGCCGCGAGGCATTCCCTGGGAAATACCCCACCTGATGTACATGGTTGCTTAGGAAAAGAAGCTGGAGGAGCTCAGCAGTCTAGCAGATCCCCAGGCAACCCTCTGACCGGAATAGTGACCGCAGGGAGATTTGGGGAAAGGGAGCTGCTTGCTAAGGTGTGAGCAAGAAACAGACGGGGGCTTAAGGAGCTGAAATAAGACGCGGTGCCCATGCAAGGCTGGTTGAAATGTAAATGGTCGAGGGCTGTGTGTATGCTCTTCCAGCGGATCCGGGAGGAAGCTACTAGTTGGTTCCTTGAAGGAATAATCAGCGTATCCTTCCTGTTTCTTTAAGAGCTCAGGAGAAAAGGGGAGGTGCCAACCTATTTTGCAGGCTATTAGTCACTTGGTGCTTGAGGAATACGAGGAAGGAAATCCTCGCACAAAGCAGAGCTGTAGGGGGTGGGGACATTTGGGGAGCTGGATGGACATCTTCCAGCCGGCCCAGCCCCTGCGTTCATTCAGAGCAGCCAGATGTGGTTGTAGATGTGGAGAGGTTTGAACCGAACTAGAGTCTGCAAATCCGAGAAGGGGAGTTGCTGTTTGGATGGCTTTTCAATAAGGAATGGGAAGGACACTATATACTTGCTGAGGAGTAAAAAGAGAGCAATAATGAATATGATCGAATACCAAGCCATGCCTTAGAATGCGGTAGAGGTCGTATCGTTTTGCCTTACGTTTTCAGTAGAGTGCAACCAAACAACCTGCCCCTTCGTTCTGTAATATACAAATCATAGCTGTTATCCCCAGGAGACAAGGACAAGCATCTCTGTCTAGTAGGAGTGAGTTGGACTTTAGGATACTTGCTTTCAGTCATTTTGATTTTTTTTTAACTGGGGAATTCCTTTTTCATTTTGCTTTTTTAAATTTTTTCCAAGGAACATGGGACACCCTGCCTTAGAGTTCAGCGACTGCTACCTGGACAGTCCAGATTTCCGAGAAAGGCTGAAATGTTATGAGCAGGAGCTGGAGAGAACCAACAAATTCATAAAGGATGTGATTAAAGATGGGAATGCACTTATCAATGCTATAAAAAGTAAGTAAAATGATATAGCTTTGTTTAAACATTCATTTATACCTACACATTATATACATCACCTATAGCTTTGCAGTGATGCGAATATCTGTGCATTATTGCCATATACACTAATCACATGCTACTGTGTAAGGATATTTAAAAATATCTTATAAAAGTAACTTTTGTCTTTAATAATAGATGCAACCAATATCCAATAAACATAATTTCCTGTTACGCATTTGGACAGTTTTCTGTCAGCAGTATTTAAGAAAGAAGAGCTCTTTATAAGCTCCCAATATTACCTCTCTCCCAGTAAAAGATATAACTACACCCACCTTGTCTCCATAGTATGTGAGATATTTTACATATGTGTCTGTTTAAAGTGATACTTTACATAGTTAATGTGCAGAGCTCTTTTCCCTGCATGCAGTATATTCTGAATGTCATTTTGTTTCGATGGCCTTTTGAACAGATGATGTACAGAGAGTTCACTGGTGTACGTTATGTGTATATTGTCAATATAAGTGCATAGTATGTCCCAGTAGCAGGTAAGTGTTCTTCATCAAAATATACAATATTTTTTGTTGATGAGCAATATCATCTTGCTTATTAATGGAATAATACAGATAAGTGTGATACAATGTAAATATAGGCACAACATGGTGAAGTGTGTGTTTTCCTAACAAGAAGTACTACAGCATTCCAGTATAATTACTACACTTCAAATATAGTAAGGCTAAGTGGAACCTTACACTTTGATTCTGTAGTGTAGGACCTGAACAAAGACCAATGTTCTGTATTGTATTTTGCCTCCATTGATGTCTATAGAGTCCAGAGTCTCTTCAGAGGAGATTAGCACTTTGAGTCAAAGGAAGAAGACGAGGAACAGTAGTAAAAATAATGCCAATGAAGGCAGAATGTCCCACCATGTTGACGTGTTCTTTGATGGAATAAGTTCTAAAATGGGGGGAATCTATTTAAGTCATATTTAATGGTGTCAGTGGGAGTTCGGTGCTTAAATGCCTTTGCAAATCCCACCTTTAGTCTCTGTGTCTCAACTCCCCATCTGACAGGGCTATTGTGAGGATATCTACATCAAAAATTGTTAGGTGCTCAGGTAAGTACCTAAGATAGAAGGATTTCAGTTCTTGGATATAAAAATGGTTGGGCTGAGGTTATCAGTTGTGATGATTGTACTACAAAAAGTTCTTTTGTTTATCATTTTTCCTTTTCTCTCTCTTGTTTGCCTGCTACACCAAAGTCCACCTAATCAATAACTACTAGGTTGTTGATTACTATTTGATCTGAGGAAGTGGGTCTGGCCCACGAAAGCTCATCATCTAATAAACCATCTTGTTAGTCTTTAAAGTGCTACATAGTCCTGTTTTTTGTTTCAGCTATACCAGACTAACACGGCTACATTTCTATCACTATTCCCCACACTGAGAGACTAGGGAGGCCTAGGCTAGTAGATTTTGTGTGTTCCAGCACCATAGGGCACGGACTGGAGCACAAGTGCAGGCTCTCCAATGCCATGGAGAGCTCCGAGCCGCTGTAGCCATATCCAGGAAATCCAGGGGCCACATCCGCCCCCCCCCCCTCCCCCGGCCTTAGGTTCCTCAGTCCTGGCATAGGTAGACTTCCTGGTACCATGTTGATCAACCTTGTGTCTAAGACTTTGGTTTGGTAAAATGTTTCAGATAATTAGTTTCTCAGTGTGTGGCACTCCATCAATATAAAGTTTTATTTTATTTATATATTGGCTTCATGGTGTGGCACTATAAATAACTAACATACAAACTGAAACGTAAGAATGAAATCAAATTAATTAAATTCATTGTCTGCCGACAAGCTTCTAAAAATGCCAAACACCTGCTGTCTCAAGATGACAGACTGTACAGCCTGGTATAGTGACTATAGACTGCAGTGTAGAAGGCTGGATGCAGCATTGTGAGTCTGCATATAAATGAACACAGCCACTTAAATTGTGCAGTCTCCGCACATTCATGAGAGCTCCTGAGGAAAATTTACAGTTCTCTGATGATGGGAAAAATAAGATTTGACTTAGAATAGGTCCCAGATAAAGACTCAGAATTTGAAATTGCAACCCTGTGTGTGTAGAATAATATCAGGTTGCTCTCAAGATCTACTATAAAATAAGACTGAAGCTTAATTCTCCTCTTACTTATGTTTGTGCCATACTAAAGATGTCTGTGGAAAAAATCTTAATTTACACTTGTGTGAAAGGGGAGTTAGGTTTCACTTCTCCAGAATTTCTGTAAGTATTACAGAAATCAATACTCGTGTATGGACAATAGACATGCATGGGGGATTTCCCTCTGAATTCTGCAGTGGTTATATATTTGGGGAATATTTTCTGAATTCTGTGCAAGTTCTGCAGATATATGTAGTTTTTTGTCTCTTTTGTTTATCTTCTTGCTGCAAAAAATGTTTTTAAGTGCCAGTTGTTATTGCAAGAGCTACCTTAGTCCAACCTGTACTTTTCAGCACATTGGGTTACCCACATTCTTCATGCTTGCTCCATGTGACCTAAATCCTCCCATTGTGACAGATTTTCTATGTCATTGAGGATCATTATTGCAAGAATTAAAGTAAGAAAATATTAAATAACTGATATTGTTTAGCAAGTAAAATTTGTCAACGTGTCAGAATTAGCCAGTAAAATCTGCAGAAAATTGTAGCAGAATTTTTATAGGTTTTTTCAAAGAAACAAGCAACCTGCAATATTTAGTGGTACATTAAATAAAAGCCAAAAGGGGAGGAAGAAGGTTTTGTGGGGCACAAAGTTAGGTGCCTCAGGCCTACTGAAAATCACTTGAGTTACCCCCATTTGTGCCTTTAAAAATCTGCCTGAGATGGTTAGGTGCCCTTTGTAAACGGTTTGACATTTTTATAAGGAATGCAAATGAAGGGGAATGAATGTTTAAAAATTATGGATCAATATAAAATGATATACTATTATCCCTAGCTAAACTGTATATTTGAGGCAAGTTTAGTGGATACATTTCAGTGCACATTTGTTTTAAATTGTTAAAATGTGTCACATTGTAGGTTGCCTGCGCTAAATGCTTGAGTGTTCCAGTAGGTGGATATTTCTCTTAGCTTGAGTAGCTTACTTTGCGTGTGGGGAATTATGCACTTTTTTCATCCCTTCTTTAAGCCTAGTCCACAAGGTAGCTGAGAAACAAACACTAAACTCAGAGGCCTGAAGAGAACCCTTATGTCATAGCTTTTTTTCAATTGTCAGTAATATGAATGTAGTTTATCTTAGTGTAACCTGCTCTAATTATTGTATTCTCAAAGCACTTTGTATATAATTTCCCATATGTTCACAAAAACCTTTCCCTTCTAACCCTGACAGAGTAGTATCAATTCCCAGACCACATTTTACCCTTTTCTGCTAGACTCTCTGAAGTCTCTGTAGATTTCTGAAGTCTCTGTAGATTTCAACTTTATCTATTTCTTTAAATTAATTCTTTGTGTGTGTACATGCACCCTGGATTTTCCTTAAGAGAAAAGGAGAGGGCCAGGAAGGAGGAAATCTAAGGGAGATTCTATTCAGTGTCCCTCAGATGGTTTGCAAGGAATGGGGAGGAAAGGCCAGATCCATCCTCCCCACCCCAAATTGACAGCACTTCGGAGATCTGTCAGAGTTTAGAGTTACCATCCCTTTGGATGGTCTATATATTGACACTAGCGCTAGACCATCATCCTTGCCCACTCCCATCAGTGCAGCTTGGACTGAGCTGAGCTAACTGTACTTCTGCTGACTGCTCTTACCCCCCCTACAGGAAGGATAAATAGGTGGGGGAATCCACAGAGCAGAGGGCTTTAGCAGAAAACTTCATACAGCTTCAGTTTTTATTACATTTTTTTTCTACTGATTGTTGATTGGATGGGGATGGTGGAAGGGCTGAGATGGTGATAGGACAGTGGAGGGGAAGAGAAGAAAGACATTGTGCCCTTCCCTGTGGGCTTGCTTTGTCCTGTGGGTTTCAGAACCGCATCTCCTTGGAGCCACAGTGATCAGAATAGCAGATTAGGGAATTTTGACATGGAAGTGACACTTGGACAGAGGGGACACCTCACTTAGAGATTTCCTTCCATGTGTGGATCCACAGGAAGAGGGATGGGCAGATCCAGTCTGGCATATTTATTCAGAGATAGCTTTTTAGCATCCGACTATCTGTGTGGGCTCTCTAAGTGAGACTGGAAAGTAGCAAAACAGGGATATGAATGTAGATTTCCTCTTTTTCTTAATTCTTGTAATAAAAAGCAGAGTCCCCCTTCCCTTCTCTCCAAGCATCTGTTTATTCAGTCAACCCCTCCAGGGAGACTGCAAACTTGAGGGAGTCTGGAATAACAAACACTTTTCCAGGCTGTCAAAGCTCCACTCTTGCTTCACACTCCTTGCAGGGTGATGCAGAAGAGAATTTAAAATACAGCACTGTTGAGTTTTGGCCAGCACTAGAGACCTCTGCATAGGTAAGGTATTGGCTGTGTCGAGCTAAATTTGAATGTTGGAACACTGATCCAATGGAGTATTTCCTCAGTTAAAGAAAGGGAGGTAGAGTGAGAAGACATTACCATGTAAATTGGGTGTGTTTGCTTTGATGACTTTGTAGCTAATGTTACTAGCTATGAAGTGAATAATATAAAAGTAATTACTGATAGTGTGATTATAACTTCTCTGCAGACTAAATTGCTGAGACTTTAGAAAGAGAGTTGTTTCTCAATTATTTCAAATTTCTCACGTTGGAAAAAATAAAAAGTAATACATGTTATATAGTAATTTGCGTACTGAGAAATAAATATTGGTTCCTTTTCTGTACTACAGAAGGAAAAGCTGACAGGGACTTCCTCTGAGAGGCCTTGGGCTGATCACTATGTGCTTCAGCTCTATTTCATCTGTAAAATAGAGATAATGCTTAACCACTTCTTTTTTTTTTTAACGCATTATGGGCTCTTTGTATGAAAAGCAGTACATGGGACTGATGTTATGGGATGCAGACTGCATTTAGCTCCCATTAACTGTTAGAAAGATCCATCATAATGTCATCTTAAAATGGGGGGAGACTGTGGTAAAAATAGTTTGGGGGTAGTATACTTGTTCTGAGTCCTGCTGAAAGTTTATTTTTACAACTACATTTTGCTTTCTCCATCTATTATTATTCTCTCTCCTGCTGCTGTGTGAAATCCACACAAAATGTTTGTATGGGGTTCACTGTGAAACTGACTAAACCCAAGATACTGTCATATGCTAACTCTAAAACTAGTTAAAAACAGAGGAAAAGTTTGTTTGTTTTTCTCTAATCTGGTTCAGTAGTAATAATCTTGAGTCTAGTGTGTAACAGTAGTGGGTAACACTTTTTTCTTTTAATGTTGGCTATAACCCTTTTTAATCAGAGTTGAGAGTAGTCAGTACCACTGGAATCACCAGAACTCCGTAGCCGTGTATGTGTTTTAGTGATGTCAAATACAACATTCATGATACAATGTACACTCAATAGTGTTTGATCAGAGAGAGAGAGAAGTAACTTACATTGTTTCCTTCCGTTTTCCATGCCCCTGCTTTATTCCTTCATCACCAAAGCTTACATGTTCTACTGCCTAAACTACAGAGTCATGGTTAGCAATATTATTTCCTGTGCAATTGTTCAATCTCCCTGCAAAGCAGAAATACTCCAGAGCTTGATTTTTATATATACCTGCTCTCCCTTCTCTTCTGTGTGGGTGCAGATAAAGCAACAATTGTTGGGAAACCCAACATTCCTGATCTCCGTATTATCATGGGCATATTCATATGTGCACCTCACAAGATGGAAACTCTTTCTATGGCAGCATGGGCCTTTGCATGAACAAACTAAGCTGTGACAACCAGTTCTGTTCACAGCAATCTAGAACTAAAGCAAACAACCTAGAGATTTTTTATAAATGACCATAAAGCTGTAAGGGGAAACCAGAAAGCTTGAGAACCTTCCTAGCAAGAGGTTTTAGATTAAGGCTTTCAAGAAATAATGGACTATTTTTTATGCTTCAAAGTCGCATTGTGGAACAAGTCACTCAGAGGAAAAGCCTGGACATATGATTCAAATAATATGTATCCAGTAATTGAAATGTCCTGCAGTAATTAACAGAGAGCTGATCACAACCATAGCTAAATGCTTGGAACAGGTAGCTGAAAACACCACGTACAGTGTAATGTCGTCTTGCTCCTTATACAATTTCTCTCAAACTGCTTGCTGTTACAGCACTACTCTAGTGGGGGTGCATTGGTAGATGTTTTCCATACTGGGAAATATTCCCATTCTTTATCTTAAGGATCTCTGACAGGGACTCTGCCAAACTCCATATGTTGAAGTGGCTTCTTTGCACATCCATCTCAGCCCTTCCATTTAAGCAGCAATATCAGCCATTATTCCATTCATTTCCTATTTGTAGTTCCATGTCTGTGCCTTTTGTGATACTGCCCCATGCACAGGAAATATCTTGCTAATCCTAATTTGCAGTCACCAAGCCACACTTACTCTAATTTGTGGGAGATGAATCTGAGGAACTGTCCTGGTTTGAGTGTCAAGAGGAGGTTTTGGAACAAACAGCAAAACTTAACATGAACAAATCACCGGGACCAGATGGCATTCACCCAAGGGTTCTAAAAGAAGTCAAATGGGAAATTGCAGAACTGTTAACTGTGGTTTGTAATCTGTCCCTTTAAATCGGTTTCCGTACCTACTGACTGGAAGATAGCTAACGTTACACCAATATTTAAATAGGGCTCTAGAGGTGATCCCGGCAATTACAGACCAGTAAGTCTAATGTCGGTACCGGGCAAATTAGTCGAAACAATATTTAAGAATAAAATTGTCAGGCACGTAGAAAAACATAATTTGTTGGGCAAAAGTCAACATGGTTTCTGTAAAGGGAAATCATGTTTTACTAATCTATTAGAGTTCTTTGAAGGGATTAACAAACATGCGGACAAGGGGGATCCAGTAGATACAGTATACTTAGATTTTCAGAAAGCCTTTGACAAAGTCCCTCACCAAAGGCTCTTGTGTAAATTACATTGTCATGAGATAAGAGGGAAGGTCCATTCGTGGATTGAGAACTGGTTAAAAGACAGGAAACAAAGGGTAGAAATAAATGGTAAATTTTCATAATGGAGAGGGGTAACTAGTGGTGTCCCCCCCAAGGGTCAGTACTAGGACCAATCCTATTCAACTTATTCATAAATGATCTAGAGAAAGGGGCAAGCAGTGAGGTAGTAAAGTTTGTGGATGATATTAAACTGTTCAAGATAGTCAAGACAGAAGCAGACTGTGAAGAACTTCAAAAAGATCTCACAAAACTTACTGACTGGGCAACAAAATGGCAAATGAAGTTTAATGTGGATATGTGTAAAGTAATGCACGTTGGAAAAAAACCCCCAACTATACATGTAATATGATGGGGGCTAATTTGCCTATGACAAATCAGGAAAGAGATCTTGGAGTTATCGTGGATAGTTCTCTGAAAACATCCGCACAGTGTGCAGCGGCGGTCAAAAAGGCAAATAGACTGTTAGGAATTATTAAGAAAGGGATAGAAAATAAGACCAAGAATATCTTACTGCCCCTGTATAAAACTATGGTACGCCTACATCTTTAGTACTGTGTATAGATGTGGTCTCCTCACCTCAAAAAAGATATCTTGGCCTTGGAAAGGGTTCAGAAAAGGGCTACTAAAATGATCAGGGGTTTGGAACAGGTCCCATAAGAAGAGAGGCTAAGGCGACAGAGACTTTTCAGTTTGGAAAAGAGGAGACTGAGGGGGGGATATGATAGAGGTCTATAAAAGCATGAGTGGTGTGGAGAGGGCTGATAAAGAAAAGTTCTTCATTAGTTCCCATAATAGAAGGACTAGAGGACACCAAATGAAATTAATGGGTAGCAGGTTTAAAACTAATAAGCGAAGGTTCTTCTTCACACAGCACTTAGTCAACCTGTGGAACTCCTTGCTAGAGGAGGCTGTGAAGGCTAGCACTACAACAGAGTTTAAAGAGAAGCTAGATACATTCATGGAGGTTAGGTCCATAAAAGGCTATTAGCCAGGGGGTAGAAATGGTGTCCCTGGCCTCTGTCAGAGGCTGGAGACGGATGACACGAGACAAATCGCTTTATCATTGTCTTTGGTCCACCCCCTCCAGGGCACCTGGTGCTGGCCACTGTCAGCAGACAGGCTACTGGGCTAGATAGACCTTTGGTCAGACCCAGTACAGTCATTCTTATGTTCTTATGTAACTTCATTTTATCTTCCTCATTCTTCTCTCCCCACCCAGTGCTACACACATACATTTGCCCCACCCCATTCGTGCTACTTAGTCTCTTAATTTTTACTACTCAATTTAAATATCTTCCTGAATTTAAAGAATGGATACACAGTGCTAATTAAAGAAAAACAGCCTCATGCTGTACTTGCAATTAATTTCAGGAACAGTGGGGCGGACACAAATTAATTTGGGACACAAATTTCAGAATGTAGATATCTGTGACTATAGATACAACATGTTTTTATGCCTTTAGGACAGGTAAAAAAATTAGAGGTTGGATTGAGTTTTCTGGGAAAACTTGGCTCATATGATAGTCACCATTTTTGTCACAATTAGTAAAAAACCAAATAATTCTTCTAACCATTAGTAAAAACCAAATATTCTTCTAATCCATTCCTATACTAAATGTTAAATTTTTCTGCTTATGGTTTAAACACGGTGGTTGCCCTGTCCCCTTCTTCTCCTACATTCTGTGCTCCTGCATCGGTCTCTCTCTGGCCTCTCCCTTTTTCACTTTCAATAGCTTTTCATTGGAAAAGCCCACAGGTTAATGTGTGCGTTAAATTTCCTCCTTCAGAAAAGTTGCCAAAGCTGCCTATCCATGAAACATTTATGCTATAATAACTTTATGGACTTTGTTCTATATTGTTCCCATTTCTGACTTTACTGTAAGCTTCTCAGGACAGGATTGTGGTGGTCTCTTGAGCCTCTGCTTACCTGCTATACAACAGTACCTTGTTTGCTTATCTGTCTTTGCTGTTTACAAAAGATACAAAAGATTGCAACAATTCCTGTGATAGCTCACTGCTGGAAAAATGTAGCTATTCCTTTCTGAATTCTTCATCTTGCCTTGTCACCTTAGCATCAGGTTTTTCTCAATATATGCTGGATGTTCCTATAATTCCCTTTCCTTACTTACATCAGCTGAGGATCTGGCATATTTGTTGTACGCCATTGCAGTCCATTAATTTTGGAGCAGTAGGGAATCTGGACCAGTACACGTACATCACTAAGATTCTTATGTTTCTGGGGTGATTTTGGGGAGGTGGGCGCAGCACTGTTTGTAGTGGTAGGAGACCTCAAGATAACTCATGAAATTTGGTGAAGTGGTAAATGAAACCTGTATTAACAGCTTTTTTCACAGCATTATATAAACATAAGAACTTATCCGGGTTTGAAATAGGTACAGATTGGACCTCCCTGGTCTGGCATCCTTAGCACCTGATCGGTCCTGGATGAGGGATTTTGCCAGACCAGGGGAGGTCATTTCTGAACCCCTGCCACCATTCCCCTCACCCAGTCCAGTGGCCTCCTGGCTGGCTCCTCACCTCCCACTGAACCTGCTGCCCTGCCGACCCTGCTGGGCAGTCACTGCTGCCATGGCTTTGGGACCTTCCAGGCAGCCACGTACTGGTGCTTTGGGACCTGCTGGGCAGCTGTGGCTGCATGCCATGGCTCCCTGCCCAACCAAGTCTCAGCTACTGCAGCTCCTATCCCTGCCAGACAGCCCTGCTGCCATGCACTGGATGGCCCTGCTTTCAGCTCATTGCGAGCAGCCCACTGCCCTGCCAGCCCCACAGAGGTCCTTGTTCCTGTCCCTCCCTGCTGGACTATGGATGTTGCCGGACCAGAGACTTCCATTTAAGAGAATGTAATATGTTTTGATGCAGCACATCAGGAAGTTGAAAATGCAGTAACTGGATCCAGAAATAGACTTAGGTACCCACTGGCCACTTTTAGTTGTCCAACTCCAACATTTGGATACTATGGGGATCTATGGGTGTCTATAGGATCTATATTTGAATGCTACAGGTTTGATTGCTCTGTTGTAAGTTGTGGCTTTTTTGGGTAACATACATTTCAGGAAGTGTGAGAGAGTGAGTTTGCGTGCGTTCTAAACCCTATTTTTGAAATGAAATTTTGCATGTGATTTTGTACATCACTGTTATTTCTGAATTTGCCTATACATGACAACCTGTTAAATCTCAAATTTTCTGTAAAGCACAAGGTGTAAAGCACAAGGTGTAAAGTCCGGAGATCATGGGGGAGCTAGCACTGAGAAAAATGCAGAGTCAAACAGCTCATTTTGGGAGGAGCAGGTTTAGCATCTGTGATGGGGGTGGCAGTCCTTGGATTTATTATCTCTTTTTGTGTATATAAAAGTTTTTCCTACTGTGCAACAGAATGATGTCATCAGGCTCTCTGTCTGCAAAAGCTGCCAGAGAGAGGGGGGTTAGCGAGCACGGGATACAGCCCCCTAATTCTCTTAAAGATCAGAAAGTCACCTGCTGATCCTGTGTTTGACTTGGCCAGTAGTGATACATTATGTATCCCTGATTCCTTGTCAGTAGTTCCTCGTAGCAGAATAGTCAATCTCTTCTCTGCCTAGAAGCACATGTTTGCAGGACACATTCTGAGTGTCCATCCTGATGTGGGTATAAAACTCACAATAGAGAATGTGCCTTGTGTAGTGTTCTTGCATGTAAGTATGGGCCAGTGGATGCCAAAGTGCTCATTTGTGGCCTGAGTATCACAGATCTAGTCTCCATGAGCTTCCTATCCTATTGTACTGGAAGATGGTAAGGCATAGCTGCTATGGGAGGTTACTTCATTGAAGCAGCAGTCATGGAGTGGCCTGAGGTGAAGATTCTGGTCCCTTAAACTGATGCAGAAGCCTCATGTGCCAAGCCATTTTACAGAGGTTTGGCATGTAGGGATGAAGACTTGGCCTATAGCATTAATGTTTTACTTTCCAAGGGATTTGTGGCTGTTACTGAGTGCATATGACACATAGTATTTTTGCTGTAATACACCAAGCATTTAAAGAGAACCTAACATTACTATGAGGCTGGGAAGGGGTATATTCTATCACATCCCCCTCCCCCCCGCCACTCCCCACAGATATTAGCTCTGCACACATAAGAGACTTGGCATTGAGTCGCTTATATTAAGTTATTCCATCCTACAAAGAGAGCTACAGTTCACAACTAGCATATGATACATTAATAAAGAAGTTTATGGAAATCCTTCCTGTGGATACACAGAAGCTTTCTGTCTCCTGAAAAGCCACTCATTTAATTTCCCAGTATATTGAAAGGGAATCCCGAAAAAAGTATACACAGCTCCTCTGATACCCCTAGTCCAAACAAGTGTGAAAGGACTAACTTTGCATCCAGCGTCTGTAATACAGCTTCTATTAAATCAATCTGGCTTTAAAAAAAAATGTTGCTTTTTTTGTTTCCTTCTCTGCCTCTGTATACTCCATAATCTCTGCACTTTACCTGTCATGTATCTCAGCTGATGTCAGTTAATGACTTGAACCCCATCCTGCTTTTAGTTAAAACCATAACAATACTCTTAATTGGCTTTAATGGGTGTAGGTTCAGGCCCCTGAGTAATATAACAGCTGTTAAAACAAATGACTAGTAACTGGTTAGATGTAATCTAATTTATGTTTCAGGTCTCCATGGCCCTGTTTTCCTTGGTAATCCTGCCTTTCATGTCCACAGTGTGTCTAAAGACTCAGAATTTCCCATTATATCAGTATGGTGACAGTCCCACTGTGAAATTTGCATGAATTAGACTAAAATCAACTCTTTGTGATTTTTTTAAAAATATTACTACTATAGCACTGGAAGCCATCATTATGGTACAAGACCATTTGAACAATACTGCCCATGAGAGGTGATATGAGAGGCTGGTCCAGCATCTTTGTATGTAGTGAATCTAGCGCTTCCATCTCTTCATTAAACTTTTCACTTAAGCAACTCCTGGGCAAGTTTATAAGGAGAAGCAAAACATGACTCCTCCTTCCCGTTATTTAATCCTTTTTCTCACTACTACTTTCCCTTTCTTCTATTTTCTTAGGCATTACTAAAAACCCTTCTGATTCTCCTGTCTGACTCTAAATGCTTCAGATAGCATTGAAACGACCTCTCCAGCAGCATCTCTCAAAAAAGTGCTGATTCATTGCAACAGGGAAAAAGTCTCCTTCCTACCTCAACTACCGGCATAATTTGCTTTGGGTATTAGATTGGCCCTTTGCTGGAGACCAACAAAGGATCATCTTGCCTTTGGGGGAGGGCAAACAATTCACCAAGGTGGTACCCTTACTTTAGCAAGCTCACCACTTTGTATCTGTCACCAACCTTCTGTTCTCCCCCAACCTCACGCTAACCAAATCAGGTTTTAATGCTGGTAAGGAACACGTACAAATAGGGTTGCCAGGTGTCTGGTTTTGAACTGGACAGTCCAGTATTTGAGCTTTCTGTTTGGGAAACAAATTGAGAAAATATAAATGATATATTCTAAATAAGATACAATGAAGATTGTGATGTAATGGCAAGTGTGTCCAGTATTTTTGTTGAAACCATCTGGCAACCCTGCGTACAAATTTACATACTCTTCTCTAATATACATGTACTGCTCTGGAACTCTCCCACAGCATTTATGGGGGGCATTTTCAAAGGCACAAATGGTACCCTTAACTCTTTTGCTACAATTTACCATGAAGGCATTGTTGATCAGACCACCTCTACTGCTACATGAATTATAGTCCTAAAATTCAGGATGCAACATGCTATATGCTGAAACAATCCCTTGCAAGAAGGAGAAAGAATCCCTCAGTAATAGGCTACAGACATCTTCTTTATTAAAGACTCACAGAGCCCTGAAAGGTTCTGGGTATCACTGCTCTACAGAGATAAAACTTGTGGTTTGCCACATCCACTTATCATGGACTTTGTAACGAGCAGCCTCCACTTCTCTGGGATGCCAACTCATGACCTTGGAACAATGGGCTAATTATATAAAAATAATGGAGTATTCTACCATAATGGTGCCAAACCCTAAAACATACAGTAATGTTGCACTGTCTGGTGCCATTGCTGGACTGTGTTTGTATAAGGGTGTTCTCATATTTCTTTTATTATTTTAGAGAGGTGCTGTGGTTTTCCATATGGTTTCTTGTACTTTTTCCAAGGGAAGACTGGAATTTTAAATAGGTAGGGTAAAAATATTTTATATACATTCAAATCCAGTACTCCAAAGCTTTGAAGTATAGTTGAGTTTCAGAAAACAAACACTGTGTATGAATATTTGGCGTTCAGGTAAATTGCCAATTAGCTCTGTTCTTTTTGGGCGTTTGAATTCTAGTGAATCATATTCAGGACACGTAAGAGGAAGCGGCCAACCATCTTCGAGCCAGTGAATGCCTTAGGCTAAGGCAGGCAAGCTTGTTTTCAAAAGCTGTTGGGCACAATAGCTCTTTGGAGATACAGAGACTCTGAGGCCCCAGGTTGTAGCAGATGTGAAACAGATGTGCCACTAGAAAAGTGTGATGTTCAAGTTGGACAAGAGAGACTGGAAACAGTCCTAAAATTCAGACACAATATTTTATATTCCTGTGCTAAGGCTGATTTCTCACTCTTATGTTAGGAAAACTTCTGGGGCTGTACTTCTCTCTAATATGTGCTTATTAGACTGAGCTTCTCACCAGATAAGTCTCTAATTCAGCATCTAGTCACTGTAGTGCTTGACCTGCCTTGTGGCTAGAGCTAAAAGGCTCAGTATTGTTCAGGCAAGTACCGGTAATAGGGTAGCTTCCAAGGCAAGTCTCTGAGGTTGTGGATTCCTGCATAAAATACATTCTACTAGTGTCCTGACTTTGGAAATGCTTCAGCATTTCCGCTTTTTCTCTGTTTGCTCACATTCATGGACACTCAGGAGCTGTCCACTATTTAATAGGTACTCCTAACCAGTTAGAGTTGTGGAGATTATAGCCTCCTCCTAGGGAGCTGTTGGTTTCACTGCACACCATGTGCTGTAGCTTACATCCTTGCTGGCTCCACAACCTGTACAAAGACTTTTGGCTTGGCAACCTGTCATATGAAGAAAGCTCTGGAGACTTTTCCCATCTCTCCACAAAGATCCAGGTCATGTGTTTTAAATTATGTTTGATGTGTTTTGTGATTCTCCTTTGTCATGGACCCGAGATATGCCTGTAGCAGAATTCAGTACCGGCAGTCCCCGGGTTATGTACAAGATAGGGACTGTAGGTTTGTTCTTAAGTTGAATTTGTATGTAAGTCAGAACTGGTACATATTGTAGGGGAAACTCTAGCCAAACATTTCTCCAGAGCTCAGTTTTATTCTCCCACACCTCACTTCCCTCAGTCCTTTATTCTCAAGGTGAGGTGTCTGCTGAGAAAAGCCGCTCCGCATCTCCCTGGTCTGCTGGGGGGGTGCTAGCTTCGCGTCTTCCTGGTCTGCTGGGGGGAAGCAGCTAGTGCGGGGTTGCCTCACCCCGTTTGTAAGTAGGGATCCGATGTAAGTCGGATCCATGTAACCTGGGGACTGCCTGTATAATACTTCATGCTTATATAGTGCCTACCACCCAAAGTTCTGAACACACTTCGCAAACGTTGCCATCAGGTAGGAAGTAATATTATACTCATAGAGCAGGAAACTGAGGCAGTGTCTAAGAGATGGCAAAATCATATCCTATTGAAGTCAATATGATGGGGGCCCAATTTCATTTGCTGCAAAGTCATGAAGGAAGTTCTTGGCAGACTCAGGAATGGAATTCACGCCCCCTGGCTCTCAGTTCTCTGTCTTAACCACAAGACACTCCTTCCTTCCCCATCTTCTGTCACTTTTACTGGTGTCCCATCCATGCAGAATATATTTCTGTGAGCATGCTAGTTACTATGTTGCTGGCTACTGGGTAACTAGGGTGTTAAATCCATCAGAGCTAGGTTTGGACTGCAGGAATGAAAAGAGCTATGGGCTGTAGAGAGCTCCTAGAGCCAATACTCAGACACAGAGTGGGTAGTCAAACTGTCAGAGAGGCAGAAGCTGTAAGGTTCAGCCTGCCTCACGCATCCCAAATACTGAGAGGTGCTTCGGATAAATGGGATCCACTTAGCCTTTCTTTGCTAGTTTAAGTCACATAAGGCTCTGCCTAGGGTTTGTTGTTTTAACCCTTTTCTCTCTGTTTTGTGTGTATGGACAAATAACATTATTTTGAAGAAACTGTTCTGAGTCACAACAGTTTCCTACTGCTCACAGTTCCTGGAGGGAAGTCTATAACCGTGTCTAAATCCAGTTGGACCTGATGAGGAAATGCAGTTGGTAAATGGGCTGCTGTTGCCTAAGACAGTGAAATCGAACAGTTGACTGAATCCAAAGATTTTGTTCTGAGAGGCATGGCAGTGTAGACCTATCACGTGGAAAGGGTGCTCCCTCAAAGACATAGGGAAAGGACAAAGATACAGCCCATCCCTGACCCACAGCACTATCTTTTTCAAAATCTAATGGAAAATATTGATAGTTTTCACTTACCAAAACTCTGCAAACTGACATTTTGACAAACTAAAAATTTCTATTCCCATCTAAATAACATGTTGATAATCACAGGAAAACAAAAGAAGTATTTTATAGGAAAAAAACCTGAAAAAAGATCAATTTCAGAACCTTAGGATTTCTTCATGAAATTAATTTGACATTTTTCAGCTAGTTCAAAACATAATTTTTGCTCATTGGAACAGCTTATTACTCAAACTTTATGAATCCCATGTCTAAGCCACTGAAAATTATGGAGTAGCAAGAGCTTTTTGAAAATTCAAAGCTTAATTTGGGTGGTGGTAGGTGTTTCTGATTTTTCAATATCTTATTCAATCTTCGTTTCTTCATTAGCTTGGATCCTTGTTAGGTAAACTATAATTCTCCATAAAATGTTGATTTTGTTTTCTTGGTATGCCAAAGAGCTTCATTGTAATTGTGGAGTGTCTTTTGAGTCACTGAATTCTTCTGGAGGTAAATGTGCGTTGAGGATCACATGTTTTCATAATGGTAAGGAGAGTTGAACAATGAGTCTTATGAATTATGGAATGCTTCAGGACTGAGCGCATAAAGGCATGTAAAAATAGAAGTTGACCATTAATCAAGCTAGGCTTTGCAGAAAATGTTACTTTTTCAGAACTTGTTTCTGTTCCAGCAGTCAAGACTGGATTATCAAATGCTGGGACTCAATTAAAAATATTGCTTAATGAATCTTCCAGTCGTGAAAACCTAAACTGGTGAAAGTATTGGATGTTGCTACTGTAAGTACTTGTATTGAATCAATGAGCATAACCAGTAATCTGTTCCAGAATACTAGGTGTAGTGTAGAAGCCTGGAAATTTTCAAAAATGGAGCCCCCTGTTGATGCTTTCAAGAAATTTAAGTATCATTGAAATACCCCTTCCATCCCCGAAAGCAAATGTGCTTTTCGTTAGAGCTGGGTAATAAACGATAGCCAGAGGTTTATTAATATACATATGGGCAGAGCTGTCTTAATTTGGTTATTAGAAAGAAAAACAGGCTCTCATTCTTCGCAAATCCTGTTCTGTTAATGACTTGGAGTCTGGATTTTAAACCTTTTGGCAGCTGCCTGCCTCCGTTATGCAGCCTTTGATGTTTTGTTAAACTGCTAATTATGGTGATGGTATATATGCAGGCTTTTCCTCCCCTTCCCTGCCTAAAATAATTGGGAGACTTTGAAGTAGGAATAACTTTGAAGTAGGAATAAGAGATCCTCCGGAATAGGGCTTTATTCCGGAGGATCGGGCCAGTCTAGACGCTTTTTTCCGGCTTTTCCCAAAGCCGGAAAAAAAGCGGCGGCCATGTTCATTTAAATCCCGCGGGGGATATTTAAATCCCCCGCAGATTTCCCTATTCCCACTTTCAAAATTAGCATGCCCTTTCCGAAGAAGGGGCCAGTGTAGACGTAGCCATAGAGTGTTGGACAGCCATGTTTCTATATGGAGCAGAAATGAGATCTCTATCGAGAAAGCAGCTTTCCCACCTGTGAGCTGTTTTAACCTGCTCTGACTGCCTCATTCACACTTTCTAATGTGTATATCGCTGTGAAATCAGTAGTTCTAAGTTAACGCTGTTGGGGAACATCTGGACACAGCCTTTAATTCCTCTTTCATGTAATGTGGGGGTGGAGAACCTTTTTTGGGCTGCGGGCTGCTGACTCTCAGAAAAATCAGTCAGGGGCTGGGGCTATGGGGAGGATGTGGGGGTAAGGGCTGGAATGGGAGCATGGTCTCCCCAATGCTGGTGTGGGGTGGGGGCTAACCTAGGGATGTAATAGTGTAGTTGATTAACCGATAAGCAAAAGCTTATAGGTTAATTCTATAGACTACACGCATTCCCCTCCCTCCCCATCCCCCACCTCTTCCAAGGAATTTTTTAGCAGGCTGGCCAGCAGTCCAGCTCAGTCCTGGCTTGTGAAGGGTCCGGGACTTACCCCTGATGTGGCGCTGCATTTAAAGTATATTAGGAGCTGAGTGGGCAGGCAGCCCAGCTCAGTTCTGTCTCATGCTGGGTCTGGGAGTTCAGACCTCCTCCTTTCTCCCCCGTCAACAGGGGCTGCTGCCACCCTGCACTGCTGCCTCCTTATCAGAGGCAGCAGCACAGGGCGACAGGCAGCCAGTCTGGATAGAGAGGCAGCAGCACAGAGTGGCAGGGCGCTCCTTGGGAATGGGGCCAGAGTACACTGGCTGCTGTACCTGTCCCCGGGGACTATAGAATAGTCAACTAACTGATAAGAATTTATGAGGTTACTTGACTATTCAATTAACCAATATTTAATATCCCTACCCTAGGCCTTGGAGGCCAGATCCAGGCAACCCAGGAGGGCCGCAGCCAGCCCCTGAGCCATAGGATCCCCATCCCTGATGTAATGTCTCTTCTGCAAGGTCTGATGCCAAATTCAGACCTGGTCTGCGCTAAAAAGTTAACCTGTGTAGGCATTCAATTATGGATTTAAAAGTAGCCATTCATTCTACAAAGGAATTTCACAAGTCAATTACAGAGAAAAGAGTGTGGAATTGACCTTCATATGCGAAATTAACAGTTTCCCTGGGCCTGAACAAAGATATTAACTGAATGTACCATTATAAAACCAGCCTTCCTTCCTTAGCTTTTGATATCAATGAAGTGTTAAATGTATGGGACACTTCCAGCCCATTCATTTAGCCCCATTAGCACCGGCACTACAATTGATAGTTACTATTTTTTTCTCTCCCTTCTTTTTCTGTTATAAATTCTGGGTTCCCCTTTTCTCCCACTCTAGCGCATCTGAAGAAGTGGGTTTTTCTCTATCTCTATCTTTATATAATTTTGTTAGTCTTTAAGGTGTCACAGGACCAGTGTTCCCTCAAAGCTGTGTGGCAACACAGCTTCGCAGGTGATTAATCAGCTCTGCTCAGTCAGAGGCTCGGGGCTCTGCAGTAAAAGGTGTTTGTCTTTAGCCTCCTCCTAATAACCAGTCCTCCTAGGTGAGGTGAGACCAACTTGCTTCCTGGATTACATTTATAATATCAGACACAGATTTGGGAACTCCTGGGCTTTAATTATTGTTCCATCACTAATGAGAAGTCCTGTGGCACCTTATAGACTAACAGATTTATTGGAGCATAAGCTTTCATGGGCAAAGACCCACTTCATCAGATGCATCATGCCAGAGGACTTCTAGTTGTTTATGCAGATTCAGACTAACAGGGCTACCCCTCTGATACTTGTTCCATCATTGACTCACTTATTTAGCTTTGGACTAATCAGAGCACTAATCAGGGCATAATTTTCAAACGTGTCCCACTGTTTTTGGGAACAACTTGGTGTGCTGATTGGCCAGTTGTATCACAGTGTTCATTCAGCACCTCCATGAGTGCAAACATGAGAGGATGCCATGAAGTTAACCCTTGACCCCTGGGAAAGGGTACCTACCAATGGATGGTCTCTAATTCCCCCTAAGCTGTGGAGCTTCCCATTAAGTCCCACACAGGGACTCAGGGCTGATCTCTCCCCAAGCCCTGAAGTTGCCATGGCCAGAAGAGAACCCTCTCCTCCCCAGCTCCATCACGGAGCTGCTGGGGATGGTGGAGAGGAGTCTCTCCCTGCTGGCCCCAGCACAGAGCTACCGCAGCTGGGGGGGCAGGGACCCCTCCTTGTCCACCCCAGCACAGTGCCTCCCAGGAAAGCCTGAGCCCCAATTCCCTGCCCCATCTTGATCCCCCCCAAGCCCTCCCTGTACCGCCAGCCAGAGCCCTTGCACCCTAACCTTCTGTTCCAGTCCTGAGCCCCTCAATCCCAATCTCACACTAGAGCCTGCAGTTCTAGCCAGAAGCCTCACATTTCTGCACCCCAACCCTCTGCTCCAGTCCTGAGCCTCCTCCCACACTCAGAACCCCTTGGCTCCACCTCCATCACATTAATTTTGTTATGTGCAACAATATGAAGGTGATGTATCTCACATCAACTCCGTGTCGCATGTCACACTGGTGCACATAAGAAAAATAATTCGGCTTGGGATGGCAAAAATTAGAGGGAACACTAATGTTCTCTTAAGCTTAGTTCTATTGAGACATGACCAGGGGCCAGCAGAGGTTCCGACGATGCTGAGGCCAGCAATTGCATGAATTGTAAAACTTGGCGCCTGCTCTGCAGATTTTTTTTTTTTCTCGCAGGAAAGATACAAAGCTTGGCTGTAATCCTTTCCAATGCAGAGCCGCTTTGGATTGCTCATAAATTGCCTGTAAGTTTCCTCTAGTATCATGTGTGACTAATCTGGCCTCTTGCCTGGGCTTCTCTCTGCTGCTTTGGAAGGGAAATTCTGAAATCACTGCCTGTCAGGCAGCCTTGAGAAGGAATCCGTGTTGTTCTCTTCCCTTATGCTAGGGAGGCAAGGAAGGAGCTTCTCTGCAAAATGTCCTTGGATAGCCCATGTGTCATCTTTGCCATAGCTGATTTATTTGACTAATTAGATGTTAAGAGATTTGTGTCTCATGTTTGTACACTCATTGGAGCCCTCTGCAGGGATTGCTGATGCTCTGCTCTGGGTAGGAGTCTGTTTTCCATTTGTTTTCCTCTATATTATTAATGTTGTTTGTGCAGCAGGGAGTTCCAGTCCTTGGAATGCATCCGCCCTGTAACCACTTACTCCAAACCAATCATATCAAGAGCTTTCTTGCCTCCCCTAAGGATGAAAAATCTGTGGCTAGTCTGAGATGAGATGTAAGGTCTTGTGACTTTCATTCTTGGCTGAAAGATTCCTTCTTATCCCATCTCCTCATTTCATGGCAGACCCTTTCTGTGCTCAACAGGTTGAGCTGATCAGCTCCTCACGCTCTTATCACCGTTCCATCCTTCTGGGACAGATTAGGTCACAGAGATTCCCTTGAGCCTGCCTACCTGCCACCACCCTATCCTGCTGAGCCAGAAGCTCTGGTCTCCCCAAGTAAGGGCAAAGACTTGGGGTAACAGACACCAGCAGTGTAATACAGACACTCAAAGCTCAGCTTTGGGAGGATTCAGTCACAAGGGGTATGTCTACACTACCCCGCTAGTTCGAACTAGCGGGGGTAATGTAGTCATCCGCAATTGCAAATGAAGCCCGGGATTTGAATTTCCCGGGCTTCATTTGCATGAAGCCGTCCGGCGCCATTTTTAAATGCCGGCTAGTTCGAACCCCGTGCCGCGCGGCTACACGCGGCACGGAGTAGCTAGTTCGGATTAGGCTTCTAATCTGAACTAGCTGTACTCCTCGTGGAATGAGGAGTACAGCTAGTTTGGATTAGGAAGCCGAGTGTAGCCGCGCGGCACGGGGTTCGAACTAGCCGACATTTAAAAATGGCGCCGGCTGGCTTCATGCAAATGAAGCCCAGGAAATTAAAATCCTAGGCTTCATTTGCAAGTGCGGATGACTACATTACCCCCGCTAGTTCGAACTAGCGGGGTAGTGTAGACATACCCAAGGACTTGACAATGCATAGCCCCAAACCCCAAATAAAAACAGTCTTACTCTGTATAAAAGTATAACACAGAGAAAGCTTATACAGTTTGCCCCCTTTATCAATGAAAGAGAGAGATGCACAGCTCTTGTTCCCACACAGGTGACGATTATTTTACATTGGATTTGATAATAAAGAAAAGTTATTTTATTAAGTATAAAAAGCATGGTCGAAGTGGCAGCAAGTGATGATAGATCAAATTAAATTTCTAAGCTAAAATAAAATATGCCAAGTAAACCTAATACACTAAGAGAAATTGTTACAATTTTTCTCACCGCTGTTCTCCTTTTAGGTAAACAACTTTCAGATCAGAACTGATCATTTTCCTGAACTGGTTCTAGAAGCTTCTTCCCTTGTTATGAGTTCTTTTTTTCCAGGTCCTTTCATGTGTCCTCTTGTGGTGGGGAGTAATCTCTGATGCCAGCTGATGACCATCATCATTTGCTTCCCATTCCTTAAATAGAATTTTCCCAGAGCAGGAAGTCTTTGTTCTATTCCCCGCAGAAAAATACAAAATTCAAGATGGATTTCAATACCGGGTGTCATGGTCAAATGTCTTTACAGGACCAACCATAGTACATGCTTATAGGAAAAACACAACTATTTATAGATCATTGTCTTAAGCACTAGGCCATTAAGTTCCTTAAGTACCACTAATGGCTTTCACTAGAAGACCTAGATTAATAAACAGATTTCCACTTTATATTTCTAACTTCACATGCAAAAGTGATACATGCACACAGATAGAATATACACATTCTGAGGAGTGCAAGCTCTTGCACGATAGATCATATATCTCAATTTGCAGAAAGCATATTCAACTTATACATATGTTTTAAAAGCATATTTTCATCACACCTCCTTCATGATGGCAGTAATAATAATCAAGGAGCACTGAACAGCACATGCCAGTGAATGGGTACATCATCTAACTTAGTGAGAGCCTTTGATTCACATTATTTCTATTGTGGCATCAGTTCTACAAGTAGGAGATGCTTCACTTCCAAAGCATACACAAATTCTGACTTTGGGATGAGTGAAGATTGCTTCCCATTATTAGAGAATAGGAATGCCCTCAGCATGATATTCCAAGGTATGCCAGACTGATCCACCTGTTAATTTACCCCAATTGCTCTGCCGGGTAGCTTGTTTTAATTAGAATACAGGTCACCAAAATGAGTATTTTCCTGTAGTGGAAATTGCTGACCTGGCATACTGATTATATTTTGCAGTATTGTTATATGCTGCCACAAGAATGGACTGAATGGAATTCTATAATTGTAAGGCTCAATGAAACAAGAAAATCCAACTGCTGCTGCTGGTATGCAGCCATTGTATGACCCCCCACCCACTAAATATGCCTGGAATTCAAAGACCGCTTCAGAGCAAGAGTGCTGACCCCTGTCTTCATCTCACATGGACATGTTCACAGGTTAATAATACTGTGCAGTACTCCTTTCACTTAAGTATCTTGAAATATTCTACAAACAGTATTTAGGCTTTGCAACAGCCTTGTGACATGAGTAATATTATTTTATCATTTGAAAGAGGATTAAATTCTGGTATAGGGACATTTACCTGAGGCTTGCACAAGGTCATTCAGTGAATCAGTGGCAGAGAGATGAATCAAATCCTGAGTCTGGCCCTTTGCTTTAACCAATGGACTCCAATAGTAAAATATCCTTCAAATCAATATTCTTAAGCTTAAACTCCGGCTGTGCTTTCTAGGTATTGGACCCCATTGTTAAGGAAGAGCTATGGCAAATTAACGGATATATTCTAAAAAACAAGGAAAGATTCATTCTTGCCAAAGTGCCTGCCAAACTGATGTGAATTGTTTTCTGGTAGTGATCCCACACTGAAAATTATTTATATGAAATCTGTCTTTATACAGGAGGCCCCTGACTTCCGACATGATTGGTTCTGGAGGAAGTGTCGCAAGTCGAGGGCATCGTAACTCAAATCCTCATTTACGATAGGTGCCGTGCACCATCGTAAGTGCAGGCCAAGGACATAAAATGGGGGTTTCCGGCCCCTTCCACACTTACAACCATTTTTGTAAGTGTGGGGAGTCGGAACTCGGGCGGTCGCAAGTCAAGGGCCTCCTGTATCTACAGACCACGAAGCCCATTGCTTCATTTGATGAAGTATATGGTTGCTAGGCTTGTGCCAAGTAGTATTCCTAGAAGTGGGCCACCTTCTTGGTTGCCCTTAAGTGCTGAATTTAGCTGGAGTGAGGTAAATTCCAGCTGACCAGACCTTGGTGCTGGGACCTCTTAGAATGAGAATCAGGAGTGTTGTGGAGGAGAAATGGAGAGAGCCTTAAAAAGGTCGCATTCTCTTTATTCATTCTCAACAAAACTGTGCTGTGGCCTTTTAGTCATCCGATTCCTCTTATGTGGTAAGCTTTTAACCCACACTAGCACTGAGCAGTACATTTCTAACTATCTGATGGTTTTGCATTTTAGGAAGGAGGGGATGGAGGAACCTGAAAGTGGAAATATGGTTTGTTAGCTAAATTAATAATCCAGAAATGTGCGATATGGGAGCTTTGTGCCCTTGACAGTATGGGCCATTGCATAAATACAGTAAGGGGATTATAATTTAAATGATAAAGAAGCAAGAACAGTATCTGTTGTTTTTCTGGGAAGCATCATGCACTCCAAAATAAATTGAAGGTCATAATAATGTGTGTGTGCACAACATACAAAACATAATATAGTGATACAGAAATGTAAGGAATCATTGCATTACTCTGAGGGAGATCAGACCTATGAGGGATTTGATTAAGTGGTATCAGGCTGATACTGAGGAAACAGTGTGGGATGAACAGGGGGCTCCATGAGAGCAGATACGCGCAGGAGCCTGTTTAAAAGCTTGCTCCCCGTGCACACTGGCTCCCCCCATTCCCTGCACTACAGCTTCTAATACAGAGGCAGCGGCACATGGGGTAGGGGAAGTGGACAGTGACCGGCAGCTCCACAGGAGCCAGGGAACCAGGTTCGTTGCTTAACCATGTACACTTTCACATCCCTAGTTCCCAGCAAATATGGATCTTTTGAGGACCTGTTGGAGGTCCCTAGTGGATTAGTTAGTCCTTGAGCCAGATGCAGTGCAAGGTGCAGCCTCTTCCCACAACTTGTGCTCTACAGCATTGCTACTGTGGCAGAGACAGTTGGGGGGAGTGGGGACAGGTTAGTGCTCAGGACTTTGTGTAAGCCTTGTTTTGGTTCACACCTCCGTAATTGAATTTGAGATTTTTTTTTAATAGATCCCTAAATTGAGAAGCTTTGCCTGATTTCCACCCAAGCCTATAATCCAGGCCATCATAAATATTTGGTTTTGAAATGAAACTTGAAAGCAGACTCCTACGATGGGAGTCTTTCCAAAGATGGGCCCAGAATGAATGCTCATGGACCGGTGATTGCTTTCTTAAATAAAATTTATTTCAAGTAAAGATAGGACTAAAATTCAAGTAAAGATAGGAGAAAACCAAGTGTCTTCTGCTTTGGCTAATAAATAAATATCATGACAATACATCTGGAATATATGTTTTCATAATAGCCACTTATGAAAATGCTTGTTTCACAAGTTTTTGCGTGCGTGTTTTCCAATTTTACATAACGTTTTTACACATATTTGAGTTGCTAGTAGGGTTGCCAGGTGTCTGGTTTTGAACTGGACAGTCCAGTATTTGACTATTCGGGAAACAAATAGAGAAAATATAAATGTCTGGTAGCTTCTAAATAAGATGTAATGCAGATTGTGATGTAATGTCAAGTGTGTCCAGTATTTTAGTTGAAACCATCTGACAACCCTGGTTGCAGACTAATGCTTTTCTTCCAAACACTTCCATTTCGTTCAGATTCCTTCCCAGCCCTGCAAAGGAGGAACAGAGGCCTGTTGTTTTTCAGAATAACAGAGGTGAAACAGTTACTGCTTGGAGAGCTCTGTATTCAGGATCTAGTGTTCCTTCATGTTTATCATGAAAAGTACAAAGTTGTGCATTGGTGCCAAGGATTCTGTTATCTTTGGGGAAAACACACACGTATCCTGGTGTGTCTTTAGCACTTCCAAGTTTTTATGTAGAATCTGGTTTAAACAATAATGAAGTACGTGGAAATACAAGGCACTTGACCTGATCTTAGAGCAGTTGGAAGGGGGAAGATCCCTTCCAAAGAATGAGAGCTTGGGAGAGAAATTGGAGTAGAGTGAGGCATGCTCAAGCAAGGCAAACTTGTGTCTGCCTCTATATCCACTCCTGGGATATAGGAGTGGAGGTATTTTTCTGAGTGGAGGTATTCGTCTAGCTCAAAGAGAAGGGTCTTAGGTAGGGTTGCCAGGTGTCCGGTATCCTACCGGACAGTCCGGTATCCTACCGGACAGTCCGGTATTTGAGCCCTCTGCCCGGTAAAAAAAAAAAATCAGACCATATTGGATACGTGCAGTGTCTGGTATCCTCTGATTTTTTTTCCGGCTGGGCGCCGGATGGAAGCCTGACGTGGGCAGCCCCGCCCCCGCCAGGCTTCTGTGCAATCACAGGCTCCCAGCAGTGTTCACAGCTTTGCCTCTCAGTTGGGAGTCCGTGCTGGGAGGTGGGGTTGCGATCGCCGCTTATCCCGCATTCCATTCCTTTTTTGCTTGACCAAAAAATACCGGGTGTCATCTAGCGGGATTTTCTTACAGGCCTTGCCTTCTCTTCTAGCAGCAGGAAGGGAGCCCAATGGAGGGCATTAACAGCTCTGCAGCAGAAGTGGGATCCTCAGGGTCAATAATTGTCCTAAGGGGAGAGAGGAAGGATCAGAGCTGCATCCCAGATCCCCTCCCCCCCCATCTGGCTCTTCTGTTCTTGAGAAGTTGATTAGGGAGGGTGAGGATGTTTCTCCACCACTCATCTATTGCTCAAGCTTCTTGGGAAAAGGGTAGCACAGGTTTTCCTGTGCAGTCCCCACTAGCTCTGCCTCTCTTGGAATGGGGCAGTTCTTCTCTAAACCTGCTACCACTAGATCTAGGAAATAAGCACAGGAATGCCCCTTTCTAGGGCCTCTGAAAACTGCTGCTCTTTGTGGCATCTACAGTTTTTTGAGGCAGTGCTGCTGGCCCCACTCTCTGCCAGAAGTACAAGTCTAGCTGGGTGGGCTTTTCATCTGTACACGGAAAGATAAGGGTGTGTGTGCGTGGGGGGGGGGAGGAGTCCAATAACATTATTTGTTTTCAGATAGTCTAGCCTGGCCAAACCGTCACTTTCTATAAATGCTATCTATGCTGAGAAGTGCTCTCACACATGCTTTACATTCTGTTTCCCCTCTCCTTCTCCTGGGGTTATTTTATATAGAATGCATTTAAATTTTTGAATGCATATTGTGCTCATGGAATAGAGGGACTTGATAGTGTTGGCAAGAATCAGGCAGAGTATGCTGGGCAGGTGCTGGTTGTAGGCAGCAGTAATATGGGCAGATTCTATCAATGCCAGGAATGCTGTAGACAGATGCTGTCCAGTATTCCTATGCAGTTCTGTTAAGGATTCCCTATCCTTAACTGTAGCATTCTCTGCCATTCTAGTGCTAGGTCCTCCCAATATTCTGTTAATGCCTCATCTCACAATGAAATGGTGAGACTTAATAAGGCCATATTGGATTGCCGAGTGCATTTTGTCCAATGTACCAGCACTGGAACAGTTAAAACAAACCAGTGGAAGAATTCCACCAATATAAAGATTTGTAGTCTCCAAAATATCATTTGAAAACCAAAAGCCAATTCTGAGGCACTAATGAGCAACTAAACTTTGAAATATGTAAGGATTTCAAGCAGGTATGTGGCTTTGCTTTGCTCTCCTCCAACTAACTTAAAAATAGCCAAAGGAATTTCCATTTGGAAATGTTACAAAATGGAGGTGTGATGCTGGCAAGCCAGTTGCCAGCTCATGTCAGGGTCTCTGTGCCTCGCATGAATACTGACAAATAGTTGATGTCAGTCTGATGCAGCTACATATTAATATTGTTAAAATAGGTAATTATAAAAATGAGCGTAACATTTAGACTTTTTATTTAATACATGCAGAAACTTATGAGCATTCGATCTAAATCTGAGGATATCCATTTATATTTATGGGTATCTGCACCTGTGGATGTGGATATGCCCAGCTCATTTTGGCAGATATGGATGCAGATACAAATTTTGTATTTAAAACCCTGCAAATTTGCAGATATCTGCAGATCATTTTTGCAAATGCAAATGTGGATATCAATTTTGTACCCATGCAGGGCTCTATTTATAGCATCTGTATCCCATATTGTCAAGTAATAGTTGAACATTTGCATTGTAAGTCTCTGTAAATGCCTAAAATCACCACACAGAAGAGACATTAGTGTAACATACTTTCAGCGGAACATGTTATGTCCTCTCCCACAAGGAAAGCCCAACATCACTGAATGAACTATTGTGGAGCATCAGAGGACATAACACTTAGATTGTTCTCCCTGCCCTAGTGAAGAAGAGACATGAATTCTTCCCATCAGCTGAGTTTCCAAATTGAAGAAGGCGAGGGAGGGATTAAAACTCCCTGCAAGGAGGAACTGTAGCATTATGATACTTGAGCTCTGAGGGGCAAAGATTGCTAAGCATAAGTAAAAAATGCGATAGGACTTACCATGGTTAGCCATAAAAGACACATAGTTTGTTGTTCATAAAAGCTTCTAATCCTTTTTAAGTTTGATTGGAACCCATTTGTATATATACATATTTACCTGCTTTAATCGTATAAATAACTCTTTTGTTTACTTTCTCCTATGTAATAAATCTTTAGATTATTACAGGATTGACTACAAACATTGTCTTTGGTGTGAGATCTAAGGTGTAATTGACAAGTAAGTCACTGGTCCTTTGGGACTGAGAGTAATCTGAATATTACTGTGATCTTTGGCATTAGGAACTATCGATCAGAAAAATAAGCTTACTTTAGTGACCAGACAAATTGGAGTACCCAGTGGAACTCTGACTCCATGTTAAGGCTGTTATAGTGCCTGACGAGTTTACACTTGAGAACTGATTTGGTGAAATCGATGTATAGAACTAGCAGCCAATTTTGAGTTCGGGGCTTGTTTCTTAATAGTCTGCCCTAAGGTTGGCAACCACACTCTTGAGTCATTGTTGGACAGCTTGTGGAAAAGCTACAAAATTGAGGCTCTTTCTCTGAGGCTTATCCTTCATGCAACATGAGTATTTAGCCAGAAGGAAAGATATGAGCTCCAGAAAGCCATGTTTCTAATAGAAATCTTATGAGACTCTGATCTACAGCAGTGATGTGGGAACAGCTGAATTTTGAAGCCTGACCTATTTGCCTTCTACATGCTTGGAGAGGGATGTGCGTTGTGATATACAGAACATGAGAAATAGTGTTGCTCTCCAGCATGTGATGGGTGCAACCCAGAATTGCAAAAGAATGTGTTTTTTGTTTGTGACTCCTACTCAAGAATTTTACAAGGAGATGTATTGTAAGGAGGGCTGATTTACAGATGGTTCCTATCCATGTGGTGAATTTAATTCTACATCCATCCAACTCTAATGGTTCCAGTGGGATTCTGTGGTGGTTGCAGTGAAGCTTTATGGGTGTAAATTAAAGGAAGAATTAGGCCCTGTTAGCCAAAGATTCTGCACTGAATTATATTGGTGTAAATACAGTGACTTCACTGAAGTCCCTAAACATTGTCTCACCAAAATGCCTCAACCCTGAAATCAATAGAATTAGTCTGAATTTACACAATGAGTCATCAAGAAAATGAGTAATAGAGCTTGACTCATAGAATAAGTACTAAATAATTTACAGCTGCTAAAAACAAAAACATGTTGATTCTTTTATATGAGAAAAGAAAATCTTCTGGTTAACTTCATAGGTAATTAGGTAATTCCAGGTCTATAACACCAAATAGCTAATGAAAAAGGCACTTCTGTGACTCTGCAGATCAGTGCTATATGTCCTGTGGTAATTAAGCAATAGTAAACAATATGATATATAGTAGAACTTCAGCATTATCAACAGAGATACAAACTGACTGATCAACCACATCTGATTTGCAACCAGAATACCAAAAAAAAAGGGAAGGGGAGTTGCTAAAAGGTTTGACAAGTAAAGGAAAGCATTTCTGTTCTTGCTTCATTTAAATAAAATGCTTAAAAGCAACATTTTTCTTCAGCACAGTGAAGTTTCAAAGCTGTATTACATCAGTGTTCAGTTATAAACTTTTGAAAGAACAACCATAACATTTTGTATAGATGCTTCAGAGAGATAGCCAAGTTAGTCTGTAACTGGGAAAACTTAAACATCAACAAATAGTCTTGCAGCACCTTAAAGACTAACAAAACATGAAGATGGTATCATGAGCTTTCGTGGGTTCAACCCACTTCTTCAGATGAATGGAGTTATTAAAGGTCTAGTTTCAGAATAAATAGAGGATGGTAGCACAGGGGGAGAGGGGGAGTGGAGGGGAGAAATAGTCAATTAGAGTCCCCATGCTACATGAGGCTGATGGAGAAGTTGCAAATTGTTCTTCAGTACCCATTATTATTATTATTTTATTTTTAATGTCATTAGGATGTGGAATGTAGCAGGCCATCCAGCCAATGTCTCTCTTCATACCTCTGTGATAGCAAACTACTAAATGAAGTTAAAGTTCCAAGGCTTCCCTGTGTATTTGGCTGTTTCAGGCCAATTCTACAAGCCAAACAGGAGAGGAGCATTGTTGGTACATGCTGACCAATGTTCCCTCTAAGCTACATGGCAGAACAGCTTCCCTAGGTGATTGATCATCCCTGCCCAGTAAGAGGGAACACTGATGATGACATATATTACATTAGTAGATGTGCATGTGAATGAGCCTTTGACGATATATTGATGAAGTTAGGTCCTGTGATGGTGTCAGTAAGGGTACATGGATAGAGTTGACAATGGGGTTTGTTGCAGGGATAGATTTCTGGATTAGTCTTTCTGTTGTGGGGTGTGACGTTGATGGAGAGAATGGTATGGTTTTCCAGCCAGTTTTGTGCCCACTTTATAGTACAGGTTGGACCTTCCTGGTTTGGCACCCTCAGGACCTGACTGGTCCCAGATGAGGGATTTTGCCAGACCAAGGGAGGTCATTTCTGGAACCCTGCCTTTAGACCCCATGGCCTGACTGCCGGCCTCCTGGCTGGTTTCCCATCTCCTGCTGAACCCACCATGCAGCTGCGCGCTGTGGCTCTGACACCTGATGAGCAGCTGCGTGCCACCACCAAGCCACTGTGAGGCAGCCAAGCACCAGGTCTCCCAACCCCTCTGAGAAGCTTGCTGTGGGCAGCCTCCTTCCCTGCCAGACCCATAGGGGTCCCTGCTGCTGGCCTTCCACCAGGACTCTCTGGTCCTGCAACATCCATGCTGGACCACAGATGTTATCAGACCAGAGAATCCTGGTTTAGAGTTTCAACCTGTAGGTTAATCTAGGCCATATTTCCTTAACTCATTTAGGAGATGGTCATGTGAGACAGTATCAAAAGCCTTACTAAAGCCTAGATATATCACATCTATTGTGTCATCCCATCCATGAGGATTGTTATATTAAATATCTCTGGAAAATAAATACTTGCATTTGACAGCTGCACATTTTTAAAAGGTTAACTTCCAATTTGTTGTTAATTCTTGAAGTTTTATTCCCTTTCTTTGAACTTTCAGAACTATATTGTTAGATCAGCGTAGAGGACTAAATATTTCAATAATTAGAAAAATGGGGGATGTTCTGAGACTCTTCTTTGTTGATTCCTGGTTGAATCATTATCATTTTTCAGTGACAATAAATCATGTTATGCAAGTGTGGATGACATCTGGCTGTAGACAATTTTGTGCCATCTGATTTTTTTCAAACATGGTTATAAGACAAAAGACATCCAGTAGTTCCACTTAAGTAGTCAACAGAAGTATACTGGCCAGCTGCAAGGACTGAGTTGCCACCATCATAACATATGAAGAATCTACAGGCTACAGTATTTCCAGGCTAGCCATAACTGTCCTAACCTCCAAAAAGACTTTCCTGAAGCTAAGTATAGGGTAGAAGAAAAAGATATAATCCAGTTGGCAAGGATCCCCTCTCCCTCCCTCAAAGGTGCTTCCACACACCCGGAAGAGTAACTAGAATGTTTAGTGTGGGATCGACAGTTGTTAAAAGTGGTCACTCAGGACATGTCTACACTGGGAAATTATTTCAAATAACTTATTTAGAAATAACTCCTAAAATAGCTCCTAAAATAGCTGTCGAAATAGTGTGTCCACGCTACAGGAAAGCCTCAAAATTAGTCTGACAGGCTCTCAATATGGATGTGCTACCTCGACTTAGAGCCTCAGGAAGCACTGGGGAATAATTACTTTGAATGACTCTAGGGAGTAGTTATTTCAAAATAGCAGCAGTGGAATGTTTTGAAATAACTGTTTCAAAATAAGCCTTGTTCCTTGTGGAAAGCCGGAGTTATTTCAAAATAACCAGCCCCTTATTTTAAAATAATAGGCTTGGTAGTGTAGATGCTCTGCTTGTTATTTCAAAATAAGGGGAAATAAGCCCTGGCAGGGACCGATTAAGGCATGGGCTAGCCAGGCAGCTGCCCGGGGTGCCAACCTATGAGGGGGCGCCTGATGGCAGCTGTAAGGGGCGTGCAGCAGCTCCCAGCAGCCACCCTGCAGTGGCTGCCCGGGGCTGGGGCCATGTTAACCCCCGCAGCAGTGACCAGCAGTGCCCTTCCCCCCTCTGCACGGCCAGGCTCGGCCCGCCCCGGGTTGGGCACATGCATCCTGCCACCGCCAGCTCTGCGCGCCCTCCCCCACGCGTTGGGTGGGGACCGGGCCGCACATGGACCCTCCCTTACATGCTGGTGTGGGGGCGGGGCTGCGCATGCGCCCTCCACCAACCCGGGGTGCAATTAACCTGTCTGCCCGGGGCGCCGGAATGGCTCGGTCCGACTTTGAACCCTGGTCTACACTAGGGAGTTCTTTCCTGGAAATACTTACTTAGCAAACACTTCCCTGGAGACAGACAGATGTAAGTCTGTGATTGGAGTTTCCAGCTGTAATAAAGGTGGTGTTCATGAATGTCTTCTCCTAAATTTCTTTCCACCTCGCACTGTAAGTCTCTGGGCACTGTGGGATATGTTAGATAGCTCCAATGCAACTTCCATTTTTTGGCAGCAGTGAGAATTAACACCCTTATGTGCAAGGGTGGGGCAATAGGTTCTTTAAAGTGTGATTCAACTCACACTTTTCCCCTTTAGAGTTTTTAATTTCCAGCTATGGTTGTTGAACAGTTTGCTGGAGTGGTCTTTATCATGGCTTGCATTGTAAACAAATGTAATGTGTACGGGAAGAACATTAGACTGGGTTCCTTTCGTAACCAGGAAATCTGTAAGGAAAAATTGTATTTGCTTCACTTGCTTTAATAGTTTCTTTATTTAGTTCGGTGCTGATTTGTTTGTTTGTTTTTTGACAGATACGATTATTTGTCTGGTTTTATTGTTCTGTTGAGTATCCACTGAATTATCTGCCAGTGACAGGAATAGATTATTTACCATTTGTAGCAGGTTCGATTCCCTTTCACGGCTTCTTCCCTCAGGGTGGCTTTTGGGGAAGTAACCGGCTGCTCCGACGCCGACGCGTCCCTTTTGGGTGAGGGGTTCTCTTCAGGGCACTGCCCTCCAGCAGTGACCATTCCGATCTTGGTCTGCGCCCCCTTCCAGGGGAGGAAGTCATTGTTAGGGTTGCCAGATGGTGTCCCAAAAAATACCAGACACCTGGTATTTTTTGGTCAAGGAGGAAAAAAAAAAAAAGAATGCAGGATAAGCAGCAATCGTAACCCCGCCTCCCAGCTGAGACTCTCAGCCTGGGAGGCGGGGCCACGATCGGTGCTGAGAGCCTGTGATTGTGCAGAAGCCTTGCGGGGGCAGACTCCCAGCCACTCCCCATGCCCCCGCCAGGCTTCTGCTCAATCACAGGTGCCCAGTGCTGATGGCAGCCTTGCCTCCCAGCTTGGGAGTCCCCAGCTGGGAGGCGGGGCCGCCATCGCTGCTCTGGGTGCTTCAGAAGCCTAGCCAGGGCGGGGGGAGTGGCTGGGACTTCCTTCAGAAGTTATTGTTCTTCTGAAGCACCCAGAGCGATGATTGCTGTCCTGCCTCCCAGCTGGGACTCCCAGGCTGGGAGGTGGGGCCGCCATCAGCACTGGGAGCCTGTGATTGAGCACAAGCCTGGCGGGGGCACGTGGAGTGGCTGGGACTCCCCTGCTCCTGCCAGGCTTCTGTGCAATCACAGGCTCCTAGCGTTGATTGTTGCCCCGCCTTCCAGCTGCTCCACCCGCCCACGCCAGGCTTCCATCCGGTGTGCAGCCGGAAAAATCAGAGAATACACATTGCACGTGTCCGGTATTCTCTGACATTTTTTTTTTTATTATTAACCGGACAAAGAGCGCAAATACCGGACTGTCCGGTAGAATACCAGACACCTGGCAACCCTAGTTATTGTTCTTCCTCCATTCCTCATCGAGGGTCCTCCCTACTCCCCAGGATCCCCCAGTTCTTCTCCCACTCTGCCTGCCCAGCTGCCTCCTGCAACCCTGCCTTGTGGACTTATATCCTGGGGATTCCCTGGCTCAAATTCCCCCAGCCTACCGCAGCTGCCTCCTTGCAGCCCTACCTTTTAGGGCTGCCGGCATGTGAGCCCCACCCTCTGACTGCCTCCTTGCTGCCCTGGGCCTCAGGCCAGGTAGCCTGGGTTTGCTAGGCCGAAGCCTCTCTCATTGCAGGCAGGTCTCTCTCCTCCTCCCAGGAGTTGCTCTATATGGCCTCCAGCTGGGCCCTGGTTAGCTGCCTCAGCTGGGCTTCCTCCTGACTCCAGGTCTCAGCCCCTTAAAGGGCCAGTACAGGGCAGTGCCCTGCCACACATTATAAAGGGGTTGGAGAATTACTGGGAAATTGAAATAGTTCATTGCCTTCCATGCTCCCTCTCATTTACATTAATTTCCACCCAGTGTTTCGGTGCACCTCAAAATTATAGTCTCCTTGCGGGGGAGGGGGGGGATTTTCCATGCCATTTGGAGAACTACAGCACAGAAGCTCTTCCAGTTACCCCAAAACAGTTTTAAATAACTCCTATAGAGCCAGCATATGCTTCACTGGCTTAGGTGCTATCATTCACACACCTGACTTTTTCTACCTGTCCTCTTCTAGTTTCCATGTACTTTCCTGAAACTAAGTTTCCAGTCTCATAATTTTCCCTCCTCCCTCTTGGGCAACCTTGAGACAAGTGCACTGACTTGTTTGACAGGTTAACATTATAGTGTTTGCTCACTATTTAATAAGAACAGTAATTGGATGTATGTACTAGCTGCTCCAGTGCATCACATGTTACTTGTACTTGTCGTATCCTATAACTACAGGTTGAACCTCTTTAGTCCAGCACCCTTGGGATCTGACTGGTGCCAAACTAGAGAATGTGCTGAACCATGGAAGGTGAATATTATCTAGCAGCATTACAAACACATCCACTGCTTACTGGGGTCTTAGGAGACATGTAGGGGTAAATAAAAGCTAAATGACAGAACAGAATACTGAGAGCCAGGATGGTAAACCACCTTAATGGGATCATGGGAAACTTGGCCACACTCATTATAAGTGGACATCTGGCTAACTAGATGTTGCTGGCCCAGAAAAATCTGGACTGGAGAGGTTCATCCTCTAGCTATAATTTGTGTCACATCACAGACCCTTGTTGTTGTTGTTGTGTTGTTTTGTTTTGTAAACCTCAAAGTGTTTAGAAATGTGGGCAAACTTTACAGATGGTGAAACTGAGGAATGAAGTTAAGCAAGTTGCTTACATCACACAGAAAACTAATGTAATTAGAGTCCATGTTCTCTTGATAGGTTGAGCTATGCCTAATTGTCTAGATCAGAAGTCCCCAGCAGTGGATCAGTGACCACTGGTTGTCCACAAGGCTGGATTTTGAATTAGGCACAATAGGCATGTGCTTAGGGTGCTGACATTCATTGGGGCACCTGAAAGTTAAAAGTGGGTTAAAAGATTAATTTTTTTTACAGAAAACACGACCTTCAGCTGCAGGCGAGGGTGGGACATGTAAGGTATAAATCACAGACCAGATTTTGCTGATGGTTTTAAGAGAGCTAGCTATTCACATAGCACTGGCTGATCCTCATTTCCAGCTGCTAAAATACATTGTAAGCGTACTCAGAAACACAAGTACACTTCTATCGTTACTTTACCATATAAGCAATTGTTGTAGATGCCTTAGGGAACCAAAAGAGGGAGAACAGGTGTCTGTTACACGGGCCTGGAAATAAAATGCAGTCTGATCTAAATAAAGTTTGAAAACTGCTGCAGGATATCAGTGCCTTCCTCTAAAACAGAGTCCATGCCAGCATTACTCATTGGATTGAAAGAACCAAGTAGAGATGGCTGTGTTTGCAAGCCCTTTGGGTTACTTAGGTGTAGTGTATATTCAGCCCTTATTCAACTACCTTTTTATTTTATGCTTTAGTATTTAAAGTGGAACGTTTTCCCAGAGTCCTGACACATTGTCTCCATCCATTTAGTCTTCCTCTCTGTGGATGTAAAGAAAGAAATATTCCAGGTCTTGCACTGCCCTACCCCTATAACTCTATCTGAAAGGGAAGCTATTGAAGAAAGAGAGATGTGGGTGAGCTGGATAAGGAAACTGTTTTTCTCTACAGACTGTGTTGATTGTTCCTGGGAGGAGGCAGCAAAATGGTATTTAACCCCCTCCCCCTTTACAGTGGTATTAATTAAGAGAGGTATAGGTTTTTTGCTCCAATAAGATGTCAGTTTGAGCAGAAATGGATTTTTCTGTAGTCCAAAAGAGTTATTGCGCAAGAAGCTTCAGTGTAGACATAGCCATAGAGTATGCCCAGATGCAGAAACATTGGTGCCAAGTGAGTTTAGGCATCTGTGGGCCTCTGTTGATAAGCAAAAGCTTGACACACTAGTTACTCCTCCCCCTCCCCCCCCTTTGCTGCCTTTGTCATAAAGGCAGCAAGGAGGGAGGGAAATAAGAGGGTGCTGGGGGGAACCAGCTTAAAAGCCGGTTCCCTTCCAGCTCTGTGGGAGGGGTGCCAGGGTGCAGCGATGGTGTTCCACCTTTGAAATGTATAAGAATCTCTTCTGGGGCTCTTGTACATTGCAAAGCGAAAGCGATGCATAGAGCTCAGGGCCAGTGGGATACTCTAAGTCCCCCATTGGCCCCAGGCTCCATGTGGCATTTCAATCTTTGAAATGCACAAGAGTCTCTGCTTGGGCTCTTATACATTTCAAAGTCAGAATGCCAGGTGGCACTTCCACTCTTGAAAAGGAGCAACAGCTGGGCAGGCTCTAGCTACATTTCAAAGCGGAAGTGCCCTTATCACACATGGAAGTGGCATCTGCCATTGACTGTTATTCACCCTGTGTATGATTTTTTTTTTTTTATGCCAATGTTGAAATTCTGATGTAATGGGAAGAGTGTAGATCAGTGGTTAGAGGAAGACATTGGCAATTATTGCCCTGTCTGTTACTGAGTTGGGGTTGGAATGTGGGGGACTATCTGCATTTCCTTTTCCAAGTTTGTAAAATGAGGATGTTAATGATAACCATTACCTTGCAGGGATAGTGTGGGGCAAAATCACGTAAAATGGTTGAATATCCTTTGGACATACAGCCATCAGTAAACTTAAATGATTGTAGAGAAAGTCAGGTCTCAACAGGTTTGAAGGATATGCTCTGTAGAGATTAATTTGCACATTGGTCTTAAAATTATGTCTAAAATATAACGTTTCTTTCTATTTCTATCTCTATGCAGTATTAAATGAGGCAGATCAAACATGGGCCTCCATTTCCAATTAATTGATAACCTGCTAGTTACAGCTCTAGGAATCAGTTATCCTCCTTACTTCTATTTTTAAATACACGGGAATTGCTGGGATACTGCAGTACTGGAGGACCATATAAGTACATAGAGAGAAACTTACCAAGTGCCCCCCTCATTTGAGGAATGGCAAATGAAATTAAAAGCACCAGCTGTTGACTTTCAAGCATCACTTGCAATTGAGGAATCTGTGTGGGGGCTCCCCCCTTAGAATTGAAAGAGGATTTCCAATGTGAGTATGTCAGGAGAAAGTTGCGCTGACACAGCAGGTTCAAAGTGGATCTGAAAGCGTCCAGCTTGCACCCTTTCAAAAATGGGAAGAAATTTTGTTCTAAAAGCAGCTGAGTTTTCCGTGAAGCCTGCCTAGTGGTTCTTCCTACAGTACAAGATACAGTCTGGGACATTGCTTGGTTTTGCTCCAACCAGGGCCGCATTATGACTTCTGTGGGCCCTAGGCACTTTTGCCTACGTGGGCCCCTTCCTCCATTAAAAAAAAAATATTTAAAATTATTTTTATATAACTTTAAATACTTCAACCTTTTATATTTTTTCTGCTTTAGGCAAAATTTAATAGATCTTCGTGGGCCCTAAAAGTTCTTTTTTTTTCTTCTGATTTTAAAAGAAATTAAAACATTTTCATGGCCCCCTAAAAGGATCGTGGGCCCTAGGAACTGTGCCTACTGTGCTTAATGGATAAGTCAGCCCTGGATCCAACTACCAAAAGCTGAGACTAGGTGACAGAGTATTTTCCTCGAAATTGCCCTGTTCTGTTCATTCTCACTGAAGTATCTAGCACTGGCCACTGCCAGAGGAAAAATACTGGCCTAGATGGACCATTGGTCTGACCAGCATGGCCATTCCCATGCTAACAATTGACTGATTAAACTTAAAAAAATGAAGTCCATTATGAGTGAGAGTTTAAATGCACAAAAAATTAGGAATTCATGAAGTTATAGAAATCTGGTTACTTTGCACGCATTTTGCATGACTGTTCAGTTGTTTTAATATTTATGCCCTGCTACATATAGTGGCATACAAATATGATGCTAAGAGAACATTAAGGTTACATAATAAAGCACTCAATAGCCAGGAAATATTAAAATTAAACTCTTCCCTATTGTTGTATGGATAACACTTGTGTTGTATGTGATAGCTGCTTTATATAGGGGACAGTGATCACGAAATAATAGAGTTCATGATCTTAAGGAAAGGTAGAAGGGAGACCAGCACAATTGAGGTAATGGATTTCAGGAAGGCAGATTTTGATAAGCTCAGAGAACTTGTAGGTAAGGTCCCATGGGAAGCAAGACTGAAGGGAAAAACAACTGAGGAGAGTTGGAAGTATTTCAAAGGGACGTTGTTAAGGGCCCAAAAGCAAACAATTCCGCTGTGTAGGAAAGATAGAAAATATGGCAAAAGAGCAGCTTGGCTTAACAAGGAGATCTTGCATGATCTCAAAATAAAAAAGGAGTCCTATAAAAAATGGAAACTAGGACAAATAACAAAGGATGAATATAGGCAAGCAACACGGGAATGCAGGGGCAAGATTAGAAAGGCAAAGGCACAAAATGAGATCAAACTAGCAACAGGCATAAAGGGAAACAAGAAGACCTTTTATAAATACATTAAAAGCAAGAGGAAGACCAAGGACAGGGTAGGCCCACTGCTTAGTGAGGAGGGAGAAGCAGTAACAGGAAACTTGGAAATGGCAGAGATGCTCAATGACTTCTTTGTTTCGGTCTTCACCGAGAAGTCTGGAGGTGTGCCTAACGTAGTGAATACAAGCAGAGAGAGGGTAAGTTTAGAAGATAGGATACACAAAGAACAAGTTAAAAATCACTTAGGAAAGTTAGATGTCAGCAAGTCACCAGGTCCTGATGAAATGCATCCCAGGATACTCAAGGAGCTGATAGAGGAGGTATCTGAGCCTTTAGCTATGATCTTTGAAAAATCATGGCAGACAGGGGAGATTCCAGAAGACTGGAAAAGGGCAAATATTGTGCCCATCTATAAAAAGGGGAATAAGAACAACCCAGGAAACTACAGACCGGTCAGTTTAACATCTGTCCCAGGGAAGATAATGGAGCAGGTAATTAAGGAAATCATATGCAAACACTTGGAAGGTAATAAAGTGATAGGGAATAGCCAGCATGGGTTTGTGAAGAACAAGTCATGCCAAACTAATCTGATAGCTTTCTTTGATAAGATAACGAGCCTTGTGGATAAGGGAGAAGCGGTGGATGTCATATACCTAGACTTTAGTAAGGCATTTGATACGGTCTCGCATGATATTCTTATTGATAAACTAGGCAAATATTACTTAGATAGGGCCACGATAAGGTGGGTGCATAATTGGCTGGATAACCGTAGTCAGAGAGTTGTTGTTAACGGTTCTCAATCCTGCTGGAAAGGGATAACAAGTGGAGTTCCTCAAGGGTCTGTTTTGGGACCTGTACTGTTCAATATCTTCATCAATGATGTAGATATTGGGATAGAGACTACGCTTATTAAGTTTGTAGATGATACCAAACTGGGTGGGGTTGCGACTTCTTTGGAGGATAGGGACATAATTCAAAATGACCTTAGCAAGTTAGAGAAATGGTCAGAGGTAAACAGGATGAGGTTTAATAAAGAGAAATGCAAAGTGCTCCACTTAGGAAGGAACAATCAGTTCCATACATACAAGATGGGAAGCGACTGTCTAGGAAGAAGCATGGCGGAAAGGGATCTAGGGGTCATAGTGGACCACAAGTTGAATATGAGTCAACAGTGTGATGCTGTTGCAAAAAAATCAAATATGATTCTAGGTTGTATCAACAGGTGTGTTGTAAGCAAAACTCGTGAAGTCATTCTGCCGCTCTACTCTGCAGTAGTTAGGCCTCAGCTGGAGTACTGTGTCCAGTTCTGGGCGCCACATTTCAAGAAAGATGTGGAGAAATTGGAAAGGGTACAGAGAAGAGCGACAAGAATGATTAAAGGTTTAGAGAACATGACCTATGAAGCCAGGCTTCATGAACTGGGCTTGTTTAGTTTGGAAAAAAGAAGATTAAGGGGGGACATGATAGCAGTTTTCAAATATCTAAAAGGGTGTCACAAGGAGGAAGGAGAAAATTTGTTGTTCTTGGTTTCTGAGGACAGGACAAGGAGTAATGGGCTTAGAGTGCAGCAGAGGAGGTTTAGATTGGACATTAGGAAAAAATTCCTAACTGTCAGGGTGGTCAAATCTTGGAATAAATTGCCAAGGGAGGTGGTGGAATCTCCCTCTCTGGAGATATTTAAGAACAGGTTAGATAGACATCTGTCAGGGATGGTGTAGACGGAGCTTGGTCCTGCCTTGAGGGCGGGGGGCTGGACTCGATGACCTCTTGAGGTCCCTTCCAGTCCTATTATTCTATGATTCTATGATATGATTGCAATTGGTATTCACTTATTTCATCCTATTCACCAGAGCAATACAAACTTACGGTTTCTGTTAAAGTGATTTATATTATAAGCATTTTATTTCATAAGATTCCTTTACAATTGTCTGGACTCTAAAAGCTTACATTGGTATCATCAACACATCCACTGATCTGTTTTATTCTGATATCAAGTTTATTAGTAAAGTTTGATCTTATTCACACTCTGAGATCCAAGCATCCTCAATTTTAGTAGGGGAGAAGTTGAAATGGGCATTAGAATTTTGTCACTTACTACTGTTTCTTTAATTATTAGTATGAAAAATCTATGACCATATTGGAGCTTCTTAATTGTTACTAAGCTATACTCTGTGCCTTCTCAGAAAGTCATGGTTCAAGCAGAGAACTCCAATTCTCCTTATTCAAAAGCTGAAGTTACTGCCACTTGATTTCAAAAGGAGTTGCCATCAATGGCTATATTCAAATATAGGGTTTAGGACACACATTTATATAATTCCAGTTCCATCCACTAGAGGGAGGTGGACTGTATAGATACATGCCAGTTCATGACAGTGTCTTTTGAAGATTTTTAGTGTGTTTGCAGCCTTTGATATCTGCTGCATTTTAAATCAATTATTTTTTGTAACTGACTGACATTCATTACCCAATCCTCAATTCTTTGTGATGGTACGCAACTGACGTTTTCCCATGCCAGTTTTTTAAAGCACTGAGGTTAGACCTTCTACTGAAAAAAGGGGGGGAAAACTATGACTGCACATTGTGAAACAAATCTCATGATTCACCACACACTATAAAGAAAAATAGGCCAAAAAGGTTTCTGACCAAACTAATCTTTGGTATAATTCAACTAAAACCAGTGGAATTATGCCATGATTAATTGGAGCCCTTTAAGACTGAAACTCAGCCATATAGTACATTTCCTGCATTAGAATAGTAATTAAATTTTGTATGCTTTTTGAGGCAATATCCTTGGCTTGGAAACCAGAAAATTCTTCCATCTTAGGCTTTCCACATATTTTATGGAATCATGTGAGAATAGAAGAGATGTTAGAATCTCCATTCCAGCTTCTGTCATTTTTATTTAGTCTCATTGTCTGGGTATGAAGTGGGGGGAGGAGGAGAAAAGGGGACAATAAAGAACAATAAACTTAGCAATGAAAAATTTGCATCAAACTAAAACTAGTACCTTTCAATTTACAAGAAGGAAAATATGCTGTCATTTTCTGTGCCACCCTTCTGCATCTCTACACTTTTTTTCTAGTTGGCTCCAAACCCAATTCATAATGAACCCATCTTGTGTTTAAAGCTTTCCACGGACTTACCTCCTTTCTGCTTCTTCGATCTCTTAGCTACCTGTTCCTCAACCTGTCACTTTGTGCCCTTGCTCTCAGCCTCTCCCCTTCCCTCCTTTCACCTTCTTGCCATTCACTCCCTCCCCATGGGGTCACTCTCTCACTTGTGAAATCTCAGCTTTGCATAAGAGCCACCACGTTGCACCTCTCCTTATCCTTTCACTCCCTCTTCGACTTACCACTGAGCCCCTCTGAAAAGAATTTGGCGATGCTCTGCTTGAAAGCTGTTGTATAAACCACAGAACTAGGCTTGGATTACAGTTTCCTCAAGGTTCTGGCCGGTCTCAGAGAAACATGTTTTCCTTTTGTTTGTACTGATTTTAATGAGGTATCCTTTCTACAGCAGAGGAAGCTGCCAAGATCATTCCTCTTTTTTTATTTGTCATTAAACATTTGTCCCACAATAACATGCCCAATACTGTTCTTTCTGTGCATGTATCATATGTCAGAAATGTGTGCTCGGCCAAGGCTCTTTACAAGTGGAATCCAACAATGTTGTTCTGCTAAGAATCTGGTTTCCATTAAATGATCTCTGTAATGCTCTTGAAGATAGACATTAGCAACAGGTTTTTTTCCTCTTCCAGTTTGGTTTCTTTCTTTCTTTCCTAAATCTATTTCTTATAGAACTTTTTATTACCGTGGCTCTAGTCTTAAAACATTAGATTCTACATATCATCACCACTCTCCTTTGGTATGGACAATTATTTCCTTTTAGGAACTTCGGGACTTTTCTCTCAGCTCTGCCTTTTGGTTCTCTTAACCTCTCCTTATCAAGTCATATTTTCCAAACTTTTAATACCATATGGGGGAGGGGGGCAGGGGATGTCCTTTGACCACTGAACCACCAGTATAGGCATGCCAACAGGGGGTAGGGAAGAGGGCAATCACCCCAGGGTCCAATTACTCAAAGGGGCCCAGTGTTCCCAGCTACCAACACTGCTCCTGCAGCACTGGCAGCAGACAGAGCCCTGAGACCTTTAAATCACCGCCAGAGTGCTGCACCAGGATGTGAGGGGTTGACGGCTGCTTGGAGGCCAGCATACTGTGCTCCGGTCAGTGCTCAGGGTTGACTGCCCCCAGTCCTGTCCCTTCTCGTGGTGCGAAGCTACCCTCCAACACCTTGCCCGGGGCTGCAGAAGCTGTCAGTTCCCCTAACCCAGTGGAATATAGTTAATATGCCCTATGGTACCCTCTATTTTCTGTTTAGATTATGAGTATTTGGGGGCAGCAGCCTGATTTTATATGTGCATAAAGCATCTAGTAGGCTTTTGGGTTTTGTATAAATACTAATATCTAGTTCAGCACTTTTCACTATTAGATCTCAAAGAACAGTTTGGACCTTCCTTGTCTGGCACCCTTGGGACCTGACCAGTCCAAATGAGGGAGTTTGCTGGATCAGGAGATGTCAACTCCAGGTCCTCTGCTGATAGACTCCGGGCTTTTCTGGGGTCCATTAGCAGACCCGGATGGGCTCCCCTCTTGGCTCTGCACCCCCTCTGCTCTGCACCGCCAGGCTCTCTGCCCCCAGGCCACAGGCTCTGTGCCCTGGCTGGGCTGCACTGATGGCTCCCTGCCTCTGGACTGGCTCTGTTGTCAGCCCCGGCCTGGGCTCCTAGCTCCTTTTCTGGCTGCCAGCCTCCCTGTCCTGCTCCCAGAATCTTGGACCAGAGAGGTCCAACCTGCACTCTAGGGAGGATTTTCATTATCCCCATTTAAAAGATGGTAAAACTGAGGCACAGAGCAGTAAAGTGACTTGCCTACTGTCATTCCTCTACCGATACGCAAGATGTGCAGCTGTGTAGGGCCCCAAATTGCCCCAAATTTCATGGTGCCCTAGGCAGCTGTGTGCCATGTACATGGTGGAACTAGCTCCATCCCCAGGCCAGGCTGCCATTGGGCTGCCCCTAGCCATCACTCACCAGTTGTTTCCTCTTCTGGCAGAAGGGAAAACCACTGCTCATCTCTGGATGCCTGTGCAGCTGCCCCCAGCTCCTCTTCTTGCAAGCAGCTCACACAGTTCGCTGCCACCCCTTTCTCCCTGCACAAATGGGGTGCACGTGCTTGGGCTGTGTAGGGCATTGGACTTGGTAAAGGACAGCCTTCTGTCATCCAGCAGGCTAATGGAAGAGCTGGGAGTAGAACCCCCATACCTAGAATTCCAGTTCAGTGTACTATCATCTCGGCCACACTACCTAATAAAACAAAAAAGAAAACTGATTATAAGTCCTCTAAACCTGCCATTTCCCCCCCCCCCACTTCCCCCGTTGGAATGGTGAGTGATAAGCGATATTCTCACTTCAGTAAAATCTCACTTCCCCCGTGTTGCTGTGAACGATTCAAATACAGGGTTTATTTCTCTGTGATTTGGGCTTAATGAAGAAATAAACAGACTGTTTCAGACATTCAGCCCTTTGCTTTAAAATACTCATTACTATTCTCCCTGTGTGTGGGTGTGTGTCTGTAGCTAGGCATACGTGAAAATGTGTGAGACCTTGCTGTATCATAGCAACATAATCTCAGAGGGATAATTGTGTTATTCTGCCCATTTTGGTTAGTCTCTAAGGTGCCACAGGACTACTCATTTTTATAGCAACATAATGTACATCTCTGGCTGTATGAACTCTTTCCTGGCGCTATTTATTCCAGGTGAGACCCACAAGTGTCCCAAATTTATAATGGGACCTGCAGCAAATTCTTATAGGGGAGGATGGGTCCTGAAGGTCATAAGAAGTTTCAGTTCAGGTGCCATCAAAATGCCATGAGTCACCTTCATCCCTCCCCAGTATATATTTAATGAAATTAATGCCGTTCTGGAATGAAAATGCCTTTTAGGGGAACTTTAATTTGTGTATCGATTTAATGTCAGCATTGCTTCTTGGAAGCACATTAACTGATAAGTGGTGTGTGAGGGACACCTGGCAGGTTCTATAGCAATGACACAAACATAGGGTCTCCAAAACCTCCCATTTGACTTCACTGAGCTTGCATCAGGCCTGCTGTGCATTAGATGCTGTCCTTGCTACCACAACTGACTAGCACATAAGAGGCACTCCATACAAACCTCAGTAATATGCGATCTCAACTAACTCTAGGGGTATATGTTAGTATTGAGCACCTAGAACGCTGACCACGGCTACATTGTAGGTGGCTTTAAACATACATGCTATTATATGTATCCACAAAATTGAAAGTAGGTTGAGGCCCCTTTAAAATCTGGCCTATTGTGTGTATTTGTTTTCTGGTAGCATTCACAGTGTCCCACAAGGAGAACTAGCTTCTTTTCTAAACCAGTGTGGTAGGAGTGTCTCAAGATAATACTTAGCAAATGAAGGATGGTTTCAGAATATAAGGGAATCCAGAGTGCTGTAAGGCAGGGTTGCCAGCTTTCAGGGTTTCCAAATGGATCACTGGAATGTAGCAATGCTGGCTGCCATAACGTTAGTTTGTCAGTCAAAATGATCCAGGAAATGGAAAGCGTCTGTTTCAGAGACGCTTGAGAATTAGTCTGCCAGGATGGAAACCTGGCATAGTCCATTGTGGCATGTCTAGGATGTAGAGCTGTTAGGGTGCTCATCCAGAGCATTACCACAATTTGGAAACTAAACATTGCTTTTTCTTAGCTTTTACCATCATTTTTCTTTTGAGCCTGATGCTTTGTGAACTCTTCCCTGGTGTCTCTGCCCTGGGCATAGTCTTGGGAGGCGGATACTATTAGGGAGGAGAAGGTACTAAACTAAGGGGGAAGGGCACTTGCTCAGCTGAGCTAATAAGCGCAAAATTTGTTCAAATGACCGAAGCAGACAGAGACTGCAAAGTGGGCTGGTGGCAGTGTATATTCACTTAAGTCAATCACTGTGAAAGCCATCACTGTTAAAGTTAAAGATGGAAATGCATCTCCTTAAAGAGAAAGATATGTGTCTTTCCTTCTACACCCAGCAAAACAACTTTCAACTAGTGGTGCTATATTTAAAGATTATCTTTAAGCTAATTTCTGAGTTGGTTTATTAAGGTCCACTTGTATTTATTTCAGCTTGAAACTCGGCAAATATAGTTTCAGCCCAGACCAGTTTTTATGTAAGAACGGCGATAGAGGGTCAGACCAAAGTTCCATCTAGTTCAGTACCCTGTCTGCCAATAGTGGCCAATGCCAGGTACCCCAGATGGAGTGAACAGAACAGAGAATCTTCATGCAATCCCTGTCCCATCTGACAGAGGCTAGGGACACCATTCCTACCCATCCTGGCTAATGGCCACTGATGGACCTAACCTCCATGAATTTATCTAGTTCTTTCCTGAATCCTGTTAAAGTCCTGGTCTTCACAACCTCCTCTGGCAAGGAATTCCACAGGGTGACCACATGCTGTATGAAGAAAAACTTCCTTTTGTTTTGTTTTAAACCTGCTAAAAGGAAAATGTAACCTAAACCCGCTACTGTGCTTTGCAGTCCCCTCTCCTCCTCCTGCCCCTCAGCCCCATCTGTCTATCTGAAAATGGCAAGTGCAGCAGCAATTTTTCAAGCGATCTTTAGGATTCAATCCTGCCCTGGCAGGCTGGCTGGAAAAATGGTGCAGCAGTCAGCCTTTAATCTTTGCCAAGCAGTCTTGAGTGACTAGCCAGATTCCCTTCATGGCTCCCATGAATGTGCTGGAAGATGTATGGGCCTCATGTGCCAGGACACAGGCCATGACTGGAAGGGTTTTCCTTTCTTCTAAAAAGGGATGGGCTGGCCCATAAACCATTTCTTTCGCCAGCTGTGTCAGATCCTGTTCTGCATCAGTAGGATTCTTTGGAAGGTAGTAAACAAGACACCATCCCTGCTTCTGTTGGTTCAGGCATTGGGCCTTGCTATCCTGCCTTATTGTTTATTCTATAATACGTAAAAATGAGAGCAAGGTGGTTGAGATTCAGACTGGATAAGATGTGTTTGATTTTGGGGAAGGCATGGTAAGGATAACAGTTGCTGGTTGTATTGAGGGTGCATGTCCACTTTTGGTTGTTTGAATTGTCTGTTCAGTTTCCCAGATGCTAATAGATGAGCAGAAGCTGTGGTAGCAAGGAGAGTTTTCTACCTCCATCTTGCCAAGTGTGAGCTGACCTGACATGGCCTGTGGCATTGTCACTGGAGGTTTTGGTAGTGGCAATGCACTGTGCTTGAAGCAACATCTTCAAATGTGTTAAGAAACTGCAGCAGACCATGACGGCTTGATAGGTAAGCAATAGCTTCAGAGAGGTAGCCGAGTTAGTCTGTAACTGGAAAAACTTTAATAGTCTTGCAGCACCTCAGAGACTAAAAATACGTGAAGATGGTAGCATGAGCTTTCATGGGCACAACCCACTTCTTCAGAGGAATTGGTAAGCAATGTTTCTCTCTAGGAGCAGATGATATTAGTATTGTAAGATTTGTACTAGTTGCCTCTTGATTTCCAGATGGAGTTATTCAGGGATACATTTGTTGGTCAAGAGAAATGTGCCCATCTTTGAGACCTTTGGTTGGAATGCAGCCCCAAGTAATTTGATCCAAGGCAGGAAGAGATGATTACAGAAAGAGCTGTTAAAGGTATGAAGAGAGGAGGAAAGTTAGATATTTGCTTCTAAATGTCATTTAAATTTAAAGGCAAGGAAGAGAAGTTAGTGCGGGGGAGTAAAAGGGTTTGCCTGAGTAAAACCTGAATAAAAGCCTCTCAGATTCGGCCTAAAGTATGCAAATAAATTGATTTCCTAGGGGCTCAAAATAATTTAGTTGCCCAGACTTTCCACTGAATCAATGAAATCACTTTGTGCTAGAGTTCACTAGTTCATATGCCCTCTCTACGCTTTCCTAGCAGCTGGTCATTAAATAGCTACATTCAGGCTGTGAATCTCTCTATTCAAGACCTAGGTTGGCCCCTTGGAGGAAACTGCTGAACGAGGCTTTTGATTGGAAGGAAGGGATTTTATGCTTTAATTTTTATCCCTTTTGTGACTTAGGGCTCTCTCTGGTGCACATGAAGAAGCTTTTCTTCTCGTGTCCTGGGACAGGATTTTTGCTATTGTCCCCAAAGTCTACTGACGGTTGACAGGTTTCTAGAGCAGCTTGGCATGGTGCCATTGCTTGTGTAGCCTGAGACTGGTGAAATGTAGGCAAGCCCAGAATTCTGTTAGGAAAGCCAGAGTATCTAGTCAGGTCATTTTCTCCTTTAATTAACTTCCAGCACTTAACAAAACCCTGAGAGGCTGTTGCAGCAGCAATACCCTTTCAGAAATGGTTAATTCATTGGCCTTTGTCCTCTTGTTTTGATTTTAAAAGGTGGGATTTTTCCAGTGAAGGGCAAGATCTTACCAATGCTTTTTAGGCAAGAAGCTGTTGTAGCCCTATCTAGCTAGAAGTCATAAAGGAGAACAACTAAGTAACCCATTTGAAGACCCTAAGCATCTAGAAGACTCATGAGAAACATGTTGAAGTACCAAGAGCATCTGCGTTCTTTACCACTGGTGACTGCGCATGCATTTGTATTTACTTTTTTCCCTAGTGCTCAACTAATCTGCTAAATTAATGCAGTAAAGTCGTTTTTGCTGCAGCTAAATTTGAATTAGCCAAAACCTGTGTGTGATAGGGCTGCCCTTATTGGAGCAGTCTTTTAGCAGGCCACAGCGTGACAGGCACAGCTGCCTCAGTTTCCCTGCAGAGTCCCCAGTAATTCCATGCACGTTTATTGTTGAACACAGTTCAAAACAATCCATAATAAAAATCCCAAATATTTCATTTGTTTCTCACCCCAGTGCAAACAGTCATTAAGTTCACCCAGTGTCTTGTCCCCTAATGCCCATATAACACAGCCCAGTGCCTTACCATGGTTGGAATCTGTCAGTCCTGCCCTGTCCCTGTACCAGGACAGCTCCCTTATCCCTTTGAGCTGGAGTGCTACCCTGCTGTACCCAGCAGGACCTTACATTGCTTCTTGACTGGGGAATCTCCTCATCAAGCTGCCTCACTTCCTCTCTGGGTTCTGGCAAGATCACACATTGGCCTTCTTCACTGCTTCCCTGCTGTCAGCTCTCTAGCCCTTGCCATTGGCTCTCTAGCTTAGAGCTAGCAGGTATCTCTCCCTGATGTTTTTTCTGCCTTTGGCCCTCACACTTGGGCTCTCAGGCTTGGGGATGCCAGCCCAGCAAACACCTCTTGCTGTACTCCTTGTTTTCTGCCTCCTCCCAGATCCCAGACATACAGGCTCTGAAAACTTTTACCTGCCTTCTTCCTCACTTCCAGCCAGCTTTCACCTGCCATTTTCTGACTGGTCTTAATTCACCAGGTTTCTCACACTGGTCCTTTACCACCCTTAGGGGCTGCCCTATCCTCGTTAAGTGGCCAAATAGGCATGCCTATCCTGGCACAGAGAATTGGACCTACTTCATTTGGCCAGCTGCCCATGACACGACTACTAATGTAGTGTTATTTGTGTACCCTAGTGTTTACCGATGTACCCTGTGTTCTGCCAGGGGTTCCCTAAGCCCAGAGTGCAGCAAAACTGTGATATCTTTGCTTTGTTTGCTGCATGCTTACTTTTCTAATAATTCTGCTTCTTCAAGTGTGTGTGTGTGTGTGTGTGTGTGTGTGTGTGTGTGTGTGTGTGTGTTCGTGTTCGTTCCACATGCACGGTTGCTGAGAAGCTTTTTTTCCTAGCAGGATACCATAGGTTGGCAGGGGAGACCCCCCTACAGCAGTGCCAATATGGCTAGGTAAATAGCACTCTGCCAACCATTCCCTCCCTCAGTTCCTTCTTACTCCCAGTGACAGTTGTCCAAGCTAGCTTCTTTTGCCCTGAGTAAGCCTGCCTTCCCTAGCTTTTGTGTTGTAGATTCTTTCGGGTTTTAAGTGGTTAAGTTCACTGCAGGGATTCCCTGTGTCATCCTTTCCCCCTCCCTCCCCCCTGCATCTGGGGGCGTGGCATGCCTCTGCTCTCTGACCAGCAAGTCACCATTTGGATAAGGGTGCTAACTGTCCCTCCATCAGTGACAGATATCCTTCAGTGGTGGCTGGACCCTGTGAACGTGTGCCAAAGGGTACTGTTCTACTCCCCTCGGCCCACTTTGACATTGGTAGCCGGCATCTTGAGCTTCGGGTAGGGTGCACATTTGGGTCTCAGGACTCAGGGAGTCTGGTCGCAGACTGAATACGTGATGCACATCAACATAAAGGAAGTCAGGGCTGTGAAGTTGGCCTATGTGGCCTTTCTGAACAAGATCAAAGGGAAACATCTCGGTCCGGATGGACGACACCACAGTAATGTTTTACATCAACAGACAGGGTGGTGCTCGCTCTTCTCCCATGTGCAGGGAGGCGATATCGTTGTGGGAGTTTTGTGTGTGCAACAAGATGCACTTGCTGATGTATTATCTGCCAGGGTCCCGGAACTCTCTGGCAGACAACCTCAGCTGCTCGTTTCAAGCTCATGAGTGGTCTCTCAGGTGGGATATGGTGAAGTGGCTCTTCCAGGGATGGGGTCATCTCCATTTTGACCTCTTTGCCACGTGGTGGAACAGGAAGTGCCTGGCCTTCTGTTCCAACCTCAGCACCAGCAAGGACTCTCTTCTAGACAATGCCTTTCAAATTCACTGGTGGAGGGGCAGTGTTCCTCTAAGCAGCAGTGTTCCATCCATGAGTGGAATGAGTTTTGTCTTGTGCGCCAATAATGACGTCATGTGTGCTTGTTCGGACATATGACAGTGTGGCACCCACCAATGGCACTGCTCCCTGAGAGACTCTCCCAGCATAGAGACCCTGAGCCCTGCTCCCAGGTAACATCCTCACACCTCATTGGGAGAAGGTGAGACATGTCTCCCCAGGAAGAAGCACTGTTCCTGGGACAGTCTTTGTGCAGGGCAGGGACTGCCCCAAGCTGATCCTTGCAGGGAGGGCTGCAAGTCCCGCCTGGGGCAGAGGGAAGCTGCTGCCTGTGCCATAGGTTTGAAGGGAGTGAGGTGCTGGGGGTGGGGCATTGACATGCGAGGAGTCGGGGGGGCAACAGAGGCTAGGGCACAGGGGGCTCTGAGGAGCAAAAGAGAGGTGTGGGGGGGGAGAGAGATGCAGGAGCAACTGCACCACAGCTGGACTCTAGCTATGGGCAGCCACCAAGCAGCCAAACAGCCACTATGTTGCCCTGGCCACAGCTCCTGAGGAAGGGCTGGAGCTTGCCCCTGGAGGAGTCCTTCCCTGTGGAATATCTGCCCGCCACGCAGCCCCAGCCGCTGAAACAGCCCCATCTGCCAGAGCAGTTCCCCCCCCCCCCCGAACACAGCCCCAGCTGCCTTAGCAGCCCCCATCACGTGGCCCGGCTGCTGGAACAGCCCCGGCTGCTGGGACAGCCCCCCCACCATGTGGCCCCAGCCGCCAGAGCAGTCACCACGTGTTCCAGTCTGTAGCTCCAATCCTAAAGGGCTGGAGCTATGGTCAGGGCTGCATGGTGGCTGTCTGGCTGATCCCAGGGTAGGTGGCGTGGCGGGCAGCTTCCCCGTGAGCTGAGACTGGAGCTGGGGGCAGATTGCAGCCCCAGTCCAGCTCCAGCAGCTGCCAAGTGGCCCATCCTGGCCACAGCTTCAGCCCTGGGGTCAGGACCGCGTGCTTGCTGTCCAATTGCATGGTGCTGTCAAATTGCACCAACTCTGGCTCCAGCCTCAGCACATGGGGCAGCCACCCACCATGCAGCCCAGCCCGGAAACAGCTGGGCAGCAACCATGCAACCTTGTTTCCCCACTTTCCCACTGGGGCCCGCCACCAGCAGCTTACCTTCCTGGAAGGTGAGTGCTGTTGTGCGGCTCTGCTGAGATGGGCGGACTTCCAATTCTTCATGTTCATCCGTGCAGGTGCGCATCACAGAGGATACTTAGGGGACATGTCTCCTGTATGTATTTTCCCCATGTCCCTCTAATTCACAAGGTGCTAATCCAGGTTCGGGAAGACAGCATATATCTCATTTTGATAGCACCGGCCTGGCCCAGGCAGCAATGATATAAGCAGCTGTATCAACTGTCGGTGGCCCCTCCTATCCCCCATCCCTTACTCCTGGACCTATTGTCCCAGGATTGTGGCTCATTGCTGCACCTCAGCCTCTAGACTTTACACCTGACTGCCTGGAGGCTCTATGATTGAGAGCAATAGAGGACCAGAACTCACTCAGAGGGAGTGAGGGCAATCTTACTAGGTAGAAGGAAACCTTCCACATGGGTCACGAATGCATCCAAATGGAACAGGTTTTCCTTGTGTGCCCTGCAGCATGTGCCCAGCCACTGCAAGCTTTAACCCCACAAGGTAATCCTGAATAAGGGGAACCAAAGTACCAGGGGCTGGCCACGTCTTTCATTAAGGTTCATCTGCCCACAATATCGGCATTCCACCCAGGGTCAGGAGTGCATTCAGTATTTGTGGACCGCCTGGTGGGACAGTTCCTTAAGGGGTTATAGTATATCCTCATCTGAGGGACCCGGTGCCCCATTGGGACCTAAACCTGGTGTTGTCAAAGTTAATGGCTCCATTGTTCAAGCTGTTAGCTACTTGTTCCTTGTTGTATTTGTCTATGAAGGCTGTATTTTTAGTGGCCATTACTTCAGTCAGACGAGTTTCCAAACTAAAAGCGTTATTTTCGGAACCCCATTATACTGTTTTTTCTTTAAAGATCAGGTTCAATTGTGACCCCATCCTTCGTTCCTCCTGAAACTGGATTCCCATTTTCATGTGTCCCAAGACATTTTCCTGCTGGAGTTCCACCCTGTGTGCCTCCTTACCCCTCGGGGCAGGTCCCTAAATTCCCTGGATGTGAGGCATGCCTTAGCTTTTTACTGTGAGCGTACTAAGCCATTCAGGAAATCCAATCAATTATCCGTTGCGATAGCAGATAGGATGAAGGGGCTGCCTATCACCTCCCAGAGAATCCCCTCCTGGATCACTACATATATCTGTACTTGTTATGACTTGGCAAAAGTGCCAGTCCCTCAATTGTCTGCCCATTTGACCTGAGCACAGGTCTTGTCAATGGCCTTTCTTGTGCATGTTCCTGTCCAAAAAATTTGTCGAGCAGCCACGTGGTCCTCAGTCCACATGTTTACATCCCACCATGCCATCCAACATCAAGCTAGAGAGGACACTGCATTTAGAAGAGCTGTATTGCAGACTGGTGATCTCTGACCCCTCTGCCAGGTGGCAGTTTGGGAATCCAATTATGCAGCAGTCAGACCCCAGAACTCTAAGTGAAACACTGCTCTTCTGTAGCCCCAGTCACATAGGCCTCTTGAAGCAATGACAAACCCAGCCTAAAATGGGTTGTCCTCTCCATTTTACAGAGGGGGAAACTGAGGTGTTATGTGACCTCCATAAGTCTGCCACAGAGCTGGAATTAGCACCCAGCTGTTCCACTGTAGCCACCAGCTCATCCCAGTAAGATCAGGAGCTCATAATATTGCAGTCCCGAGTGCTGAAGTCAATGAGTGTAACCAGGAAACAGTGTGTCACTGTGCTTTCTGGTGTTGAAAAGAACACATGCCATGCTGGGTGCAGGAGAGCAGACTTACTGTTCTTCTCTAGGGATGTTAAATATTGGCTAATTGAATAGTGAATTAACCTCATGAATTCCTATCAGTTACTTGACTATTCTATAGTCCCTGGGGGCTGAGGCCGGCAGCCCGTGCACTCTGGCTTCACTCCCAAGGAGCCCCCTGCCATGCCGCAATCTGTATCATAGGCAGCAGTGTGGGGTGCTAGGCAGGAGCTGGTCCGTGAGGGGAACCAGTTTAAAAACCAGTTCTCCTCACGGACCTGCTGCCTGTCACCCCATGCTGCTGCCTCTGATATAGAGGCAGAAGTGCGAGGGGGCAGCAGCCCCTGTCCGGGGAGGGTGGTCTGAGCTCTTGGACTCAGCGTGAGCCAGAAATGAGCCGTGCTGTCTGCCCACCTGGCTCCTAATACACTTTAAATGAAGAGCTGCAGCAGGGGTAGGTCCCAGACCCTGCAAGAGCCAGGCTGCTGGCCAGCCTGCTAAAAAATTTATTGGCAAGGGGGGCGGGGGGAGGATGCTTGTAGTCTATAGCATTAACCAATAAGCTTTTGCTTATTGGTTAATCAAATACACTATTACATCCCTATTCTTCACTGTGATGATAGTGAAGGACCTTGACTACAAGGCTGTGCTGTAGGCAGTGAGAACCAAATTATTCCAATAATGGCTACACTCAAAATCTGTGAGAGAGTGTGTATTAAAAAGGAATTGCTTGCTTTTGGTCTAGAATTTAGTATTAATACAACAGGAGCAGCAGCAGCAGGAAAAACAACTGAACCCAAGAGCAAGTTGACAGATGGTTAGCTGCTTGTAAGATGGCACAGAGGGAAGGAGTTGGCAGGTACTGTCCAACCCCCAGCTGAAATCCCTGCACAGCTGAGATGCAACTTGCCCCATTTCCTAGTTGCTGTCAAGCGAGTAGAACGTGACTAAGTCTATCTCTTCCAGCAGCACAGGGGACCAAATGTACATGATCTCGTTGGAGATGGAAAGTTGATTACGTATGTTGACTTGGATCCCTGACAAGTAGGATTTAAGCCATGTGGGTCATCACTGTGTTAACAGCCCAGCTCAGCATGGAAGAGAGGAGGAGCTGGACTCTGCTTTAGTTACTATACCCTTCCATATACACAGAATTTTCAAAAAACAAGCAAGGGTGAAGCTGCATGAAGTGGAGCAGAAGGCATCTGATGAACTCCGGCCCTTCCATTCTTCTCTTGTTTCCTCTTCATTAAGTCAACTATTGGCTAGTAAAGCCAATGGAAAAAGTATTGGTAAAACATTCCCCTCCCTCCTCAAATAAGCTAATGTTTTTGCCTTCTGCTTTCTGATGACGCACCAATGGAAAGTAGTGATAAAGAGGGTGTGCGAATCTGTCTGATCTTTGTCTCTAATTTAGAGAGGGAAATGTGTTTGGGGGAAACCTTACTGGTTGCGGAAGCTGAGTGGGAGAAGCAGAATCAGTTGCATATTTTGGCACCCCGGCTGTTATAAAAGATTTTTTCAAAACTGTTTGTTGTAACCTGGATTATGGTCAAGATTTAATGGTCACTTTCTGTATCCCCAGAGTACAAGGTTGCTTGGAAGGAAAATATTAATTTCATAGCATGGAGTCAGAATCACAAACACCTGCACCATATTACATCTTTCTTTCCTTTTAGAACACACTTGCAAACCCAGTTTGAAAAGTGTTCTCAACTGATCTATCAGTAGTTGTGCTCTGATGTCAATCTCATCGGCTACGTCTACACTGGCCCCAAATTCCGGAAAAGGGATGCAAAGCAGCTAAGTCAGCATAGGGAAATCCGCGGGGGATTTAAATATCCCCCGCGGGATTTAAATAAACATGTCCGCCGCTTTTTTTCCGGGTTGGGGAAAAGCCGGAAAAAAAAGGGTCTAGACTGGTGCGATCCTCCGGAATAAAGCCCTTTTCCGGAGGATCTCTTATTCCTTTTGACTTGAAAGTAGGAATAAGAGATCCTCCGGAAAAGGGCTTTATTCCGGAGGATCGTGCCAGTCTAGATGCTTTTTTTCCGGCTTTTCCCCAAGCCGGAAAAAAAGCGGCGGACATGTTTATTTAAATCCCGCGGGGGATATTTAAATCCCCCGCCGATTTCCCTATGCTGACTTAGCTGCTTTGCATCCCTTTTCCGGAATTTGGGGCCAGTCTAGACGTAGCCATCCTGTCTTAAGTGGAGGTAAAGATTTTGACCATCATTTGAGGTCCCGTCTTGAGGTCCTGAGAGAATAAGGATTTGGTCTTTGTATTCTACTTTCTAAATGTACTACAAATGCAAAATGACACAGTCGGTGCTTAGATATTAAGATAATAGACACCTGGAAAACACTTCAGATTTTTTTTGTTAGTGTCCCAAACACCAACCAAAGTAGTAATGTCACCAAAGCCAACTTTTGATCTAAAGTAAAGCATGCATCTAGAACTGCTGCAACTAGGGATTCTCAGGAAAAGAGAATATTCCCAGGTATATTGTTACCCACAGTGCTGACTTCAAGATGTGGCAAAGGGGGCACTCTGGTACTGTGCTGTAACGGGCAGTCTGGGCACTGACTCGGAGATGTTCTGCATCCCTCCATAGCACTGACTACCACGGCATGAGACTCATCACCGAAGATAGCGCAGTTTTCAAGGTCTCCTCCATTGGTACCATCTCATCACTTGGCACTTAGCTTCAGGCCCAGGACCATACTATTCAAAGAGAAAAGACCACTGTACTGTTCCAGCATGCCAGAATCGACACCTCCATAGTTCTTGGATCAGGAGCTCATAGTGGTCTCCATGGCACCACATTCCTCACTCTTTGACACTGACCAGTCACTGGGTCAGGCTTTAGATCACCTGCCAATGTTGCCTGCTCTCTTGTCACACAGTGAGCCTGATGCAGACAAGCACAGGAGCAGGTTCTCATCTCAACACTCCTCTCCCACTCAGACGGCCTCCATGGCACTTGCACCATGCAAAGCCTCATCACACTTCCCAAGTCCAACAGTGGTATGGGCAACCATGGCCATACCCACCTCCATCTCACCCCATACAGTGGCCCCCATGGGACCCATGGCCAAATTTTAGGGAGTAGTATTCCTCCTTCCCCAACCCTGACACACCATTGAGATAAGCATTGACATCTCCATCTGCTCCGAGCATTCCTCCCACAGAAATTCAAGATGAGTATACTTAGGACAGAGATGACACCTTAGAGGTTCAGCCAATGGAAGCCTCCTCCACCTTACAGTTCCTCCTCAACACCAGATGAGATCATCGTACCTACAGCACCCTAACCTGCAGACAACCTGGAGCAATTTCAGGAATTATTCAAGAGACACCTCTTCAAGAGGTACAAGAGAAACAACACGAGTTGCTCCAAATCTTACAGCCTATGGTACCATCTAAGTTTGCACTGCCAATAGATAAAGCCACTATGGAGGCATCCGATGACATATGGCAGACACCGGCTTCTGTCACACCAACCAATAAGAAGGTTAATAGGAAACATTTTGTCCCCGCTAAGGACATGGACATTCTTTTCTCCCATCCTCAGTCCAACTCATTAGTTGTTGATGCGGTCTGCCACTGCAACAAACAACCTAGTTCAAGACAGCGCCACATGACAAAGATCATAAGACACTGGAGTTATTTGGCTGAAAAATATACTCTTTTGCCACACTACAGCTCAGAGTAGCCAATTACTCTGCCCTTTTGACTAATTGTAATTTCTCCACTTATGCTAATTTGGAAGAACTTTTGGAGCACCGCTTGGAACAGAAATGCCCTATTCTGAAGACTGTCGTAAAGAAGAGAGAGACTACAGCTTATACATCACTACAGTCTGTGCTCAATGTAGCAGACTCGCCTGCTCATGCAACCACACTGTCAGTGATTATGCAGCGAACATCTTGATTCAAGTCTTCAGAAATTCCCAAAGAGCTCCAAATTAAAGTGGAGGACTTGCCATTTGACAAGAGCAAACTCTTTTCCACCAAAACCAATGAGGTTTTGCACTACCCTTCATGTACTTGGCATGTGTACATCATCAGCCAAGTGTAGGCGCTCCATGACATCCCAAAGACCCCGGGAGATCACACTTGGTCATACCCAACATTAGACATTTTGATTCCAATAGACCTAAATAGAGATCTCAGCAGAGGAAACCGCCTGAGGGCCAGTCTTCTGTGAACCAGGCCCCTAAACAACAGTTTTGAGGCTTTGGTTAAGAGTCTGCACAACCTCCCCCCACACACAGTGTTAGCTCAGTCCCATTTTATTTTTGTCCATGGTTTACACCTATGGGCTACCATAACAATGGATCGGTGGGTGCTGGAAGCCATACAAACAGGATATGGCATACCCTTCCTCTTTATGCCTCCTGACTTACCCCTTTCCCCATCCCTCTTCAGGGACCCTTCCCACAAGCACCTTCGACTGTAGGAAGCCAACCCACCTCCTATATACAGAGGCTTTGGAACTGGTCCCAAGCCCGTACTTCAGGAAGGGCTTCTATTCCAACTGATTCCTCACCAAGAAGAAGAGCGGAGGGATGGAGGCTTATCCTGGACCTTGTCAAGATCAGGTTGCCAATCTCCAGGACCAGATGGACCAGACTCCATTGCTGCAAATGGCATCCAGTCCAGGAAATTTGGCAACCCTCACTGCTCCAGACTGGGGTTACAGCTAGGGGCAGTGCAGAGTCCTCAGCCTGCAGCAGGACCCTGGAGCCATTGGGCTGCAGAGCTTATGGCAGGGTGAGCAGGCAGTGGGACCTTGAGGGCCAGCAGAATTTGTGAGGTCAGTGGGTGATGGAACCTTGAGGGCTGGCAGGACCAGCGTGATCCTGGGGATTTGGCAAAACCTGAGGCAGCAGAACCCCAGGGAGCCAGCAAAGCATGTGGGGCCAGCAGAATGCAGGGACGTGGGTGCGAAACCTGGAGGTTCTGAAGCACCCCCCCCACACACACACACACACACTTCCAGCCTATGTCTGCAAATGTAATCCATTGAATTTAAAGCAATGGAGTAGCTGACAAAGACACAAAGCAGCCACACAGAGTACAGAGAAAGGATTATCTCAGACAGAAACATCTCTGGAAAGCTTAAAAATAATCTTGGGCTGGGCTACCAACTGCCATCAGAAAGTGTCTTTGCTTAAAGGCTAGCAGTTTATTCATCATTGGGTCAGAAACCGATCCGAGGACTACCTGGAAGTGCTTTGCAGAGTGCAGTGAGAGAACCCCTGACTTATCAAGCCCAGATTTTTCACTGCCTTGCTTGTCTGTAGAACTGTTTGTGTTTGTGATGCCCTGAGAAAGGGCCGGTCACTTTGAAAGGTGGTTTCTATTTTATATCCCAAATGGGCAAACGTAGAAATAGAATTACTTTTTGGGGGACTATCTCTTTCTCTCTGTACAAAAAACCCTCAGAAGAATGAATCCGTTTGCCCAAAAGTATTCTATTCATTTTCTTCTCATCAAATACAAAACAAGCAAATACTATCTTAAGTGTAATAAGGCAACAATTTTCACACATAGGAGCCTAAACTCAGAGCTTGTTTACACAGACAATTAGTTTATGGCAAACTGAGGTACAAATCTTTCCTGCACGATCTGTTATGGACTGCCTGGGTACGTCTACACTGCATGGCTCCATCGACGGATTTAGATTTGTTTATTGGGCAAAGGGAAATGAAGCGGCAATTTAAATAATTGCGGCTTCATTTAAATTTACATGGCTGCCGCGCTGAGCCGACAAACAGCTGATGAGCTGTTTGTCGGCTCAGCGCGCTAGTCTGGTAAACCTCATCCCATGAGGAATATCGGGGCTGCCGACAAAGGGCTTTGATGTCAGCAGGGGAGCGTCCAGACTAGCGCGCTGAGCGGACAAACAGCTGATCAGCTGTTTGTTGGCTCAGTGTGGCAGCCATATAAATTTAAATGAAGCGGCAATTATTTAAATCGCTGCTTCATTTCCTTTTGCCTACAACCCTCATCTACATGGCTCCATCGATGGAGCCATGTAGTCTAGACAAAGCCCCTGTGTGCAGCTGCTGATCTTTATTAATAATTAGGATAAAAGTGCATTCATGAATTATTAATGCACATCAGCAGGATGCACAGAGACAGTTAGGCTACGTCTAGACAACAGGCTTCTTTCAGAAGAAGCTTTTTTCGGAAGAGATCACCCAAAACAAACTTCTTCTGAAAGAGAGCGTCCACAATGCAAAAGTGTATCAAAAAAGCAATCTGATTTTTTGAAAGAGAATGTCCATATTGAATGGACACTCTCTCACATGTAAGCTGATTGCTATGGCTGGAATGGCCACCAGGGCATCTGTGTTTTTCCTCTTCTTCCGAAAGAACTCCCTCTTCCCCATCCACACACGCCTTTCTGTGAAAGAGCACTTTCGGAAAAAGGCTTCTTCCTCATAGAATGAGGATTACCAATGTCGGAAATTGGAAGCTCTGTTCTTTTGATTTTTCTTGCGGAAGAACACAATTGCAGAGTGGACGTTCCTCAAGTTTTGTCAGAAAAACGGCCATTTTGCCAACAAAACTCTGTAGTGTAGACATACTCTTTGTCTGCAGCAGGCTAGTGTGGGGTAGATTGATACTCCAGCTTGCTGCCAACTAAAAGTTAGCCTTAGTCAAGCTGAAGAACTGGTCTACATGATGTCTACACTAGATCCCTTGCCACAATGCAAGTGCACCAATGAGGTTCCACTGTGCTCCATGCTGCTCTGTGCTGACACGAGAGAGCTTTATGCTGTTATTGGAGCTGGTGTTGTTATATTAAGTGGTGGTAGCAGCTCTCCACACCAACCTAGTGCTGTGCATGCTACCACTTATGCCAACAAAACTGATGTCACTTAGAGGTTTTTTTTTTTCCCATCCTTGAGCAACATACATTTTGCTGACAGAGGGGTAGCCCTTTTCCAAATCAGGCCACTTAGGCCATGTCTTCAGTGAGTATCTGTTTACTCCAGTGGGAGCTATTGGGTGGTCAGTACTTTATAAAATAGAGCAACTACATAAATAGCCTAACTTATATTTTTGAAACGCTTGTTTTAAAATGCCAGGCGGGGTAGTGCTTCGGCGTTTGATAGCATGTCTTGAGCAAAACTTGAAGCTTATTTTGAGGTACACCATGGATGACAAATTATGCTCCAGTATGGGCAAATCCTCAGCTGATATAAATCAGATTTGAATAGAGCTACACTGATCTACAGTAGCTGTCAATCAGACTGTACTGTTCAACTTACGTTTTATTAATTCACCAGGGTACAACATGCCATCCACAAATGGCTAATCTATCTGGTCCCCATAACCAATACACATAGTGTCAAATTCTGAGTCTCTCCCCAAATGGTGAACAGTGTATTTGAAATTGCACATTTCTACAGGGGTATATCTAAACTACATGGCTCCATCGAAGGAGCCATGTAGATTAGGCTGATAGGCAAAGAGAAATTAAGCCACGATTTAAATAATCGTGGCTTCATTTAAATTTAAATGGCTGCCGCGCTGAGCCGACAAACAGCTGATATGAAAGCCCTTTATCGACCTCCCCGTTATGCCTCGTAGGATGAGGTTTACCGGGGAGGTCGATAAACGGCTTTCATGTCGGCAGGGGAACGTCCAGACTGCCCCGATCTGCCGACAAACAGCTGATCGGCAAAGTGGGGCAGCCATTTAAATTTAAATAAAGCCACGATTACTTAAATCATGACTTCATTTCCCTTTGCCGAACAAACAAATCTACAGAGCCATGTAGTCTAGACGTACCCCAGTAGAAAACTATTCCTACTTCACCACCAGGATTTGTGGACACATGATCAATTGCTAGTGGAATTAATTGCATCTGCCAATAATGCAAGTGTATTTTCAGAGACCCTTTGAAAATGTAGTTCCTAATATCAGCACATAAAAAATGTGCATCTACTTTTTTTAAAAAAAATTCCCTGCATTGCACAGTGATGTTCTGTTTTTTTTATCTCCCTCATTGTAAATCTCCTCTTCCAATGTTTATTTCCTAAAACTTTACTCACCACTCCTATATATTGATTATATAAATTCAACCTTTAATACTTCCTCTTCCAGATTACTCTTATGCTGTGCAGAAATTCTCTCAGACGCTACAGTCCTTTCAGTTTGACTTTATTGGGGACACACTAACAGATGATGAGATCAATATTGGTAAGTTCTTTTCCTTTCAGTACATATTTGCAGCTACTTAGAAAAAATTATCTTCGTTTTACTGTCAGACTGCATAGCTGAGTCCAGCATTGACTACTGTATTCTTGTCCTTAAACAGAACCAGGAGTTGTATTTCCAAGATGCAATTCGGTTCATAGTACACGGGTCTGTTATAGTTGCAGTCACACATGAAGCTTATAACACATTTAATAAATCTTCAAGTCTTAATGTTTAGAGTCTGATTCACAGCACTGTAGGTTGATTTTTACAGCTTTAATCCTCCTCCTTATTGCCAGAGATTGGAAATGACTTGCAGTAATCCAGCAGGGAGGCTCTCCATTGCAGTGAGTACCCTGTAGGGGTATGTATATGCTGAGGCTCTATTTTGGGATACTTCTGCTATTCTGTGTCTTGACAGCATGCCCATTATTTCAAAATATCCTCTTTCGAAATAACAGGTGCGCTATTCTGACGTCCCTGTAAACCTTGTTCCAGTGCCAAATTACTAAATAAGTTATTTTGAAATTAATTAGAAATAAGCGACGCAATTTGCGTAGCTCATGTCGAGCTAAGGGTGCAGGTTAGACACACTCTCGGTCCTCTTCAATGTGTTATGGCACGTTGTCTTAGAACAAGCCTATACTATAGGGGAAGGTTGGCTTAAGGTACGCAATTTCGGCTACATAAAAAACATAGCTGGAGTTGACATACCTTAAACTGAGCTTCAGTGCCATCCTCCCAGCGGGCGGTCGATGGGAGAAACACTTCTGTCAACTTCCCGTACTTCTTTCATGGTGTAAGAATGCCAGCGTCAACAGTGGCACCCTCAGCTTTCGATCTAGTGGGTGTTTACTAGACTAGCTACATTGAACGCTGGAATATCGACCGCCTCAGTGTCAATCTTCCTACAAGTGAAGACGTGGCCTTACTCCCACTCTTTATCAGGGCCAGATAGTGGGATTCAGAGCACTTGGCTAGGTGTTCTGAACCAGGCAATCCAAATTTGCTATGGTTTAAAATACTGTATGTAATCCCCATGGTGAGCTCTAGGGAAGAAAATTAACATGCACTATTACATTGAAAAAGATGCTCAATGGTGTCCCTGAAGCTGCAGCTTTGTTGTGAATGACCAGCAGCATGCAGAGCTTCGCTGATCTCAACTCCTCTATTTCTCGCTCAGTTTCTATGTATTTTATTTTCCTGCCAAGCCAGTGAATTTATTGTCACTTATTCTGCTTGCTACATCTAGGGAGTTCAAAGTAATGGACTAAACTTCCTAAAAAAGGCATTTTTAGAACTAATCCAAGGGCAGATTAACCATCATTGTTGCACTAGCAATTTTGAGGTCTGGGAACTGTTGTTATGGTGAAAACAATACCCGAGGGCTCCTAAAATGTGCAGGGATTCCTTAGCTGTGCAGGAAAACTCAGCAGACTATAGGAAATAGGATAGTGCTGCCTATGAAAGTTCTCTTGGATGACTCATGCACAATTTCTGATCCCAGAGCCTGATCCTCGAAAATACTGAGAACCTCCACTCCCACTGGTGTCTTGGAAGTTGAAGGTGTTCAGCACGTGCAGGACTGGGTGCATAGAGAGGACAATAGCTAGCCTATTAATACAGATTCACATTATTGTTTAACTGTGCCCAGAAGTGTGACAGTGTTAGTGTTGAGAGGGACTCAATGAACCAGCATGGGGAGAGGAGGAGGGAAAGAGGAAGGGAAGGAAGGACAGATAGAAAGGCTGGCTTTTTATAAGTACTTTGCAGCGATTGTGGTTTGCCCTTCTGGATCTGATTTCTCTCAGCATAAAGATTCTAGGTGAAATCTGCTGAGAGAGTCAGAATCCGACTATAATGGAAAAAGAGGTATTGAATTTCCAAGCTCATGTGATGCTGGATAATGGAGAGGAAAACTGCATATAAATCAGTCCTACTGGGAATGGAAAGATCTGAGGCAAAGAGCAATCCAAGAAGCAAGTGTCTCTTTCCTGTTAATCCAAAAGACATTTCCAGCTCTTTAGCCCAGTCTGAATGTGTAGCCTGTCTCCCCACCACTCTGGAGCGGTTATGGGGGGAAGAAAACAGAGCCTCTTCATCAGTTAGTTTGGGGAGGTTTGTACTGCTGCTGCAACTGCTCAGTGCAGCACCTGTTCTGTGGATAAGGAGAGCTTCAGTCTCCGGAGTTGTAAGGCTGGCATCTTTCCCCAGCACTAGGTGCCCTGTGACAGTAAAATATTTATTCTGGGTTGTTTGGAGGACGAGGACTATCAAGAATTACATACTCTGTATAAGATGTTTGCAAACAGATTGAAGAAAGAAGAGAATATGGTCGGATCTTGGGCCATGCAAATTTAAACAATACCAAATAGTTTTTCAGTTGTGAACCAAGAAAGATATCTTTTACAAAGATCTTCATGCTGAGCAATCAGCATGGTTGGTATTTCTTTTTTCCACACCAGTTCCTTCAGTCACTCCCTGACTTGAGACAAATTTTCAGGCCTTCTTCACATGCCACAAAGCAGCAAAAAGGGCACAAATCTGATTTTTAAAAAATTTGCAGGTGGCCTTCAAACAGTTCAAGTGGTCCTATTCTTCCTGACATTAAGTAAATTATATGGGTAACTCCAGTTATTGCCTTGGGAAATGTAGTATAAATCCTCCCTGTGCAGCAATGGAAGAACAACTCCTTGAGGATTTTAGATGCTCGTGTTGTGCCCACAACTTTAGGCATCTATGGAATTTTTCTGCAGCGATGACAACTCCCACCCTGGCCCTAGTGCCCATTTTCCCTGAACCTAACCCCTTGAAACCTAAAGATACTTCAGAGTTTATATAGCTAATACCGACCATGTCGAACATTAGAAGGGCTCAGCTCCTAGGCTAGTAGTATATGATGGCTAGGTGTTTAGGAATTTAAAGGTGTCTCTTTTGGGGGAGAACTTGGAATCACTGGGTTATAATGAGAAGGTGCTGTTTTGGTGACAACAGTGGAATTAGTACATCACAAGTTGGTGGTTTTTCTTTTTCCACCTGTCTCAGCAATTGTACACAAATCCAGCCTCAATACCTAACAACCACTGATTTGCTGTGCAGCTGTTGCTACAGCTAGTTTTTTAACAAAAGAATTCACAAGCTTCCCTTCTTCATTATTTGGCACATTGCTAAAGGTGTTCTAAATCAGTGTTAACACAGTCCAGTTTTTAGAACTATTTTCTCTGATGCTCTTCCTTCTAAGAGCTCTGACTTTTTTTCTAATAATTTCTTTAATGGATTAATTTTGCAATTGGCTCAGCTAGGGTTAGTTGGCTACATATATACTCTTCTGAAATTAAAGGGCTTGGACTGTAAACAAACCTGGGGTCCTCTCCACAGGGCTCTGTGAAGTACTCCATGCCCATCATGGTGTGCTTGACCATTTCCTGTGGGTGATAAGGCAAGATTTTTCACACATCCTCCACTTGCTTGTTCTAGCACTCGAGGAAAAGGAATCCAGCTGAAGGACATGTAGCGCCCCCTCTCCACCTGGTTACCTTCTTTAATGCCAATCTGCTTACAGGTTTTGATGGATAGGTCTGGTTTCTTCTGGATCCCACCACCCGCTCAACTTTATTTTTTCCGATGGATTTATTTGGCGGTGCCTCCACCCCCCTCACTCCTTCTTGGCAGGGTCATCAGGGCAGCTTGGGAGGAAAATTCTAGCCCAGGGGAATCCCCACTCACTTGCCAGATAGTTGGAGACTCCCAGAAAATAACACAAACACATACACTATATTAAACACAATTATATTAAACAGGAGACAAATATAACAGAACAGGGTAAAACACTATTTTTAGGGTCACCGGTGCCCAGCAACTGTAAGATTAGTGTCCCATTGGTACGCGTACTTTGTTGTGGCCCTTGATGACTTATGACCACAAATTTCTTCTCTGCAGAGGTTTAGCAGTGAGGGTGACTGGGTCCAGTACAGCCCAAAGGACTCAAGTGGTAAATCCCTCCATAGGTTTAAGATGCAGCAGGTTATAAAATCATCAAACAAATTCCCTGACTTACTAACTAAAAGATGGTGCTCTCACACACTCCATGAATGAGGCTCAGGTTCAGAGAGGACTCAGTCACTGCAAAGGGGCTGCTCTCTTCTGGCAGGGATCCTCTTCAGGCAGGAATCAGGCTACTTCGGTCCCAGGATTTCCCCTCACCACAAAGGAGCACAAGGGGTGCGCGCGCGCGCACACACACACACACACACACACACACACACACCCCCAGCGCGCGCGCGCACACACACCACCACCACCACCACCACCACCACCACCCCCCAGCAGCCCTGAACCAGCAGACAGAGCAGAGCTGACCCACGGTGACTGGTCACACCCAGGGAGCTGGAGAGCCAACTCAGCCTGGCTGGGGAAGCCTCCCAGCAAACTTCATAAACTGGGAATCAACAGTGGAGAAATAAAACCCAGCTGAGGGATCCTGCCTTCAGGTACCTAGAGGCTAGTTCTCAGGGGGAACCCTGCATGCAGGCCTGAGGCTTACTAGCTCCCACACAGCCAGTCCTCCCCTTGTCCTGGCTGGCTCCAGACTCCCCCAACAATGGCTCCTCCTTCCCCCCTTCAACTTTCTGGGAGGGGCCTCTCACTCCCTATGGGCTGCCAGGCAGGCTCTGGGGAGCCAAGACAAACTCAGAGTGCCTCTCCCTGAGCTGCCAGCAGACAGAGCCCTAGGAATCTAGATAATATCTTTGGGGGTTACAGACAAATAAGACCAAACCCAGAGGATTTCAAGGCACTGGCACATAGTGCTGATTCCTTTACTTTCGTTGCCATCATAACCTTCCCCAGTAACCCGGCTTGCTCTTTAGCTTGCCACCTGTGATGCTTCCAGAAGAGTCAGGTTTTTCTTGGGGAGAAGACATGGAGCAGAAGTTCCAAAGTAATTTATACTAGCAATTGCAGTAGTTTAGGAAGGAAACTTAGCACCTTTGGCAGCTGATCTCCAACTCCAACCTCCCCACCTGGCTGTATGCCCCTCTCCCAAATCTCATGGGCCCTGATAGTGCAGTTATACTGTGTGGTGGGGGGTGGGGAGAATTATCTTGCGTAGGCATAGGAATTGTTGGAGTGGAGCATGCCTGCCTTCTATCTGTCATTCCCCTTAACAGTAGAAATGGACATTTCAACTTTTCTCTTAACTTTTCCCATCCCTTTCCCATCCGTTGCATATAATGGAAAGGGGGTAGGAAAAGTGGGAGAATATTTGTACTGTTGAGGGGAGTGGCATATAGCAGATAAGCATGCTCCACTGACTTTGCTTGGTTCCATATGTTCAGCTGCACTGGGCATGAAATATTTCTGCTTGATTTTCCTGTTCACTCTTTAGTTTCCTTGTTATTCTATAATTAACCAAATCAAACCTGCAGCAGCAGTTTTTCCAGTTCCTCTAAGACAAAGCTAATACATGCTGATTGCTTCTGTTATGTCACCTTAGTGACTTCTCACTTCTTACACTGTGTCTTTGCCTCCAGAATGTGGATGTTAAAATGATGAGATCTGTCTGTAATATGAGGGCGTGGCTTTGTTAGCATTAGCCATAAGAAATTATTATTAATATCACCTTCTTTTCCTCAAGGACCAGGATTGGGGAGAAGTGGGGGAGAGTGTTCTTACTTACATTTTCTTTCCTTTTGGTCAAATAAACAAAGTTCCATAAAGGACAAATCTCCATGTTGTTCCTGCCATAATAGACCAGAGTCTGACAACAGGGAGCTGTATCCTGTCAAAGGACATCACTTGTTAACCTCTTCTGGTGATCCATGTAGCAGCATTTATGTCAATTGTGATCACATACTCTCTACCATGAATGATTAAACAGTTGGTCAATGCAGAGGGAATGGGTGGAGAGCCTTCAAAATGACAAAGATGCTGTGGAAGATTTTTGAGCAGGTTCAAAGGCCTCCATTGATGTGTAAAGCTTTCAAACTGCTTACTTAAGCCTAAGAGGTAAATTTGGGGCATCGCTTTAGTGTATACAGTGAGTGAGAGAGAAGAAAAGCCTGTATTATATAGGATCTGGAAATAGCCAGCCTAGATGGGGTGTCAACCAATAAACCCCAAACATTTGTCTGGCTCTGCTTGGAGTGTTGTACTTAATTTGGCAAACAAGAACCTAAAATTCAAAACTAATTTGACCAGGATCTGCACTAATTAATTGTTTCTTTTTTCTTTCTTTCTCGTTATAGCTGAATCTTTTAAGGAATTTGCAGAGTTGCTCCAGGAGGTAGAACTTGAGAGATCAATGATGGTAAGGGGACCTACCCCACACACCTGCTGTGGGCTGGAACTCACAAAGTTGCTCATAACAAACACCTGGCTTCATTGAAATTCTCTGTTTAATGTCAAAACTTGATTTTGTTAACAAATCCTTCCTCAGCCCCTATAGTATGACAGTGACTGTACCTATTTGTACCTTAGGCATAAGTGTACTACACAAAAGAATGGACATTACTGTTAGAAATCAGTGGCCAGGTAGGACAGTATTGTCATGTTGCACATTGGGGCCATGCAGAAATTCAGAGTAATAATGGGAAATAGAACTTTGTATCATCCTGTTCCAGAAAAGCACTGGCCCTCATGCTTGAGCTCAAGGGATCACTTTCAGCTGTTTGAAATATAGGGTCTATGATACAGCTGCTGTTTTACAACATTTTATATATTCGCGCACACAAGCTCGTTCATTACATAATATAGGCGGCCCCCTGCTTGAGACGCGATCGGTTGCTGGGGAAGCGTTGCAAGTTGGGGGTGTCGTAACTCGAACCCACGTTTACAATAGACATTCTACACCATCATAAATGCGGGCCAAGGACGTAAGTTGGGTTTTTTTGGCCCCTTCCGCATTTACAAAAATGATTGTATGTGGGGGGGGGAGGGGGTCGCAGCATGGGCGTTTGCAAGTGTGACTAAACAGTCATCAAACAACTAGACACGTGAAGAACATACGATGGGGTAGGGAAGAGGCTGGATCCAGCCCACCAAGCCGCTGGATCCAGCCCATGGCAGCCTCGCTGGCACACTTAATAGCCAGCAACTACAGCCGCTTTAAACAGAAGACTGCTAATTGCTATGCAGTCTGGGAAGTGAGGAGAAAGCTTTGTGTGCCTGTTCCCACCCTCCCTAGCAAAATCCCCCAGCACCCTTTGGCCAATTTCTGGCCAATAGGAGATGAGAAATTTTGCTGACATTTTTCACACTCTGCTTGGTGGCATAGAAGGTTGTAAAATATGAAGTAACGTGCATTTCTGTTTTTCATAAGGGAGTAGTTGTCCTCCTGTCTCCTGACATGATGCTCCAGCAGGGTGATTCACTCCCTTCTGTCTCTCATCACATCAGGGGTGGCCCATCCATATAGGTGAACTAGGCAGTCGCCTAGGGCACCAAGTTAAATGGGGCGCCAAATTCAAGTGCAATATCATTGAGGGGTTTGGAGGTGGGGGCGCCGATTGCATGGTTCACTTAGAGCGCCAGTTGCTGGCAGCTAGGCTAGGGCCACCCCTGCATCACATTATATGCCTTTGTCTCTAGAACTTGTTGATGATTTATTGACAGTTGGCTCCCTAAGTCACACTTATTCCAGGAAAAACATGAATGTTAGAATCAGTGGAAGCCTTTCACATTATGCCAGGAATTCACCATTTGGCTCTGCGCCTCGTGCCCCAATACAGTAATGAAAGAACTCCTCCCCGGCCATCTGGCTGAACTAGAGGGTTAGGGACAGCCATACCTCAAGGGGTGCCAAGACTCTGCTTTCTGTGGCCTTATAGGTTGGCAGGGTCTGAGTAATGATGATAAAGAACTAGCAATAGACTGAAAGAAGACAATAAGAATTTTGTGTATTTCAACGAAGGAATAGCAGCCAGGTGCCATAGGATTACTCATTATCTTTATCTTATGTGGAGGGATGGAATCCTGAGACCTGCCAAAACTCCATCAGCTGGAGAGTTTTCAGATTTACAGATGCCATTTGAAAAGTTTTCTTGATCTTTTTCAGTCCTTGATGCATTATTTATCAAGACCAGTTTTTTACAATATCCCATTCATTTAAAAAAAAATCTATAATCTGTATAGGTCACTGTCCTCTCATACTGGATTCTGTGTGCAGTTACCAATTAACTGATGCCTCGGCAAAGCTTTAACAGTTCTGTGAGCCTCACCCTCCCTTCCCCACCTTAGCCAAGCAACAGAATTACTCCTTAGTGGATAGGGTTGAATTGGGGACAGTGACACTTGGTAGAATATAATTTCCCATCTAGGACTGCAAGAAAACAGTCACAGAATGTGCACGAAGAGGATATTCTTTCATGAAAATAATGAGTCATAACGTTTTAGAGCAGCTTATTTTAATCATAATGCCTTTGTCCCGAAGAAATCTGTGACAAGACTTTGGGATTAGCTTTGCTGAATGGACAACTACTTTCATGCTCCTTTGGACAGTGCCTCATCAAAAGGAATGTCCCTAATATTATTTGAGAGCCACATATAAAATCTGTTCTTCTCTCTACATTTGTTTATTGTAGTCAGAAATGCTGGTTCTGAAAACTGAGTTTTTTGGAAAGTGTCATGTCATGCATATGACACAAACTTTTTGCTCTTCCTTCTGCCCTTTCAACATGCCATTTTGGTTAATGCTGTGGCCATGGGGAACAATTATCAGCTACGTGGGCCTTCCTGGGATGAGATCTAGGACACAAATTACTATGGGTGACTAGGTTTGAAAAATGGATCATTTCAGATCTGATGCAGTCACTCCCTAGGAATGTCATCTTTCCTGTTTGCTTAGAAATATTGGCAATGGAACATTTTTTTGGCTCTGGAATCATATTAAGCTGTTCACATGTCCATCATATTCAGGAATCATCATTTAATGCTTCCATTGCAAAAAGGATAGATGCTATAATGCTCCAACAGGGCTGGAGCAACAATGGAGTGGTGTTGTAGTAAGGATGACACAGGTTGCGAACTGTCCAAGAACAGATACCAGGGAGAAGCTGCCACAGAGGGATGTGCTTCTTCTACCTTGATTCTCCCTGCTAGATTGGAATTATATAATTATATTGATTCCTGCCCAAAGATTGACCCAACCTGTTCTGACTCTGCAAACACCAGCATGGATGATTCATGCACCATATAATCTGCTTCCTGCTTTTGGTATTTTCTTTCTCCCTGAGAAAAGTAAACAAACAGCCTTGCCTTCTTGAGAATGCTTCTAGTTTGTATTTGCAGAACAGTAGGCATTCCTGTCAGCACAACCTGTGTGGAGGTATGGTCATCAGCTAGTCCATATGCTAGAGGACATGTCATTATTTTTTGAGGTCCCCCATAATTCTTCAAAAATCCTAAATTATGGTTACCAGATAGCAAGTGTGAAAATGGGGACACTTTTTTTTTTCTGGAGTGGTGGGGCTATAGTTGTGTGTATAAGACACAACCCCTAATATTGGAATGGTCCCAATAATATCGGGACATCTGGACATCCTGTCCTGCTTTGTGGGGATTCTCTTTCCAGCTAAGGAGCTTGGGTGTCTAGCAAAGCAGTGATCAAAGAGGCATTGTTTAGGAAAAACAAAGAATCATTGACGTGAAGGACTGGGAGGGAATATGAAAAGTCATCAAGTCCAGCCCTCTGTCACTGAGGCAGGACCAGGTAAACGTAGAGCATCCTTGACAGGTGTTTGTCCAACCTGTTCTTAAAAACCTCCAGTGCTGGGGATTGTACAACCTCTTTTGTAAATCTATTCCAGAAGTGAACTATCCATATAATTCTTTTTTTCCCCCAATATCTAACTTTAAACCTACTATTTGAGTACAGTCTTTCAACCAGTTGTGGACCCACCCTATAGTAATTTCCTTATAACAATGTAATGTGGGACTGTGTCAAAACCCTTACTAAAATCAAGATGGAACATGTCTTTCTCCTGATTTACTAGGAGAAATAGCCCAGTCAAAGTAGGCAATTAGGCTGGTTTGGCATAATTTTGTTCTTGATAAATTCATGTTAGATATTATTTGCTATTCTATTATCCTCCAAATTATTTCAAATTCATTGTTTAATAATATGTTCCAGTTTCTTTCCAGGAATTGGTATTAGGCTGACCAGTCTGTAGACCCCCAAGTCCTTTCTTCCCCTTTTTAAAGACTGCGTTCTCCCTTCTATAGACTAAGTGCCAACTCCAGAGTGTGAATGATAGTAGTTGAGCACCATTTCAGATCCTATTTTTATTATAGATAGTTGCAGAGTTGTCTGGTACTTGTTCTAGAAAGGTCCAGAAGATATGCTGGGACAAACCTTCCCTCGTATTAAACATGATGTATTCCTGATTGCAGCAATAGAACAATTATAACAAAGGTCCCTGGATCAAAGATCCAATATTACTTCCCAGTCTTCTTCCTTCTGGAAATCTGCCCTTTGATTCCTGTAATCCGATAGGAAGTGCCACACTAGAAATGATTATAAATTTACCCTGGAGGGTGGTAATAGGTAGCTTAAGGCATAGTGCTAACTCGCCCTCCTGTGGTATTAGTGGAGATCTAGAGCCTTGGGAAGTCAAATATAATACTGAATATTCTACTATTGTCATAGTGCTTCTTCTCAGCTCCATGAGATATGTGTCCACACGGAGGGGAAAGAAGACACAGGTGTAAATGACTTGGTCTAAGGACATTCAGCAAGTAGATAGAACTATGATTAGAATTCAGGCATTTGTCTGCCCACTTATCTTCATCTCCCTTTGGTGTAACACAGATATGTGCCTTGCAACAAAGCTGTTGTTTCTTTCTTTGTTCTGCAGGTTCAAAATGCTAGTGATTTGCTGGTCAAACCACTGGAAAATTTTCGTAAGGAACAAATAGGCTTCACTAAGGTAGGTTTTATACATGTGTTTATGCATTGGTTGTTTTTTTCTTAAAGTAGGATGGCACCGGAGATATTAAAAGCAGAGATTTCATGCTTAGTGTTCATAGACAGAGATTTTGTGCTTCTGTTCAAGTCCAGTAGGAGTATTAAAGACATTTTTCCTCGTCAGTGCAGGCATGCCAGAATGAGGAAATCCACCTGGGCTTTAGTCTGACTTCCTATCATGAGCAGGACCAAGACTGCTTCCTCAACTCCTGGGGCTCAGCCCAGGCTTAATCCCAATCTTCCTGAGAAAGCAACAACCTCTTTCACCAGAGATCATGAACATCCTCTTTTGGCTCACTACTCGATATCCTTCTTATTTGCAAGGTCGATTTCAGACCCTATTTTATTCTAAATTCAGTTTAGAATAAAATAACTCTCTTCTCTCCCCCTCCCCCCAAATATATCAATGATAAAAAAAAAATGCAGGGCCCTGTAATCAGGACTTGAATATGGCCATAGGGTTCAGAAATATTCAAATAAGGCGTCTCATGTCTCTTTAATATAGACCAAAGCAACATTTCATGAAAAGGGCATCTAGCACATGTGGGGCAGAAAAGATTATTTCTTCCTTGTCTGCCATCAGGCTCTCAGGGTTCCACATTATTCAGTGGCAATTTGAAATGAAGCTGATTCTGAACCAGCTTCGAAATGGAGTCATTTTGGAGAATGCTTAGAGCTTGGATTCACCCAACTCATCTGGAGCCTTTGTCATTTAATAAATAACTAGAAAATTTGCCCAGTGTTGCTTTCGGTCCTTAGCTCAATTAATTTTAAAAAAATAAAGTGAAAATGTACACACTTTATTTAAATTTTTGTTCTGGGGTGTGGCTGGGAACGAGGGGTTTAGTATGCAGACTTCCTTGGAGGGAAAGGGCTATTACAGCAGCTTGGGGCCAGGTGAGAAATGCCACAGCAGCTCCAGTAGGCACAGCTGGGGCAGGGGTGCATATCCATCAGCTGGGGCAGGTCCAGGTTTCTCTGCCTCTGCACTTGTAAGTCAGAATGAGGAATGCAGCAGACTGCTACTGTGTACTGTTCCACAGAAGCCACAAGAAATGTTAGTAGGATTGGCGCACAGTTTTTCAGGCATACTTTTTCAGTGTTCTGATGTGCTCCTGCCCAGCTGTGGTATTTGCTGGTATCAGTACTTGGCATGTAGTTCTGAAATGATTATTTTAAAAAAAGCAGAAGAAAGATTTTCTTGTTCTGATTTGCCTCAGTTTGAGATCTAAGGAAAATTTTGGGGAACCAAGTGGGGGGGGGGAAAAAACTCAAATATGCTAGACTGTTTGCTTTTTACAGAAATGCTCACACTGCATCTTTCCACTGCAAGGACATTTTTATATTTAACACAAGTTTTATCCTAAGCAACTCCTGACATGCCATAAAAATCATTGTAAGCACAGCCATTAAACTTTTTTTTCTGCATCAGTTTTATTGTTGTTTTCTTTGATTCCTCTCCTCTCAACCTTTTTGTTAACATGAAAATGAGACACAACATTAGTAGCAAGTTCTAGAGCAGAGTATATCATTTGCAAATAATTCATCTGGTGAATTTAGTGTCTGTCCTGCTGTCAGATTATCTGCTAATGGACTGTGATTTCCTCACATTGATTCATTGTCTGAATTTATTCAACATATCTTTATTCTTAATTGAGCCTAGAAAATCAATGTATGTATTTGATACATAACATCTTGAGTTGTGTTATCAAGCTAAGTTTAACAAGAAAGTGATCAAAATCAGCAGTTTTCCTGACGTCATCTTGTGCTGTGTCTTGCCCGTCGACAAATGCTAGCACGGAATAGGGCTTCTGGCCTCATCCCAACCTGGCTGGCTGCACAGCCTTTGTCCATCAGTGCTGTGGAGTGTGCTAGCCTCTCATTCACAGCACAGAGTGCTGGCATTCTGTTGGATCCCATGCAAGTATGTTAGGAAGATGATCTCGGCCGATAAACTAGATTTGTTCATAGTGAGTTGAAATAATCATAACGGCTAGATTCTTCACACAACAATCCCCCCTGTTTCCTGCTGGATGGCAGTTTAAGAGGCTCCTAATTAGCACTGAAATAATTAAGGGAAAGTTTTCCAAGTCAAGCTTTCTCTCCCCCTCCCTTCCCCTGACTGCTCTATTCCTCAACTCAAACTTGGATCTGAGCCAGTTTCCAGGAGACACAGGCCTTTGTTCCACAATTTATCAGCAACAGATGATGTGTGAGAGAATGCCATACAAATTGTAAAACTGTAACCTTTCCATTGCACTGTTCTCCTTAGCTGCTGTTGGACAGACCGTTAACCCCAGCATCTCTTGCTACTTCTAGGGCTCTCATCAGTTTCTGATTAAACAGGCATCCTCTGAAACTTCGAGAGCTGGGCTTTCAAAGTGCTTTCGAAGAGCTGTTTCCTTTGTTAACTTGTATGGTGACTGTGCTACTCTGTCTTGCATTCGGTTACAATAAGTAGTTTCTGTTGGTAAGTGAGTACATGGAAGTTGTGTGGTTCTTGGACCCGAATATTGGCACACATTAATGGGAAGGTAATGCTGCCCCTCACTGAATATTTAGAGCAACTAATTAGTTCTTGTGTTTGCAGATTGGACTTCAATCATTTTTCTTGGCTGCTGAATGGAGTGAGCAGACAATCTCCTGGAAGGACAAATGAAGGAGGGTTTTTTAATGTGCCCTCCTGGTTTTTAATTCCATGTTAAGTAGCCTGAGTGCAAAATGATTGGCATCCTCTCTCATTAGTTGCCAAAAATTCTGTTTTGTGTTGTTCACGTTTCCCCTTGTTGGCAATTACTCTCTGTGAGAGGTCTTAACTCATTTTGTGTGTGAGCTCAATCTCCCATCCATTTCACATGGATGGAGACTATTGAGTAAATGGTCAGACTCATTCCAAGGGTGTGGAGCAGAGAGTATTTGTTGTTTTTAACAAGTGACACTTGCCAGCATAGATAGGCATGAATATTCCAGGAACTGCCTCTAGAGCATAGCACTCAAGCTGGAATCAACAGGTTGAATTGATTATTTTTATTACTACTTAGGAATAGGGCAGAGGTTCTCTAGAACAAAAAAGAGTATGACAGATATTTCATACTATTGTTTGCACATTTCCAGTATTGCATAGTGTTTTTGGAGAAAAGTATTTGCCAAATTGTTTTAAAAATTGTATGGGGACTGTAAGTTTGTACGTGACTTCAATTTGTACTGTACATGTACCAAAGTATCTTTGCCAATTCCTAATGCCTGATAGAGTAAATAGAAGGGAAGGCTGGAAGCTGTAGTGGTTCAACAGTAATCCAACAGTAGCGGTTCAACAGTAATCCAACTGCCATGTGGTTTTATTTTAAAACACTTCTATGAAAATTAATGCAAAAAGTTTAGCTCATTTTTGTGGATTATTGTTTTTAAAATAAAATACACTTAGGCTCCTGGCTTTATTGGTCTGGTGCCTGAGGTATGAGCAAATGGCATGGGAGTGTGTTTATTTAAATAAGAATTGAGATAAATATACCTATAGTCTGTGTGGTTTTAGATTGTGTTTTAGCAGCAGAATTTGGCTTTTGTTTTGCCAATACTTCGTGCCAGTTCTTCAGCAGAAGTGCTTTTCTATTCAGAGCTCACTGTTACCAGTTCTTCCTCTTTCTCTCATTCTCTGGACTTGATGACTGAGCTTTTCTTTATTCTGAGGCATGAATTTGCTGACTCTGAATTATTATGCTCTGACCTTGCAACTGGTGATATTTGGAAATATAGAGGTATTTTGGCTTCTGTGGCTCCCTGTGCTTCTGTGACTGTACACCTAAATACCTTTGCAGACCCCATAGTGAAGTGGAACCAGACAAGCTCAAATATTGCAACAGCTGAGGGCTCTGCAAGATTGGTTTCATTTTCTCATAGTTATTGTGTTTACACCACTAATGGAAGGCCGGGGGGGAGGGGGGGACATTGTAATGGCCCAGAAGTATTTTTCTTAATTCTCAGACACTTCTCAATTTGCTCTCTGTGGCACAAATTTAAATATTCACTGTCTTTTATAGTAGGAGGCAGAGTAGCTGTGTTTAATATTTTTAACTGTTGCTTGATTGAGGTGGACATTCAGGTTGGTAGCAGACTGTAGTTGTGTGGGCTGTCTCGCCTCAGGAATGTAGCAGTTTGCAAGTGATCAAATAAACAATTTGAGTTCTGTGTGCATGGGTGTCTAACAAAACATGACCTTTCTTTTCAGTCCAATAATTGTCCTCATAAACATCTTCTCTTCAGGATTTATCATCTTTTGATGGTTTAGATCAAATGATGTCCTGTTAACAGATTTACAGCTTGTGGAAGTAGAATGGGGAGGGGAAACGTCACAAAGCAAGAGACTCCCTAAAGGAGAGGAGGAAAAGATTTTCAAAATAAGCTTCTAAAGGTGTTGGCCAAGCAAACATACTGGTTGTATAAATTTTCCCTTTTCTCAAGCTTGGTCTAGTGTAACATGTTCTGTTAAATATCAGAGAGGTAGCCGTGTTAGTCTGGATCTGCAAAAGCAACAAGAAGTCGTGTGGCACCTTAGGATACGTCTACACTGCATACCTACTTTGGACTAGGGATGCCAATGGAGACGACCGAAGTAGTTAATGAAGCACGGGATTTAAATATCCCGTGCTTCATTAACATGATCTCACCAGCGCGCTAGTTTGAATCACAGCTGATTCGAACCAGGAAGTGCACGCCGGGAAGCGTTAATTTGGACTAAAGCCTCAGAGTAACATTAGTTCGGACTAAGGGCTTTAGTCCGAACTAACGCGTCCCGGCGCGCACTTCCTGGTTCGAATCAGCTGTGATTCGAACTAGTGCACCGGCGAGATCATGTTAATGAAGCACGGGATATTTTAATCCCTTCTTCATTAACTACTTCGGTCGTCTCCATTTGCATCCCTAGTCCGAACTAGGGATGCAGTGTAGACGTACTCTTAGGGTATATCTACACTACCACCCTAGTTCAAACTAGGGTGGTAATGTAGGCATACCGCACTTGCAAATGAAGCCCGGGATTTGAATTTCCCGGGCTTCATTTGCATAAGCCGGCCGGCGCCATTTTTAAATGCCGGCTCGTTCGAACCCCGTGCCGCGCGGCTAGACGCGGCACGGGCTAGATAGTGCGGACTAGCTAGCTAGTCCGCACTATCTGTACACCTCTGTCTGAGGGGTTGGAGCAGATGCAGTTGTACCTTAGTGCTTGGCTGTAGGCAATGGATCGTGTGGCTTGTCCGGGATGGAAGCTGGAGGCATGAAAGTAGGTGTAGTGGTCATTAGGTTTTCGGTATAGGGGTGTGTTTGTGACCGTTACTTATTTGCTCTGTGGTGTCCAGGAAGTGTATTTCTTGTGTAGACTGGTCCAGGCTGAGGTTGATGGAGGGGTGGAAGCTGTTGAAATCGTGGTGGAATTCTTCCAGAGTCTCCTTCCCATGGGTCCAGATGATGAAGATGTCATCAATGTAATGTAGCTAGAGAAAGGGCATTAGTGGACGAGAGCTGAGAAAGCGTTGTTCTAAGTGAGCCATAAAAATGTTGGCATATTGTGGGGCCATGCAGGTGCCCATAGTGGTGCCACTGGTTTGGAGGTATATATTGTCACCGAATCTGAAATAGTTACGTGGATTCAGATTCGGTGACAATATATCACTAGTAGTTTTGCTAAAGTAGTTCGGGCACAGTCACAGTTTCTTTTTCTTTCTTTCTCTCTTTCATTCTTCCTTCCTTCTGTAGCACTCAATAAGCTACACTGATCAATAAGAAGAGATGGGCAATATATATGGAACTCCCAGTAGGATTTTGAGAACCCGTAATGAACTTGTCATTATTTTTGTTGTAGCACTCCTCTGAACCAGTCTACTCAGACTGTGTAACTAACATATTCTATTGAAAGCAAGGCTTGCAATTTCTGATCCCAACAAAGACTGCAAATATACAGTGAAATCAAAGCTGTGTGTTAGCCCTTTCAGAACTTAATTTATTCTTTATTTCAGCTTTGATAAAGTTTAAAATGCAAATACTTGTAAAAAGCTTCAAAACCTGGAAAGCACTGAAATCCTACCAAATCTTTAATTGTCTTGGATGTGTCTTTGGTATTAAAGCATTTGTGTTTGATCTGTAGATGAGTAAAATAGCAGCAAACACTGTATATTTGTTTTACGTCAATAGTAAGTTTCAAGTTCTGTTAAAAGCAAAGCCAAAGAAGATGACAAGTTGGAAAAGCTCGTTGAAAGAAACCTCTCCAGCAGGGCTACCTTATGCTTGCTGATTACAATAGAAAATACTGAATGTTTCTGTATTGTGAATTATTGCCAAAACTGTCACTGTGCGTATTTGAGAGCAGTGATGGCACTGACTAGAAAGAGAAGAAATAGATATGGAAAATATCAGAAGGCCCCCAGCTATGATGGGCCCATCATTATTTTTTCATGGTAACATTCTACTGTTCAATGAATTTTGACACTGTTGCACTGTCAAAGAAACCAAACTAATGCTCACTCTCCGGTTTTGTGTCCACTGTTCAATCTCTAGGAACGGAAGAAAAAGTTTGAGAAGGACGGCGAGAAGTTTTATTCCATGCTGGATCGCCATTTGCATTTATCATCTAAGAAGAAAGAGTCTCAGTTACAGGAGGCAAGTGTGAAATTTTCCTTGAAAGTTTGTTTCCAGGAGTCTAGAAGAAGTAATAGCAGATGCATTGGACTTCTATCTCATACGCGTCTCTTTCTATAATGAGAAACATTAAATCTATGTGACGTCCCTTTTGATAGGAATGGGCTATCGAAACTGAGTTTTTCTCTTCCTCCGTGGAGGAGTCATTTCAGATCAAGGCTGAACCACATTGAAAAGGCATAGTAGAGAAACTGGTGTAATCCATGATTCCATAGATAAGTCTCTGGCCCTCTCTAGTGGCTGGATCACACATAGAGATTTGATTCTGCTGTGGTCCCAGCTAACCAAGTTTGTCCTATAGTTCAAATCAAAGAGAACTAGTGCTTTTAGACTGCAAAGTCCTGGTATCAATCCTCCATAGGTATGTCAAGACAGGGACGCTCTTACACTTGCATTCTCTCTGCCTGTGCAGTACTGATTCTGTGGTTAGTGAGGGACCTGAAATATGAACCTTTCACAAAAACCAATGCACTTAAAAAAATGTCTCAGTCCTTGAGCTGAGTTCTGAATTCATCTATGTATGTGGGATGCAGTAGGAGAAATTGTAATGGAAAACATGACCAGTGTTGATTTATATATAGTTCCCATAATGAATTCAAAACCTAGAGTGGATTCTTTTGGGGGCTTTGAGAAGTCATAGCTTTCACTTGCAAGGCAGATACACAGACCGCACTAAATAATTATTATTCTTTTATGTGTTTTTCTTTTCCATCCCTTTTTCACACAGGCCGACTTACAGGTTAACAAAGAGAGACACAATTTCTTTGAATCGTCCCTCGAGTATGTGTATCAGATCCAGGCAGTGCAGGAGAGCAAGAAGTTCAGTATTGTGGAGCCAGTAAGAGGCCTTCTTTTTATCTTCACCCTCTAACGTTTATTGACTTGGGCATGTCAGCAAGGAGTGGTGGAAAATAGTCAGATTGGATCCTGTCCTACTAACAATTCCACATGGACCCCCATGATGAGGTGAAGTCAAACATAGGGTACATCTACACTTGCTCACTAGTTCGAACTAGGGCTGCAAATGTAGCCAACTGAAATTGCTAATGAAATGGGGATTTAAATATCCCTCGCTTCATTAGCATGATCTCGCCCGCGCATTATTCCGCTCATCAGCTGATTCGAACCAGGGGGTTTGATTCGAACTAACGCGTCGTGGAGCGCACCTCCTGGTTCGAATCAGCTGTTGAGCGGAATAACGTGCGGGCAAGATTATGCTAATGAAGCTAGGGATATTTAAATCCCTACTTCATTAGCAATTTCAGTTGGCTACATTTGCAGCCCTAGCTTGAACTAGGGAGCAAGTGTAGACATACCCATACAGCATTAGCAATCTCTTGTTTCACTACCTCTGTTGCTGCTTTGTGAATATAAAGAAAGTGGGGTCTTCTTTTACCTCTAAAAGTGAAATATGCTGGAATGAATGCAGGACCTCTTCTGGGTAAATGTACATAAGGAGGGGCTCTCCATAGAGCTGATGGTGTATTCTATCCTGAAGTCATCCATTGTTATTCCAATGCAATTTTTCATTTCTGGTAGTATTTTACTGTGACAAGCCAGGGACATCCACAGGATTGTAGCTGTCATTTACAGGGGCACAGACTTCTCCTGGCTCTGGGGGGCTGGTATGGCCAGTAAGCTACATTCCCATCTGCCTCCAGGATTCTGGGAGACTGAAAGTGTGTAACACAACCAATGCCCCTCTTCCCGCAATCCTACTTACAGCATAACTGGGCTGGACTTGTGGATTTGGCCTGTGTCTTATCTCATATGAACATAGTATGATCAGGTGCTACTATGAGCCAAATGTATAGATTGCACTTTTTTAAAAACCACTACCTAAGCAACGCTGAATACTGTCACTGTCAGAGCACTGAATACAGATCCATTCTGCATTGGGTTCCCCACACCCAAAGCTGACAAGAGACTTTACCAGGCCCTAAAGGGAGCTGGTTCTGAACAGGCCTTGGGCATCGGGCAGGGCTAGGGGGCTAGCCTCCTCCAGCCAGCTCTTCAGCACTGCTGGGGGCTGCAGGATGCACGCTGCCAGTGGCTCCAGCAGCCATTTAAAGGACCTGGGCTCCAACTGCTTCTGCAGCTGAGGTAATCATGGCAACAGCCAGGAGCCTTGAGCCCTTTTAAAGAGAGCAACTGCCCTCTTTGCCCCTCCTGTCAGTGCCCCTGCTTTCACCTGATTGTGTATTTTATTTTGCTGTTAATTATCTTTGATTGTAAAGATCACAACAGGTTTATTGTAATTAAAGCTATCTGTCCACCTTATACCTGATTTCATACAATTGTCTTTAAAGCAAAGGCTGATCCATCATCTTTTTCCTGCACAGGTGTTGGCCTTTCTTCACAGCCTTTTTACATACAACAACCTGACAGTTGAACTCACTCAGGACTTCCTCCCTTATAAACAACAGCTGCAACTCAGCCTTCAGAATGTAAGTTCCTGTCCAGCTGCACTCTCTCTGTCCTGCTTTGTATCTAAATACCTCGGGCATATAAACATTTTCCATGCCAGGTGGACAACCCTTGCTTGTATGCTTGGAGGGATATCGAAAGCCTCTTTCCTTCATAAAAAAGCCTTCTGTCCATAAATTCCTTTCATCCAAGAAAAAGCAGCCTAGAGGTGCTACAACAGCATGGATTTAAGGCCAGAAGTGACTGCTATGATCATGTCCTTTGACCATCTGTGTATCACGGGTCATGGAATTTCTAATTGCTGTATCAAACCCATTGATAGGAGGTTGAGGTAGAGTATGTCTTTTAGAAAGACATCCAGTCCTGATTTTAAAGATTTCATCGGGAGGAGAATAAACCACCTCCCTTGGTAAACTGTTACAATAGTTAATTACATTGTAAAAAGATTTGTACTTGTATGTGGCCAACATTCATAGCCGCAGGAACACAAACTGTAAGGTCGTGCCAAGCCCAGAGTGCTATTAAATCCCTTTGAATCGCTCAGTCTAAATGAGTTAAAAATAATTGATTTTTATTTTATTTTGAGACGTGACATGAGTCAGTATTAACAAACAGTACAAGTGCAAGTGAAAACTTTGCAAACATTCTTAATGTGCATGATTATTCTCAACCTAGGTCTGGAGCCAGTGACCCAAAACCATGTGTACTTTGTAATGGTAAGGCAAGCAGGAATTTAGATACCTCATCCTTCTGGCCTTAAAAGGTTCTGTTGTGATCTCTTCAAGTTAAAGAACAAATCATGACACATTGTGTTCCACAGCCACCATGTCACAAGCTCTATGCGCATGATGTATCAGTCTTGTCAGTCCACTGATTATTATGGGCCAAATTGTCTGCTAGCTTCAGGTACTTTTCATAGTACCACTGATCACTCCCATGAAGGTGGCCATGTGGCTATTATGTGCGGGCTGACAATGCATTTGGGAGTGCCCACTGGAAACTTGGGGGCCAGCTACCAGATTTGTACATATGAAATAGGTACTCTTGTGTGAGTGCTCAAAATCTGAGGCTGCACTCTGAGCCATAAATATTTTATTGTTTCCCTTGCCCATATTCTAGTGACATTCTTTTGCTCTTTCACCAGACGAGGAATCACTTTTCCAGCACGCGAGAGGAGTTGGAAGACCTGAAGAAAAGGATGAAAGAAGCTCCGCTGACCTGCAAGCTACCCGGGCAGCCAACCATAGAGGGCTATCTGTATACTCAGGAGAAATGTAATAGCTTGTGTGTGCAGCTGTATGCATTAAACAAGTGTAGGGTCCATCTGTAGCTTGTACAGCTTGCCCAGTAATGTGTCCTAACTATAAGTTTCATTCATTCAGCTCACAGCCAGGGCTCTGTTTGTATAGCTGTGATAGCTGGGGGGAAAATGGGGCGATGTTTGTATGTGAGTGTCTTAGTTGCTAGGTGTGCTAGTTATTGAGCCAGAAGCAAATGGCTCATTTATCCTGTCAATGTTGTCCCTGCTGCCTTACCGATCTGATTCTGAACCTGAGCTAGCTGTAAGTAAAGAGCAGCGTTAGGCTGATTATTGCAGACACTGTTAAAGATGCCATTTTTGAGAGCTGATTTGTGAGGAGGCCGGAGCTTGGTTCTTTGGCCTGAGGACACATACCAGACCCTGCCCACCCAGCAGCTATGAGAACAAGTATGCCCCCATTCTCACCCTTCTGGGGAAAAAAGGAGGGAACCTATTGAGCAGGCCCAGCTAAGGTGAATCTGGACTCTTGTGGTCATGCCTCAGACTTAAGGGCTAAAATAGGGAGTAGCTCAGGGTATGTCTACACTGCCACCCTAGTTCGAACTAGGGTGGCTAATGTAGGCATTTGAAGTTGCAAATGAAGCCCGGGATTTAAATATCCCGGGCTTCATTTGCATCTTGCCGGGCGCCGCCATTTTTAAATCCCCCTTAGTGCGGACTCCGTGCACGCGGCTGCACGCGGCACGGAGTAGGTAGTTTGAATTAGGCTCTTTTCCACGAGGAGTAACGGTAGTTCGAATTAGAGAGCCTAATTCAAACTACCTACTCTGTGCCGCGTGCAACCGCGGGCACGGAGTCCGCACTAAGGGGGATTTAAAAATGGCGGCGCCCAGCAAGATGCAAATGAAGCCCGGGATATTTAAATCCCGGGCTTCATTTGCAACTTCGAATGCCTACATTAGCCACCCTAGTTCGAACTAGGGTGGCAGTGTAGACATACCCTCAGAGTTCCTGAACCAGGAACACAGCAGAACAAGGGGCCAGCTCCTCTCCCCTCCTCCCCCCCTTTTCTGCCCACCTACTCAGTGACCAAGCCATGAGGCTATTTAGCCTTCAGGGACTTGACCGCAAGTTGCTAGACCAGTTGTCTGGGGCAGGTATACAGATGAAAAGGCCTGCGTGCATCTTTTGCCATTGGGGTTGTGAGGAAGAGAATGACCATTTCGTTCCAGATAGCTTCACATACACAAATCAGCTGTTCTTTTATTCAGCCACTGCTGCTTTGGAAACATGGCACTTCTGACACATAGCAGGTCTTGTACTCTGAAAGTCAGAAGAGCTGTTATATATGGCACGTTGCTCAAAGCACATTCCGTTTCTTTGTTCTTATAGAGCTTCATATGCATTGCTATTTATAATGCAGGTGTCAGTGACTCCATTTGTTGTTGATCAGATACTCCCCATCTAGAGCATGTGATCATGTCTTTAGTTGTTAGGATAAAAGCCTATTACTGACCACTTATAGTCGGCAAGGGCTAGTGCTGAAGGGTAGGATTCAAGCCTCTGCTGATAATCACTGTGTTTATATGTGCATGTACTCGTATAACTAATCTACTGCCACAAATATGGACAACTCTGCAATCTCACCTCAGATTCATACAAGGGAAGCCGTTATGCAGAATATTGGTTGCCAATTCTGTAAATGGTCCATTTGATATATTGATGTAAACAGGGCAAATATTGGCTGCTTAAAAAAGACTATCACATAGTGTTGTGTGTTTAAAAAAAAAAAAACTACCCATGCGCACACAGTCATTTTAGACCACAAGTAAATTTTGTACATTCCTGCATGGTAATGAACTATATTTGCTGCCTTTAATTTTGTTTCCTGTGAATTGGTTAAAGAAAAAAAAGTTGTTTGAAATAGTTCAGTTGGTTCCTTTGGTCTTCTGGGGAAAAACTGAGCCACATTAGGAACAAAGTAGTTCAATTCAGACAATGAAAGATAAGTGGAAAATAAATTGTGGTATAACAAATATAGATGTAAGATGATATTTAATGTGCTGTTGTCTTTATTCTGCCAACAAAAAATTGTCAGTAAGGAAAAAACAGTAGTGCCCATTTTAAAACAAACATACAGTCTCCCCTCTGCTCTTCCCTTTCCCTGGGATATTGCCTGTGTACTTCTTGGTATTGCTTTGCCAGTCCTGTTTAGTTTGCCATGTCAGAGTCTCACAAATGCCCTTTCATTAGTTTTTCCTTCTGAGGAGGCTGGTGCTAACTTTTACCCACTGCTTATGTTCCTCCCTCATTATTGCTGCTTCTGTAACTGGTAATGCTGCAAATAGGGTTCCATGTTTTCCTGTGTGTCTGTACAGCACCTCCTACAATGGGGCTCTGATTCTGATTGAGGCTCACAGGCATTACCTCGCTATAAATACTAAACAGTAGTAATGGTAAAGTGTACCACTGTATCAGGCTGAAGGACAGAGTGAGGCACATTACCATTATTATTACTGTTCATTATTTATATCACGATGATGCCTGTGAAACCAATCAGGATCAGAGCCCTGTTGTGCTGGATGCTGGATAATCACACAGGAAAACATGGTTCCTGTTTTGAGGAGTTGGCAGTCAAACTAATGCATACTGTCTATTGATTCTTTACTGTATTTGTGTTATTGTAGGGGCACTAGGCATATCTTGGGTGAAATATTATTGCCAGTATGAGAAGGAGTCAAAGATGCTAAGGATGACTCCCATGGAGCAGAAGCCTGGAGCAAAGCAAGTGAGTGAATTCCCTATAAAAGAGATCTTTGCAAACATTGACAGTCAGGTTCTGCCTCATTTCCTTCTATTCTGACTTGTTTCTTCTATAAGAAGTTATGAGTATAAATATATTTATAGTAGGTACATTCCGTCCCCATGAAGCAATGATGTACACAATCACTGTTCGTTAAAAGTATCGGTAGTTTATTTAAGTGCTGGACAGACACCTCTAGAGACAGAAGGACAGAAGGCCTCTTTGTAGGCACAGAACAGATACACCACACACATGCTTCCTTGAGCACTACTGATGTGTAAGAATTACCCCTGCCAAGGGAAAGTAGTGCAGTTTCCAGCATTCCTCTGATGAGATCACCCACATCCAGTGCCAATGAATTCCAGTGGTGATTCACTTCATAAAGCCATGACATCTGCCCATCATGAAGGGAGCTGATTCTCCAGTCTCAAGCCCTTCTTGCTCATTGCTTACTTTCTTCCACACACCCTATTAATATTCCCTTCTGCATACATTTTCCCTGTCAATCAGTCCTAGAACTTAAGCCACTCTGCTCCTCACCTGTGAATTTGGGTGTGTGCGCGTGCGTGCGCAGCACGGGCAGGCTTACACATTTTCTGTGGCAAAACCAGTTATGAACACAACATATTCTCTTTCTGAAGAGATAACCTGACTTGCATCGTTAACTGTGATGACTGTTTACAGGATTTGAATTAGCAAGGTTATTTGAATGGCTCCATAATGGCCTCTTTTTGCTCCCGTGAAGCATGAACATGAACAGCTCATTCACGGTGTTCCAACTCTGGGAGGGAGGGGGGAAGAGTGGGAATGGAGTGCAAATCAGGCGATTCTGGATGCTCCAAAAGTGCTGGGAGGGAGAGGAAGGAGAAGGAAGTGCAAGGCTCCAATGCCCTAGCACGAAAGAGACACATGGGGGAGAGGGGCAGATAAGGAGGCCTCAGGTGGAGCTCCATTGGGGTGCATGCAGCCCATAAGCCATAGGTTGCCCTCCACTGCTTTATATGATGGTAGCACCTGCCAAACCCAATCAGGTGTTGAAGAACAGCTCTGTGTTTGTCTCTCATCAAAAGATGTTGATACAAGGCTTGTCTCTCCAATATCCTGGAACCAACATGACTTCTGCAGCCCTCTTCTAAGAGTGTTTGTTTTAAGCAATCTTTCTGCTCCAAGGCTTATTGAAGGAATAGCTGCTAGGATTTATAGCATCGATTCACAATGTAATGCCATTAACTCCATAATTAATTTATATTGTATGAAGGAAGCCTGTTTTAGGCAGCTGTTGATCTCTATTCTGGTTGCTGCTTTGTGGAACGTTAAGAAGATCATCTGCTATCATGTCACGTGTGGGGAATGTTGAGAGGTTTATCTGCTGTCATGTTTCATGTGCCATCTGATTAGCAAGGTTCATGTTGGTATTACACAGTCACTCCTGATTCAGTAGACAGTAAGGTATTGCCTTCCACTCAGGAACCTCAGAAATCTCATCCCGACTTTATGCTTTTTAAATGTTGGCTTACATCTCTCTATCTAGGGCACCTCAGACTTGACACTGAAGTACTGCGTAAGGAGAAAGACGGATTCTATAGACAAGAGATTTTGTTTTGATATTGAAACAAATGAAAGGTGAGCCAGAGCTGCTTTCCCTATTGCTGCAGTTTTGAAAATAATACACCACTTTCTTGGCATTTGGTGAGGGTGTGTCTGTTTTGACTATCCTAAAATTTGTTTTGTATGGAGAGGAAGATTATGCACCAGGGGGCAGTGCTGTCCTTCCTTGATTGCAGTCTTCATGCCTGATCTGAAGCCCACGGAAATCAGTGGATTTTTTTCTGTTGAATTCAGTGGGCTTTTTATGGGCCTTCTAATATTGTGAAAGGATGAGCACCATCCATGAGAACTTGAGGGTCTCAATTTCTATTATCTTCAGCCAGGATCAGGCCATCATACTTTCCCATGTTTCTTTCACCCAGATACATATATTACCAGTCAGACATCTGGAGATTTTTAACGTGGGTTATTTTTCGCTTTACTCACTAGGGACCTGATTCTGTTCTCTCTGGAGTTGCTAATTTACCATGGGAGCAGAATCAGACCTAGGAGGAATGAATGTTTTGATGTCACACATGTGCTGTGCAGACTTGGTATGTGGTTAAGCCACAACTAAGGAGAAAGCACTAATTTGCAGATTACTTTATTGGGTCCTATTTTACTAGGAAAGGAAGGACACCCTGCTCAAAAATATAAAACAAACGGCAAACATTTGTCAATCTTTCAGCCTTTGATATTCCCACTTAATTCTGAAACTTAGACGGACTTCTCCCCTTCCTGAATTAATTATCTTGTGCCTGCACTAAATTTGACTGTTTTAATTTAGGCATTTGGAGCAGGAGGTTGCAAGTTACCTTGAGCTTGGAAAAGACACCAAATACTTTGTAAATTTTCAGAAGTGGTGTGAGTAGGGTGAGAATGACACACAAATTTCAGGATTTGTGAGTTTCTGAGACTGTGCCGATTCTGTTTCTGTAGTTTGTGCCTTTTGGAAGAACGTAATAGTCTGCAGTATTTTAAAATGTCTAGAGATGTGCCAAACCTTTCAGCCCTTATTCTGTGTTGTTGGGCATCTTACCTGCCCAACGGTGGAGGAAGACTGAAGGAGTTTAGCCCACGAATCGTAATACATAGTTTGAGTTAATGAAAGCACCAGGGATTAATATAGAGACATGTTTAGCAGTGGTGAAAGTAACTTAAAATTTCTTACAGGCCCTGTCCTATTGCAACTGAGGTCCCTGCCAGCTCTTTAAAGAGCTCCCTGCTAGCATTTGCCACAGCTCAGCTAGCTCTTGCCAGAGGTGTGCACCAGGGCGCTCTCGCTTACTGTCACCTCTGGTGCTTAGTGACTGTGTTGTAGCCTCAGCGGTTTGTAACAGCCACATTCTTGAACCTTGGCCAGTTTCTTACCGTAGTGATGGGAGATGCGTTGCAGGGGTGGGGGGGTCTCCACAACACAGGACACTGAGCCAGTATGGTAGGTAGGGTCATGGACAGTCTGTGCAGTGATGCGTTTGACAGTATAGTGTGACCTGAAAAAGTTCCACTCTCAGATTTTTCTTAGGATCCTGTTTTCTAATATATTAGTTAGTATTTCATCATGTTAGAATCATTTGTCACCTATCTGAGAAATCTACAAATAAGATAGCAATTAAGTATGAACATCATGGACCAAATCTACCCTCTGTTACATTGACTCCAGTGGGCTACTAGGGTCTAGCCGGGCAGAATATGACCAACTGTGTCATGCACCAGGGTCTTTTTACCATTTGACTCACTGGATTGTTCATTTGGGCGAACTGTACAGAGGGAGCTCTATATCTACACCTTGTTCAGTAATCCTAACAGAGCCAGGAGTGCCTGGTCCCCAGTTCTCCCCTGTCCATTTTCTTTGTGTCTTTTTCTCCATTATGGTGTTAATGAGTGGTGAATAAGGACATAGAAATTTCTCAGCTGAAACTGAGAGGCAGGGCCGACCTTAAGCATGTGCAGAATATACAGTGGAAACGCAGGGTGTGCCTACGGCCATCACCAACCGGATGGGACAGCAAGAATAGGACAGCTGGGGCCATGGGCATAGGGCCGACAGCAGTTAGGAACCCAAGTAAAATGTGGGGTTGTTGCAGTACCTTCCAGTTCCTGCACTGATGCCTCCCTGCACTGCTCCTGCCCCCAGAGCCCTCAGTGCAACCTCTCCCCGAGGTGTTCCCCCATATAGGGCACCATAAATCTTAAGGACACACATGCTGAGAAGGCTCTGACTCAGAAAGGGAGAGGAACAATTCGTCTGACTCACACTGAAATGATTTTTCAGAAACCTCTGACTTTGCAGTGTTAACAATTGAAAAGACATGAGAAAATGTGCTAGGCTAGTAGCTATGAGAACCAGATGGGAGAAAGTATGTCTGGGTACCTTAGGCTGCAAATAAATGTACAAAGACACACCAAAACTAGTTTTGTCAGCATGATCAGTACATGCGTGACTTCCGTTTTTTTTACTGTGTCCAACACTTAGATGTGAGTACCGTGATAGATACATGCTTTAGAACAGTGTTTCTTAACCTTTATAAAAAATGTACCCCTTTTTCCAAAAAAAAGTATAAGTACCCCCTTAAAAAAAAAGTACCCCCAGGGCCTACAGTTTTCAGGCTCACATTTTTTTCTACCATTTCAATACATTTGTTTAAACAACTTAATTGTAGCCGGGTGGGCAATTAAATTTTTGTGTGTAAAAAGTACAAAAATAACGAAGTGCTGTAAAACTTAAAACAAAAATTCAGTTTTCTCCAAATTTCAATTGTGTTGATGTACCTCCCAGACTTCTCTCGAGTACCCCTAAGGGTATTTGTACCACTGGTTGAGAAACACTGCTTTAGAAGTACTATGCATAGATAGATCATTGGAATGATGCATGTGTACTAACCTTCTTGAAGTGCCGCTTTATTTAACTAGTTTCCAGAAACACACTTTGTAAATCTTGGATAAATTCATTTGTGTCTTTGCTTTAAACTTCTGGATAGAACTGGGACTATCACATTGCAAGCACTTTCAGAAGCTAATAGACGGCTATGGATGGAGGCCATGGATGGAAAGGAGCCAGTGAGTATTTAAAGAATTGTCTCATTTATAGATGTGCATTTTAGTAGTATTCTTCAGTGGTGTAATTTCACACAGACAAAGCGAGTATTGATAATTTAGTTTTGGAAAGCTCACCTTTCTGGGTGTCCTCGTGAGATTGGGTATGTAATAATCAGCATCATTATTATGGTATAGTCCGTAACACAGGTATCAGTTTAGCGAAAAGATATGTAAAATTAGATTTCTCACAGTCATTGAAGGAACTGTTACCATATTGTCCTGTCCACTTGTATCCTTTGATATTTGATGTTTCAGTTCTGCTGTTTATACTGGCATCAACTGGAACCCATAAAAATGTGACGTGCAGGAATGGAAAACTGGCACAGAATCTGCCAGTGTTTCTGTTATTCAAACCAAAAGCTTTTAGATCTGTATGATGTAATTTTGGTCTTGCATGCATAATATTCCTGCTTGTAAATCTCTCATCTGAAGTTGTGATATTGTGAGTGAGAGAGACAAAAAGAGAGAGGACCAGAAGTTTTCTAGTCTTTTCTGTGATTCTTTCTTGGTTTCCTTATTTTAATCCAAGACAGCATAAATTTCTCTATTAGACAGAATTTCCTGTACACAGAGAATGCCATGTGCAATATAGCAAAATACATTCAATGCAATTCCCGTTGCCCACTGGCTGCTCCTTTTCCCTAATCAGGCTGTCACTATCCAATGCCTCTGTTTAAAAGAGTTGCACCTAATTTAGGGCTCAAAGACCTTGAGTTGGCCAGAGTAACTCAGAGCTGTATTGATGGGGCTGAGTGTGCAGGGACTGGAGCCTATCAGATGGGTTCCTAGATGCTTCTCACAGAACCTGCTTTCTGGGTCCTGAAGCTGTGGGATTAGAGTTCAACCTGTAATAAGCAATGTAAAACAAGTAGTGGGTAGCAAATGCTTGTGGTTTTGGTGTTAATATGGGTATATGGCAAAACGCACTGAACTTCCATGAGTGCCCTCTGTCAAATGGGTGTGACTCTGCACTTTCTCTCTCTTTGCGGTGCCTCCTGCCAGCTGCTGCCCTTCTCAGGCATGTCTTCAGTGGCTCAGCCCTTGGGCCAGAGCACATCTTGTCAGCACACGAACAAACCCTTTCTGGAGCAAAATGTCTTAGAGGGTCCTGTCTCTGTGTTTTTAACAATCTTTTTAGCGCGATCTCTGAGCTCAGTCCTTAGCCCCTTCAGGGCTAGTTTTAAATACAGCCATTACTTGGACCTCTAAAGAAGTTTTAAACCTCCGCAGGGCTTAGGTTACTCTGACAGTGGCTAGAAGGAGAAGCTGTGCCAATGCATTACTCTGGGTCCCAACCCAGGAACCCTATCAACAACAGCCACATGCTGCTTCTTGTAATAGTTGCTGCTGCTTTTTCCTCGGCCACTTGCCATTTAGCCCCTTCTTCTTCACCCTTACCTCAAGACTTAAGTTCTTCCTTGTGTAGCCATCTTAGAACACTGGCAAAGAACACCTTCTTTGCTCCTGTGGTCACCACCTGGAATTGATCTGCACAGGCCCTACAGCTCCTTTTACCTGAGCCTGCTGAGTTCTGATTGGCTGCCTCCACCAGTCTTTTCTGAGGTAGCCTATGGTAGGACTATGACTGAGGCCTCAAAAGGGCCCAGAACACTACATCACAGGATGAAGAAGAGCAATTCCTTTACCCTTCCTTTGGACAGCAAGAAAGCAGTTTGTGTGAATATATACAAATATTGAGAAATAAGGAATGTGACCATGGCCATATTAGATTGCCATTATATTAATAACACAATTTATAAACCTTGTAACAATATCATACACTTTTGTAGCACCTTCCCTCATCCCTTTATATACAATAACAAATTATTCTGCAGTGGTTAAATACTGGACATTGCTATAATTCTGAATGGTTAAGCAATTTATTATTATTCAGTGTAAATATAATTGTGTCTAACTGCATAGCTTCTAGACCTATTTTTACTAACAGAGAAACAAATAATCTTTGTGTACAGTGTGGGGAGGTATATCCAAGGGAAATAGGTGCCTCAGTGAATCTAATGGATGTTACAACCCCTTGCTTGACCATAGTGCTGCATATGGTTTAATATTTTGCTTTTGAGAGCAAAGTGTTAAACAGTATTGAATGTCTGTGTTTTTCTTTGAGTTGCTGGATTCTCCTGGGACAGTAATTCTCAACTCATGCCTGGTTTTGCTTTTGTTTCTCTCTCCTTTCCCCTAGATCTACCACAGTCCCATCACAAAACAGGAAGAAAGTGAGTAATTCAGGTTCTATTATTCTGAAATGTTAAAGACCTGCTTGTGCTGATGCGATATAATGTTTTAATTTGTGAGTGTGCACATTGTTGCTGTGTGCTAGATGGAATGTATGTCACACCTGCTCACGTGCTCCTTGGTTCCCTCCACTCAGTGAACAAGTAGACCAAAGATATCTTTAGGGCAGGGATGGCCAATAATTTTTGGTGGGAGGGGGCACTCCAAGAATTTGGTAAGCGGTTAAGGATTGCATTTTTCCATGCAATTAATGGATGAGGTGTGGGGTCTGGGATGGAGATAGGGTGCAGAAGAGAGCTCAGTGCAGGAAAGGGTGAAAGGTCTGGGAGGGAGAACATGTACAGGAGCAGGGGTGCAGAGGGGTTGGGTTACATGGGACAGGAGTGCAGGAGGAGACAGAGGATTGGGGGGAAGGAGGGGCTGGGATATCAGAGGGAGGTTCTGGCCGGGAGGTGCTTACTTAAGTGGCGTCCAGCCAGCAGACCAGCTGGTTTCTCAGGCAGGCTCCCTGCCTGCTGCAGTCCTGCATGCTGGCTCAAGGGACTATGTGCTGCTCTGAGCACAGCAAGCTGGAAGTGGAAGGGGAGAATATTTAACCTACTGCCTGCCCTACAAGCAGACCGTTCCCAGAGCTATGAGATTGTGCTGGAGGAGGGTCAGCATGCAAAGCTTGTTTTCCCCCTCCCCTGGGCTCGCAGCAGTGCTCAGAGATGCATAGATCTCCATAGCTGGCTGCTCTGGGTAGCTTGAGGGGTCAGCCTGAAACTCCTGCTGGGTTGCAAGCTGGATCCAGCAGTTTGGCAAGTTGGATTGGGCTCACGGGTCATATTTTGCCCAGCCCAGCTCTGGGGTCTGCTCCCACAGGATGATGAGTACCCTCAGGTCTCAGTGAGGGTTGAGGGTGATCAGCACCTTACAGGGTAAGGCTTTTAGCTCCCTATGTGGAGGAGGAACTTGTGCTAAATTTTAACCCACTTAGAAAAATGCAGGTTCCAAATGTAGAACTTTTGTCTGTATCTCTTTTGAGGTTCATGTCCTAAGGTTTGTCTACACTACAGCACTAATTCGAACTAACTTAGCTAATTCGAATTAGTTAATCTAGAACTAAAAACTAGTTCGAACTAACTCATCTAGAACTAAAAACTAGTTCGAACTAGCGCGTCCACATTAAGTGGACCCTGAAGCGGGGTTAAGGATGGCCGGAAGCAGTGCTGGCAGGGCATCAGAGGAGGACTTAGAGCGTGGAGCTGCTGTCTCAGGCTAGCCGAGGGCTGTGCTTAAAGGGTCCCGACCCCCACCCTGGACAGACTCAGGGGTGCCCCGCTTGCAAAGCAGTCCTGGCTTGGATTGCCCGGAGTACCCACACTGGGCACATCACAGCACTCGGCCATCAGACCGGCTGCACTTGCCGCAGGCTGCCATCTGGGGAGAGAGGGCAATTGGGGGGCTGCAGGAGAGCTTCCACCCCCAGAAGCCCACAGAGCCAGCCCAGTCCTCCCCGTCGGGGGCGCATACCCCATTCCTCCCTCACCTCCTTCCACTTATCCCTCCCTAGCCCCCCTTCCTGATGTACAAAATAAAGGACATGTGTGTTCAAAAATAGAAACTCTCTTTATTGAACAAAACTCGGGGAGACTGGGAAAAGGAGGTGGGAGAGGGGAAGAGAGAGGGTGGGAGAGGGGAGGGCAACTAAAATGATCAGGGGTGTGGAACAGGTCCCGTATGAAGAGAGGCTAAAGAGACTGTGACTTTTCAGCGTAAAAAAGAGGAGACAGAGGGGGGATATGATAGAGGTCTATAACAGCAGGAGTGGTGTGGAGAGGGTGCATAAAGCAAAGTTCTTCATTAGTTCCCATAATAGAAGGACTAGAGGACACCAAAGGAAAGGAATGGGTAGCAGGCTTCAAACTAGTAACAGAAAGTTGTTCTTCACAAAGCAAAGAGTCAACCTGTGGAACTCTTTGCTGCAGGAGGCTGTGAAGGCTAGAACTAGAACAGAGTTTAAAGGGAAGTGAGATCAAGTCATGGAGGTTGGGTCCATAGAGTGCTATTAGCCAGGGTGTAGGAGTGGTGTCCCTGCCCACGGTTTGTGAAAGGCTGGAGAGGGATGGCACGAGACAAATGGCTTGGTCACTGTCTTCGGTCCATCCCCTCCAGGGTCCCTAAGGTTGGCCGCTGTCGGCAGACAGGCTACTGGGCTAGATGGACCTTTGGTCTGACCCAGTACGGCCATTGTAAGCTCAGGGTCGAGGGTCTCAGTGGACCACCTTGATTTTTCATGCACACCTGCTCCTGGGTGGCCAGGCTGGCAGCTCTCCTGCCGTAGCCGGCCACTTTTCTGTGCCTAGTGCGGAGGTCGTGGATGAGGTCCACGATGTCCACACTAGCCCAGGTGGGTGCCCGCCTCTTGCGGTCCCAGGCAAGCTCCCAGGAGCCACCAGCCTGGTCCCGGGAAGGGGGGAGGGCTGGGGGGCATCGGGTGGGTGGCTCGATCCGTGCCAGGTGCAGGGTCTGCTGGCAGGCTTGCACCTGGCACGGGCTCCGTAGCCAGCCCGTGCCCCTTTAATGGGTCCGGGGCCGGGAGGAGGGCATAGAGTTTCCCTGGTGTTGGCCAGAGTGGCCACTAGGGAAACCTGGGGAGGGCTAGCCTCCCACTAGTTCGAATTAAGGGGCTACACACCCCTTAATTCGAACTAGCTAGTTCAAACTAGGCTTAATCCTCGTGGAGTGAGGATTACCTAGTTCAAACTAAACGCTCCGTTAGTTCGAATTAAATTCAAACTAACGGAGCGCTAGTGTAGCGCCTATGAAAGTTAGTTCGAACTAACGTCCGTTAGTTTGAACTAACTTTGTAGTGTAGACATACCCCTAGTTGGCTCTCTAGGGTTGCCAGGTGTCTGGTATTGACCCGGACTGTTCGGTATTTTTGCTTCCTGTCGGGTGAAAAAATTCAGAAAATATCGGACACCTAAAATGTCCGGTATTTTCTGGGTTTTTTTTCCCTGCCAGGAGGCAAAAATATCAGACACCTGGCAACCCTACCACACTCTCGGCAACTGGGCCAGTCCCCGACACCCCTTGCCCCCGGACTCCCTGCTTACCTGGTTCCACAGGGAAGCTGCATTCTGGCTTGATCAAGAAAACAAAATGGCCACCAGCAAAAAGCCTAAAGACCAAGGGGAAGCAATGCCTTCCCTGGGTCTTAGTGCTCAACCGCTCCCGTGTTCCTATCCCTATTCTGACTCTGCACACACCGAAAGGGCCATGCTGTTTTAATGCTGGTTTTTTTTCCTCTTCCTCAACAACTTTGGTGTCCCCCTTTTTTTCCATGGTGTTTTTTGGGGGTGTGGTACTCGGTATTTTTGGTTAAAGCATCTGGCAACCCTATTGCTCTCACCTAAACATGAGTTCTGGGCTGCAGTGTGACTTCTTCGATTTTATCCCATTGGTTGCCATTGAAGTGAGACAAGAATGGCTTTCAAACAAGAATATTTGTTTGCAAAGCACAGGCATCCATTTAGTGAAAACTACAGGACATTAACAATGAAATTTCCACGTAAAATGTAGTTTCACTTAACTGGAAAAAAGAGTTCCACAATATAAGAAAAAGTTTTATAAATATAAAACAACAGAATAAAAGGTTGTAGGGGTTTCTTGAAATTCCACAGCACTTTAGTTCTCCCAACTCTCCTTATCAGAGCTAGGTTGTGAGTGCTATCAGATACTGCACATATTTAATAAGTTGAATCTGCATATGCCCACATCTCATTGCAGCTTGCTAACGTGTTATCCCTTTTAGCTTTCCCCCTTCATTTCATATTCATTTAGGGTGCACCTATACAGCATCCTTGCCTCGAAATAAGCTACGCAATTTGTGCTACGCAAATTGCATAGCTTATTTTGAGTATCTTTCAAAATAGCTTATTTCAAAATTTGGTACTGTCTACACAGTGCCAAATTTCGAAATAAAGCACTATTCCGAAAGGCCCCTTAACCCTCATGAAATGAGGATTACCAGGACATTGGAATAAGCCTCCCTTTATTTTGAAATAACAGGCTGCTTCAATAGATGTGGAATAGCTATTTCTGGATACTTCCGGTATCCTGAAATAGCCCCACAGTGTAGATGTATCCATAGTCGGTAATGTAAAGTCCTTACAACCATGCTACCTCTAATATCTCAGTATATTGGACTGGAAAGTTGTGTAGATTATTACTCAGGTACCTGCAATGAGTTTGAAAATCTGCTTTCTGACTCTGGAGACATGGCCAGTCAGTGACTTGGACCCGGGGAGTACTTTCTTAAACTACTTTCTCTTAATTAGATTATAGCTAGGATTGAAGAATATCCTTCCTACATATACCTCAAACTGATCAGTTATCATTAGGTGCAGTCAGGTAAACCCTGTGTTTTAACAATTTGGAATTAGAAATATTATCAGTGGTTACTACCCCAATCGCTACAATCTAGACACAGAATCTCTGCTAACATTTGTTTTGGCCTTACCCGAAAGCTGTTCTATCTGAAGTTTCCACTAAGGATACTCTGGGCAGGGAGGTTCCTTATAACTCACTGACCTGCTGATGAGTGTGGGATGTCTGCAGTAAACTGATTCACCCAAGTTCTCCCTAGAGTTTGTGCCAGGATTAGAACTGGTTCAAATTTATGGGTGTGGATTTTTGTCCCAGAGAACAAAACATATTTTGTCAAAACCAATTTTCTTCATATTAAAAACATTTTGGTTTTCCTACATGAAAATTTGATATAATTGACCTCAACTGTTTGGCTTTGAAAATGAAAAAAACATTTTAAGTTGAAACAGAAATTTTTGTTTCATTTCTACTAGGACTGTCGAGATTAAAATACGAATTTCAATTGTGCTCTTAAAACAATAATAGAATGCTGTTAAATATTTTGTATGTTTTCTACATTTTCAAATACATTAATTTCAATTGCAACATGGAATACAAAGTGTACAGTGCTCACTTTATATTTGCTTACAAATAATTGCATTATACAAAACAGAAGAAATAATATTTTTCAGTTACCTCATACAAGTACTGTAGTGCAATCACTTTATTGTGAAAGTGCAATTTACAAATGTAAAATTATGTACAAAAATAATTTCATTCAAAAATAAAATAATCCATTCAGTCCTACTTTTTGTTCAGCCAATTGTCAGAAAAACCAATTTGTTTACATTTGCAAGAGATAATGCTGCCTACTTCTTATTTACAATGTCCCCTGAAAGTGAGAACAGGCATTCACTTAACACTGTTGTGCTGGAGACATAAGGTATTTACATTCCAGATGTCCTGAAGATTCATGCATCCCTTCCTACTTCAACCACCATTCCAGAGGATATGAATCCATGCTGATGATGGGATCTGTACAGTAACAATCCAAAGCAGTGCAGACCAACGTATCTACATTTTCATCATCAGATGTCAGAATAAGAAAGTTGATTTTCTTCTTTGGAGATTTGGGTTCAGTAGTTTCCACATCAGAGTGTTGCTCTTCTGTGACTCCTGAAAGTATGTTCCAGATCTCATCCCCCTCGGATTTTGGAAGGCATTTCAGAGTCTTAAACCTTGGGTCGAGTGCTGTAGCTTTAGAAATCTCAGATTTGTACCACCTTTATGTTTTGTCAAATCTGCAGTGTAAGTGTTCTTAAAATGACAAACATGTTTGGTCATCATCTGAGACTGCTATAACATGAAATATGAGGCAGAATATAAGTAAAACAGAGCAGGAGACATACAGTTCTCCCCCAACGAGTTGGGTCACAAATGTAATTAACACATTTTTTTAATAAGCGTCATCAGCCTGGAAGCCTTTCCTCTGGAATGGTGACTGAAGCATGAAGGGGCATGGGAATGTTTAGCATATCTGGTACGTAAATACCTTGCAATGCCTGTTCTGACTATCCGATGACATTGTAAATAAGAAGTGGGCAGTATTATTTTCCGTAAATATAAACCAACTTATTTGGCTCAGCAAACAAATAGGACTGAGTAGGCTGGTAGGTACAAAAGTATTACATTGTTTTTGAGTGCAGTTATGTAACAAAAAAAAATCTACATTTGTAAATTGCACTTTTCATAAGACAGAGATTGCACTACAGCTTGTATGAGGTGACCTGACAAATACTATTTCATTTATCATTTTACAGTGCAAATATTTGTAATAAAATAATCTAAAATGAGCACTATGCACTTCGTTTTATATTGTAATTGAAATCAATATATTTGAAAATGTAGAAAAACACCCAAAACATATTTACTGAATTTCAATTGATATGCTCCTATTGTTTAACAGTGCTATTAAAACTGTGCTTAACTCAAAAAATAATCTTTATGAAAAATGAATCTCATGAGTTAACTGCCCTAATTTCTATGTGTTGATTTAAAATGACAATTTTGTTAAAAAAAATAATTGAATGCAGATTTTATTTTTAATATTATTTCTTTCCAGAAAAATTCTGGTTTCCTGACTAGCTCTAGCCATGGCTCATATCCTCTGATCAAACTCTGCTTCTGATCTGAAGGGCAATATGAATCAAACACAGAGCCCCATTCCTCTGCTCAATAAAAAAACACATTAAACACTAACGTTTGAGAGAAGTTCAAAATACTTGTTTGCAACAGATGGAAAGCTCCTTCAGTGTAAAAAGCTTTTGACACTAACAGAAACACATTTGCATCCTATCCTGTGATCCTTAATTACACAAGTAATCCTACTGAAGTCAGTGGAAGAATTAGTGAATAAAGGTAATTCATTTGAGTAAAGTTGCAGGACTAGGTAAGGAGCTAAGGGTCCCGATTCATTGTCCCTTGAAGTAAACAGAAAGAGCCTGATTCACTTCAGTGAGGTTTGAATTAACCCAAAGGAAACTAATTTTCCTCCTTCCACCTGTTGAGAATCCTGCAGGGAAGGTGTGTTAATCAGTGGGGAGAAAATCCTGTCTTCTCCTTAACCCTGGGGTGGAGAACCTAAGGCCTCAGGGCCCAATGCAGCCCCTGGCTTGCCTGGATCCAGCCCTTGAGGTTCAGGTCTCCCAAAATTGGGGAGCCTGTGATGGTGCTCAAGCCCTCCCACCTGGGCCCCTCTAGGCCAGGGGTCCCCAACGCGGTGCCCGCAGGTACCATGGCACCCGCCGGGGCATTTATGTGCACCCACCTACCGCCACCCCGAGGTGCACGGTGCATGCTCAGCCCTACTGTTGGGTGGCCTGGCAGCCCCACATAGCGCCTACCACCCAAAAAGGTTGAGACCACTGCTCTAGGCTCTGGCATGTGAGGGGAATATGAGGAGTGTCTTTCTTCTTCTCAGTGGGGGGCTATGTTCGGGAGGTGTGGTTTCTTTGTTTGGTTAGTTGGATGGTTTTTGCTTCCAACTAGTTTTTCTGAGAGTCAATGTCCCCTGACCCATAAAAGGTTCCCCTTCCCTGCCTTAACATTTGTGCTACCTAAGTAGAATCCTGTTGTTTTCTACTCTCTTAGGGTATGTCTACACTACCCCCCTAGTTAGAACTGGGGGGGGGGGTAATGTAGTCATACAGAGTTGCAAATGAAGCCCGGGATTTGAATTTCCCGGGTTTCATTTGCATAAAGCCGGCCGGCGCCATTTTTAAATGCCGGCTAGTTCGGACCCCGTGCCGTGCGGCTACACGCGGCACGGACTAGCTAGTTCGAACTAGGGGGGTAGTGTAGACATACCCTTACAAAGTAGATACACAATATATGGAAGTTTGTTTATTCTTTTGATGTGGCAGAGGTTGGATTGCAGATTTTGCCATACTTAAGAAGCCACAGATTAGCTCTGAACTCTCCAAATTACAGTTTTACCAAAAAACCTCAAAAGTCTACTGTTAAAACAAGTTCAAGAGGACAAAAAGGAGAGCAAGCGGAAATGAACAATTTCTTGTCAGAATCTTAGTGTGCTTTTGCATAAGAACCCATATAACAAAATCCTTGAAAGTATATGCATGAGGTGAGCTGCATGCATGCACAGGTCCTGGCTTGCACCAACATAGCAAGGTGTTTGCATACGAAATTGTGCCTGTGCGTAGCTTTGAAAATGCAGCTCCAATAAATGTAGCAAACTTGTTGCAAGGTTTAATACTTTCAGTAACTTGCTACTTCTTCGGGTTTTCCACGAGTAATTGCATGTTGATGTTCTGGCAACTAACTTTGCTTCCCTTTGTTTGAAATAGTGGAGTTGAATGAGGTTGGCTTCAAGTTTGTAAGGAAATGCATCAATGCAGTGGAGACCAAAGGTAAGATCTCAGCACTGCATTTGGAAACTATTTGCTTTTTTGGCATTTACTTTCTTGAATGGCATTGATTGTGCTGTGATTTCTCTAATATGATAGCAAATGGATCTACAAATCACAGAATTATAGAAATGTAGGGCTATAAGAAACCTTGAAAAGTCATCACATCTGGACCCCTGCGCTGAGGCAAGACCAGAGACCTCCTAGACCATCCTTCAGAGATGTTTGCCCAATCTGTTCTTCCAAACCTCCAGTGAAGAGGATTTCACAGTCTTCTTTGGAAGCCTACTCTAGAGCTTACATACCATTATAGTCAGAAAGTTTTTCCTAATATCAAATCTAAATCTTTCTTGCTGCAGATAAAGACCATTATTTCTTGCCGTACCTTTGGAAGGTATGGAGAACAACTGATCACAGTCCCTTTTGTAACAGCCTTTAACATATTGGAAGATTTTTATCAAATTGCCCCTCACTCTTCTTTTCTCAAGACTAAACATACCTAGTTTTTTTTAACCTTTCCTTATAGGTCATATTTTCTAAACCTTTTATCAAAGACTGATGTCACAAAATTAAGAATGTGCCTACAAAACAAGAGAAACCTTACTCCCCATTAGAACATTTTGCAGAGACAAACTCTAGTCAAGATTGAATTCTCCCTTTCACTGTGCTTTTACTCACTTGTGAATAGAAATTTTCCTTGGGGGCTGATATATCACATGCAGGCCAAGGTTGAATTGGTTAGACAATATTTTGGGCAATTTTGAGTTTGGAGAATATCTTAAAGAATTATTCAGATTTATTTTGTGAGAAGCATACTATGTGGAATGAGATTTTTTTGCAAAGCTTTCTGCAGGATTTTAACCATACAACTCTCTCTAAAATTAATGAGTAATATGATAGATCTTCAATGCTGCTTTGAAAACTCCAGCCAACCATGCTGAATACCCACAAACTGACTTAAAAGCATAGTAGAGTTTGGCAAATAATGAAAAAAAAACCCTTGCAAATATTAGTCTAGGCTTGAAAAAATGTGCTTTGAATGTAGTCACTATCTTTGACTTTTCTAGCAAACTAGTTAATGATTTTAAAAAAATGTTGAGAGAAGTAAATAGTGGGAATCTCCCAATTTCTGAACTGGGTTCAGTGCTATTCAACATGCTCATAAATGATCTGGAAAAAGGGGTATGCAGTGAGATGGCAAAATTTCCAGATGATACAAATCTGGTCAAGGCACTTAAGTTCAAAGCTGATTACAAAGAGTTGCCAAGGGCTCCCTCAAGGGCTGGGCAACAAAATGGCAGATAAACTTCAATGTTGATAAATGGAAAGTAATGCAAATTGGAGACATTATCCCAAATATGAATATAAAACAAGGGGGTCTAAATTAGCTGTTACCACTCAAGAAAGAGATCTTGGAGTCATTGTGAATCGCTCTTTGAAAACATTTATTCAGTGTGCGGCAGCAGTCAAAAAAAAACAAACCTAATAATATGAAAGGAATCATTAGAAAAAGGATAGATAATAAGACAGATAGTATCATAATGCCACTATATACATCTGTAGTACCACCACACCTTTACTGCTGTGTGCAGTTCTCATCTTCCCATCTCAAAAAAGATATATATTATTATTGGCAAAACTGCACAGAAAACAAACAAACAAAAAAAATAATTAGGGCTTCTATATGAAGAAAGATTAAAAAGACTTGCATTGTTCAGTTTGGTAAAGAGATGACTAAGGGCAGAATATGATACAGATCTATAAAGTCATGAGTGATGTGGAGAAAAGGGATAAGGATGTGTTATTTAAACCTTCACATAACACAAGAACCAAAGGTTACCCAATGAAATTAATAAGCAGCAGGTTAAAAATGAATGTGAGAAAGTACTACTTTTTGTAACTCACAGTTAACCTGTGGAACTTCTTGCCAGAAGATCTGTGAACACGTGGGCTGTGTCTACACTGGCATGAATTTCCGGAAATGCTTAAAACAGAATAGTTTTCGTTATAAGTATTTCCGGAAAAGGAGCATCTACATTGACAGGCTGCTTTTCTGGAAAAGCCCTTTTTCCGGAAAAGCGTCCGTGGCCAATGTAGACACGCTTTTCCAGAAAAGAGCCCCAAGCGTCATTTTCGCGATCGGGGCTTTTTTCCGGAAAAGACTACTGGGCTGTCTACACTGGCCCTTTTCCAGAACAGTGTTCCAGAATAAGGACTTATGCCTGAGCGGGAGCAGAATAGTTTTTCCGGAATAGCGGTTGATTTTGTACAGTAGAGCATCGTTGCTTTTCCGGAAATTCAAGGGCCAGTGTAGACAGCTCGCAGCTTATTCCGGAAAAGCAGCTGATTTTCCGGAATAAGTGGCCCAGTGTAGACACAGCCCAAAAGTATAACTGAGTTAAAGAAAAAAATTTGATAAGTTCATGGAGGATAGGTCCATCAATGGCTATTAGCCAAGATGGTCTAGGATGCAACTCCATGCCTTAGGTGCCCCTAAACATCTGGCTACTAGAAGCTTTGGCTTGACAACAGGGAATGGATAATTCAGTAATTATCCCTGTTATGTTCATTTCCTCTGAAACATCGGGCAGCAGCCCCTGTTGGAAGACAGGATATTTGGTTAGATGAATTAGTACGGTCAGTTTTATGTTTTTAATATTTCCAGAAACAGCAGATTTTAAGCAAATATTGCAGAACTCTCAAAAAGTGAATTTCAGATTAGTGGTTAAGAGTAATCATTTTTAAAATATAATTCTCACAGTGTCACTGAGCTAGTCAATAGAAATATATTGTGGAGCTAGTCAATAGAAATATATTGTGTGACTTTTGTGTAACTGCTCAGATTTACAATACTGAATATTTACAACCAGTTGTTTGGTTATTGGTTATGGAACAAAAACTGTTTGCAGAAGTTATCTGGTGAATCATTTTGCCTAATAAAGTCCAGATTAATATGATGTGTTCATGAGCGATCTTAAAAAATAGTTTCTTCTGCATTGGTCACTCAGCTCTTCACCTAAGTGCTGTCACTTTGTGGCAGACCTGGAGACAATCTGTGATGTTTTGCAACACTAGATGTCGCTGTTTAACATCTATAATCATGAAAGGACACTAGACTAATTCTTTTCTTCATTCTTTTGCCCAGGGATCACTACTGAGGGAGTGTACCGAACCGTTGGCAGCAATATACAGGTGCAGAAGTTGCTGAATGCTTTCTTTGGTAAGAATAACCAGTTCTTGGATAATTGGACTGTAATTTTTTGTATAGTAAAGCAAGACAAGGGAAATTGGTTTCGACAGTGAAATGAAGCCCTACACGCTGTCAGGTATAGCCTCCCTTCCTTATTGTCCTTCTTGAACAGGCTGCTGCTTTTTTTCCCCCAGCCTGTGTGATGTTATGTTTCCCTTCTTTCTGACTTGCTTCTCCAACCTAGTCACTGATCTCTCCCTTTAAGCTAAAATGTTATCAATGTTATGTGTAAGCGACAAGGAGTCCTGTGGCACCTTATAGACTAACAGATGTATGGGAGCATAAGCTTCCGTGGGCAAAAACCCACTTCATCAGATGCATGTAGTGGAAATTTCCAGAGGAAGGTATAAATATGCAGGCCAGAATAAGGCTATAGATAACCAGGTTAATTAATTCAGGGGTGGGGAGGCCCACTTCTAGCAGCTGATCTGGAGGTGTGAACATCAAGAGAGGAGAAACTGCTTTTGTAGTTGGCTAGCCATTCACAGTCTTTGTTTAATCCTAAATTGATGGTGTCAAATTTGCAGATGAACTATAGCTCAGCAGTTTCTCTTTGATGTCTGGTCTTGACTTTTTTTTTGCTGCAGGATGGTTACCTTTAAATCTGCTACTGTGTGTCCAGGGAGATTGAAGTGTTCTCCTACAAGTTTTTGTATATTGCCATTCCTAATATCAGATTTGTGTCGGTTTATTCTTTTACAGAGGGACTGTCCAGTTTGGCCAATATATATAGCAGAGGGGCATTGCTGGCACATGATGGCGTATATTGCATTGGTAGATGTGCAGGTGAATGAACCAGTGATGGTGTAGCTGATATGGTTAGGTCCTGTGATGGTGTCACTGGTGTAGATATGAGAGCAGAGTTGGTACTGAGGTTTGTTGCAGGGATTGGTTCCTGAGTTAGTTACTGTGGTGCGGTGTATAGTTGCTGGTGAGAATGTTATGTGTAGTTTCAAACTAAGAAACGGGTTGTCAAGATAACAGTGACATGGAAGTGGAGTATTTTGTGCAGCATGTGATGACCCTATAGAATGAAAGTGGACCCCAAAACAGAGATGTCATTGCTAGTTGTCAAACAGATTCCCTTCCCCCATAGATGAGATGGCCTGATTTTTCATTTATATGAAGGTCCCTTTACTCCTCCTTGGCTGTGTAAATGGGCCTTAGAGTTAACGAAAACTAGATCTAAGGGCTGAGTTCTTCCTTGTTTACATCTGTTTTGTACCAGTGTAATTCCACAAGAATTGCTCCCAATCTGCACCATGTGAGAAAAGAATTTGGCCTTAAGTGTGATAATTTTTGCTGCTTCTCTAGCTTTTGTTGTATACAGAGCACTGCACAGTGTAATTTCCATTCATAAGATTCCTATATTGCCAACTTTTAGGGGCATTTACAATAAAAGAGCTGCTAATCGATTGTTAGCACAAACAAAATAACTGCACTCCACCCCTAAACATCCTCCACATTCTCAGACAAATCTGGATAAATAGAATTCTGTGAAAAAGTCAACAATACTGAGCTGTGTTGGGCCAAATTAGGGAATGCATTCCAGAGTCATGGACTCTACTCTGAAACTATCCTGCTCCCAGATCTTGATGTACAAACTGGTCAGTTCAAGCATTGTAGGGCAGAGGTGTAACTGTAAGATAGCTAAGATCCAGATCACTCTGGATGGCTTGTCTGGTGGAAAAGACTCAATAAAACTGGAACATCGGACAAGCATATAAGTCTATGACTGCTGCCTCCGAGTACGTAGTGTAAATGCACTATTCAAAGGCTGCTATTTCTTTTATTGTCATTATGAATTTTTATTAAAACAGTGGACTGTTTGTTATTTCCTCACATGGCTGTTCTGGATTTCCATACAGTTGGAACATATGATATATTTAGTCACACTTTCCTGATTTATTAGGTAGGATGAAGCTTTTAAATATCTCATGTTTTCCAGCATCCTAATAAATAGTTCAGTGACTTTTCCATTCCAAACTCCAGTGGTGGTTTCTCGTTTGTAAATTTACTTTGCTTTGGTTGACCTCTTTGTCATCACTACTTGTACAGAAATCTTCATTTTGGTCAGAGTGGAAAATCCAGCAGCAATAAGTAATAATATCTAAGAATGGTTAGCCATTTGGATCTTTTGTCCAGCCATGTGTCTCCTTTAATATAAATAATGTAACTCATATTCCCCGCCCTGCCTTCCCCAAAACCAAACCCCTAATCTTACAGTGCCACAAAAATGTTGTAGTTGTCCAATTAATCTGGCTGTGAGAAGTGCACCTTAGTCCTCTGCTCTTCATTACCCTCCATGTTTCTGCCTACATGTAAATTCCATGCAGAGAAACTTTTCAGGGAAGTCTTCAGGGCAAGTAACTAGGGGTAATGGTGTGAAACTGAGCAAATGAAATTTGAAGTGGAACATCAGGAAGTTTACCATAACACTTGGGTTTGATAGAATGTTTAGTTTTTGAGAACTTAAGCAAGAGAGCTTCCACCACTTTCCATGAGAGAATCGACCACAAAGTTGTGGAGAATGCACACTAAAAAACAATCCTTTGTTGGCTGGTGGAATGGACCTAGAATGCAATAATTAGGGCTTTTCCTCCTTTGGTCTTGGAGATACTTAATATAAGTGATTCTCTTTCTTTGTTGTGTGATAGCTTTGACCATTCAAATACCACATTCTTATCCTTTTGCCTCCTTACTCTCTAAGGGCATGTCTACACTACCCCGCTAGTTCGAACTAGCGGGGTAGTGTAGGCATACCGCACTTACAAATGAAGCCCGGGATTTGAATTTCCCGGGCTTCATTTGCATAAGCCGGCCGGCGCCATTTTTAAATGCCGGCTTGTTCGAACCCCGTGCCGCGCGACTACACGCGGCACGGGCTAGATAGTGCGGAATGGCTTGCTAGTTCGAACTATCTGTACACCTCGTTCCACGAGGCGTACAGATAGTTCGAACTAGCAAGCCATTCCGCACTATCTAGCCCGTGCCGCGTGTAGTCGCGCGGCACGGGGTTCGAACAAGCCGGCATTTAAAAATGGCGCCGGCCGGCTTATGCAAATGAAGCCCGGGAAATTCAAATCCCGGGCTTCATTTGTAAGTGCAGTATGCCTACATTACCCCGCTAGTTCGAACTAGTGGGGTAGTGTAGACATACCCTACGGATATGTCTACACAGCAAAGTTATTTCGAAATAGCTTTCCTAGCGTCTATACAGCCAAACCGCTATTTCAAAATTTATTCAAAATAGCGGAGGGCTTATTTCAAATTTGGTAAACCTCATTCTACGAGGAATAACGCCAAATTCGAAATAGCTAAATCAAAATAAGCGCTGTATAGATGCTTATTTTGAAATAGGGAGCCTCTAGCCCTTCCCAGGGTGCCTTGGTGGCCACTCTGGGCCAAACCAAGAAAACTCCTCTCCTCCCTCCCCTGTCCCGTCCCCTCTCCCACCCCTAGCCCTGGAGCCCTTAAAGTGGTAGAGTCTGTTTGGCCACAGGGCCTGTGCCAGCTCCAGGCCTGCCAGCCCAGAGCCTGCAAGAGCTGCCCAGACCCAGGTGCCAGCATGAGCCAGCCAGGCAGTGCCAGCCAGCCCTCCACCACTCTCCAGGAGCAGTCTGGCAGCTCCCAGGAGCCTGCCAGGAGCTGGAAAAGGCGGGCGCCTGCCTGGTCCAGTGCAGAGATCATGAACCTCATTGAGGTTTGGGGGGAATCCTCCAGCATCCATGACCTCCGCACTAGACACAGGAACGCGGCTGTCTGCAGGCGGATGACTGACAGCCTGGCCACCAAAGGCCACATGCGCAACCAGGAGCAGGTGTGCATGAAGATAAAGGAGCTGAGGCAGGTCTATGCCAGGGCCACAGGGGGCAGCTCCCAACCAGGAGCAGGAGCAGACCCCTTACCCTATTTCAACGCTTTGGACTGTATCCTGGGGGGCTGGATGGTCCGTGCCCCCCTAGGAGGTCATTGACCCTGGGGCAGAGGGCCCTGACCAGGGCACGGAGGAGGAGCAGGAGGAGGAGGAGGAGGAGCAGGAGGAGGACGACGGCCAGGAGTTGCAGGAGCCTAGAGGGAGCATGCCACTCACCCAGGACCCCTGAGCCATCACAGCAGTCATGTCACCGCTGTCTTCCGAAGCCGGCGAGGCCTCGACATGTGAGTGCCACCACTGTCCCCTTATGTGGGGCGGGGGGGGGAGAGGGAACCCAGGGACCATGTGTGTGGGCCTTGCTGACCACGGATCACGCAGCAACCTGTGCATGTGCTGCGCCAGCTGGGGCATGTGGCCCCAGCTGGCTGCCACACAGGGACCCTGGCCTGTTACCCACACACATGTATGTATGAAGGCACATGACATGCTCCTGACCCCGGGGAGGGACACTGCACAATGCCCGCCCTCCAGAAGCCTCCTCTACGCAGAGGCAGGGCACATCTCCTCTCCCTTCCTCCCCTCCCCCCCCCCCACTATATACAGCACAGGGGCATGGGTGCTGTCCTGGGCCAGCTCACACTCCCGGGGATAGTAGGACATGATGGTGCGGAGATCTGCCATCCTCGCCTTGCAGAGGGGGGCTGGGCTTCACCCACTGTGCCCCCAGGGATAACTGACCACTTTTCTTGTTTCTCCACGGCCACACCAGCTGTGAGTGAAGGGCGCACCATCCCACCCAGGACATCCTCCTGCGCCCAGGCCAGCAGGCTCACCCGGAATCAGGAGGGGTACCAGCGGCAGCACTTGGGGTTACTGCGAAGGCAGGTCCGCAGCCAGGAGCACTGGGTGCATGAAGACCTGCAGCTGCGGTGGGGGAGCTTGTGGGAGCTGCTTGACCAGGGCTGTGCCATCCACGACCACCTGCAGACCTTGCTGCAGAGATTGGTGCCTGCATCCCCTGTGGCCATCCCAGCTATCGCTCCTCCTCCCACTCCTGCTCCCCCTCTCACTTCTTCCTCCCCACTCCCATCTGCCCAACCCTCCATACCCACTTCCCTCCTTCCCCCCCGGGGATGTCGAGGCCCCCGCACCTGCAGTGCTGGAAGACAGGAGGGCCGGCAAGACCCCCAACCCTGAGCTTCTCCTCCCCCTTCCTCCCTTTGCCTCCCCCTTCCAGCTCCCTCCTCCCAGTTTCCCCCTTTCCTCTCCCACCCTCATTCCAGCCCCCACCCACCATCCCAGTTATGCTCAATAAAGAGAGTTTGTTTTTGGCAACACATATATGTTTTTATTTGACATTGGGAAGGGGGGTTAGGGAGGGGAAAGTGGAAGGACGTGAGGGTGGAATAAGGCACAAGGCCGCAGTGGGGCACCCCAGGGAGACTTCACTCCTCCTCCATCAGGAAGCTCTCCCTCAGGACCTCCCGGATACTGACAGCCCCCCGATGGGTCTCCTGGCTGGCAGCTGTGCGGGGCTGTGCATACAGGCCAGCCAAGTGGTTGGCCTTTGCCATCCAGGCTGGCAGGAAAGCCTCCCCCTTCCGCTCACACAAAATGTGCAGTACACAGCATGCTGCCACCACGTGCAGAATATTCCACTTGGAGAGGTCCAGGCAGGTGAGGAGGCATCTAAATCGGGCCTTCAGCCGACCAAGGGCACCCTCTACCATGATGAGGGCCCTGCTGTGCCTGGCATTAAAGGCCTGTTGGAAGGGGTTGAAGTGTCCCGTATAGGGCTTCATGAGCAAGGGCTGTAGGAGGTAGGCCGCATCCCCCACCAGGCGCACAGGCATGTCCACGTTCCCCGACCCTGATGTGGCGGTCGGGGAAGAAGGTCCTGGCATGCAGCCTTTGGCACATTGAGGAGTTGCGGTAAGCCCACGTGTCGTGTGCTTTGCCCGACCAGCCCAGCCCACATTTATGTCCACAAACTGGCCCCAGCAGTCAGACACAGCTTGTAGGATGATGGAAAAGTATCCCTTCTGGTTGATGTACAGGGAGGCCTCGTGTTCCGGGGCTCAGATGGGGATGTGCGTCCGTCGATTGCCCCTCCACACACAATTGGGGAAGCCCAGGGCGATCACCGCGTCCAAATCAGTGAGGTGGATGACTCTGCAGAGCAGCACTCTATTGATGGCCTTGACCCACCTGCAGAGGGAGACACAAAACCGAGAGTCACTGGGGTGCCAGGGTGGCTGAAAGTGCTCCTTCCCCGCCACTGCCCCACACCGCCACTCCTCAGGAGCAACCCCCCTGCAATCCTGGCCACCACAGGCAGTCCGTAGTGTGGATGGGATAGAACAAACCCTCTCGGGGAGGGGATTTGTACCACCTCCCTCCCCCCTTTTCCCTAGGGCAGCCTATCCCCTCGTCGCACCCGTCCCCCCTTCCTGGCACAGTGGCTGGAGATTGCCATACCTGCATGAGCACTGCTCCGATGGTGGATCTCCCCACGCCGAACTGGTTCACCACAGATCTGTAGCTATCAGGCGTGGAGAGCTTCCAGAGGGCGATGTGTAGCCGCGTGGCACGGGGTTCGAACTAGCCGGCATTTAAAAATGGCGCTGGCCAGCTTCATGCAAATGAAGCCCGGGAAATTCAAATCCCGGGCTTCATTTGCAATTGCGGATGACTACATTACCCCCGCTAGTTTGAACTAGCGGGGTAGTATAGACATACCCTCAGAGAACTTGAGGAAGGTGTCTTTCTTCATCCTGAAGTTCTGGGTCCATTGTTGGTCTCCCCAGCGCTCCAGGACGATGTGGTCCCACCAATCGCTGCTGGTGTCCAGATGTGGCGGGACACGCTGGCGTCCGGGCGCTGATTCTGCTCCTCCACGGCCCCTAGGGGGGTCCGGAAGAGGACCTGGAGGTTGGGCTGTAGCAGACGCTGCCAGGCAGTCTCCAGCAATTGCAGCCAGGCTTGCAGCAAGACATCCAAAATGAGCTACAGAGTGCCTAGGGGCAGCTCTGGCTCCATGGTGCTGTGTACTGTGGTTTCCCAAGTCAGGGCAACTAAAGTACGTAGAGACAAAAATGCTTTACTGTCCCTCAGTGAGGTAGGCAAGCAAGCAGGGAAAGCTGAGAACCGGCTGTCGGGGGGGGACGGTCCCTTTAAGCACAAGCCTCAGATAGCTTCAGGCAGCAGCCACACAAAGCAACTACTGACCTGATGCCCTGCTGGAACCAGTTTCAGCTGGCTTTAAATGCAATTCAGCGTCCAATCAGTGTGGACGTGCTATTTTGAAATAGCAAAACACTATTTTGAAATGTATTTTGTGTGTAGATGCGTTATTTCAAAATAACTTATTTCAAATTAACTATTTCGAAATAAGATATTTCGAAATAATGCTGTAGTGTAGACATACCCTAATTTTCTGTATATCATCTTCCAGCTCAATTCAAGGCACAAGATAACTAATCCATATTAGCTATTCCACTGCAGTTTTATGACAAGGTATACTAGGCGAGTTCACCAGGGTTGGAAGGTTTAAGGCTGGCCTTACTTTACCTGTCAGTTCTTATCTCCCTTTAGGACTTTACTGTACAATCAGTGTTGTAGGTTAGCTGTCTCATTGTAAAAAAACAACCCCCCCCCTTTGTTAGCAAAGATAAAGCCTCAGTGCTGATACCGTCACTATGCTTTACTTGTCCAAGGGGAACCACAGGTGTCTTATGCACAGTGCGCTATCTTCCTCTGCTGCTAGAGGATATCTTACCTGCAAACATTTTGTTGTTAATTGTTAAAAATCAGGTTTTGTTTGAAAGCTAAACTAAGCTAATTTATTTTGTATTATTTACCACTTTTTTTTTTCTCCAAGATCCCAAATGCCCAGGGGATGTAGATCTCCAGAACAGCGACTGGGACATGAAGACAATTACCAGTTCATTGAAATTCTACCTTAGGTAATCCTTCAAGACCATTGTCTTATTTTTGAGGTTCCCAGGCAGGGATGAAACTCTTTGGGGGACGAATGTGTCTTCTCTTTGGAAACGTGTCTGCTATAAAACCTTCACATGCATTTAGAGAAGCTATGTAAATCAAAGAGGCTAGGATGGAGTGCCAGTAGGGCAGTCTCAAGAATCCATGGGAATTGGAGTGGAAAATATGACTTTCCTTTCTATTCTTCTTCCAATGTAATTGAGAACAGAGTCGGAGCTGCTTCTCTGTTCTTTGAGGATTTCAGTGTTGTTTCTGTTTGTTTCAGGAATCTAGCTGAACCCGTCATGACATACAAACTCCATAAAGAGCTGGTCTCAGCTGCTAGTAAGTGCCAACAGCTTCATTACTGATTTAGGCCCCATGCCCCTCTCCTGTATAAGAATGTAATTTATCTTTGTATTGCTCCACTAGTGCAACATACTGCTGAGTATGTGTCACATGTGGAGTTCCAGTTCAAGTGAGACATTGTAGACAGGTTACAGATCCCTGATGACAAGCAACGTGGCCTTGCACTGTATGGGATCCAACAGAGGCTGTTGTCATTGCAGCCAGCCATCTCCATCTGAGACTGGGTAGAGAAAGAAAATCTGATAATTCACTTACTGGGTTGCTAAATCATAAGAAAGTCTCTGTGCCTCACTGAATGGCAGCTTAGAGTTCAGTACTGCCACGGGATTGGAGGGTACTCAACATTTGCAGGATCATGTCCCTTATTCATTTTACTATATGTGGGCTATATCCACACTGGGAATAAATTGGAAAAGCCTCATTAGACCTATGCTGATTTATACCAGGTGAGGTTCTGGCCCATTGTACTTATAATAGAGCCTCACTCCTGCTTCTGATTTCTTAGTTTGTTTGAAATCCATTTCTTCCCCATCATTCAGGCCTATCCATGGATGTGGATATCTGCAGTTCATTTTTGCATTGCAGATGAGGATGCAGATACATGTTTTGTTTCAAGAATCCTGCAAAATTGTGTATATCCGTTTTGTATTTGCATGTATCTTCAGCCGCAGATGTGGATGTGGATTTCTGTGGCTCATTTTTGCAAATACAGATGCAGACCCAAAAATTTGTATCCATGCAGGGCTCTACCTGTCATCCTTTGTATTAGTGTATTTCTGTGTGCTTGGGTTAGGTTCCCTTCAGAGACACTCATGGTGGGTCATGGAGTAAGGGGATCTTTTAAAATATTTATTGTTTGTCTTCATAATATGTATAAAAAGTGAATTGGCCCAGTTGTGCAAGCAGGATCATTTCCCAACAGTTTTTTTTTTTCCAATTGTAAATAGAGATATGATGTGACAGCCCCAATGGCCATGCAGTGTCTCAAATGTCCTTCTTTGGCACTGAAGTTTGTCCTGGAATGATGAACCCATAATACTTTAAAGTATGCAAAATGCATTTTTCTGATGGAGCGCTTAGTGCTAAGTATCAGGCCAAACTGACAAAGGTCAGTCAAGTAGCGCAAGTATGTTAACAGGGCATATTCTGAGCTCACACACATTTAAAACTGGGCTCTTCATCAGTCCTGCTAAAATCTCTCTCTGAAATGATCTTTAATAATGTTAAAGTAGCTGCACCCTAATAATTACATCTAGCATACTTGCAGAGATAGGGAGTGTGTGCATGCAGTTACTTTACCAACTTTCCTCATGAAAGAGAAGATGGTGTTTAAAGTCTACTATTTCTGGGAAAAAACATTGCTGGCTCAACCCTGAGGTGGTGAGCACCTGCAGCTCCATGGAACTGCAGCTTGGCACCTCCTTGGCTTTAGCCCTTAGAAAGTTAATAATGCTCCTTGTTCTGCTAAAGAAAAATTCTCCTCCTCCAGATGACTGTGCTCAAACTCAAGAGTTACTAAATTTCTGTCTTATTGTACCAATTACAGCTGGGTGGATGGAAATATTAACCCTTCCTTCAAAAAGTTCACCTTGTCTGTGAGCTTTTCCAGCTTTAATGCTCATGCTCTGTTCTGCACGTATGGTGCATGTTGTTGTTCCAGACAGGTTTGTGCCTCTTGAAGACTGCATGTTTTTTGCATCAGGGACTCTTATTAATCTGGTACATTTTACCCAAAGGTACAGTACTCAGTACCTATGCTGCTAACAGCCTCACCAGAGGGGACTGAAATGTTCGCTTGGCCCTGGAATTGCTTTTGCTAGATCTGGGTTGAGGTACATCTGGTCAGTGTGCGAGGGAAGCAGCTGCTCTTGCTGGGTCAGTTCTGTACAGGCAGCACATTTCAGCAGCACTCGATTCAGTTGAAAAATCCTACTCTGAGCCCCTTTTGACTTGAATTTTCTCTTCTCTTCACTTCATTTCTCAGGATATGCTGCTGTGTAATCTCACTCCTTCCAGGTTACTCTTCTTTGGTTTTAGCAGGCTACCCCCACACCTGAGCAAATAACACAGATTTTTTTTTCAAGCAGTAGGCAAAAAACTCTTTTCTTGTTTCTTTCCAGAGTCTGAGAATCTGGATTACAGGCTGGGAGCCATTCACTCTCTGGTTTATAAACTACCTGAGAAGAATAGAGAGATGTTGGAACTCCTCATACGACACCTGGTGAAGTAAGCAAAATTCAGTAACTATTCCTCTTAAAACAATGAGGGAGAAAAAGGGAGTTGGAGAAGCCAGCTTGTTTCTCTGACAGATTAATTAAGCCTCAATAACTATTTTACAGCTGGGAATTTACTGCCCAAATTATCCCTTCCCTGGTACCTCCTTTATGTAATTGATGTTCCTCTGTCTACCTGCGACTTCCAACCAGAGGCTACTTCATGAGAAGCACCTAGCAGAGAATAATTTTTATATGACGATATGGTCTAGCAGACCAGAGCTATAAGCCTAGTGTCTGGCCAGCCCAATTAGCAACCGCATTCTGTCTGGAATTCTGGAGTAGTTTTAAGACCCCTGTTTCCTAGAACTGGAAGTTAAGCACACACTGGATGTGCTTCTCATACTAAGTATTCAAAGTGCTTTGTCCTTTGAGGAGCATTGGTGCTAGACACTTTAGCCTTCAAGCCCTCCATAATCCTTTTTAGGAGCTGATTTCTCTGAGATGCTGGATACCTGTGGCTCTGTTCATGATGGCCAACAGACTTGCCAGGCCCCTAGACAAGGGTGGGGGGCTTGGAGTTGGGTGAAAAAGGTGGGGCTGGGGCTAGCCTCCCCTAGCCAGCTTTGGAGTGCACTGCCTAGGGCTCTGGCAGCGAATTAAAGAGCCCATGAATCTGGCCACCACTGCTGCCTGAGTAGCAGCAGCAGCTGGGAGCCCCAGGTCCTTTTAAATTGCCAGGCTCCAGGACAGCTGCCCTCTTGGCTTTCCCTTTCCCTCCCATTGGTGGCCCTCTCTGTCTCGATCCATGAGTATGAAGGCACTTGAATTGCTTTGAGAAGAGGATTTGTCTTCCCGCCCTCCTTTCACACTAAACGTGAGGATGCACCTACTATTCCCATCCCACATGGGAGTTATGTAGAGAGTCGCCTCCTGGCGGGTGCTTATTGTGCCAGCCATGCAGAAGCTCAAGGGAGGGAAGATGATGGAGTTCTGGTCAGTAACAGATATGGTCTGGAGAGGGACTGGCCTCCAGATTGAAAGGATGTACTTTGGCCAAACTGGAAGAGTCCCTTCCAAAATGTGACATTATACAACTGATTTGGGTTGGTAAAACCACACTGTGCAGGGATTTATTTTACAGCCCCAAAGGGAGATTTGGACCTTGGCACCATTTGGTCTTAACCTTTCTATTTCAGGAGCAAGCAGCCTGAATGCACAGTCCTGGTATGGACTTGTCACTAGCTGTTGGCAGACATGACATTTTTTAAAAGCCTCTGCATAAGGGGCAAGATTTCCCTCTTTTTAGGCATCGTTTATAGTCAGACTGAACCCATTATGGGTCTTTTGTTGCCTACACTGAGTTTTGCTCTGATGGCCTATTCCCCACCTAGTCTATGCTGGCAGAAATTCCATCAATGCCAATAGGAGACAGAAGTAAAATTCAGAGCTCTGCATCAGAATTTCTCTGCTCCCAGCCCCTCTAAGTTCAGACTCCAATTCTATATCCAGATACTTTGTAGACTCTTTCTTGCTTCTCTTATAAATCATTCCACAGTTGGTGCTCTTCAATGGGGCTGCTTGTGGCACTGAAATCTAAACAGAGTTACATAAATAGCACTGTTTCCTGAAAGCCATAACAGAAAAATGACACCATAGAGATCTCTCTGAAATCTTCCCAAGATTCCATCCTTATACTTCTTTGGGAAAAAAATCTCAATGCATATCTTGGTGAAATAAATCATTCCAAAATAAATGGTTCACTTAACATGCATGTTTCACAGACAGCTAATGATTCCTGGGTAGTGATCCTCCTAAAAGAAGAGCCAGAAGTTTGAAGGGATCGAATAACAATGCCAGGACATCACATCCTCAGGCTTTCTGCAATGCCAAAGAATGTGCTTGTCATAGCCAGATCTATGTTTTATGACCAGCTTCATGGGCACTGGAAAACAAGTTCTGCTTTAGCAATATGGAGGAAATTAAATTAATTAATCTTGAAGTTTTTAAATGGTCTTTCCCATTGTCCCCTAATCTCTTTTTCTTTTCTTTTCTTCCATCCATGCCAACAGCGTGTGTGGACACAGCAGAGAGAATCTGATGTCCCCATCCAACATGGGGGTTATATTTGGTCCCACCCTTATGCGGGCACAGGAGGACACAGTAGCAGCAATGATGAATATCAAGTTCCAGAACATTGTCGTTGAGATCCTCATCGAGCACTTCGATAAGGTATGGAGCCAGTACTTAAGAGCTTGCCTCAAAAACTTACCACTGCTCCATCATTGTGCCCTGGTGGATCATTTTGCTGTATGGTCTAAAACACTGGTTTCTTTTCTGGATTCCCCTTATGGTTTTAATTGCACTAGTCTGAGATGCACAAAGTGGAAGCCAAAGCCGTAACAGTGAGATGTTTAGTGGATTTTATCCACAAAAGCGTACGATAGTATATATTTTTGTTAGTCTCTAAGGGTGCGTCTACACAGCAGGGCTTGACTTGAAATAAGCTACACAAATTGAGCTACATCAATTGCGTAGCTTATTTCGAGTTTTGGTGCGGTCTGCACAGCACTTATTTCAAAACAGAGCACTCTTCCTCAGACTTCCCTTACTCCTCATACAATGAGGGTTACAAGAGTCAGAGTAAGAAGTCCTCCAGCTTGACAGTATTTAGACATTGTCAGAATAACTGCCAGCTGTGTAGATGTGGACAATGTTATTTCAAAATAATGCTAGTTATTTTGAAATAATGTTGCTGTTTAGACGTAGCCCCAGATGCCAAAAGTCTGCTTGTTGTTTTTAAAGTTACAGACCAACACAGCTACCCCTCTGAGACAATTTATTTTGGTTATTTAATAAAGTCTTGATTTTCTTAAGGGGCTGCATTACATTAACGGAAGAAACTTCCCCACTGGGAACTAGCTATATATCTGTACAGTACAGTTTTCTTCATCTTCCTCTGAATCAACTGGTATTGACAGAGAACAGGAAACCAAACTGGGAGGACAATAGGTTTCATCTGGCCTGGTCCAAAACACGTCACTGTAGAACTACCCTGAAGTGAAGTCTCTCTTAAGTAACTTTCTAAAGAATCAATACAAACAAGTTGCCTTTTGGAAAGGGATCTCGTTAAATAGAAATTGAAGAAAACCACGTGTGGTGATGTTTCAAAGTGATTGCTTGACAGACAGCTGCCAGTGGAAGGGGAGTCTTGAGTGCAAGTTTTTGCATACAACTGGTACATTTGAGTTCTATATAGAGCAATGTTTCCCAATTTATTTGGCCACGGAACCCTTTTAAACTCAAAAGAATTTTGTGGAACCCCTAATAGCAGTCATATATAATATATATATATATAGCTGAAAAAGTAGACCACAAATAAGTAAGGATAATAATAAAGCAATGCTAAACAAGGTCATGAGATCAACACAAATGAAAACTGTTTTCAATAACATTCATAAATGCTTAATATTAATTATTATTATTTTTAATAACAACATGTTATTGTAATGGAATTTTCTTGCGGAACCCTTACTTTTACTTCGCGGAACCCTGGGGTTCCCCGGAACACCATTTGGGAAACACTGATATAGAGTAATACTTTGCCATATGATAACCTATGGAGCTCTAAACAGTGGAACTGGCAAAAGGGCTAGCTGCTGAAAATGTCAAGAAAGAGTTAACACTATTATTATTTCATTATGGAGGTGTTGATAGTGTCTCCATATTCAAAATTGAAGTAAGGCTTTCATTTTCTTGCAACCTTAATTGAATATTTGTATTACAGTAGTGGCCAGAAGCTTTAATCAGGGTTGGGAACACCATTATGCCAAATGCTGTACAAAGACTTATTTACACACACAAAACAGCCTCTTGATGCTGATCGTGACTTTCTCTGTTGTGATGGAATCTAGTATACTCCATTACCTGATGTGTTAGTGATTTGTCACTAATAATGTCTGGTATAAATTTAATCATTTGTTATTTTGGGGGTGATTTGGAGGAGTATAATTTAGGGATGGAAAAGAGTAGTTGATTTGTCAACTATCCTATAAGCCTAGGCTTATCGGGTAGTCAAGTTGACTACTTGCATTTTCCCCCACTCCTTGCTGCCTCTGTATCCAAGGCAGCAGTGTGGGGGGCCAGTGCAGGCTGCTCTGGCAGCGGCCCCTGTCCACAGGGAGTTGGAACCCCCCATAGACAGGGGCTGCTGCCAGAGCAGCCTCTGTCTATAGTCAGCCTTGGCTGTTGCAAACAGGCTGCTCTAGCGGCAGCCCCTGTCCACGGCAGCCTGGGCTGGCTGTGAACAGAGGCTGATCTGCAGCAGCTCCTGTCTGCAGGGCAGGAGCGGGAGAGGGGGAGTGTTCCTACTCCCTGCTGAATCTGGCACCAGCAGGGACTGAGCAAGCCTGGCTCAGTCTTGGCTTGTGTCAGGTCCAGTAGCTACCCCTGCTGTGGCTCTGCAGTTTAAATGTAGTATGAGCCAGCCTGCCTGTGTGCCCAGCTCTTGCTACATTTAAACAGCAGAGCTGCAGCAGGGCTAGTTCCTTCCTAGCCCTTTTCCTTATTGACTAATTGTGTAGTCCAGCATTTCTCAAACTGGGTCGCGACCCCCAGGGAGGTTGTGAGCAACTTACAGGGGGGGGGGTCGCAGCTGGATCCATTTTTTTTTTAAATGCAAAAATTGCTCTCTCTTGCATCTCAGTTGCTAGGTATCCAGTTTTCACCCGGACCCCTGCTGCATCTGGCAGGGGCGAGGGAATGAGGAGGGAGCAGGAGGGGGCAGTTACCGGGAACCACGCTAGGGGAGCGCTGGGCTGGGTGGGAGCAGAGCACACACTGCTCTGGCCCACATGACCAGCTGAGACTGGCAGCTGGCCATGTGATGCCTCCCCTACAAGCTGCAAGCTGAGGCGGCCGGGCGGCAGGAGCATCCACTTTAAAAGTAAGATTGTTCCTCCGTGCCTGGCTCTGTGGGGCGGGAAGGGATTTGATTGGAGTGGCGCTCCTGACGCTGAGGATGCCTGCCTCGGGGGGAGGGGAGAGTGCACTGGGATGGGGAGACTGGGGGGCATGACTCAGGGGGAGGGGTGAGTGCATTGGCGATTAGTGTGTAGTCCCAAACTGGATAAAGTGGTGCAACTTTTGCTTAGCAATTTGGCTCCCCCCCCCCTTTTTTTTTCCTCAACAACTTTGGAGCAGTGAGTGTGGGAGGTCACACAAATTCATTTAGCATTTTAGGGGGTTACGGTATCACAAAGTTTGAGAACCCCGGGTGTAGTCGACACAAAGTGTATCAACTACGCAATTACCCTCTTACCCGCCTCTTAACATCCTTACTATAATTGACTTGTAGAATGAAAGTAGAGGTTGCTTGGGTCTTTGTGGAGACTCAAGGCAGAGGGTGGGAATGCAGGAGTCCGAGCTGGGGGCTGGGAGACCTGAGAGAGCTCACTGGAGCCACTCGTGGTGGTGAGTGCAGCGCTGCTCCAATGACAGCAGCTTCCTGAGGCACCCGGGGCCATGCTGCCCATTGGCGACTCTCCTAGTAGGCCGGGACTGCACTGCCCAGCCATTGCTGGCAGCTCCTCTGGAGGGTTGGTCCGGGGCTGTGCTGTCCAGCCCTGGCTGGCAGCTGCTCCTGGGAGGTGGGAGCTGCTGGCTCCTTCCAGGAGAGAACTGAGAGCTGTGCTGGCCAGCCCCAGCTCGTGGCTCCTGGGACGGGGCTCTGCTGCCAAGCCATCAGCTTTTGGAGGGGCCTGGCTGTGCTGTCCTGCTCCGGTCTGCATCTCCTTGTGGGGTGGTAGGGCCAAGACTGTACTGCCCAGCCCCACCAGCTGCAGTCAATGGCTGGGGGAGGAGGGAGAGAGACCACTTAACCGCGGCTGACAGTTGGCAATATGGAGAGCCTGCTCCCCAGCTCATCACTCTATTGCTGGTGCAGCCACTCTCCTATGATCATTCTGCAGTATAACTGTCCCTGCTCACTGCCCCCTCCCTTTTCCGTGTTATGGAAAACAGTTCAATTCCAGGCACTTCCCATTATCCTGGCACAACCAAACCCTATCCCTGCTTTAAGTTAGGATTAGAGGAAGCTGCATATCAAAGTTAGTGGTTCTAGCTCTTATCATTTAGGAGGAGCTCTTGAACAAGAGAACTTAACAGATGGATGGATTCTAGGGATGAAACTGGCCCTTTATTTTACTTATCACAGAATACTTCCCAGAGAAATCCTGTCATAGGGAAGAGGTAAGCTGTAAAAACATGCTTTTCTAAGAAGAGGCAATTACTGCTTTCTGAGGAGCATGGTGAGAGAGTTCCTATGAAACAGAGTGAAAAGTCTCCCCCTCCCTCTGCCGCACACATTTCTGGAGAGGGGAGAGTTGGTCAAATGTAAAGGAACATAGTAATAGAGCAGGTGGGCTTATGCTCAGAGGTAGAGCAGAGATCAGAAGAGAAGAATAAATGGGGTGCTAGGGATTGGGGAAGGATGGATGGATCATGGAGACTCGAGTACTTATAGGACAATTTTAGCTGAATTTAGAAATTGGCAAGAAGCTAGTGAAAATAACACACCTGGGTCTCCTACAGTTCATTGAAACCATTCCCTAAGAAGCTCTTTCAGCCAAACAGCAAGTTGATAAGTGTGAATGCTCAGATTCTGTGCTACATTATCAATATTATAGATCCTATAGTACATGGCCTGCAGAGGGGAGCCAGGAAAAAATATGATTACTCTACCATCTCCAAGCTCTAGAATGAAATTTTAATTAAGACAGACTTCTGGTTCTTTGCTTTTAATTTCTCCAAAGATAAGGTTAAGCTAGTAATGTTTTATTAGACTGAGCTTATGAACATAGCTTCGGTGTCTAAAATAGCTTCAACTGACATATAAGCAAATACTTCAAATGAGTTTGAAGTAGGATAGATATGTTATTTATATAGTGCCTTATGAAGACTCCATGGACAAGGAAATTCACTGAGCCAGTTTGGGTAATTATTGTTTCAATAGCTTAAATTTCCTTGCCACAGATAAATTAAATTTTTGATTCCTCTGAAAATAATTCCTGTTGCGGTATGGACTTTAGTGTCTAATGCCAAGATTGGGTCAACATTATTATATTTCTGAATTATTTAAATCTAATTTTCATTCCAAAATGCTGACACAAGCCCTGTGTGCTTTGAGTATCTTGGAAGGTTTGGATGGCTGCCTGTTTCTGCAGAACTTACAAATCAGGCTAGAAAGGGTCTCCTGCCTTTGACTCTCTGTGGTACTAGTGGAAGAGTTAATGCTGGAAATACTGATTCCTCTCCTCCTTTAAGAGGCATGAGGTGACTTTCCTCAGTGCATCGTGGATGGGATTGAGGTTGACATTTCAATGGCGTTTGTGAAACTTTCCATAGTATTGACCCTTATTCTGCTATTTTAATGACTCCAAAAGTTGTGCTTTGAAATCATGGGGTAATAGTACCAAAGAAGCCTCCTTGGCAACTAGTCAAAGGGAACATTCTGGACCTTTGTACTGTAGGATGGAGAAAAAGTATCCCATCTGCAAAGGACAGAACCGCTGGAGTCAGAGCCTATTAAACGTCAACAGCTGCTTTATGTCACAGGATCTTCAAGGCAAAAGATCCAAAACCAAGAGAGGCGTTTGGAAAAGATTTGTGAATACTTGTTCTGAATTCAGAGAGGCAGCTGTGTGCAAAGCATGGGATATCGCTCGTGCTGAATACAAAGAGAGATGGAAAAAGCAGGGGCACATGCTCAGCCCTAACAGATAGCACATGTACCCGACTGACTAGAGAGTTTGAAAAATGGTTAATGCCACTGAAAATATTACATCCCTGAACTTACTTGGTACCTTGCTCCCTGTTACTTACATGCTGGTCTTGTAAGTTAGACCTTTAGGAATCTGATTACAAAGATGCCTGGGACCTATCATCACTTTTATACATTCTGACAGGTCTCCATGACCCAAGAAGATCCAGGAAAAAGATGCTGGATAGTGTTACACTGTCTTATCCGACTTGTTTGACTTTACAGAATTTCTCTTGGTTTGAAAGAGGAAGAAAATCAGTTTTCTAAAAAAGAAATTGTTTTATATTCGGGAAAAGTGATTGTTCCTTTTAAAACATGCATGAATGACACCCCCAAAAATCCCCTCACTAATACGAGGTGCAGAATGGCCAGTGGGCCAGTATGCTTCCCCACGCTGAGAGAGTCTCCCCTCTCGGGTGACAAGCTGCTTCAGTCTCCAGATGTCATTCATTTTTCTGTTCTTTCTGCCAATGCTACTAGCAAAGGTGTGAGTTATGACATTTTATTACAATTGGGGTTCTTGTTCGTGACCAGCCATCCATTCCACATAGGCCACCTAACTGTCAGATTGTAATGATTTCTGGTCGCTATCAAACCATGCCAAGCTTAGATCAGTGATCTAAAGAGGAACATCTCTGTATCCCATTACAATTGCCCTGGGCCATCCATTCCCGGCCTATACAATAACTGAGCATTTAGGACTCAATCTAATCCCCTGTAATGTCAGTGGAAAGAATTCAGTAGCATTTGGATTGCAGCCTTCATATAGTATTTTGTGTCTTCAAAAGCCTGTCCAAAGGTTTACCAGTGCTGCTTCAACTATGAAGAAAGCACCTGAATAAAAGAGAGCAACTTAATTAAAACCAACCCAAGTCAGAAGTAAGGGCTGGATGACCAGTATGACAGAGAACCAGATTTATTAATCAACAGTTGTTTAAGACAAATTAATAACTGAGCAGCCATGGATCTGATGTTTTCTTTCAGTGCTAATGTGGGGGTTGTTTGTGTGCTTTCTGCAGATTAAATTTGCGCTTGTCAGCAAAACGACAGTAGTCATTTCTCACCAACTGTCTGCTTTGAGGCCTGGTTAATATGCTCTGCTGTTATGTGCTAAGGCAGGTTTTATTAGGCTTTTTAAAAATCTTATCTAGTTTAGCATTTCAGTTTTTGAAGTGTGTGCAAAGAATAACAGGAAATCTGTCTAGAAAAAGCACCCACCAAGCGAAAGACAGAAATGCACAACTTTCCCCAAAGCTCAGTGGTTTTACTGAGTGTAAGTAGAGCACCAGGCAGATCCTTGGCCCTGCTCCAGCACCTTTCTGCTTCTCTGATGCTGCAAAGGGATTGAAAAGTTGGTACAAGCAGATAGCTGGGGATTTGCACAGCACAGGCAAATTCCTAGGTGCTGTAGGACTGTCCATAGCCAGCTCATATGTTATCTTGGGTGGCCAGATGCCTGATTTTTTTTTCAACTGAAAAGTCCAGTCTAAAAGGGGACCTGACTGTATCTGATGAGATCTACTGACCAAATAACCAAAGTTCAGTTGCTGCGAGCGGAGCAGGAAGGGAGGTGCTGGGTCATCACCTGCACCAGCCCCTGCTTAGCTGGGACTGCCTCCTACCTTTGTCTGCATGACTGCAACTCCCAGCCGCAGCTCCGCAGATAAGTCTCTCCTGACTCAGACAGGGGATGGGTAGAAGAGGAAAAGCAGTGCATGATGGGAGGAGGAAGAGTGGATGGGGGCAGATCCTCAGGGAAAATGGGAGGGCAGGGCAGGGGCCTTAGGAGAAGAGGCAGGGCTTTGAGGGAAGGAGGCAGGGCAGGGAAGGATCAGGCACTCTTCTGGGGTGTCAGTTTTTTTTAAACATTACAGGTTGGCAACCCTAATTATATACCCCTTCCCGGCTTTGGTGTAGAGAGGATGTTGGCAGTTGCTGGGGAGAAGGGGTTTGATGAGAGCATTGCTGCGCTCTAGTGGTCACTGGCTCTCCAGTACTCCAGGGACATGAAGAGAGAGCTTCATAGCCAGCATAGTTTAGAGCCGTGGTCCCCAACATGGTGCCCGCGGGCGCCATGGCACCCGCGGGGGCATTTGAATGCGCCCGCCAGGTGCTCGGGGCTGGCCTGGCCCCGGGCACATGGCGCACGGGCGCTTGCGGGGGGGGGGGGGCGCACTTGGCGGGGGGAGCACCGGCGCCGGGCGCGCGGCGCTCGCGGGGGGGAGCCCCGGGCGCGCGGCGCTTACGGGGGAGAGCGCCGGCCCTGGGCGCACGGCGGGGGGGCGCTTGGCGAGGGGGGGGCACCGGCCCTGGGCGCACGGCGCTTGAGGGTGGGGGCCCCGCCCCCGGGCGCGTGGCTATGGGGGGGGGCCGCCCCCGGGCGCACACGTGTCCTGGCGCCCGGCGGGCGAACGGCCACGCCCCCTGGCGCCCGACAACCTGAAAAGGTTGGGGACCACTGGTTTAGAGCAACCCCCAAACAGCTCTAAACTAAGCTGGGAGCTCTAAACTTAACTCCAGGATTACTGAGCTGAACATGGCTCCTTTGCAGCTCCCCCTGTCAACCACACTCAGTGGTTATTGGATATAGTTTAGGATAGACCTCTCTAGTTGTATACTTTACCTCAGTGAGATGCATTTGCTAGAGTTACCATTCCTTTATTACCCTGCTTTGGAGTGGGAGTATGTCCTTTGGAAAGGGAGTGCGCAAATTGTGATTGGTACCTCTTAAAACATAGAAGGAGCTTTGTTTGAGTAAAGGGCTCAGAGGAAGCCCCAGGAATCTGAGCTGATTGGCTTGGTTTAGTGAGTGTCAAGTAACAGTAGAATAGAGGATCCACTGAAATCATGTCCTTCTAAATCACTCTTCTCTACAGATCTACTCCAGCCCACCTGAGGACAGCACTGCTCCCCCAGTACCTCCTCCCAGAGTAACTGCCCGAAGGCACAAACCCATCACAATATCCAAGCGCCCCCTGAGAGAAAGGCCTGTCTTTTATGGTGGTTTCCTGGAAGAAAATGAAGGTCAGTTCAGCTGTTCACTGCCACCACCTCAGTCTCCAGCTCTCACATTTCTCTTGTCAGGACTGTATATTGGAACCCAGCTTGCCACTCATTGGGGGAGGGAGGGATTTGAAACTTCAGCAGCAACATCACATTTCCAGGGCATTAATGTGTGGGGCGGAAAGATGGATTGTTTGGGGGTTGTATTTACCTTTGTAGAAAGTAACTGGCCCAATGAACCAGTTCACTCAAGCACATGCTTAACTTTAAGCAAGAGTACTCCTTTAAAAATGATGGACTTACTCAGTTACTTAAGGTTGAACTTGTGCTTAAATGTTTGCTGAATAAGAGCCAGGGTGTTCAGCACCTTGCAGGACTGAGACTGTAGTGCAGTCAGCGTTGCTATGGGGTTGTTTCTGTGGGTCATTCACACAGCAACAGGGAAAATAAAAAATATGCAAAACTGTGAAAACATGGTAGTAAACTTACAAAACCTGTCAGTTGGCTTTATGGACAAGCATACTACCAGGAGCACCTTTTTTTTTTTTAATTGACTAGGAAATTGAAATCAACAGTGTCCTTCTAAAAGTCAGAGATTTTAAAAGTACATCAGTAAATATCCTTTTCTCATACATTAAATTAGTGAAACTGAATAAACTTTCACTATCACTTATTTCTCAGCACCAGTGCAAGCTTGTTTACTTTTTGCATTGTATCAGCATGAACAGTGAAAGCAGACTGGTCAGTTTTGCTTATTTCTAGTTACTGTCACAGACTCACTGAGCCTGATTTTGCTGAGAGTAGTGAGTGCTGAGTAAGCACCTGTAAAGATCAGGCCATCTCAAGGTTTCACCTGCTATGTGTATTTATTCTGTTTTCCTTTGGTCCACAGATGACAGCCAAGACCAGACTCCTAATGGCACCATCGTCTCTAATAGCGCAGAAGCTCCCAAGCCGCTACATCGCAGCAGACTGCCTACACAGAGAACAAGGGAGGCTGATCCTGGGAGGTCTGGCTCAGAGAGCAAGCCTGAACAGTACTCTGAGGTGGATGTTGGAAAGTTGGTGTCCAAGCTGCAAGATGGGGGAACTAAGCTCACCAACAAGGCTGCAAATGGAGTGGTGACTGGCACCACCGCTCTACAGACCTCCACTCTCCATACTAAGAGACCTGCACCGAGGCCCATGAAATACAGCAAGGAGGGTAAGTTTTCTGCTTTGGGAGGTCTCCCTCACATGGGTCTCAACTGTTCTTGGATGGAACTCTCGCCCATCTCGCTGCACTGCAGAAATTGGAACAAAATTGTGACAAGCATGCCAAATGTTTTGTGCTTTGTCAGACTGTAGGAGTGAGGGGATGCAGAGGGAAGTGCTGGTTTTGCAACCTGTCTCTCTTTTCATGCAGTTCAACAATAGGGAACCTGAAATCAAAACCCTTACAAGCCAGAAATGAGCCTCAAATGGATGGTGGTATTTCAGAGCTTTATATGGCAATGGCAGACTAGTCCTCTGAAGCACTGGAGTTGACATTGGCATAGAACTTGGTGGGAACTAATGCAAGGTTTCACCTTTTAAACTCAGAGATCAGATAGTGGCCTAGTGGACTCTGTAGAATCAGCATTCAGTTCTGAATAGAAATGATTCAGAACCATCTTAAGATGAGTGCTTTAGATATTGAAAACTTGGGTAATTTGAAAAATCCAAAAGGGTGTTAGCTGTTTAGCAGTACACATGCATTTTGTGTTTCTCTCAGTGAAGAGAGAGAAAATCAATGAATTCACTTTTACTTTTGCTTCTACAGGTTGAACCTCTCTAGTCCAGAACTCTAGTCTGGAAACATCCATGGTCCAGAATGATTTTAGTTAGCCAGATGCTCACTTTTCATGCATTTGTCCAAGTTTCCCATAGTCCCATAAAGTTTGTTTACGGTCACCAGTCCTGGTTCTGTGTTCTGTGCTATTATTTAGCTCTAATTTACCCCGAAATATCCTTTAACAGCCCAGTAAGCAGTGGAAGTGTCAGCAGTGCTACTAGATAATATTGACTTCCCGTGGTCCAGAAAATTCTGTGGTTCAGAAGCAGTAAGATCCCAAGGGCGCCAGACTAGAGAGGTTCAACTTGTAGACAGTTTTATAGTCAGGTTCTTGGTGCTATTATGTCTGGTTGTATACATGGTAGGGGAAGGTTTATTCCATGTGTTTCCATGGATTTTTTTTTTTTTAATTCCAAGGAAGCATTTCTATTTAGCACAAATTTTATAAAAAACCTTTTTTCTTTTAGTAATTTAAAAGAATTCAGGACCACATGTAAGTTGGTATTGTCCATTTAACATACATAAAGGGTGGTTTGGTTCTTTGCTTAGATGTACATCACTCCAGCTACACACACATAGTTATTTATAAAAAGAAGGATGATTGTTTTGTACAGTTTGATGGCTCTTCCTGTGCTCATCTCACTGCTTGCTAGATACTTTTATAACCTCATAGCCTTCACAGGGTCGCATTTAGAAAGGAAACAATAGGCTGCACTCATCTGTTGACTCCTGGGTATAATAAAAAGAAAGAATAACAAGATTTAACTTGGAAGCACAACTATTAACTTAATTTGAATAGTACTACTGATCTCATTTAAATCTAACCAATGAATATTAGAGAGAAGCTTGCTTTTGGTGTAATAGAACAGTTTTTATAGACTGGAGTAGATGAACATTAACTGTGATTTAGCATTTGAAGTTGCATCTCTGTAGTATGTCCAAAGTACACATCTTGACAAAATAGGTTTATGTGATTTTTTTTTTGGGGTGTAGAAACAAATAATATTGAGTAGGTGTATGGAGCTTGTTACATTTAAATTTGGCATTGATGCAACCACTATTGGAATACTGTGCCCAGTTCTGATGTTCATAATTAGAGCCCTAGGCAGATACATATTTTGTATCTGAATCTTCAAAAATGAGCCACAGATATCCACATTGATAACCATGGATGTGGATACCCAGATATCCACAGATTCGCTGAGTTCTAGATGCAAAATTTGTATCTGCAACCATATCTACAAAAAAGAGCTGTGGATATCTGCATCCACATCCACAGACGCAGATATCCACGGCTTTGCAGGTTCCTATTCCTAATTCAAGGAGGACGTTGAAAAATTGGACAGGGTTCAAAGAAATTTATGAGAATGATTAAAGAATTGGAAAACAAACCTTATGGTGAGAGACTCAAGGAGCTCAATCTATTTACCTTATCAAAGAGAAGGTTATAGGGAAACATGATCATGATCGCAATCTCAGTACCAACATGCAGAACAGAAATTTGATAAGAGGGCTCCTCCATCTACCATACAAAATGTATAACAATTGTGAGTGGCTGGAAGTTGAAGCTAGACAAATTTACATTAGAAATAAATCAGAGATTTTTAACAATGAGGGTACCATTGAAAAAGCCTGCAAGGTTTGTGGTGCATTCTCAGTCACTAGAAACTTGTAGAAAACAATCCCATTTTGATTTAAGAGATAGAGATATAGTTAGTTAAGTTCTAATAGGAATTAATTCAGGGCAGCCTTATGGCCTTTGTTATGTAGGAGGTCAGAGTAGGTGATCATATCTTTTCTGGTTTCATAAGCTATGAATCAATGAAAATGCTTCCCAGAGAAGCTAAGTCATGAGTTGGAAGGTGAGCTAGGAAGAGGAAGAATGATTTAGAGCATGGGTGGCCAAACCATTACAGACTTAAGAACCAAAATAGTGGTAGATACAGTGCAAAGAGCTGAGGGAAAGAAGTTGTTGAGCAAAAAAAAAAAAACTGGTTGCCTCTTTAACAGCCATGTTGGCCCAAGCCGAAAAGTTGTTGCAGGGGAGGGGAGGAAAGCTGCCCCTTTAAGAGCCACATGTGGCTTCCGTCGGCCACAGCATCAGATCTCGCTGCCACAAGCAGCACCCAGACCAGACAAGGAAAAAAGGTCAAAGCAGGGGAACACAGAACAGCTGCGGGTGCGGGAGCCAAGCCGTGGGTGCAGGAGCCGCAATTTTTCCTTTGAAGAGCCGCATGTGGCTCATGTGCTGCCGGTTGGCCACCCCGGATTTAGAGTGTCAGAGGAAAGAATGAGAAAGGGTTTTGGAGAGACTGAGCAGCACAAATAAAAGAGCATCTTCCCCACAACCTTCTGCCAGTGGTGGCAAGACAAGGTAAAGGACGCAGGAGGCTGAAGTTGGAGGAGTGCAATGACTGAACAGGTAACAAGTCAGAGGTAAGGTGAAGCAGGGTCACAGAGAGTTTTGAGCAGTAAGATGGCAAAGTTTAGCTGGCTCCTGAGATGGATTGGAAGCCAGGCCAAGGATCCCAAGGTGAGAGGGATAGGAAGCTGCTGAAAGGAATGGATAGGAAGGAAAATTCATGGGGCAGAGGAAATAAAGTCCTGGAATAAAGGCATAGTGTGAAATTTGGAGAAGCAGAGGTTCAGGAAGGTTCTAAGAGGGAACTACAATAATCTCAGCTATGACTCAACAGTAGAATTTAATCAGCTTCTCCCTGATTCCATAGAGAAGCATGGAACCTGTTTGCCATTAGAAATGCTTGTTACTCGTTTTTTATCTTAAATAATGCAGTAATAGCCAAAGAGCCATTGAAAAGTTTGCCATGAAACAGCAATGGCTGCCTCAGTTTGTGCTGTTAGATTCCCATACTCTGACAAACCTGAAACCTCCTTCTCTTTGCCATCTTTTGCTCTCACAGCATTGGTGACAGTGTTTGAAATCTCCAACCTTTCAGGTGAGAGTGACAGCTTCACCAAAGTGCGATCTCCTGGAGATAAGCCAGTGATAATAAGGCCCCCGGTGAGACCTCCAGACCCTCCATGCCGAGCGCCCACGTCTCAGAAGCTGGAACAAAAGCCTGAGCCAATAGTTGGGGGAACAGAGGAAATGTCTTCATCTGTGTAAGTAGTAAATCCCCATCAGGGCTGGGTGCCCTGAACTAACAGCCCAGCAGGAGGAAATTCCTAGCGGTCAAGGGATGTGGAAAATGTGCAGAAGGAAAAGGCAAAATGATAAAAGGCATATGGCTCTAGTAAAAGCCATGGCACTAGTAAAATAAAAACATGAGCATTTTCTAGTAGTCACAAGGACTCCATTTCCTCCCCAGAACCTTCTGTTGTGTCCAGTTACAATGGAGGGAGAAATCTCTAATCACTTCCTGATGAACAAACCACATAAAAGAACTAACTTTTAAGAAAGGTTGAATGCGGCTTGGATTTGTTCTAAGTAAAATGAGGGAGAAATTGACCACTAATTAAATTGAGCTCTACACTCAAGTTTCACTTTAGTCATAGTTGGAGTCAAGGGGAGTGTTCTTATGTAAAAAATGACAACAGATCTCAAGACTTCACCACTGACTTCAGTGTGGCTTGAAGAAGCATTTCTAAGGATCAGCAAAGAATGTACACTGTCATGCTAATGTGTAATGCCGTAACAGATCTTCTGCTTTTCGTTTCTCTGTAATCTCGAGTCTGTCATTGACACTGGCTGCTTGATACTTTATCGTGGACCTCTATGCTGGCGCTTCTTCCCACTCTTGTATCCCAATGATGTAGGGTTAAGATTTCTACCTCTCCCGCCAAGGCCTCACATACCCCATGGAGATGTATTACTGTGAGGAGACATTATTTGTGATGGCATGAATCAGTTGAAGTACCCCAAAAGCCAATGGAGTGTCATGCTCTCTGTGGAGTAAGAAATGTAATACCAAATCATCACAACACAGCATGGGGAATGCTGAGAGGAGCAGAGCCTGAGTTCCCCATGCATTCTGACAGCGCTCCTGACCCATGGTGTCTCCTGTCAAGCCCTGCTTGATTTGATGAATAACTTTCAGTTAAGCAGCATTATATAGCTAATACAAATCCTGCAGTTTGCACGCCTTGCTCAGATCAAGCACCTATTGGCTTCAGTAGGCTTCATGCCTGAGGGAGGACTGCAAAGTTTGGCCTGCTACTGTTAATCATTTGCTGTGATTCCTTTTTGTTACAATTACAGTTTGAAGCCAGGTCTCTGGTAAGTCCAATGGAAACCATACGTCATAAAAATAAGGATACAGGTGTTAAAGGGTCTCATGCTTGGGCGAAGGTGTTTAGGCTGCAAGGGTGCAAATAAGATGTTATCTCAGGCAGCAAGCAGTCAGAACGGTGTCAGGCAAACACAGAACAAAAGGTGAGAGCAGGAGTAGCATCTCTGATTAGACCAGAGAAGGACACTGGTAGGAGGCTATTGTTGACCATTCTCAGTGCATTTCATTGGCAGCCTGTCTTCCTCCCCATAGCAGGTAATTGCTCCTTGACACAAATAGTGTCTCATCAAATAGTTGCCTTTTCATTGGAGAACTTAAAGAACCGTTCTGCTTTTGTTTGCAGAGTGGCCTCCAGAACAAAGTTCTTTGAGACCGCTTCCCGGCGGACAAGCAGGTAAGAGATGCCAGGAACCTAAGGTGCTTTTGTAACCTACACACCTAGAGAATGTCTAGATTACAGGGTTTTTTCAAAAAAAAGTGGCCTTTTTTCGAAAAAACTTTACCTGCATCTAGACTGCCATTGCGTTCTTTCGAAATTAATTTAAAAGAATGCGGAGGTTTTTTTGATAGCGGTAAACCTCCTTTTACGAGGAAGAATGCCTTTTTTCAAAAGAGCTCTTTCAAAAAAAGGCTTTCTTGAACACAAACAGGACTTTTTCAAAAGAGAGTGTCCAGATTGCCTGGGTGCTCTGTTTTGAAAAAGTGGATCGCTTTTTCAAAAGTTGTGTGGCTGTCTAGACTCTCTCTTTTGACAGAGGCTTGTAGTCTAGATGTACCCCTAGTGTGGCTCACTGTCCCATGGAGAATAGTGATAGAAATGTAGCCGTGTTAGTCTGGGGTAGCTGAAACAAAATACAGGACTATGTAGCACTTTAAAGACTAACAAGATGGTTTATTAATAAACCATCTTGTTAGTCTTTAAACAAGATGGTTTATTAATAAACCATCTTGTTAGTCTTTAAAGTGCTACATAGTCCTGTATTTCGTCCCATGGAGTGGCACTTAGACCAGTGTTTCTCCACCAGTGGTACGAGTACCCTTAGGGGTACTCGAAAGAAGTCTGTGGGGTATGTCAATGCAACTGAAATTTGGAGAAAACTGACTTTTTGATGGTTTTACAGCGCTGTATTATTTCTGTACTTTTTACACCCCAAAATTTAATCTCCTGCCCAGCTACGATTAAGTTGTTTAAACAATTGTGTTGCAATGATAGAAAAAAATTGTGTGTCTGAAAACTGTAGGTACTGGGGTACTTATAATTTTTTTTAAAGTGATACTTTATAAAAAATGGTTGAAAAACATTGACTTAGACCACTTACCGTGAGTGATAAGAACAAGGGAACTCTACAGCATAAGCTGAAAGGCAGCTGGCATTATAGCTCAAGCTGTAGAGGCTCCTATGTTAAGCAATAGAGTTCCCATGTTCAAATCCCGGTGGCAGTTATGCTTTCGCACACGAACAAAAAACCTGTACTTAGCACAGAAGTGGTTCTCTGATTCATGGGTGGGCAGCACAGGCTAGAGACCCCCATTGGGTTCTTTACTGGACTTCTGTACTCTTGGGTAACAGAGATGGAGTCCAGCCATAACAACTGCGTCCAAACAAACCAGACTTTGTTGTGTTTATAATCTAGATCCAGCTTTGAATTTTGTAGTTTGAGCTCATCGCTGCTAGTTATTAAAATATTTCTCTGGATCATTGTTGTTCCTAGTTCAGCTTTAGGCTAATGTGTTGGGTGTTGTGTTGCATTTCACAATACTGAGTGTCTGAAACACTTAGGTTCATGGAAAAGATTAGACTGATTGGTACCTTGAATTTTCCATTAGCAAGTGCAGAGTGTAACCCCTTGTACAGCATTAAACATCAAACTGCCACAATTTTCAGTCAGAACTCTGCTGTTAATAAATATGATGGCTTTGAAGTTAGTGTCAGACCTTCCAGGCAGGGTGGGGTGGCAGTGTTTAGATTCAGTTCGCCCTTTCTTGCTGCTGTAAATTTAGCTCTGAGCAGTGCCGACACATGCAGGTGTCATGTCCCCAGTCTCCTAGATCACTAGCGCCATTGGTTGGTTTGTGGGTTTTTTGGCTTATAACAAAAGCTCAATCATGACTGTGTAAAGATCTTTGAGTATGACAAATGGTGGGTCTTTTGTAGCAGTGCTTATGATTTCCTTTCCTAGGGTACTGAGCAATATACACTAACCTTGCCTGCCATCCCATTCCTCTCTGTAGATTGAGGGCCCTGATTAATTAAATTGATTTTCTTTCTCTCTCTCCCTCCATTCCTTCACTCATAGCTCCTCATCACCACAAGGCAGACTCCCCACTGATGAGAGCTGAGGCTAAAGGTATGTGTCTGTCACAGACAGCAACCAGTTGCATAATTTTAACTTGACTTCAGCAGACTGGGTGGAAGGGAAGCCAGAGGAGCTAGCTGAGAATCTGTTAGGAGAGACTGATAGTGGCCTCTTCTCCCCGTCTCTAGCTGAACATTGGGGAGGACAGGCCATCAGAAGTGGTCCATTTTCCCTCTCCTGTTGCAGTGTAGTGGGGCAAGGTAACCAACCTAGTGGTGTTGGGTTGCATGTAATCCATTATTCCATGGCATGGATTCCACTGGAATCTGCTGCAGAAGCTGCTGCCTATTCTCTGGGAACCCTGGCTATGGACACTACTACTTTGTCCTACTAGGCTTTAAGGTAGTTCACTATGTGTTAAGTCCTTGATGTGAGCAGCCACACACAAAGCTGAGGGCCAGGTGCGAACCACACCAGAAATAGGATGAGTTTGGTTTCAGGCCTGTTTCTAAGGGCTAAGTGTTCAGTGTGCATTTGCCACCATTGACTGTCTCGCACTGCTCATCCAGTTGTTTTCTTCTTTCAGGTTTTTAACCACCTAACCCTGGCTGGCTCCAGGAGATTTTTCCCACTTCTGAAATGAACTCTCCTGCTCCCCAGACTGTTTCAATTTGTGTGATGCAATCCAAGAGTGCAGCTGTCCTGGATACTGACAGCGTAGCATACCGCTGTGAATAGCTCATGGGGTTACACGAGAGGGGGGTGAAATAGGAGGAAGATCCAGACCTTGTCCCTGTTAAATTAAATGTTTGTTTTGTGCCATTTTGCCGCAGCTTCTCTAGCTCCTGCTTGGGCAGCATGTAAAGGACACTTGTCATTTCTACACAGGGTGATAAACTGTGGGTCTGAGAGAGTGGTGAAAGCAGACTTAATCTACAGAACTGGTCAGGCAATGGAAGGAACAGCCAAGAGCACTGAAAGCAATCTGCCCTTCAATTCCCTTTGGGAATTCCACTTTGGAACGACATGGCACATCCATCCAAGTTCAGTCAAAAGGCAAGCGACCAATCCCCAGAGTTTGGTAACCTGGGTGTAACAAGCAGGCACCTGATTCAGACCCCTCTGTCCTTGGAAACTTCAGTGGCATGTTTTTAAAATGGGTTGAGTTCTAAGTAAACCATACTGTGTTTCAGTGGCGAAGGCAGCAGTGTGCTTTTCCAGAAATCTCCGTTAACTACAGGGGTCCATGTCCTGGTTCCAGTGACAGCCAATGTTCAGCCCAGCATAGGTATAGCTGTGCAATGTTCAGTCTCCCTTCTTTCCACACAGATGCAAGGCAGCACCTTGTCCATTCTGATTTGCCTTATGTGCTCCAAGTGTCCCCAAGCCATTCCCAGGAGTCAGGGGTCTATTAGTCAGGTACCATTCAGAGCTGTTCCCCAATTACCCATTGCGTAGAAGAAGGAGTTACAAGTTATTACAAAACCCTTCTGTAAAGTTACTGGTTCTGGAACCAAAGTAAACCTCCACGCTGTGTATTCCAGCTCTACCTAGAGTACAAATACTGACTTGCCAAAGGACCACTGCAGAGCATGCAACTTGCTGCTGCTTTCAGAACTGTCCTCGCCGCCTGTCTGCGTGCGGCTAATGTGAAATCCTGCATTATGAATGAATGTAATTCTCATCTCTTCTGGAAATGACACAGATGTGCGAATGGTGTACCTGTTACCTTAGACTGCAGTCCTGTACTCACAGCTGGCAGTCCTGGGGCTGTGCTTTAAGCCGTACGAGATAAAGGTGGCTTTTACAAAAATTATGTAAACATCAGTACTACAGCATGCACATCAGCATCTCCAGGCTCTCAAAGTGTGTGATCGCTCCAGTTCCTACATGATACTTTTTGGCTCTGACAGTGATTTTCTTCTAATTGCAAAAGTGTAACATTCTCTTTAGGCAAAGTTTGTTTAAAAACACTCAAAGATCATCCAGTTGCAAGTGTGCTTAATGGAAACTGAGAGTTAGTGGTACAGTGCTTTTACCTGTACTAGATTTACACTGATCTTGTGGGGAACCTTATCCAGTCTAAGGACCAATTTTATCTGGTACCAGTGGTGCTGCACATTTTTAATCCAGCTCTGAATTTGGCCCTGACTTTTTCAGGAAGGGAGGACAAAAACACACCACTCTGTCACTAAGAAATTAGCCACACTTTTAGCCACACCTCTCAAAAGTAAGTGTCTGTATGTGTGCATGCACATGTGTGCACATGCATGCCCGCTAATTTAGAGTGCTGAGTTGTGGGTCTGTGAGACTGTGTGCAGGTCTCCTAATTTTAGGTGCCCAGTTTGGAGACACCAAGAGCCTGGATTTTCAAAAGTTCTAAGCACCCAACATTCCTGAACTCAAAGGGGGTATGTCTACACTGCAGAGTTTTCAGAAAAACACCTGTTTTTCCAAAAAAGTCACTTATGTCCACACTGCAATAGCGTTTGTCAACAAAAAAAATGGAAAGAACAGAGGGGATTTTCTGACATTGGTAAGCCTCTTTCTACAAGGGAGAAACCTTTTTCTGAAAGCGCTTTTTTGGAAAAAGATGCATATGGACAGGGAAGAGGGAGTTATTTCGAAAGGAGGAAAAAGCTCAGGTGCCTTGGTGGCCACTCCGTCCATTGTAATCACAGCTTACATGCGATTCAGTGTGGACGCTATCTTTTGAAAAAGCAGATTGCTTTTTCAATGCGCTTTGGCAGTGTGAATGCTCTCTTTCGGAAGAATTTTTTTCAAAAGATCTCTTCTGGAAAAGCTTCTTCCAAAAGAAGCCTGTAGTCTAGACGTAGCCAGGGAGATACCAATGCTCAACAGCACTGAATAGCTAAATATTAAGTAGCCCCAAATAAATTAGACATTCAACAGCTGAGACACTGAGAATGGGAGGTACTTCTGAAAACTTGTCATTAACCATTCTCTCCATCTCTGCAACTGTACCAATAACTCTTCTGTGCACAGAAGGAAATTAAAGAAACAGAGCCAGATTCACTTGTCCTGCAGAAGACATCTTTGTGGCGGCTTGGGGGGGAAAGAGAGGGTAGGAATTGTTTGTCAATGGGAAAAACAACATGACCCAGCAGCAGAAGAGGTTTGTTTTTCAAATTTCTGTTTAATTCTAAGCAATGACAGGTAGTAGTTAAACACATTTCACTCGATCCTTTTAAATTCATGTCTTATGTGTCTGTGCTCTTTTTCTCCATAACCATATCCGCATGCTGGGATGATTTGACTTTAATATGTGAGGTCCTGCAGCATGAAGGTTTGGGGAACACTCCCCCATGCCTGTGACCAAGAGCAAAGCAACTGAAAGAAGACTGAGGATTCAGCACTGCTGTTCTGAATTTCAAGGTGTCATGTGACAGCCATCTGATCTGTTTTGTCTTGTGCTGTGATGTTTACATTTCCATGAAGTAAACGCTCAGGACACGTGTCCTTGAAAGTGTCTGTGTCCTTCCTTTTTTAATTACATGAATTTTATTTAAAAACCTTTATCCCTCCAGATGCTTTGCTGGAGCTTGGCTCACAGACTCCTAGTGTCTTTGCACATTCTGATGTGGATCATGAAAAGTGGACATAGAGCAGCTGATCAAGTCCATCCTTCTACCTGTTTTGGTCTATTTGCTCCTTTCCTAATGGAGTGTCTAATCTAATAGAAAAGTCCCCAAAACTGATTTTCCAGCTTCCATAGGAAAGCATTCTACAATTCAGGAAGACTTGGTTTGGGTTTTCTCTGTTATTTCCTGTAAATTCATTCTTTAATTTCGTCCCATTACCACCTGGCACAATTCTTAAATCAAGCCATAAATAAATCCTCTTCCTTCTATGGCAGATACAGTGCACCTGTATGAAAACAAGTGAGTGTCTTGAAATGTAACTGAATGTGGCTGAAGCCAGTGCTCCTATTTCACATGCTGACAAGGTGTGGGAATGGGGGAAAGGGATGCACAGATTGTTACAGCATATGCTAGGGGAGAGGAGCAGCATTAGCATCTGCCTGTAACCCAGCCAAGGGCAAAAGCATTGACTGTTAATGGTGTAAGATGACCAAATTCCAGGGCCATTCTCCATGCAGCAAAAGCTAAAGCAGAGAAAAATGAATCTCTGCTTTACTATAGGTCCTTCAATAGCAGCAAGCTGTTAAGCTGGGGAAGGTGTTAGGTTCAAACAGCTCCCAGAAACAGACACAAGGGTGACCTCTTGAGTGTATGAAACTTTTCCCCTCAGACAACTAACACCAGTGGGACCTCCACTGCATGGGGCAAGTTAGCCTTGGCAAAGGGCTTTTCATTTCAACCAGGAAAGTTTATAACTAGAGACAGGCCTGAACCAAAACTGCGGATCTGCTTGTATATGAACTTTGAATCCTGCTTTGAACTGCTAGCTACACGCTCCTCTCTACTGGCAGCCTTCTTCTCCTACTGGGTCCATTTTTCATTTTTTTGGCTACACCACACAGCCTCCGTTCTCCTTCAAACATAATTTGCCTCATTGAGCCCTGCAAGGGGCTCCACCAAGTGAGGCTTCATGTTTAGCCACGAGGAATTAAAGTTTCTACCTTCTATTCCACATTGAGCCAGTGTGTAGCATGTTTTTCCTTTACTTGTTCACTCAGAGCCGGCGGAAATCATTGTCTCCTATGCTTCAGGCCAGGAAGTTGTGGGCAGACTCCAAGAAACCAACTTACATGAACAGAGATGGAAGACTGAAAATGGGCCACTGCCAAATGCACATCTCCAAATGTCTCCTGTTTGGTACAAAAGCTAAGAGTGGGAGTGACCACCCAAAGATGTGTCATTTGCAGAACTCAAGGGTTGCATTCGAAAGCTGTGTGATAACGGGCCAATAGCTGAAAATAGAGCTATAAAACATCTATTATCGTCATTAGACCTACAGCCAATATTAGCCAACAGAGTGATTAATTACAATTAAATAAGATCTGACATTTTTACACTAAGAAGAAAGACTACTTCTTGTGACTGGGTTTTTATATTTTAATTTGTAATTGTGTGTCTAGTAATAAGGGGAAAACAGAACTATTTCCTTTGTTGGGTTACAATTGAATACATCTCTGGTCTAATTTTGTCTTGGTCACAGCTGTGTGATTTCACTGGCTTTTTACCCTTTAATATTTAAATATTCCATAATTGTTAACTTTTACAATCAGCTCATTCATCTCTCTAAATCAGTGCAGTTGTTAGCACGTACATACATGCTTTGGGATTCTTAATGCAGGGCTCAGTATGCTCAAAGCAATTAGTTATGGGCTGATAAACTCACACCCATTTGTGGAGGATTATTACAAAGCAACAGATTCTATGATGCATAGTATTTAAATTAGACTTTTTTTAGCACCAAATCATTGATTCTTGTTCTGTCCCCCCCCCCCCCCCCCCCCCCAAGATCTGCAACTGTTGTTCAAATCTTTTCTCTTAAGCCTCTTGCCCTGTTTGGATTGATTAATTTTGCATTATTATAAAAAAAAATCCAATTCTGGGACTTTGGTTTATTTTGCTAGAATAGCCCCTCCACTTCCAAAGAAAGGCATGAAAGAGCCAGGGTTTATGGAACAGAAACATCAAGACTGGGGAGCAGGAAAAGCAGATGGTAGCCTGAAAGGACAGGAGAACATCCGAACAGTTAGGGGGAGCAACAGCTACTAAAATGAGGAAGCTCGGGTGACTGAAGAGGGACTTTTATGAAAGAATAGACAAAGCAGCGAGAGCTGTTTGGGATTGTCTAGTCTTACTGACAGCATGAATGCTAATACATAACTTTCTGCTACCTGACTCTGCGGTGTCATTTAGCTTTATGGCTTTCTAAGGTCTCCCAAAACCAGCCATCTTCACTGTTGACTGTGAAGGCTTTTCCCCAACAGTGTAGGGAGCCAGCACTACCAATGCTAACTTCAGCAAACTAACAATGAAGGGGAAATCTTAGGTCTCAACAAATAGTCCTGTAGCACCTCAGAGAATGCTCATTTTTTTTAAAGTTACAAACTAACACGGATACCCCTCTGAGACTCTTGGGTCTCAGTGTCTAGTCTGTGGCTTGGGGTGGCTCAGTTCTGGGAATGTAAGAAAAAAGGTGGAAATAGCCAATAAAATGAGTCCCCCATACGACTGGCAAGGAGTACAGTAGTTCCTCTGAAACTCCATGTTCCAGGGGATTGATGCTAGGGATGTGTCCCTCTTGGCTGTTCGTCTTGGTTTGAGTGCTCATTTCTCAGGAGGGTTACACCCCTGACTCTCTGAATCCTTCCCATCCTAACAGACCTCCTTTCAGGCACAAAGATGGCCAGGGTGGCAGCTGGGGATTAGCGGAGCAAGTTTTACTCATGCTCTCCGGTTAGACAACAGGGCCAGATTTTGGCCAAACTTGTCGTAGGCCTGCAAATGATATTCTCCTTTCTAAATCTCCCTTATTAGGAAGCATCTGTATGAGGCCAGTGTGAAAGCGAGGGCTCTCTGACAACCCCCGGGTGTTCAATCGGTTCTCTGATTTTTATCTAGCAAAACCCATAAAATACTTTCCATCCGCCTCTTTCATCTGTGTGTACAGAAAGGGCACTATTAGACGGCGGCAGGGAAACTTCAAACAGCATCCTGGGGAAGCCTTCGCCAAAACACGTTTCATGAGACTTAGCGCCCCATGCAGCTGCACGAAATTAGTTTGGTCAGAACTCCTTGCAGGCTTTCTAAACCACTGTCTATAGTTCCTTTAATAGTTTCTGGCATGTCTACTGTGCCTCACAGCTTAAGAGCCCCAAATGGTTCATAAGTGTTGTGTAGATATATATGCAGCCACCACTGATGTGCAGCCATTTCTAGGGCAGAACACAATGTCTTTAACAGCAAGCGGGAACATTGCATAACAGTTGAGTGCAGCAAATGATGTGATGAAGGGTGGGGGGGAACGCCCAGTACATAAGCAATTGAGTGAGACCACAGTTGGATTGAGGAAGGATGAATGAGAGTGAATTGCAACTTTACTTCTTTGAGCTTTCTTATAGATTATATATGAAATTCTGGCCCCATTGAAATCAATAGGAGCACTGCTATCAACTGCATTGGGGCCAGGATTTGACCACCCTAACATTAATAAGTTAAAACAAATATATTTTAAGAACTGTCACCTGACAGACACTTGCTGCATCCTTCTATAGGGCTGCTATTTTATTGGTCTCACCTTTGTCAGGGTCCTTCCTTCTTTTGCCACCTACTAGTCCAGACTCAGTTTAGAGCCTATGCCTGCAAACCTTTCCTATCAGTCTCGTTAGGCATTTTTAACCACACCCAGTCGCTGAGGGCCTTCTGACTGGGCATGGACTTGTAGAGGTCACAGGCTCGTCCTGGGAGAAAATGGTCTTATGTTTTGAGAATTAAGCTTCTAATTTTCAAGCTCTTTAGCAGAAAGTTCGTCTACATTTGTTCTATCAAGCACCCGGCTCAACTGTGGCACAGTTCACAGCAAAAACAGGGAGACAATGCAATGCAGCAACTAGAGTAGCTGTTCTCCAATCCACATTAGCTCACACAGCGCCTGGGCCATTATAATCTATTTACTGTGGGACGGCTTGTTAGCTGGGACATCAAAAGTTATCCCTCAACACTCTTCTGAAACATGTCTTTGGATTGTCCACCTGGCAAGTGGAAGGAACTGGACAGGCCCCCCAACAGGGGATGTCAAAAGGGGCTATTGCCCCAGGAGTTAGCAATTAGGTAGCAGCCGGAGCCCTAGGCCCTTTAAATTGTGGCTGGAGCACTAGGCCACATTCTCTGACCAGTGGTAGGGGGGGGAGGAGTGTCATGCTCTGTGCTGAGGGCCAGCTGCCCCTGGCCCTGCCCCTTCTGCCTTCCGTGCCACCTTTTCCAGGAGTGTGGCACCAGGGTCCCCCTCCATGTGGCCCAGGGCCCATGGAGGCTGTTAGCACCCCTGGATCTGGGGCAGGTGTGACCTCCATTCAGTGTCTGAGACTCATATAGTTACCTACATGCTTCCAGCTCCCATCCCGCACACACCATACGATCCATCGTCTATAGCCAAACCCTTTGATACAACCGCATCTGCTCTAATCCCACTGACAGAGACCAGAAACTTCAGGATCTCTACCAAGAATTTATAAACCTCAACTACCCACCCGGAGAAATAAAAAAGCAAATTGAAAGAGCCAGATGAATACCTAGAAACCATCTACTTCAAGACAGACCCAAGAAAACCAACAATAGAACACCACTTGTCATCACCTACAACCCCCAACTTAAACCTGTCCAACACATTATCAATAAACTACAGCCTATACTGGAACAGGATACCAAACTCCAAGAGGCTCTGGGAGACAGACCCATAGTCTCCTATAGACAACCACCTAACCTCAAGATGATTCTTACTAACAACCACAGGACATACCACACTAATACAAACCCTGGTACCTTCCCTTGCAACAAACCCCATTGCCAGCTTTGTCCACATATTCACTCTGTTGATACCATTATTGGACCTAACCAAGTGAGTTATAAGATCAAGAACACATATTCCTGCGCATCCAGAAATATAATGTATGCTATCATGTGCCGAAAGTGTCCGTCTGCTATGTACATTGGACAAACGTCTCAGACACTTCGCCAAAGGATCAATGCCCACAAAACAGATATCAGACAGGATCACAAAGAAAAAACAGTTTCTTGCCATTTCAACCAGAAAGGACACTGTCTCAACGACTTAACTACCTGCATCCTACTACAAAGACCTTTCAAATCTGCACTTGAAAGGGAATCCTCTGAACTGTCATTCATGCTAAAATTCGACACTCTACATCTGAGTTTAAACAAAGGATCTAGTTATCTTACCCATTACAAAGATAGCTTCCCCAATTATCACCTCTAATATCATTAGCCCACAGACATTCACCTCCCCCCCCCCCTCATCCCGCTTTGGTTCTGAAATTTGATTTGTCCTTTTCATATGTGTTCATTTTTTAAAATTGTATCCTTTGGTATATATGGTTGTGACTATTTTCTTCCACTACTTGATCTGAGGAAATGGGTCTGGCCCACGAAAGCTCATCACCTAATAAACCATCTTGTTAGTCTTTAAAGTGCTACATAGTCCTGTATTTTGCTTCAGCTACACCAGACTAACACGGCTACATTTCTATTACTCAGCTGAAAATGGCAGCCTTGTGTCAAATGGCCCAGTGGGAACTGGACAACAACCAGGCCTGGTGTGGAACTTCAACCCATGATTTTTTCAGTCCAGAGTATGTGCTGTCAAATGGTTTGGTCTCTTACTGACAAAAGATAGTTCAAGACATACTAAATGCCTTGTTTGAGCAATTCACACCCCTCACCGTGCCTGTGCTTCTTATTTTAATGCCTCAGGTGACATGTCTGCGGTGGGACATTTAGCTTTCCTGAACTCTATTATAACAAAGCACCAACTAATTGCCACGGAATTCCAATGTACTTTTAAAAAGCCTGCAACCTCCAAGGCTCTAGAGATGTCTGTGTGGGCCCTTTCCGTCAATGGTAGGATTTACTCCAGCACTTCTCATAACAGCTTCTCAGGACATTATTTCATGAGGAAAATTATTTTGCTGCTACAGAGTCTGCATTGAAGCTTTGGTCTTTTCCCAACTGAACTCCTCCATATGCTAAGAGCCTGTAGGCACATACAAATAGTATATGGTCTTTCTGTATTTGGCTCTTAGCACATTATAATCAATGTTTCCTTAGCTTTTTCTCTTGATACACTTGAAACATAATGGGTTTCTGCTTTCCAGACAAGACAGTCTGGGTTAGTAATGTGATGCAGTAGTGCATCATAGTCCTCCACTGATATTAATATTACAAATGGCACCCGGTGGGAAATATTGTAGAAAACTACTCCGCTCTTCCCAGCCCTATTGAGTCTTTGATTAGGCCTGTAGGCGTACATGGCACAGACTGTAAGTCAATGCATGGGCCCTTCCCTTGGAAGAATGGGTTCAATTCCTTGGTTAGGTAATAAGTCATCTTAGTCAAATACATAACAAGCCAGTCTGGATGAGATAAGCATTATATGATGTGAAGTAGTCTAGAGCTAAAAGAGCAGGAGGTACTGCAGGGCATCAGTGGAGCCATTTTCGACTACAAAAACTTGGTGCGTCTAGACTGGCAAGTTTTTCTGCAAAAACGGCTGCTTTTGCAGAAAAACTTGCCAGCTGTCTGCACTGGCTGCTTGAATTTCCGCAAGCATACCGACGATTTCATGTAAGATTGTCAGTGTTCTTGCAGAAATGCTATGCTGCTCCCGTTCAGGCAAAAGCCTTCTTGCGCAAATGCTTTTGCGCAAGAGGGCCAGTGTAGACAACACGGTATTGTTTTGTGCAAAAAAGCCCTGATCATGAAAATGGCAATTGGGGCTTTCTTGCGCAAAACCGCGTCTAGATTGGCACGGACGCTTTTCCGCAAAAGCAGTTTTTGCAGAAAAGCGTCCATGCCAATCTAGACGCTCTTTTCCGTTAAAAGCATTTGCGGAAAATCATGCCAGTCTAGACGCAGCCGAAGTGTTGAAGCAGAAGAGAAAGGTTGTTGAGGTGGAGAGGGGGAAATAAAATGGTCACCAAGGCTGCAAGTAGTAGGGGTGCTGCAATCAGAGCTAGATGGAATTGCTGCTGGGAACCTAAGTACTGGAATTTAAAGTGGATGTTGCAGGTCAGGATACAGGTGCTTTGGCAAAAACCTATAGGCAGCAGGAGATTGCTGCTGGTTAGGACAAAGAAGGTATGTCTACACTGTACCTGTAGCTCAATATAAGCTATGCAATTTGAGCTACACAAATTGTGTAGCTTCTTCCAAGTATATTTCAAAATAGCTTATTTTGAAATTTGGTGCTGACTACATGGGGTCTAATTTCGAAATAGAGCACTATTCCAAAACATCCCTTAATCCTTGTGGAATAAGGTTTACAAGGATGTTGGAATACCAGGCCTGTTATTTCGAAATAGCTTTCAAAATAACAGGCTTGTTTAAAATATGCGGAATAGCTTATTTTGGGATATTGGAAGTATCCTGAAATAGCACCGCCATATAGACACCTTTTTGTGAAAAGTGCAGGAGTGAGAGAATAGAGCTTTGCCATTTGTCCAAATGAAACTTTCCTGGGGAGAAGAGACCCTAAAATGGCTCTTGATTTAATTTTTCTGGGTTTCCTATCATGTTATATTTAATCATCTCTGTTATAAAATGATTCATTTGCAACCACAGCTGCCATGGATGTGTATTTAAGTTTGGCAGTGATTTTCATCTTGTGATTCAGCTGGAAGGCTGTAAAGCAAAAGTAGCTTGAATTCTGAACAAATGAAAACTTCTTGAACCAAACATCCAAGAAAATACCCCATGAGAAACAAAACTACAGCCTATTAGGTTTATGTGAGAATAATGTAGGTAGGCTCTGTGGCATTATCACCAAAATGTAGGTACATGCACTGTGGTGGGGGCACTCCTTCCTGCCCCCACTGACAGACAGGGAGGGGCCCTGAATTCACAAACCAAGATACCTTCTACCCCCTAGAGCCTGGCTCACTGGCCTGAGTCCATAACCACAGTCTCAACATATGGCCCTTTAAGGCAAGGCTTGCGCTGGCCGATCAATGTTATAGTGGGGCCACACCTCTGGTAGGGGGACACAGGCCCACCCTACTCCACTGGGTCCTGGCCCAGGGCCCTGTGAGTGACCAGACGGCATCCCACTCCCTCAGCAGGGAAGTCCTGCCGAAACACACCGAGGTTCCCAGGGTGGGAGAGGCGGCTCCCACTCCTGCCCTGGGCCACTTCCTACCTGGCCCACTGGGACTACTTCCCAAGTACTGGTGAGGTTTGCTGCCCTCCCTGGGGCAACATCTCCTCGGCAGGTGGCCTCTGCAATGCCCCCAACTTGCCACAGGGTCTCTACTGGTTTCTCTTGGAGTCTTGGGTCACTGCTGGTCAGGCACTTCTTCCATAGGTCTTTCTCTTCCAGCTGCCAGCCCAGACTGAGCCCTTCCCCAGGCTTTTATAGTTGAGCTGCAGCCTGGGCATGCTCAGTAGGGCTGCGGGGGAAGGGCCTCTGTAGCCAGGTAACCCTGGCTAGGCCCTGTGGATTCAGTGTGAGGCAGCCTCGTCCTGTCACATGCATGTATGCACAAAGACAGGGACAACTTCCCAGCAAGCAAAGTGAGCATTTAGAATAACAAATCAGCTGTTTTATTTTCACTATCTTGAGACCTGCCTCACAGGCATTAGCGTTCTTACATTTTCACTTTTTATGAGCTCCTTATATCTGTGGAAAATATTGAAAAATAATCTTTTTATGAGGCACATGTGTTATTGGTTCCAAAGTAGAAAAGACTTTAGTAAAGGTTGCAGGAAGGCTTTCATTCTAGCCTTCCTGTTCCCCCGGTTCATAATATTCTGACAAAATAATACTTTTGGGCTAGGATTTTTCCCTTTATGTTCTTAGACTATAAGGCTATGTCTACACGATAGCCTCATGTGCAAAAACATAGGCAAATGAGGCCAAGCATGGAATATTGCTGTGCCTCATTTGCATATTTCTTGCACCAAACGGGCGCAGTATAGACATAGTCTAAGTGTTTCAAGGAAGGAAACCTACTTTTTTCTTTCCTCTAGCCTCCTTACTGAGCCATGTCATGGGCTGTTACACCTACAGCACTGTATATAATTAGTAATACAGGCAGTCCCCGACTTACGCGGATCCGACTTATGTCGGATCCGCACTTACGAACGGGGCTTTCTCGCCCCGGAGGTCGGGGCGAGAAAGCCCCATTCGTAAGCTGCTCCGGTGCCCCTGGTCTGCTGGAGACCGTCTCCAGCAGACCAGGGGCACCGGGCGGGTTCCCGCGCTTCTGAGGCTTTGCCAGAGCAAAGCCTCAGAGGCGCGGGGAACCGCCGCTGCTGCCGCTTCAGTCTGGGTGCCTGTGGTCTGCTGGGGACCGTCCCCAGCAGACCACAGGCACCCAGACTGAAGCGGCAGCAGCGGCGGTTCCCTGCGCCTCTGAGGCTTTGCTCTGGCAAAGCCTCAGAGGCGCGGGACCCCCCCGCGGCTGCGGCTTCAGTCCGGGAGCCTGTGGTCTGCTGGGGACCGTCCCCAGCAGACCACAGGCACCGGGACTGAACCTGCTGCCGCTGCGGCTCTGCTCCCCGTGTCCCTGGTCTGCTGGGGGGGGGGGAGGGCGCAGCTAGTGTGCTTTCCCCCCGCCCCCCCAGCAGACCAGGCTTTTGTTTTCGACTCTGGGGCAGAGCAGCTGGGGCGCTGCCGATTGGTCCTGCAGCGCCTGCTCTGGGCACTACTGGACCAACCCGGCAGCACCCCAGCTGCTCTGCCCCAGGTCCTGATTCAGCCGCTGCTGGTCAGTTTCAGCAGCGGCTGAATCAGGACGCCTGGGGCAGAGCAGATGGGGTGCTGCTGGGTTGGTCCAGTAGCACCGAGGAGCGGCGCTACTGGAGCAACCCAGCAGCACCTCAGCTGCTCTGCCCCAGGCGTCCCCAAGTCAGCTTCTGCTGAAACTGACCAGCGCTGACTACAGGAAGCCCCAGGCAGAGTTGCTCTGCCCCGGGCTTCCTGGAATCAGCTGCTGATCAGTTTCAGCAGCAGCTGACTTGGGGACACCTGGGGTTCTTAAGTTGATTCTGTATGTAAGTCAGAACTGGCGGTCAGTTTCAGCAGTGTCTGAATCTGGATGCCAGTTCCGACTTACATACAGATTCAACTTAAGAACAAACCTACAGTCCCTATCTTGTACGTAACCCGGGGACTGCCTGTAGTGCTTGGGTCTCAAACAATGGGGAATTTGTTTGTTTTTTAACTGTTTGAGGTAAATGTGTTCCACTGTTTTTGGGGTGTCTAATTAGGTGAAGGGCTTTGCAGACTTCAAAGGAGATTTTATTTATATATTTACATACAGATAATTCATTAAAAAGATCAACTTTTAAAAGTTCTGCTACACATGTGATGGTTTAAAAGTTGTACTATGCATGTGAGGTCTGAGAGGCATATCCAGTGAGTGAGTCAGGAGTGGGCAAAGGGACACTGAAAAAGATAACTATAAATAATTAAAAATGGGGTTTACATATGTGCTGTAACAGTGTTTAGGACAGAGACAAGAATCCACACACATAATAACATAAGAATGGCCATTCTGGGTCAGACCAATGGCCCACTCAGCTCTGTCTTCCTACTTTGCCTAATGCCATATGAGTCAGAGGAAATGAATGGAACAGGGCAGTGTTTCGAGTGATCCATCCCCATCATTCCCACCCAGCATCTAGCAGTCAGAAGCTTATGGACACCCAAAACTTGGGATTGTGTCTCTGACCATCTTGGCTAGTAGCCAGTAACAGATCTATCTTCCATGAACTTACCGAATTCTTTTTTTAACCCTGTTATATTTTTGGCCTTCACCTCATCCTCTAGCAAGGAGTTCTACAGGTTGAAAGAAGTACTTCTTTCTGTTTGTTTTTAAACGTCTATGTATTAATTTCATTGTGACTCCTAGTTCTTGTGTTACTTGTAGGTGTAAATAACATTCCCTGAATCACTTTTTCCACACCAGTCATGATTTTATAGACCTCCGTCATATCCCCCTTTATACATCTCTTTTCTAAATGGTACAATAGAAATCTTTTCAATATCTCCTCAGATGGAAGCTGTTCAATACCCCGATCATTTTTATTGCCTTTCTCTGTACCTTTTCCAATTCTATCTGGACCATATTTTCCACAATCATAGAATCATAGAACACTAGGACTGGAAGGGACCTTGAGAGGGCATCGAGTCCAGTCTCCTGCCCTCATGGCAGGACCACGTACTGTCTAGACAATCTCTGACAGACATTTATCTAACCTACTCTTAAATATCTCCAGAGATGGGGATTCTACAACCTCCCTGGGCAATTTATTCCAGTGTTTAACCACCCTGACAGTTAGGAACTTTTTCCTAATGTCCAACCTAAACCTCCCTTGCTGCAGTTTAAGCCCATTGCTTCTTGTTCTGTCCTCAGAGGCCAAGATGAACAACATTTCTCCCTCCTCCTTATGACACCTTTTTAGATACCTGAAAACTCTTATCATGTCCCCCCTCAATCTTCTCTTTTCTAAACTAAACAAACCCAATTATTTCAGCCTTCCCTCATAGGTCATGTTCTCTAGACCTTTAATCATTCCTGTTGCTCTTTTCCAGTCAATCTCCAATTTCTCCACATCTTTCTTGAAATGTGGTGCCTAGAACTGGACATAATACTCCAACTGAGTCCTAACCAGCACAGAGTAGAGCGGAAGAATGACTTCTTGTGTCTTGCTCACAACACACTTGTTAATGCATCCCAGAATCATGTTTGCTTTTTTTGAAACAGCATCACTGTTGACTCATATTTAGCTTGTGGTCCACTATACCCCCTAGATCCCTTTCTGTCATATTCCTTCCTAGACAGTCGCTTCCCATTCTGTATATGTGAAACTGATTGTTCCTTCCTAAGTGAAGCACTTTGCATTTGTCTTTATTAAACTTCATCCTGTTTACCTTAGACCATTTCTCCAATTTGTCCAGATCATTTTGAATTATGACCCTATCCTCCAAAGCAGTTGCAACCCCTTCCAGCTTGGGATCATCTGCAAACTTAATAAGCATACCTTCTATGCCAATATATAAATCATTGATGAAGATATTGAACAGAACCAGTCCCAAAACAGACCCATGCGGAACCCCACTTGTTATACCTTTTCAGCAGAATTGAGAACCATTAATAACTACTCTCTGAGTACAGTTATCCAGCCAGTTATGCACCCTCCTAAGTTGTAGCCCCTGTAGTAGCCCCATCTAAGTTATATTTGCCTAGTTTATTGATAAGAATATCATGCAAGACCGTATCAAATGCCTTACTAAAGTCTAGGTATACCACATCCACCATTTCTGCCTTATCCACCAGACTTATTATCCTATCAAAGAAAGCTATCAGATTGGTTTGACATGATTTGTTCTTTACAAACCCATGCTGGATGTTTCCTATAACCTTACCTCCTTCCAAGTGTTTGCAGATGATTTCCTTAATTACTTGCTCCATTATCTGCCCTGGCACAGAAGTTAAACTAACTGGTCTGTAGTTTCCTGGGCTGTTCTTATTTTCCTTTTTATAGATGGGCACTATATTTACCCTTTTCCAGTCTTCTGGAATCTCTCCTGTCTCCCATGATTTTCCAAAGATGATGGCTAGAGGCTCAGATACTTCCTCTATCAGCTCCTTGAGTATTCTAGGATACATTTAATCAGGCCCTGGTGACTTGCAGGCATTTAACTTTTGTAAGTGATTTTTAACTTGTTCTTTTTTATTTTATCTTCTAAACCTATCCCCTTCCCACTAGCATTCACCATGTTAGACATTCCTTCATCAGACTTCTTGGTGAAGACCAAAACAAAGGAGTCATTAAGCATCTCTCCCATTTCCAAGTTTCCTGTTACTGTTTCTCCCTCCTCACTGAGCAGTGGGCCTCCCCTGTCCTTGGTCTTCCTGTTGCTTCTAATGTATTGCCTAACGTAGTGAATACAAGCAGAGAGAGGGTAAGTTTAGAAGATAGGATACACAAAGAACAAGTTAAAAATCACTTAGGAAAGTTAGATGTCAGCAAGTCACCAGGTCCTGATGCATCCCAGGATACTCAAGGAGCTGATAGAGGAGGTATCTGAGCCTTTAGCTATGATCTTTGAAAAATCATGGCAGACAGGGGAGATTCCAGAAGACTGGAAAAGGGCAAATATTGTGCCCATCTATAAAAAGGGGAATAAGAACAACCCAGGAAACTACAGACCGGTCAGTTTGTCTGTCCCAGGGAAGATAATGGAGCAGGTAATTAAGGAAATCATATGCAAACACTTGGAAGGTAATAAAGTGATAGGGAATAGCCAGCATGGGTTTGTGAAGAACAAGTCATGCCAAACTAATCTGATAGCTTTCTTTGATAAGATAACGAGCCTTGTGGATAAGGGAGAAGCGGTGGATGTCATATACCTAGACTTTAGTAAGGCATTTGATACGGTCTCGCATGATATTCTTATTGATAAACTAGGCAAATATAACTTAGATAGGGCCACGATAAGGTGGGTGCATAATTGGCTGGATAACCGTAGTCAGAGAGTTGTTGTTAATGGTTCTAAATCCTGCTGGAAAGGGATAACAAGTGGAGTTCCTCAAGGGTCTGTTTTGGGACCCGTACTGTTCAATATCTTCATCAACGATGTAGATATTGGGATAGAGAGTACGCTTATTAAGTTTGCAGATGATACCAAACTGGGTGGGGTTGCAACTTCTTTGGAGGATAGGGACATAATTCAAAATGACCTTAGCAAGTTAGAGAAATGGTCAGAGGTAAACAGGATGAAGTTTAATAAAGAGAAATGCAAAGTGCTCCACTTAGGAAGGAACAATCAGTTCCATACATACAAGATGGGAAGCGACTGTCTAGGAAGGAGCATGGCGGAAAGGGATCTAGGGGTCATAGTGGACCACAAGTTGAATATGAGCCAACAGTGTGATGCTGTTGCAAAAAAAGCAAATATGATTCTAGGTTGTATCAACAGGTGTGTTGTAAGCAAAACTCGTGAAGTCATTCTGCCACTCTACTCTGCACTAGTTAGGCCTCTGCTGGAGTACTGTGTCCAGTTCTGGGCGCCACATTTCAAGAAAGATGTGGAGAAATTGGAAAGGGTACAGAGAAGAGCGACAAGAATGATTAAAGGTTTAGAGAACATGACCTATGAAGCCAGGCTTCATGAACTGGGCTTGTTTAGTTTGGAAAAAAGAAGATTAAGGGGGGACATGATAGCGGTTTTCAAATATCTAAAAGGGTGTCACAAGGAGGAAGGAGAAAATTTGTTCCTCTTGCTTACTGAGGACAGGACAAGGAGTAATGGGCTTAAAGTGCAGTAGGGGAGGTTTAGATTGGACATTAGGAAAAATTCCTAACTGTCAGGGTGGTCAAATATTGGAATAAATTGCCAAGGGAGGTGGTGGAATCTCCCTCTCTGGAGATATTTAAGAACAGGTTAGATAGACATCTGTCAGGGATGGTGTAGACGGAGCTTGATCCTGCCTTGAGGGCGGGGGGCTGGACTCGATGACCTCTCGAGGTCCCTTCCAGTCCTATTATTCTATGATTCTATGATTTATAAAATGTCTTGTTTCCTTTTATTCCTGTAGCTAGCTTGAGCTCATTTTGTGCCTTTGCCTTTCTAATCTTGCCCCTGCACACCTGTATTGTTTGCCTATATTCATTCTTTGGAATTTGTCCTACTTTCCATTTTTTATAGGACTCCTTTTTTATTTTTAGATCATGCAAGATCGCGTGGTTAAGTCAAGGCGGTCTTTTGCCATATTTTCTAGCTTTCCTACGCTGCAGAATAGCTTGCTTTTGGGCCTTTAACGTTTCCTTGAAAAACTGCGAACTCCCCTAAGTTTCCCCCCCCCTTCAGTCTTGATTCCCATGGGACCTTACCTATCAGTTCTCTGTGCTTACCAAAATCTGCCTAACTGAAATCCATCACCTCTATTTTGCTGTTCTCCCTTCTCCCCTTCCTTAGAATTGTGAACTCTATGATTTCATGATCACTTTCACCCAAGCTGACTTCCACTTTCAAATTCTCAACCAGTTCCTCCCTATTTGATAAAATCAAATCTAGAACAGCTTCCCCCTGGTAGCTTTTTCAACCCTCTGAAATAAAAGTTGTCACCAATGCAGTCCAAGAACTTATTGGATAGTCTGTGCCCCACTGTGTTATTTTCCCAACATATATCTGGATAGTTGAAGTCCCCCATAACCACCAAATCTTGGACTTTGGATGATTTTGTTAGTTATTTAAAAAAAGCCTCATCCATCTCTTCCACCTGGGTAGGTAGCCTATAGTAGACTCCTAGCATGATATCACCCTTGTTTTTTTACCCCTTTTAGCCTAACCCAGAGACTCTCAACATTTCCATTTCCTATGTCCATCTCCACCGCAGTCCAAGTGTGTACATTTTTAATATATAAGGCAACACCTCCTCCCTTTTTTCCCTGTCTATCCTTCCTGAGCAAGCTGTACCCTTCCATCCCAACATTCCAATCATGTGTATTATCCCACCAAGTTTCAGTGATGCCAACAATATCATAGTTGTATTTATTTATTAGCACTTCCAGTTCTTCCTGCTTATTACCCATACTTCTCGCATTTGTATATAGGCATCTTAAGATACTGATTTGATCTTGCCTCCCAGTTTTGCCCTGACCCTTCTCTCTCTCTGCCATTATAGCCCATGCTCCCTCCCATTTCTGACCCATTTCCCAGAGCTCCATGTTCTCTACTTACCTGTGGCTCACCTGTCCCCGTCAAACCTAGTTTAAAGCCCTCCTCACTAGGTTAGTCAGTCTGTGTCCAAACAGGGTCTTCCCCCTCCTCAAAAGGTGAACACCATTTCTGCCTAGCAGTCCTTCCTGGAACAGCATCCCATGGTCAAGGAAGCCAAAGCCCTCCTGGTGACACCATCTTCGCAGCCAGGCATTCTCCTCCAGGATGCACTTGTCTCTGTCCGTGCCCCTACCTTTGGACAGGAAGGATAGAAGAGAATACCATCTGCACTCCAAACTCCTTCACCCGTACTCCCAGAGCCCTGTAGTCACTCTTGATCCACTCAGTGTCACACCTCACAGTATCATTTGTGCCCACATGGATGAGTAGCATGGTTGGTAGTCAGAGGGCCGGATAATCCTCGACAATGCCTCTGTAACATCTCAGATACATTATGATGTACATTATGGTTTTTCTATCAAAATTTAATTTCATCTGCCATTTTGTTGGCTAGTCCCCCAGTTTTTCGATCCCTTTGGAACTCCTTGCAATCTGCTTTGGACTTAACTATAGTAATTTTATATCATCTGCAAACTTTGCCATCTTATAGCTTACCCCTTTTCCAGTGCAGGCACTGGTCCCTGTCCAGCTCATTGGGGAACCCCACTATTTACCATTCTGCACTGTAAAAACCAGCCACTTATTCCTACCTTTTGTTTCTTATTTTTTAATTAGTTAGGGTATGTCTACACTCAGGGCCGACCTGAGGCATTCTGGCACCCCGGGCACAGGCGTGTGGCGCCGCCCCTGGGGCGCACGGTGCAAGCATGGCCTAGTCCGCTGCTGGCGCACGCACCAGGCCGTGTAGGGCCCTGTGGCCATGGGGGAAAGGGCGTTGCTGGCCGGTGCACAGGGATGCAGGCGGGCCGGTGCTGTGAGAGCCGGGTGTGCGGCGCCTGATGGCAGCTGTAAGGGACGCTGTGCCCCTCTTACAGCTTCCATCAGGCGCCCCCCATTGGTTGGCACCCTGGGCAGCTACCTGGCTCACCCATGCCTCCATCTGGCCCTGTCTACACTCCATTCCTCTTTCGAGAGAGGAATGCAAATGCAGACAAATGAAATTGCAAATGAAGTGTGGACTCATTTTATAAGGAGTAAGGGTTATTTCAAAAGAAGGGTTTTTTCTTGAAATAACCGTATCTAAACAGCATTTTTAATCTCGAAAGAGGGTATTTTGAAAAAGCGGCCGGCCGTGATTATGCAAATGAAGTGCAGGAAATTCAAATCCCCACTTCATTTGCAATTTCGTTTGTCTGCATTTGTATTCCTCTCTCAAAAGAGGAATGGAGTGTAGACATGCCCTTACTGATCCACGAGAGGCCCTACTCTCTAATGCTAGGAAAGCCTACTTTGCCTAAAAGCCTTTGGGGAGGGACCTTGTCCCAAGCTCTCTGAAAGTTCCTGCACACTATCACAGGATCCACGTTTGTTGACCCCCTTAGAGAGTTCTAATCCGTAAGAGAGGGGCATGATTTTCCTTTGCAAAAGCCTTATTGACTCTTCCTCCCCAAAATTGTGTTCATATATGTGTCTGATAATTCTGTTCTTCACTGGAGTTTCAACCAATTTGCTTGGAATCAAAGTTAGGCTTACTGACTGTAACTGCCTGGATCGCCTATAATTACACATCACTAATTAGTAGTTCAGCAAGTTCATAACACTGGCCTGAATAACAAGGCCCTGATGACTTCTTACTTTTCATTTTTTCAATTTGTTCTAAAACCTCCTTTTACGGATACTTTAATCTGTGACACTTCCTCAGATTTGTCACCTAAAAAGAATGGCTGAGGTGTGGGAATCTCCTTCATATTCTTTGCAGTGGAGATTGATGAAAAGAATTAATTTAGCTTCTCAATGGCCTTGTCATCCTTGAATGCTCCTTTAGTACTTTGAATGTCAAGTGGCTTCTTATATGCTTTAAAAACTTGGTGTTACTTTTTGTGGCTTCTGCAAGAGGCTTTTTAAAGTCTTCTTTTGGCCTACCTAATTATACTTTTATGCTTCTTTTTCCTCAGCAGCATTTGATATCCAATTTTTAAGTTTTTTTATATCTTATTGCTTCCTTTACTCTATTGGTTAGCCATGGTGCCATTTATTTGATTTGCTCACTTATATTTTTTATTTGGCATTCAACATTTAGCTTGAGCCTTTATGATGATGACTTTAAAAAGTTTTCATGCAACTTCCAGGCATTTCATTCTTGAAACTGTTCCTTTTAATTTCCATTTAATAACCTTTCAATTTCCTCCTCATTTCTGCGTAGTTCCCCTTTTTAAAGTGAAATGTTATTGTGGAGGGTTTTTTTGGTCTATTTCCCCCTATGAGGATGTTAAATATAATTACATTATCGTTGCTATTACTGAGTGGTCCAGCTATATTCATCTCTTGGATCAAATCCTTTGCACAGCTTAGGACTAATTCAAGAATTGCCTCTGCCCTTGGGGATTCAGGACTAACTGCTTCAAGAAGTAGTAATTACTAGTGTCTATTCCAGGGGTGGGCAATAATTTTCACAGAGGAGACACTTAATGAATTTTGGTATGTGGTCACAGGCCACCCCGGAAAGAGGTGGAGCCTAGAGACGAAAGGGTGGGGCTGGCAACTAGCCTCTCCCCCAGAGTTGTCTGGGGCTGGAGGCTTTGAATTAAAATCACAATAAAGGGCTCCTGGCTCTGGCCCCTACCAGGGTAGCACCACAACAGGGAGTCATTTAAATAGATTCCTGCTGCCTGAGTCACTTCCTGGAAATTCAGTTGCATGGGCAGCACGATATAAATAGAAACAGCCAGATGCAGTCCGTGGGCCAGAGGAAAGTATTAGACAGGCCAGATCCAGCTCCTAGACCTCATCTTGCCCAGCTCTCGTCTATTCTATACTTGGGTGATATGTTCCCAGTCAATATGGGGATAGCTGTAATCCCCCATTATTGTTGTGTTTTTTGTTTTTATAGACTTTGTAATCACCCCAAGCATTTCACAATCATCATCACCATACTGGGCAGATGGTTGGTAGTATATTCCAACACGTGTACACTTATTATGCAAGCATAGAACTTTATACATAGAGTTTCTATAGAACTGTTTGATTCATTTAAGATTTTTACTATATTTAATTCTGTGCTTTCTGTCATCTGGAGTGCCACTCCCCCACTAGTGGAACTGATTCGGTCATGCCTGTGCATTTTGTACCCAGGTGTTATTGTATCCCATTGATTATCATGGTTTCAAGTTTCTGTGATGATAATTATAGAAATAGCCTAATTTAATAGTAGGCACTAAAGTTTATCCACTTGAGTATTTGGTCTTCTCGCATGTGTATACAAGCACTTAAAAACATATCAATATTTAGCTGTCTGCCTTCATGTGATGTAATTGAATGGAACTCAATTTTGTGTGACTGCTTCTCTTCAGTTCTTACTCGTATTTTATTAGCCTCTAGTCTCTCCTTTTTACAAGGCTATAGAGTATCTCCATTAATAAATAATTGCCTATGAATTCGTCTGTCCAGACAGACTTGTGTTCTGCACCTGTTGGCTTTCCACCAGAGTTTATTTTAAAACTCCCTCTACAACCGTTTTAACTTTACATGCAGTCTGGTTTTGTTTTGGTTCTGATGGACCCCATGTTTCCTGTAAAAGGCTCCTGCTTTCCTGAAAGGCTCCCCCATTCCTAATAAACCTAAAGCCCTCTTCCCAACACCAGTGTCTCATCCACACATTAAGACTAATCAGTTCTGCATGTGGAATTGGAAGCACGGAGCTCCTGGACTTTACTCTTTTACCTAGCTCGCTGTTGTTGTTCCATGAGACTTTAGTCCTGCTCTACAGTACAGAGTCCAAAAAACAAAAACTGGTCTGGTAGCACTTTATAGACTAACAAAACATATAGATTAGTGATAGAAATGTAGCTGTGTTAGTCTGGTGTAGCTGAAACAAAATACAGGACTATGTAGCGCTTTAAAGACTAACAAGATGGTTTATTAGATGATGAGCTTTCGTGGGCCAGACCCACTTCCAGATGGTATCATGAATTTTTGTGGGCACAGCCCACTTCTTCAGATGACCAGAGTTTTGAGTTTAGGGTGTGCAGACCCAAAATAAATAGGGGAGAAGGTAGAGGGGAAGGCAGAACTGGCAATCAGTAAGCACCTGAAGATTGGATAGTTAAAACAAAGCAGATAAGAATCAAAGGCAATAGACAGGGAGGGTATTAATGCAAGAATCTACACAAAGAGCTGTTTGCACCTTCATTGAATGTTAGGGGCTTACTGATTGCCAGTTCTGCCTTCCTGTTTTTCCCTTTGATATTTTCATAACCTCTGCTCCTTGTTTCCCACCCCCCTCCTTTTTTTCCTTCTCCCGTATTTATTTTGGGTCTGCACATCCTAAACTCAAAACTCCAGTCATCTGAAGAAGTGGGCTGTGCCCATGAAAGCTCATGATACCATCGACATGTTCTGTTAGTCTATAAAGCGCTACCAGACCAGTTTTTGTTTTTTAAGTTTATCCTGCACAGACTAACTTGGCTACCCCCTGAAGCTTCAGTACAGAGGCTGTCAGACTAGGGGTGGGACTGGGTCCCAGAAAGTCTCATCTGTGTATCCATCTGTCTCCCTTAGCTCCTCCGGTTCATCTACTCTGATGTCAAGGACATGGGCAGCATGAGCCCCTAGCTGCTCTTCTTTTGTCTCCAAGACCCCTCCCCTTTTCTTCCTTTCTGCCTCCCAGGAGTCCAAGCCACCCCCTCCTTCTGTGCTGTCTGGCGCTAGCACCACATGGCTGGGGGTGGGGAGGGAGACCCCCGCCCTGGTGCTCAGGCAGCTAAGCAGTGTGATCACTGTGGTCTCTGCCCCAGTGCTCACAGTAGTCAGAAATGTTGCAGTCGGTTCAATAAACCGGATAGACATTTGCTAGCATTATTTTTACTCTTGCAGGGGTTATTGGTGTGTTTTGTGTCCGTGTGAGACTTTTTGTTTGTGTGTATTGATGGGGTGAGGTGGTTCTTGGCCTAAATTGAGAAAATGATTTTTAGTTGTATCCACATGGTGCATATTGTCGGTTCAAAGTCTTAGCTTTGCGTTGCTTAATTTCCTCTGGCCAAACAGCTGCAGCTTTCACGTGCTGAAAATCTATGATATAGAAGCAGGATTCTAAGTAGAACAGTATCTTGGTGCCCCTTAGCACATCTTGCCTCTTATGCCGCACGGGGCCTAATCTTGAGGATTGCTTAACATATATCGCACAGCTCAGAAATAAGTCAATGAGCCTTGAGCCACACAGCATCTTCCCAGGGTCAGGCCTACACTTCCAGAGGTTGCATTGGAATTATTTCATTTTGTCTGAAAGGAACTCTGACAACTTCCTTGGGCAAACTGGAGGAAATTCTAAACTGAAACTGAGTGGACAGTTTTCAACAGGCAATTTATTTGGGGAAATTTAAGCCATTTTCTTGGCCACAAATTCTTACCATTCTGTTCACCTCCAGAAATTGCTTGACACATATTTGTGCAATCACCTTCTAGTCCCTGGGAGGTTCCAGACCATTCACTGCAACTTCTCTTTGAGTATTCAAGTGTCACATTTTGAGCTGTTGGACACTCAAACCACGAAATAGGTTGGTCCCTCGGTCACATGGGCTTTCTATTCCTTGACTGGATGACCTAAAATTTACAAACTATTTGTGCAGTTCCACTCGGAACAAAGTTTGTTTTGCAAGCAAATGAATGTTAATTATGTCCATGCTCTTGGAGCTTCCAAAGCAACCAAACTTCACTTGCACAAAGGCTTGTGAAACACAAATTGTGTTGTAAATGCAAGATTGTATAGTGCCGGATATAGGGCATTAGATTCTTCAACCATGGGGTGTTGTTCTAGGAATAAGGATCGCTAGGAAGAGATAGGATTCACCTAATGAAGAGAGGGAAGAGCATCTTCTCAGGTAGGCTTGCTAACCTAGCGAGAACAGCTTTAAATTAAGTTCTCTTGGGGATGGTGACCTACATCCTGAGGTAAGTTGGGAAGTGGGATACGGGGAGGAAACACGAAGAGGAGGGTGCAACAGATGAAGCCTCCTGATTCATCCTGCAAAAGTAGCAATTGGCTGGTTATCTTCAGTGCTTGTACATGAATGCAAGAAGCATGGGAAATAAATAGGAAGAATTAAAAGTCCTGGCACATTCAAGGAACTATGAAGAACAGCTAGCCAAAAACTCAAAAAGTAATAGCAAAATGTTTTTAAATACATCAGTAGCAGGAAGCCTGCTAAACAACCAGTTGGACCACTGGATGATTGAGATGCTAAAGGAGCACTCAAAGACAATAAACTCATTGTGGAGAAACTAAATGAATTCTTTGCTTTGGTCTTCACAGCTGAGGATATTAGGGAGATTCCCAAACCTGAGGAATTGTCCCAGATGGAGATATTATTAGAGGAGGTTTTGGAACAAATTGATAAACTAAACAGTTACAAGTTACCAGGACCGGATGGCATTTACCCAAGCTCTCTCCTGAGGGAGAGTTAAAGAGCTTGGAGGTACCCCAAAAGAAGAATTTTTAGGGGAAGTAGAAGTAGGTGGCAACCTGGGCAGTGGTGACCGTGAGATGGTCAAGTTCAGGATCTTGACAAAAGGAAAAAAGGAGAGCAGCAGAGTACGGACGATGAACTTCAAAAAAGCAGACTTTGACTCCCTTAGGGTATATCTGCACTAGTTCATTAATTCAAGCTAGGTAGGCAAATCAGGGAACTGGGGTTGCAAATGAAGCCTGGGATTTAAATATCCCGGGCTTTATTTGCATGTTCCTGTCCGGCCGCCATTTTTAAATCCCCCTTAGTCCAAACGAACTGCCCACGGCTACATGCGGCAGTTTAAAGTTAATCCGAACTAAGTATTTAGTTCGGATTAACTGTTACTCCTCGCGGGCAGTTCGTTCGGACTAGGGGATTTAAAAATGGCGGCCGGACGGGAACATGCAAATAAAGCCCGGGATATTTAAATCCCAGGCTTCATTTGCAACCCCAGTTCCCTGATTTGCCTACCTAGCTCGAATTAATGAGCTAGTGTAGACATATCCTCAGGGAACTGTGGGGCTGGATTTCCATGGAGGCTAGTATGAGGGGGAAAAGAATCCAGGAGAGCTGACTGTATTTTAAAGAAGCCTTATTGAGGGCATAGTTTGTTTCTATCCCAATGTGAAGAAAGAATAGCAAATATGTCAGATGACCAGTTTGGCTTAACAGAGAAATCTTCAGTGATCTTAAACACAAGAGGGAAATTTACAGGAAGTGGAAACTTGGACAAATGTTTAGAGAGGAGTATAAAAACATTTTGGGACCATCTCAACTGTCCCCCATTTGATATTCAATTACCAAAGTTAATTGTAATATTGCAACAATCATTTACACAATTTGCATGCTACATGCTGATTATTATATCATGTATCTCCCTTGTTATTGTTATAAAACTTAGAGCATCATTTTACAGTTTTAATACCATATTCCAGTAATATAATTTTATATGTTTTCTGTAAAGCTTGTTTTTTAATGTTGCTTACAAATTTGACATTTAAACTGAAACCTACGAAGAATAGTACAGCAGTTTTAGAAATTTAATACACCATTGCCTATTTAATTTTTTTCCATGCTGTTACTTAAGATAATTTTATTTTTTCACAACTTTTTTGAACAATTTAACATTTTTGAGCAAGCATACACTTTTACAGATATTATTAGTGTACACAAAGCCATAGAGAGCACGTCCTAGAGAATCTCCAGGGATGCTAAGAAAGCAAGAAGTGAGTTTGGAGAGGCAATGGAAAGAGAATGTGGGTTTTTTAATTGGAAACAGTGGTCTTCCTGTTCCAGTCTTTGTATGACCAGAACTAACTGGGAGGCATGAATTGAGCCAGGGAGTGAGGCATGGAGATTTTAGTGACAACTATGCCTAAGGAAGGATTATACAGTGGAGCAACAGACATATGAGTGGAACAGGGAATGTTTAGTCAAAGAGACGCAGAATTCAAAATGAACGTTCCTAAAATGTACGGATTCCTGTGCCAACAAACTTGTTCCATGTTGTGTACCTGTTAACCAATAAATCCTATATCTTACAATGATGACTGAGTTAGAGTTGCCTACGATGTTGGGGTGAGGGCTCATGGTTTCCCCATGAGCCACGCCTAGGGATACTGGCAATGCCAAAGTCAGACACAGAAAGGTCAATAACATTTAGGCTTCTTGCCTGGCAAGAGTGTGAGTGGAGGTTTTGACTGCCCTTTTTTGTTAACATCTTGGATTTTAATTCTCATACCCACATAGACATGCATGCCTTAAAGAGCCATATTCCTTTTATGACTTCTGAAGGAAGGATAGATTTTATTACCATACAGTGTCAGATTATTTTTATTTGCACAGGGACTGGAGTGCATAGTTTCTGAGAAGAGCCTGAGTGAACTGAGTTTATTTAGTCTTCATAGAAGAAGTGTGAGAGTGGTTAAGCACTGGAATGGGTTGCCTAAGGAAGTGGTAAATTCTTCATTCTTAGTGGTTTTTCAAGGTTTGGCTTGACAAAGCTCTGGCTGACATGATTTAGTTTATTTCAAGCAGGGGATTGGACTAGAATAACCTATTGGGACCTCTGCCAACCCTAATCTTTATGATTCTCCAATTTTATGATCATTCTCCCCTTTACTGGAGTTAGCTGCTTGACATTCCTTTATTGAGTTGAGAGTATTTTTACTGGAGACTTAGTTGCCTGGACAGAAAATGTTCATTCCCTTTCACTTTTTTTACCCCCTTTTTTAAAATCCTTGTGAAATAAATGCTGCTTGAGTAAACATTGTCAGGGAAGTAAAACAACCTTTACGTGGCTTTTGGACAGCACTATTGCAAAGGCTGGTCATTGCTCCTAGGAAAGTGTACTTTGGCTAGAACCTTGATTAAACCGACACCATTATGTATCTCAGTACTGGAATTTAGACTTTTCAAAAGCTCCTAAAACTTTCAGATTTTGGAGTTTTTCTATGTTAATAGTATATTAAAAGTAGGAAGCCAGCTATACAGCCAGTGAGGCTATTGAGTGATCGTGGTTTTCTCAACATGTTGGAACACCCAAGAAGAATCAAGTTAATATAGAAAAACTTCAGAAATCTGCATTAAAGACCAATATACTAGAATTCTTTAAGAGGATTATTAAAAATATAGGCAAAGTGATCTAGTAAATATAAATTGACTTTTTCAAAAAGGCTTTGAAAGTTTTTCAGCGAAGTGAGTTGTTATAAGATAAGAGAAAAATATCTTTATGGATCAAATAACTGGTTAAATGATGAGACAAAAAGCAAATATGACTAGTTAGTTTTCAGACTAGAAAGAAGCAAACAGTAGAATTTCCAGTAGTTTGTACTGGGAAAAGGCAGTACTGTTCAATGATCTATATTAAAAAAGCAGATAATGAAGTGGCATAAATCTGTAGATCAGTGTTTCTCAGCCAGTGGTACGAGTATCTTAGGGGCACTTGAGAGAAGTCTGAAGGGTATGTCAACACAACTGAAATTTGGAGAAAACTGAATTGTTGTTTTAAGTTTTACAGCGCTTTGTTATTTTTGTACTTTTTACACTCAAAAATTTCATGGCCTGCCCAACTACAATTAAGTTGTTTAAACAAATGTGTTGCATTGGTAGAAAAAAAATTAGTGTGTCTGAAAACTGTAGGTACTGGGGGTACTTATAATTTTTTTTAAAAGGGGGTACTTTATAAAAAAAGGTTGAGAAACACTGCTATAGATGATGCAAAACTTCCAAAGATAGTCAAATCCAAAACAGACTTAAAAGAATTGCAAGGAGGTTCCACAAAACTCAGTAAGACTGAAGAAGAATATGACATTATATTTAATACTGACAAATGTAAAGTAATGCAAGTTGGAAAACATAATTGTAACTATACATATACACAAATCTAGAGTCTATGTTAGCTGTTACCATTTTAAAAGATCCTGGAATCATTGTTCACTTAAGATGCAACAGCCATAATTGGGGAAAAGGATGCAGAAAAATAACCAAAACTCATAGTTAAGAGAACTGGAACAACTTTATATAAAAAAAATTTAACAAGACCAGAACCTTTCAATTTGAGAAGAGATGACAAAAAAGAGAAGACATTAGAGCTGTATAAAATCTTGACTCAGTTGTTGAAAAAGTAAATAAGTGTTATTCTCCTACAAACACAAAAACTAGGAGGCACTAATAAAGTTGCTAAGCCATACATTTAAAATAAACCAAAGAGACATACATGCAAAACAGAAAATTAAACTATGGAACTTATTATTAGAAAACATTATAAAGGCCAAGACTATAACAAAGTGTTTTTGTTGTAATAGAAAGAGATGAATTCATAGAGAGTAAGTCTATTCATAGCTATAAGTCAAGATGTGCAAGGATGGTGTCCCTGGCCTCTGTTTGACAGAAGCTGGGAATGGCTTAAGTCATTATTTGATGATTATCTATTCTGTTCATTTTCTTTAAACACCTGGCATTGGTCATTCTCAAAAGACATGACACTGGGTTAGATGGACCTTTAGTTTGACCCAGCATATTTTTGTGCTTGTACTCCTAAGAAAGGTGCTCAATATATTGACACTTGAAATATTTGACAATCTGCTGGCTTATTCTTTGAATGGAATCCAGTCACACGGACAGGTCTAATAGTGGTCACATCGCCAACAAGACTTAGCAAATTACACAGCATATTTCCTGCTTCCATAATTTTTAGATCACTCTGCAAAACATAAGCAAACAGAAAACAAAACACAAAGGGCCTCTGTCCAGGCCTTTTGGTTAGTACATACATTTATTTCTGGGGATTATTATATCTAGTCCCTTGCAAGAATAACTGGATTTGAGCTGAATGTTTTTACATGTCTCCATCTGGAATGGTTATTAAAATTACCATGGGAGTGGTCATATACTTAACTATTAACTGGAAAGGTTTTCTTTATATAGGTTGCTATATAAATCTTTTTTTAAATAAAGGTTTTATTTTTCCTTTGCTTAGCACTTTTTAAGCAGCACTGTGTTTTTTTATTTTCCTTCAATATTTCTATTGTTCCTTTGGCTTTTGTTTTTATTTGTGTTGATTTTTTCATCAGAGTGTTTTCCAAAGTTTGCATCAAATTTTCTGTTTAGATCTTCTTTTGTACCAGCTTAAGTATTTGTTTATTTGAAGTTAACAGGAACTCAGGAGTTTAATCTGTTATTAATTCAAAGAGGTTAATAACATAACAAAGAAACAATTAATGTCTGGTACAGAGAAATATTTTACCCTGGCCACTGCTTTGGCCATTGTAATTGGAAGCTTGGCTTCCACAGGGGTCAATTTACAATTATATCCTTATGATATTATTATGGGATTCCATCTCTTGTTGGTTTTTCCTACAAACCAGATTCAGGAATCACAGGGGCTTTGACACGTTACTCTCATCCCTTGTGCTTTTAGATCTTGCAACAGTTTTTTTTTTCTTTTTCAACTAGCCCTTCTGCCAAATGAACATTTTTCCTGTTGTACTATATTTGCTTTCAATATAGCTTTTTCAGATACTCTGTTACAAACCACTGTATTTATTTAAAATGGAGTTTGATTTACTAGCCACGGCAGGTGTTTTAATATAAGACTTGTACAAAAGAATAATGTGCCCTTTCTGCATCCTCCTGCACTGATTTAAAACTGCCTTTGCTTATGTATTTATTAATTAACGCCAGTAACCATTATATGCTTCCTCTGTCCCTTTTTTTACATAAGATTTTCTAATTATGTGGACCTGTAATTTGGCTATGAGTTGCTATGGGCATTTTTACTAATATATGGGACCATCCTGATGGGGACTGCCATCTTAACCAATCCCATGGATAACAAGCCATAAGAACTCACTGGCAGATCTTCTGTAGCTATTCCCACAGTCTCACTAGCCTTAACTCCTAGTTGCAGCATTGACTATGATCTTATCCCAGCCATCAAATCATGTAACGAAACTAGCAAAGTCTCCAAAGGCTGCCCATCCAAATGAAAAATATTTGCTCCCCTTTCCTGAAGTTGAGCCCTTAGCTATGCTTGCAATGATCCTCCACTTGGCACTCCATGTCAGCTACCACACTGTCCTCAGCCTTGTCCTATTTCATTATAGCTACCACATCCCATATTGCTGCGGTGAAGACATTCTAGCCAACTTGAGTGCTGTGGACAGCACTCACCTTCTGAGAAGAACTACCTGTTCCTCTTACAATCCTTTCTGCCTTCCAAGCTACTTTAATCAATCCAGCTTGATGTAAATCCCTCCAAGATCCTATGAACACCTTAATAGGATTCCTTAAGCCATCATAAATCAAATCTGCCAGCTGTTCCTTCTCAATTTCAGCCAAAGAGGATACCGGCAACAACCTTGTACAATAAGCCATAAGAGAAACTCTTACCTTCCGATGTATCAACAAACCCTTCCTTTTCCATTCAAAGGGGGACAGAAAGTATCAAGCTACCTTCTGTATAGAACTAGCTCTGCCATCTTTGCTTAACTCTGCCTCAATTTCTGCCAGCAAGTCTCTTCCTTCCATAGCACAAGTTACTATCAGGGCTTTCATATTTCTGTGGTCTAAATATTGTCTAGCCATGGATTCCAGAAGCCCAGGCAAAGCTCTCTTAGTCACAGAGCCTAGTTGATTAGCCAGTGACTGTTTTTCAGTTTCAGTCAGAGGGCAGTTTACTTCCTGTTGCATTTGCCGTGAAGGCTGAGGCATTTTTACTATCACTACTGGCACAGCTCCCAGAGGCCCTGGGAGATGCTCCTCTTCCTCTTCCACTTGTATGATTGTTCTTTCCAGAGGTGCATGAGTTAAGGCTGTTATCGGCAGAGCCTGGATCGTGGTCTGTGCCACAGCAGTTTGCAAGTCACATTTCAAGCTTTTATTCTGCAGTATTAGTTTTGCCAAACTTCCTTGCACAGCATCTCGCTCCTTTACAAGTGTATCCATAGCATGATACGTAGCACAGGGGCTGCTATTTGGGCCTTCTAAGGAGTGTAACACTTTTCATACCGCAATGGCAAGTTGTCCACATTTTCTCATGTAGTGTAGGGACTGCACTGGCCAGACATGGATCAGACTCCAAGCTTTTAAACACCTGTCTTAATAAGAACTTTTCAGCTTTCCCTGGGAACTTCGGGGGGTCCCCTTTAGTTTCTGGGTCAATAAACCCTTCTCTTTCTGTGTTTGTGAAACTTCATCAAATCTGAGAATGACCAATACAACCCCACTCACCAGTATACATTCCTCTTGTTATATTGCATCTCATGTTGACCCCTATGTGATCAGTCACATGAGTCCAAACTAATCCAAAACACCCATTTGAACTAGTTGGTGCACACCACCATGAATCTGGTTACCAAGCCTCCTACCAGGCCCTTGTTCCAATACAGTACGAATTTAGGACCTATTAATTTAGACCCAACAGAAACATCCTATGCTATCAGAATGTTGGACAGTCGGGGGGATAGGAGTATTCCTATCCCTGCTCCCCTTTGCCTTCCCCCCATTGTCCCTTATGAATCTTTAATGGCTCCCTGGATCGCATGGTCTGATATCTGTGCTTCCCAGCCTTCGAGGGATGTGTCCGTGGTAAGCATGACTGAGGGGTTTCTTGTTGGAATGCATTTAGAGATTGACGCCGCCCATTGAAGGGAGCAATTGACTCTGTTGGGCATGCAGAACAGTTTGTGTAATAGTTCTCATCCCCCTTCCAGGGCTATCAGCAGTCCTCAGTCTCTCTACTGCCGCCAAGCCCAATGGCAGCCTCAATCTAGTCCCTCACCACAGAGACAGGCCACAGCTTCTAAAATCCACTCCTCAGTGTGGTTAGGCTGAGGTCCGAGAGGGAAGGGAGGATCCAGGCCTGCCCACTACTCTGATACCGCACCAATCAGTACTGCAAGTGGGTCCTTGGGCCAGGACTCAAAGTCAGTGTTGACGTTTACACCAAAAGAAGGGCGAAATGTCTGTGAGCAGTGCCTTGGGACCTAACGCTGGCCAATGACCATGCCGGTGAGTGTAGACTCCCTTCCCCTTGGTACCAACTTCTTTGAGACAAAGCCAATTTTGGCAACTGTGAACCAGTGACTGGGGGACCAATGGTGTTCCTGAGACCTATGCAAAGAAGAGGGTGCCTGATGCCAAAAGCCCAATTGGGAGCTGGAGACCCTTAGCTCAGAAGAAGTCCACCTTAAAGAAAACAGCGCCAGTGAGCAGGGGGTACGTGTCCTTTGAGCGGTGGTAGAGTGTGGAGAATGGTTGGCCCTGGCATGTCAAGACTGCTGTGGGGTGGGTGCCTACAAAGTTCTATGCCCAGCCCCCAGCGATGGTTGTGTCAATTCACTGGGCCCCATTTTGTCCCTTATAGATTGTGCAGGACCACGAATGGTACTTCTGTCAACACTAGCCAGTTAGCCCGTCATAAGACGGGATTTTTAGGTCTCTCCTCCACGTCAGTCTTCTCTCCTGAGCCTCCGGTCTCTCGCTCTGTCTCTCTCGCTCTCTTTCTCCTCCTCCTATTGCTTCCCCTGCGCTTTCTCTTCTCCTCCCCCGCCTGCCTTTCACTCAGGGGACCGCGGAGCCCAAACAGCTGTTTGGGCTCCTCACTCCCTGTGCTGCATGGGGAGAGCAGAGCCCAAATGATCGCTCGTGCCACTTGCTCCTACGCGGTGGCCAGGCTGAGCGGCACAGAAGTCAGCCAAGCGCCACTTCGTGGGAGGCGAAGGGGGGCAGGGAGGTGACATTCACGGCCAGGGGGCGGGGCCTGGAGCCGCTGTCACGCCCCATGTCACCGCCCCGCCTCCCTTCGCCTCTCACCGTGGCACTAGGCTGACTTCTGCGCCGCTCAGCCAGGCTGCGGCGGGGGAGCAAGCGGATCAAGCAGCCATTTGGGTTCCCCCATGTCGGCCTGGCTGAGTGGCAGAGAAATCAGCCAAGTGCCACAGCGGGAGGCAACAGCGCCACTCAGAGGGAACAGCCAGCATTTCAGCGTTACAGAGTCACAGACATTGGGCTACTGTATATATGGTGGGAGAGCGAGAGCGCTGAGCACATGAGGGCTCTCCCCTGTGGTGTGGCCCGGTTGCTGCTGGCAAGTTTCAGGGGTGGATGGAACATGGGTGCCCTGGGATGGGCAGTGGGGAGCAGGGAGGACTGACCTGCTCCACCTGGGGTGCGGCTCTCTCTGGCGTGGAATCCCCACTCTGGTCTCCGACCTGTTTGGACTTGGGGACTTGAACTTGCCCATCTTCTTAGGCCTTTTGACCAGGAATGCAAATGAGGCACAGTGCTGGCTAGCTGACAGCACTGGGGGAGCTCCTTGCTCTGAAGCTCTGGTACTTGGTGCCGAGTCCAAGCATTTGTCTTGTGGGGCTGACTCCATAAGTAAAGCCTTGAGGTGACTAACTGTCCTTTTCAATCTGGGCGTGGAAAGATCTACAAATCCAGCGCTACTCACTAATGTGAGACTATCTTAAGCACTGAAGGCAGTTGTCGAGTGGCTCAATGACTGGCATAGGCCTCCGGCAGCTAGCACACTCTTTAAAGCCTTGCTAAAGGCTAGATATACCACATCCACCACTTCTCCCTTATCCACCAGACTCGTTATCCTATCAAAGAAAGCTATCAGATTGGTTTGACATGATTTGTTCTTTGCAAATCCATACAAGTGTGAGTTGAAGTCTCTGGCTTTCATAGATCTCACCCATAATTTTTGCTGGATGGAACTGGGTCACAATAAAAGGAATTTTAAAAAATAAGGAAAGGGGGAATTAACTAAGGCAAAGTGGGGTAGATAAAAAGGTAGAAGAGTCTTATATACATGTTAGTCAGAAGAAGTCTCAGAGGTGCTGTATTCCGACCTAAGCCTAAGGCAGTAGAGGAAGAACTGATGGAGAGTTGACGGCTCACAGTGGTTAACCACTCTGGGTATGTCTACACTACCCCGCTAGTTCGAACTAGGGGGGTAATGTAGGCATACCGCACTTGCAAATGAAGCCCGGGATTTGAATTTCCCGGGCTTCATTTGCATAAGCGGGGCACCGCCATTTTTAAAACCCCACTGGTTCGAACCCCGTTCCACGAGGAGTAACGGTAGTTCGAACTAGGAAGCCTAGTTCGAACTACCTAGTTCGTGCCCCGTGTAGCCACGCTGCATGGGGTTCGAACCAGTGGGGTTTTAAAAATGGCGGCGCCCCGCTTATGCAAATGAAGCCCGGGAAATTCAAATCCCGGGCTTCATTTGCAAGTTCGGTATGCCTACATTACCCTCCTAGTTCGAACTAGGAGGGTAGTGTAGACATACCCTCTGAGATAGACACTGTGCATGCACCACCATCCAGTCTACAAATCTCTGCAGGGTGCTGACACACCTCATGGGGAACCCTCATTGGGATGCTCCTTGAAGAAGGATTTAGTTGGGGTTTGCCCTGCTTTGAGCACCAGGCTAGACTAGATCTCCTGAGGTCTCTTCCAACCTTAAGCTTCTATGATTTTATGATTCTGTGTCTGAGCATGTGAGAGTGCAATACACTATCTAGAAACCACTGCTGAACTTTCCCTATCAGGGGCTACTTAACCAAAGCAACCTGTACTACCTGTCAGACAAGGGGCAACTAGAATCCATTTATTCCTCAAAACAGAAACATCCATTGCAGCTGTGCCTGTAACTGTCCCATTTTAGAAACATTTGTTAACCAGAGAAGCTAGTGCTTATTTTGTGTCTGTCTTATTGGGAGCAAGGGAGGAATTCCCCAGGGCTGCAGATCTCCCTGAAACCATGCTGGTGTCAGATGGGAAAGGGATCCCTTCGTTTTCTTCATATATCTGGGGATACTTCAGTAGTGGATGCCCAGGAATGATCCCTGATCAGGCTCTGTTGGAGCAGCCTGAAAAGACTGCAGTTGCGCATGGCTCTAGTCCAGCAGTATATTGGATGAATCTACAGACAGTGCAAGGGAGTGTGAGCTATTACTTACCTGGGGTATTTCTGCTGCCATCTGATTGGACATAACACTTTGAAGGGATTGTTACAGCCTGTAGCCAGGCATGAAGCCCCATTTTAACATCCATCTTTGTCTGCTTAAAACCATGCAGGGCACATAAGAGCAGGAAAACAGCATATTCTTTGAAAACCTTGGAGCAGGAGGTTTAGATATGCTGGCTCAGTGACCGTGACCAACTGTAAGCAGAGATAGGAGGGTGGTCAAACTAATTGTTGACCAAGAGGCTGTACATCGCGCTCTTGACTTAACCCATATTGATACGAACACATACCCGTCCACGGGGGAAGGAATCTCCCGCCCAACAAGAACATCCGGCAGTCCTAATTTAGTTATCTTCCTCTCTTACAAGTGTAAATTAACTTGTAACCTGCTTGTAAGAACTGGCACCACAAAATGGACCAGTAAAATTTGGCCTCTTAAGATAAGAAAGAAAATACGGGCCCCCAGGGGTATAAAGATAGGTCCAGCAGCGCATTTTCTCTGAGTGTCAATCTACCATCTATCTGCTGGTCGGGTTTGGTGTTTGACCTCCCGAGGGGACGCCCACCTTGTATTCGTCTTTCCGAGGAATTGAGAGACCGGCCCTGGCCTGACACGCTGGAGTCGAGAGGCACAGAAGGGGGTAAAAATTGTACCTGGATGTGGTCCTTTGTTTAAGTATATATACATAGTGTTAGAGCTCTTTAAAGATTAAGCTGTCATTTGGTACCATTATTTCTATTTTTCTATCTTTACCTTTTTCCTGTAACCATTTTAAGATCTATATTCTGCTAATAATTAAGAAATAGAGCAATAGCCATTGTAACCATATGATTTATAAGTTCCTTTAATAAACCTGTAACTGTTTAAGTTTTAACCTGACTCCTTCAGTTGCTGTAATAGAACCAAGCACAATTTAAAAGAACTTCAGCCGGTCATAAAGGGACAGACATAGGGAGAGCTTGGGCGTTTGGATCTGTGTCACTCCCAGGTGACAAGATCCATTGGGGCACCTTTCCAGCCTTTCCCAGGCTGCCCGCTGTGAAGGAACTTTGTGTTCTAGCAGTTAAAATCTAAGGTGTAATAAGCTCTTCCTACACACTGGGGCGTCTGTTAGCCTGTTTGGCTACCCTCTGCGACGGGACCTTGGTCCTAGCAGTAAAGTCACGGACGTTAAACACTCGGGGCTCCTTTCAGCCTTCTGGGCTGCCCGCTGCGACGAGACTTCGTGTCTTAGCAGTTAAAGACTTAGGAGACATACCCACACACACTGCCCTGACCGTCGGCTGACACAGCCCACAATCTGGATCAAGCCGGAATTGGCACTCAGCAGGTTTCTGTGAATGTGTGGAGCACTTGGAAGTGCTGTAGGAGGAAAAGTACTAGTGAAGTGTACATTAGATTTAGTCATAATTTTATGTGGTGCTAAGATTTCCTGGTTTATGATCCCTGGGCAGGCTGAACTGAAGATAAATATTGGCAAGTGACTTAAAAGCTCTGAGCCAACTTGGGGCTGACTCAGCTGGTATCTGGAGTTCCCAGAGAAGGCTCAAGTCTGATTCTTCTTTTATAGTCCCCATTATATTAGCAACACCTATTCCTTGCCTTGTGCTTTCAGATGACAACTGTGCTGCCAAAGGGGCTAGAACCGACTGCTGCTCAACCACGGTCTGTGGTTCTTAAGGCTTACGGAGGAGTGCAGGGCTCAGTTGCTGGAGTGGCCTCATTAGCCCATCCTAATATTTTGTATAAAAAGGCTGGTCAGCTGCTCCAGTGGAGAGAAACCTTTATAAAGTGCTATCAACCTTCAGACTTCAGGCTCCCTAAGAGGTTCGGAAGTAGCCTCCGCCATGGCCAGCCTAGGGCACGATCCGAAGCTGCTGAGCTCATAGGATCTCAGTCCATTGATGGCTTTGGTCTGGGCCATCTAGATCCACAAAGGGGCCTGGGTGCCTACCTGCCATGTAAGGTGGGTTAGTGTAACCACTGAGGTCCTCAGATGCCCGCCCCACACCTGACCCTACATATCCACCATTAGACATACACTAAATTGCTGAGTCCCAACATTGCTGAGCTGCTCCATTGCCCTAGGTCGTATGGCTAAGCCCCTGAAGAATTCTAGGTATTCTCCACCAATCCCTCAGGCAGGGCCTGGTGTAGGGATGCTCAGAGCACGTCCATCAGACTAGGCCTTACACACCAGCCAGGAATGAGCTCACTGGAAGCCACTGGGGCTGGCTGGCAGGTAGGTGTTATACCCGTGAGTCTGGAGAGCTCCCCTGGAATTGGGAGAACCCATCTGTGAATCCCTGCTCTGTCTAGTTTGCAGCTGGTACTTGGCCCCAGCTCCACCACACTCCAGGAAAGTGCCCTAGCAGCCGGCCATTGGCTACGAAGGGTGGGCAGATCTCTGGTTTGTTGTGAAAAAGGTTGACCTGCCATAGGCTGCAAACTCTAGGAGAGGCTCAGCCCTGAGAATGCTCAGGAGAGGAAGGTGCCTTCTTGCTTAAGGGATGGGGCTCATGCAATCGGATCTGCTCAGCATTTTCTACTGGCTAGTCAAGCCACTCCCCACTTAGCTTGCTGATTTCTGCAGCACACTTTGTACATAATTGTCTCGCATGGATACTGCATTCAAGAACAGATCAGTCATGGGTCTCATCTGCCAAGGTGGCTCATCCCGTGTCTGCATTGCTCTGCATGGAGTTATGGAGCTGAATTGGCTACCTAATACTCAGCTGAAGGGCTTAGAAAATTATACACATTGGTGATGTGCAACTGCCCTTGCTCAAACAATTTTTGCCTATTTCAAGCTGCTTGAGGAAAGACACGAATTCACAGAAGGATCAAAGAGGAAGGGAATGTTCAGGCCTACCACATGTTGCTGTGCAGACTTGTGTTCTCTAATAATGAGCAGATATGAGGAAACACTGCCTGGAAACTGCGTATAGGATGCTCATATTTGGGCCCAGTTGACTAGAAACTCTCTCCCACAGAACATTACTTTTTGGTGCTGCAGCCATCTCTGTTCCTGTGTAGTTCACAATAGCCTCTGAGGAGATTTCTCAGAATTTGTTTTGGCTCTCCCGAACCCTAGGGAGTGTGACAGCTGATTGTTTCCACCTTGCATGGACAGCAGGACCACAGCAGTCACGACAGAGACTTCAAACAAAACTAAACCGTTGTTCCCGGAGGACCAAGAATAATAGAGATAATGCACATTTGATACATTTGTTCTTTGATTCTCTTGTTGTGCTGACATGGAACATCTTGGAGTTGGCTAAAAACGACACCTTGAAGTCTTGGGAGAGCTAGAAGAAAGGCAGAGATTTCACTAACCCTTTGTCAAATAGGACAGAACTGCAAGCGCCAGGAGGTTGCTGGCCTTAAAACAAGGCCCAGGCTGAATACTGTGGTTTGAGGGAGTCTAACCTCCTGCTCCTGAGTCCGTGGTTGATTGTTTTCAATGTTGATTTTGGCTCCTTCCATTAGGTTTAAAACACAGCCTGTGTGGCTTGTAAATGGGAATTGGGAACTGCATCTTATACTGAACTTTAGATTGCATAAAACAGACAAGCTGTCTTCTGAAACGACTTTGCTACCCTTCCAAGTTTTTATGTTTTTAAAAGGAGTCTGTGTCACAATATTTCTTTTATATTTATTTTTTACAGTAACCGCTGCGAAGGATAAAACTTAACATTGCTTCAGAGGCACTTTAAACAGGCGTACTGGTTTGTGATCGAAGGGATGCTTGTGAGCCCTTGGACTGTAGCCACTGCTTGGTTAGTAGGCTGCATGAACTGTTCTGTTCTATTTATTCAAATTCTTATACCATATTCACATCTCCCTACCACCTGAGCACTCACCGAGTTGCAGTAAGTGATGTGGATGACATATATCACATGATAAACCTTCTCCGTTTCTCTCTTGACAGGGAAAATGTTTGTGTAGATTTAACAAACAAAGCCTGTAAATATCAAGCTACACATTGGTCTGCCAATGTAGGTTTGATTAAGAGTGAGCCACTTGGTTTTGATTTAAAAATACCAAAGCAGAAAAGAGCAGCCTATAAACAATTGCATAGACTTTCCAAACGTACACAGGAAAAATAGAAGGTAGGCCAAATTTGGGACCTACAGCCTTGATCCAGAATCCCTGTAAGAACAGGGAGTTGGACAATCTTGCAATGATTAATATGGGACATTCTGCCTGCCAAATATGCAGTAATTGCATCTCGACAGTTCTGCTGCTGTTTGTTTTGGGGGGGAATTATTTCTGAATTTCATTATTTGGTGTAATCATTTTCTTTTTTAAAACCTCTCAATAGCAAATGGGACAATGTTTGGGGACATCTGCCCCTGACTCAAAAAAAAAAAAAAAAATCCAGGATCTTATAAGGCAGTAGTTCTGGAACCACACAGGAATCATATATATAGTAGCCCAATGTCTGTGACTCTGTAACACTGTAGCATTTGGTGTTGCCCCTGGGGGGGGGCGTTGTTGCCTCCCGCTGTGGCACTCGGCTGACTTCTGCGCTGCTCAGCCAGGCCACCGCACAGGAGCAAGCGGCACAATTGGCCGTTTGGGGTCCGTGCTCCCCATGCAGCACCCCTGTGCTGAATGGGGAGAGCGGGGCCCAAACGGCCACTTGCACCACTTGCTCTTGCATGGCGGCCCGGCTGAGCAGCGCAGAAGTCAGCCGAGTGCCACAGCGGGAGGCGAAGGGGGGCGGGGCAGTGACGTTCACAGCCAGAGGGCGGGGCCTGGAGCCGCTGTCACGCTGCACGTTACCGCCTCTTCCCCATTCACCTCCCACCATGACGCCTGGCTGACTTCTGCACCACTCAGCTGAGCTTCCACAGGGGAGCCCAAACGGCCGCTTGCTCCCCCGTGGTGGCCCGGCTGAGTGGCGCAGAAGTCAGCTGAGCGCCATGGCGGGAAGCGAAGGGGGGCAGGGTGGTGATGTGCGGCATGACAGCGGCTCCAGGCCCTACCCCTGGCCGTGAACAGACCCTGGCTGGGGGCAGGGTGCAGGCACGAGGGGAAGGGGAGGTGGAGGACAACTGGGAGACTGCAGTACTGGGGTGAAGGGAAACAGTGCAGGGAGGCAGCTGGAGCTCATAGGCAGCCACTCAGCTGGGCTGCTGCGCGGGAGCAATTGGCACAAAAAGCTGTTTGGGTACTGTGCTCTCCATGCAGGAGGAGGGGGCGAAGAGAAAGGGAGATGGAGAGAGAGGCAGGAGACGGAGGAGAGCTGAGAGAGAGAGAGGGGAAGGCAGTAGAAGGAGGGGAGAGAGAGAGAGAGAGAGATGGAGCAAGAGACCGGAGGCTCAGGAGAGAAGACCGAGATAGAAAGAGAATAGGACGTGGAGGAGAGACCTGAACGTCCCATTTTATGACGGGCTAATTGGCTAGTCTTTTTATAAAGAATAAATCCTTGCCTTAATGTAACCCTGCCTGAATAGAGGTAGGAGCATGTGGCTGTCTTAGGACACCTCAAAAGAGAGAGTGTCTTGTTCCTGGCAGGTAGGTGGTAAGGAATATTGCATGGACGCATTTGCAATTCAAGTATGATTTCTGTGTAATTTTTCTTTAGTTAAGGCAAAACTAAATTTTCCTTTAGTTAAGGAAAGAGTGGTGGGGCGGAAATAACAATAGAGCACAGTATTAATGGTGAGGTGAGCCTAAAAACAAACTAGTTCAAATAAAATAAGACCCGACCTACACATTTGTTCAAACCCAAACCTTTGCAAATGTTCAAGAAAGCTCATCTGCATTTTGTACCATTTGTTATACTTTTGCAGCTGGTGTGAACCTTGATTCTGCAACCAGGATGGGATAGGCCAAAAACCTGATGAGAGAGGCTGTTCTTGAAGTATTTCCAACTGGACTGGAGTCAGGAGCGTATGGAAATTGTTCTTACACCCTCAATACCCATTGCTTGTGAAATTTCCAACCCACATTTGTAAATCCAACTGGTTCAGATAGTTTGGACATGAAGGTGGCTAGCCATATGGAAGCTCAGAACCTGTGAGTCTGGCACTCTCCTAGGTGAGATGTGCAGGGCTGATGTTAACTGCAGCAGCAAAAGGAGAGCCTCCGTCCCCCAATGCACAGTATCCTGGGATGTGTTGTTGATAAGTGTGATTTTTCCCCCCCTTAATCTCTGTGGCTGCAGTGCGGATAGATGCTGCACGAAGGCTAATAAATTAGGTTCTGTCACTTAGGGATTTCCTTGGAAAGGTTATGTTGTAACTGAAAATGTGTAACTTTTGATTAATATGGTTGCTTTTCCCACATGGGCTGTTAAAAGCAAATGTGTGTTGCTGAGTAGGGAGGGATGACCACAGAAAAAGAAATAAAATAACACGAGGGTGAGAAATGTAGTTCTAGAGGCTCCCAGCAGGCTTGTCTTAGGCTTCACAGGCCCAGTAGGGCCTCAGAGCCCCATTAAGCCTTAGGCCCTTTTGGAGAATACGCTGAATGGCCTACTGGTTGAGCTCATAGCAAGACTGGGTTGGCTGTTGGGAGTGGGATGCCCTGTTATGCACCTGCTGTTTTTTGGAAAAGGTTGACATGGCAGTGGCTGAGGGCATGAATTTCACTATGGCACTAGTTACAGCAGTGGTGTTATATAGACAAGCAAGATGAAAGCTTCACCTCTGTAAACGCTTTCAGTGTGTTGCACGTCCAACTAGTCAAGCAGTCCCCTCCCAGCTCTGACAACAACCCTCATCCTCCGCCCCTCTGGGTGCCCTGAAAGATTGGTCAACTGGTCAATTAACTTCAAGCTTGATCTGCCACCCTGCCATGACCTGCCCTGCTGCTGTTCACGGCTCCCCGCAGTGCACTTCAATGCTAAGTGCAGCTTCTACTGCTCTTTTCTAGGGTTGCCAGATGGTTTCAGCAAAAATACCGGACACATTTGACATTACATCACAATCAACATTACATCTTATTTAGAAAATACCCGACATTTATATTGTCTCAATTTGGATCCTGAACAGAAAGCTCAAATACTGGACTGTCCAGTTGAAAAACTGAACACCTGGCAACCCTACTTCCCTTCCCCACGTGGCTCTACCAACACACAATCCTGCCACTCTTGGGCTGCGTCTAGACTGGCATGATTTTGCGGAAATGCTTTTAACAGAAAAGTTTTCTGTTAAAAGCATGTGCGGAAAAGAGCGTCTAAATTGGCACGGATGCTTTTCTGCAAAAGCACTTTTTGCGGAAAAGCGTCCATGCCAATCTAGATGTGCTTTTGCGCAAAAAAGCCCTGATCGCCGTTTTTGCGATCAGGGCTTTTTTTCGGAAAATAAATCTGAGCTGTCTACACTGGCCCTTTTGCGCAAAAGCTTTGCGCAAAAGGACTTTTGCCCAAATGGGAGCAGCATAGTATTTCCGCAAGAAGCACTGATTTCAGACAGTAGGAAGTCAGTGTTCTTGTGGAAATTCAAGCGGCCAGTATAGACAGCTGGTAAGTTTTTCCGCAAAAGCAGCTGCTTTTGCGGAAAAACTTGCCAGTCTAGACGCAGCCCTGGGGTCTTGGCTTTACTACTTAGTGACAGCATAGGCTGCTAAGTCAGTATGGAAGTTGGAGTTAAAAGTTGAACCTAACAAACTCATTTGCAGCTGTGACTCAAGTGAAAGTTTAGAGTGCGACACTCAAGAGGACTAAATCAATGCAATCCCATTGCTCCATGTTCACAGCCTTTTATTATTATTTTTTGCATTGTAAAAAGCCGTGAGTACACTTTGGTTTCCATTTTCAGGGCATCAGTACATATGTAATTACCATGTCGTTACAAATTAAACGTGTGGTTACTTGTTTAAAAATGGGTGGTTTTGTTCTTGAGCACTTTAGTCTGGCCAGTTTAAGACTAAACCATAGCAAAATGGCTGTCTGCTCTGTGAATGGAAAAATGGGCTGATAAACAGACTGTTTTGTATTACTTGGCAATCACAGGTCGAGTTGTCAATTTTATAATGAAGTCAGAGCAGACTGGCTTTACAGTTCCTGGTAAATAAACCACGACAGAACCAGAAAATAAGGACACTGACTTCAATAAATATATTAATAAAATAAAAGCCAATTTTAAAACATCCAGAGGCTGAGCTGAAAAGATTAGTTCATGTATAAATGAATTAATAATCAAGATAAGGGACTATTTGGCAATTTTCCAGTCAGCTTTTGTTATGAATAACCTAAGCATACAACTTTGACACTGGAAAACGGGGCAATTATTCATTTATTTGTTTTATTTTGGCAAGCCTAATAACAAATATTTTTAACACTGGATGACATTTTCCAAACTCATGTCTGAAATAAACAAATGACAAACACTAATTTTCCAACAAACAAGGTTTTGACTTTTATTAAATTCAGAGCAACAATAGATTCCAAGGTTACAAAAAAAGAGCTGAATGCTACTGCATGAAGTTTGTCCTGCTCTAGTATCGGCTGGGTGCCCCACACTGAACTTGAGCATGGACTAAAGAAGTCATAAGCAAAATTAATGTTTCTGTTTTTATTTTCCCTTGTACTAGGGTCAGTTGGTTGTTTTTTCCCTTAGTAGCAAAAATGCTTCTTTCTGGTTCGTTACAAGCAAAAATAAATGAAGTCCACACTAGCATGGTAATTTCTTACTCAACAGCCCCTGTTGGGGAGGCATTTTCAGCCATATCTTGGTGGAATGAAGTATCAGGGTGTCAGTAAATATTAAGCTGCAATGAAAATTAATATTGCATGTCTTAGTTTTCCTTAATAATGCATTTAGGGCCCAATCCTGGCTCAGCTTAAACACAAAACTCCCACTTGGTTTCCACATGAACAGAAGTTGGGTCTTAGCAGCTATCAGTTTGGGGCACTATACCATTTTTTTATAAAGTTGACTGTCTGAAAGAAAGCCACAATTCTGCATATGTAATTAAAGACAATTATACATTTTACATAATCACAAACCTTGCAAGGACAATAAAGAGTTAACAAAAGCAGTATATGGGCCATGCTGTGACTGGGCTAAGAGCTGCATGGATTATTTGCCTCAGATGCCCAAAACCTAGCTATCACCTTTGAATCACAGAATGTAAAAACAAATCTAGTGAACCGGCCTCATTATTCTACCTGAAGTACCTGTCTGCAGATGGAGTGTCAAGGTTGCTGCTTCCTGGGCAAAAGCATTTGGTCAACCCTAACACAGTTCCTACATAAACTCAATTACCAATTTGCTTCCCCCATGCAATATCAGTTCTTAAGTGGAACCAAAATGTGACGGTGCAGAGGTATGAACAGATCTAGGCATAAATTTCTCTTGCTCTAGAGATCTACCTTGAAACATGGTGATGAAACACATACCAGTTTCCAGCATGCTACAGTTCTTTGCCTCAGATTGAAGAAAAGTGTTTTGCTGTCAAAAGGAGAGCAACCTGGTTTCTCTCTGCTGTCCTTCCAGTGCAAATATCTCTGAAATATACAGCTTCTCAGACCAATACTGGCACTGGAATACAGCATATATTCTATTTGAACAACACAAGGATGGACCTTTCAAAAACCTGGTCACTAGTACCAGAAAAAAAAATTAAAAGAAAGCTTCTACTAACACAAACAGACACTTAGGCTATGACTACACTACAGGGTTTTTGCACAAAAACGGCGGTTTTGCACAAAAACCCACGGAGCATCCACACCTCAAGTGTGTTTTTGTGCAAGAAAATTTACAGTAGATTGGCAGAACAGAGGGCTTTTTGCGGTGAAGGTATACCTCTTTCTGTGAGGAATAACTCCTCTTTGCCCAAGAATTCTTGCACAAAAAGGTGTGTGTGGATGCTCAACAGAGTTTTTTTGCGCAAAAAGAACCTAGCAGAAAAAGCACAGGTGCTCTGATGGCCATTCTATTAATGGCCATCAGAGCTTTCTTGTGCAAGAACATCCATGCATTATTTTGCGATGCGCATTTTGTAGTGTGGATGCGCTTTTGCAATGTGCTTTTGTAGTGTGGACGCACTTTTGCACAAGAAGTTTTTGCGGAAGATCTCTTCCGCCAAAAGCTTCTTGTGCAAAAAGCCTGCAGTGTAGATGTAGCCTTAAGGAGCCATTTTCTGAAGGAGATTTAATCTGTCTCAGTGTGAACCTCACAAAAATTGTTGTTTAAATCATTACTATATATAGACATCTTTGGTAATATAAAAGGATATATCACTTGTTCTTTTTAGTTTTGAACATGAAGGGAGAAATCAAAGTTTTCCGTTAAAAGCATTTGCGGAAAAGAGCGTCTAGATTGGCATGAACGCTTTTCCGCAAAAGCATTTTTTGTGGAAAAGCGTCCGTGCCAATCTAGACGCTCTTTTCTGCAAAAGAGCCCTGATCGCCATTTTCGCGATCGGGGCTTTTTTGCGGAAAACAAATCTGAGCTGTCTACTCTGGCCCTTTTGCAAAAAAGGACTTTTGCCTGAACGGGAGCAACATAGTATTTCCGCAAGAAGCACTGATTTCAGACAGTAGGAAGTCAGTGTTCTTGCGGAAATTCAAGCGGCCAGTGTAGACAGCTGGCAAGTTTTTCCGCAAAAGCAGCTTCTTTTGCGGAAAAACTTGCCAGTCTAGACACAGCCAGCGGGTGGAGTTTTCAAATGCACTTCAGCACTGGCCTAACTCTTGTTCCTTTTGAAGTCAGTAGTAAAACTTAGGCCAATATTGAACACTGATCACCCCACTATTTTTTTTCTTACCAACCATACTGCAGATTACATGGGTTTTACTCTCACTCCATGTAGCTCTTTAGAAATATGCAGAAGGGTGTAGTTCTGGCTCCTTGCCACATTACGAATTCTTCCTCCTTATGCCCATGACTCCAGGAGAAAATGAATTCTTGTATATGAGAGAAGAATAATCCTGTATAATTGGAGGGGTACTTGCAAGCTATTTACACTTGTATTCTGGAAAGCATTGCCAAACGGCTTAATGAGCCCTGAAGCAACATAAACACATAAGCTGAGCAAACTGTAGTATTATTAAAGACAATATCTACATTATCATATGGGTTGTGGGGTTCTCTTTGTTTTATTTAAGCACAAGTAGAAATAAAAATGCAAAATAACATAAAAAGTACAGAGGAACATGTCAAATCAGCGCTTTGGCATTTCTCAAGCCTTTTTCCATTTTGCAGTAGCCACTGGAAGTAAACTGAAGAAGAAAGTATTTAAACCCCACAGTGAATACACATGCCAACAGATGTGTCACTGATCCTAGTTATTGTGAATGGATCCTTCAGTTATTCCTCTAACAATGCTGAACAAAGCCAGATTTTGAATTAAACAAAAAGTGATATTGAATAGCTTCCAAGCAAAAAATCTAACTTCCCATTACAGCTGATACCGCACAGAAACTACCGGGGAAGGTCAGTAAAGGTAACTTAGTTGTAATGTACAATATTGGCTGGGTGGATCATACTTCCAGTGAGTCACATGCCCCTTTCCTAAAGGATTTACACTTTGTATCATCTACAAAAATGTTTGCAACTTGTGCGTATAGTGCCTGGCACAGACAGCATCCTCACTCTCTCACCCCCCCTTGTTCAGTATGTGGTTCTGTCCATCAAATGGGGGTGTGGGTAGGCAAGCAGTACATTTACTGTAGATCTCTGACCAGTCTTTCATTGACATTCTAGAAGGGTACCAAATAACCCAGCTCCATGAGTATACAAAGGTGAAATCCTTGCATGTACTTGAACAAATGTGAAATACATGCATTCCTGCATACTCAAGATAGCCTCCCCTTTCATTGTGGAGTGAGCTGTGCTGTGCCAAACCAGCCTGTCATTGTATTCATCCGCTAACTAACTGAAAAACCACAGTGCAAAGAAGCAGGCTTTGGTATAAGCTGATCTTTTACCTGGTATATTTTCAAAGTCAGTGGAGCCTTACACCAGCTGGTTATAATCACACCAAAATGTCAATATTTTATAAGCCTTCAAAGAGGAAAAAAAAGATATTCATAATACCAGAATAACAACTGGCTGATATAAAAAGAGCTTATTCTAGCCCTCACAAGGAGGAACATAGGAACGCTGTGATCAGAGCCATCAGAGCTGCAGGGGAGGAAAACTCACTCACAACTGCTGAAAAGGTATTTTTCTGAAAAAATGCAACCCCTTAGGGAAATTGTGTGATCACTTTCTGCACTGAGAAGCACTCTGCACAGAAGCCCGAGTATGTCATCACAAAGCTTGGGAAGCTACTTCTGTTTCACTCTAAGGCTGATGGTGGTCCCCAACTCATGAAAGGCACCCAATAGCAGCAGAAATGCCACACTTCTTTTGCCTGGGGGAGGAAGAGTTGGGGGGAGATTAAGGGTGTTAGGCTGGAAAAGCCTCACATACTTGAGGAGAGTAAACTGGTAAGGATCCACAGGCTGAAACCTCTGATTATCGATGGCTGTGTCTACATTGGCCCCTATTCCGTAATAGGGATGCAAATGTAGCACTTTGGAATAGGCAAATCCGCGGGGGATTTAAATATCCCCCGCGGCATTTGCATTAACATGGCTGCCGCTTTTTTCTGGCTTGTAGATAAGCCGGAGAAAAGCGCCAGCCTGACGCGATCCTCCGGAAAATAGGATCCTCCGGAAAGTAGGAATAAGAGATCCACCGGAAAAGAGCTTATTTTCCGGAGGATCGCGTCCAGGCTGGCGCTTTTCTCTGGCTTATCTACAAGCCGGAAAAAAGCGGCAGCCATGTTAATGCAAATGCCGGGGGGGATATTTAAATCCCCCGCGGATTTGCCTATTCCAAAGTGCTACATTTGCATCCCTATTACGGAATAGGGGCCAATGTAGACACAGCCCTAGTGTATAAAGGAGGCATATGGCAAATTTAATCTTCTGGGGGATAGTGGGATGCCCTATTATGCAAGATACTCATATCTTCCTCTTCAAAACCTGGTTCACCAGCCAGTCCTGTCAACATGGCTCTTGTTGCTCTGTTGAGCTCACGATATGAGGGGAAGGTCTCAGGAGTGAGCACAGAACCACCAGGAGACACAGGGTCAGATTTCTGCATGTATAGTACCCACCCCTTCCCCAAATCTGAATAAAATTCCTAGGTGGGCCAATGTGTCCTTAGGAACTCCAGGGGGATGATTTCAAGCCAACTTTAACCTGATTTGAAGAAACACACATTCCTCTTGGAAATACAGTAATTCCTCATTTAACACTATAGATGCGTTTCTGAACATGTTCGTGCTAAGCGAAAATGTGCTATGCGGGGTCAATTTTCCTATTAAAAATAATGGAAAAGGTGGGGGTTGCATTTCAGGTGGTGGTGGCAAAGTCAATTTTTTGTTGGTCCTGGGTCGTCAACATTAGATATCGAGCAACACAAGATATCTAGCAACTCAAGTCACTGCAGTTTGTCAGAACACAAAGATAAACGTGAGTGAGCGGAGGAGCGCTGTGACCACGTGTATTCATCCGCTCATGTGTATTACCACTGTTTTCACCAACTTATGCTGCTGCATGAAGTAGTCTGCCACTTGATTATTTTCGTGTTATTTCAGGGTCAGTCATGTTATTTGAAAAACGTTCCCTAAAAAAAAATCATGCTATTGCGAAAACGTGTTAAGCAGGCACGTGTTAAGCAAGTAATTACTGTACTCCTGACCCTGAAAGCTGCCAGTAAGTGAAAATGACAAACCTCTGATTGTTCTTGTTTTAATGACAGTGTGTGTGCATGTTAGGCAGTGTTCTCCAGCCGGCATCTCAGTAGTCAGGCTGCAGTCTGATGACACAGCCTGATGTCATCTCCATGGGGCTTGGGTCTGGGCTTTGCTTGGGTGCTGATTTTACAATATAGGGATTTTAGTGACATTGAGAGGGCTTGTTTTTTTTCCTTGGTGGACATCAATTACTAACATTAAGGGAAGCTATGGGCACCCCCAAGTAAGACAGCATGCTCATTCCCTGGGAACAGTCAAGCAACAAATCAGGAGACGGGGGGCACATGACCTTGCATGCTCCCCCACATACATCGCCTCTGATCTCAGGTCATATACAACTGTTTCCAAAAGAATGCAAAAGATGCAGAATAATCCCAAAGTCACTATGCCTCATAGAGTCCGAAGAGCCAAAGTTCCCTCTGCTTTGCTTCTGGGATTCTTTTCAGTGTTGGCTTCTGAAAGACTGCAAAATTGCTGGATAAAGGGCAAATGAAAACACCACTGGAAAATCTAGACCTGCAGGCACCCATGGTGAGCTGAACAGATGATGGGATGAGACAAGTGGAGACTTCAGCTATCCAAAGGGTGCAGGCTAGAGGCAGAGATGAGAGGAGACTTCAGGCACTCATACTGCACAAGTGGTTTCCAGAGGGTAATTTCTTTGCTGGTGTGGAGGAAAAAAAATGTTCGAAATTGGAATGTGATCACTAGAGGTCTGCCCAGTCTTTGGACAGACTTAGATCCAATTTGACTCACAGTCCACAGGAAAAATACCCTAGATGGAAGTTAGCCCTCTGTAGTCTTCATTTTCCAAAAGTCATAATCTTCATCAATGCTTTTTACTGACATGACAACACGCCAAAGATTATTGTGAACTGGGTATTTCTTTGGTGAGTAAATACGTAATGCTGCTTTTAGATGCTGAAAGGACGAGAGTGTATGGGCCTGGGTGCATGCTCAATGCAGTCTGGCATAAGGGTCAGCATGGTATGATATATGGGTCTACATGTATGAGCAAACTGTTGTGGTATAGGGGTCTACGTACATGACCAGAGTAGATGATAACAAGGATTTTCCCCACAAATGTACTGTCTGATTTTGAAGTGGTCTGTTTCTCTGTCCCTTTCCTGTCTCACCATTTTTAATTCACATGCCTCTTGAAGACATGATGCAAATAAAAAGGAAAATACCTCAGGTTAGTCAGAAAAATAACCCACATTCCCAACTTGCATGTTTAACCTACTTCTTGTTTTGTTTTAAAGAGCAAACAAATGGCGGAATTTCTCCCAAGCTGAAACTTCCTGTGGCACTGGGCTATCAAAAGTCACTGTGGAAAATACACAAGCAAAAGGGTATAAACAAGACCCACAAAGTCACCATGCCACAATGTTTATAGAAGTGCAGAGCCATCCAGACATAGGCAGAAGCCGTGGCGGGTAGTTCAGTTCAGAAATACCCCAGAAAAATTGGAAATCAAAGAAGTCCCAGCAGGTTGCAGTTTGGCACTGTGCATCATCACAGTATACCGCATCTTTAGAGGAGACGCCCCAAGGCACTGCAGTACAGTAGTGCAGAGAAAACAGGCAGGAGATGGCTGGAAGGGAGTGGCGGGGAAAGGAGATTGCCTCTGCGACATCACTGCATGTGGAAGTAGATGGGTTTGACTTTCCCAGACAAGATCTTGGGAACCTGGACGGAGATGATCTCAGCCATCATTTCGGGGAAGTCCACGCTGACCATGTGTGATTTAATTAAAAGGTCAAACGTAAATTGGTGCAGCTCCCTGGCAATCTAAGAAACAGAGAGAAAGTAGGAAGGTTAAACGAATGATATTGTTTATCCTGCTAACATTGCGGTGACTATACAGGAAATATCAGCAAGTACTATGTTACAGGATTGGCAGCTGTGCAATAAGACTCAATAGTTTCTGTTGCTCGGAAGCTACAAACTCTTCTGCATGTGGGAACAGCCAATACCTGCCAATTATTGATCCTGAGAAAGAGCAAGTGAGCAATCCAGTGCTATGGGACTCCTGTTCTTAGTTCAGCAGGCACCAGACTGTGGTTCTGCTCTGTTTAAGTGACTGTAAAAATGGCAGCTTATTCAAACTGAGACCAGCGCCTTGTGTATGTGCAAAGTCATGTCTGCTGGATTTGTTGAGTAAAATCTAGTTTCTCTTATCATTTCCCTACAGAGATACAGCTGTGTGGAAGTGGATGGATTCTATACTTCCTTGTCTATCACCAACAGAACTGTTAACCAAGTGCTGACTGCAGAATAAATACATACACTTATTTTAGTCTTTCTACAGTATTCCATTGTATTTCCCTTTACTTACTGCCAGAAATACCTTCAAGACTGAAACTGCTGAGGCTAGATAACTGCTAATCTGGTTTAATTATCTCAGACAACTGACAGGTTTGTGGGTACTGGTGTCTTAGATCATATTGTTTCCTGAAAGTTTTTCTCCCTTTTTCTTTATTATCAGTGACACTGGCATGGGAGCAGGATCTGTGTCAAGAGTTTGTCTGCCTCTGAGCTCTCACCTACAGAAATGCCAGTAAAAGAGAGAAGAATTAAAGAAATAACACCAGGTCAAAATCCTCCTTTTTGACATTTCAGCCACAACTTATGAAGCTGAGTCCTTATACTCCTTACATTTCTTGTTTGGATCTGCAAGATTCCTGTCCCACCACCTAAAAATCTCAGAATCCTAACTGAGACTGCTAGACCTCAGCTCAAGTTATTATTGTTTTCAGATTTCTGACCATTCAATCCCCTCTTACAGGCTGCACAGTGTCCAAGAGCTTGGTGAGCTGGTAGAAGCGCCGAGAGCAGGATGTGGGATTCTTTCTCTTGCAAGAGATGATACGATCAAGTTCCTTTATGTAATTCATTCGAAGTTCATCAAAGAACTTCTGATTCTTCAGGCCATCCACCGGAACTGGCATAGGAACAGGGAGAAGAAACAATCATAATGTGGAGAGAAAAGAAAACAAAAGGAACAGGAAGACTGAACCTCCCCTTGCCTCCCTCACACATCCCCAGACATTCCTCTCATCTTCACTTCCCCTGTGAATGATTGAGACTCGATGTCTAGGGTTGAGAAGTGAGGAAGGGGGATTGCACCTCAACAAATGCAGCCTTTGTTTGGGGCTGTGATTATTACAACACAAAGGTAGTTCCACCACGGCATCTCATTTTTATTCCTAAAGTCAACTCTCTGCCTCTCAGCACAATGGGGGGAGGAAACTACATACAGGGTCACACAAGACATATCAGCAATTAGTCTGCTCAGAGAAGGATGGCTGCCACTCACTAATACTGAAGAGGAGTAGAGCCTTCATGCAGAGAAACTCCTGGGGAGTGATCTGAAGCCACCCGAACTCTTGGGAAAGATGTCGCATCCTCACACACTGGCTGTACATTCTGGATTTGTGCATTCGGTACCTGGCAAGATGCATTGGTGAGAAGATTAAAGCATTGCTGGTCTGAAATGCAGGCTGACTGAAAAATTACCCAAAGACTCAACACCTTTGCATTTACCCGAAGCATATTCTATCAAGTTTCTATCTTTTGTGGGATCTCAACAGCAGCATGACTTAATTTAGGAAAGTTTTCCAAAACACCCTGTTGCATCTGCTTGATGGGGAATGGAGGATCATGTGGGATAATAAGGATCACCTGAGCTTCTCACTTGCAGAAAAATTAGGGCAACAATGTACCGTATTGAACAAACCACAAGGGGCATGTGTCCTTGTGTGAGTGCATGGAGGAAGAATCAGGATTTGTGTGGAGCACAGTGCTCAGTCTTTATGTCTGTGGTCTCAGTGATGACAGTAGGGGAACGTCAAAATCCTCATAATTATTTTTTTTACGTAATTTAGCGGAGGAGCAATCAGACAGTAACATGGCAGGAATTTCCGATAGTCCGTTGCCATCATTCCATGCTGGTAAAGTAACAAAGCAATAGTTCTGCTGTTGCTTCCTTGACAGGAAGCAGATTTTCTTGTCAAGTCTCTAATTCCCTCCTAATCCTCCCCCCCCATGCTACCCCATACTCTTTTGACCATTGTCTACATTTTCCATGGATTTCTTCACTGTATAAACACAGAGGTGAATCAGCTGCAAATGATCTATGACACAGAGAGGCCTGAGCTTCTAATACAGCAGTTTGAACCTGAAAATCAGGGGCTTCTGGAACATACATCAATGCACGAGCAGCTGAAGAGATCAGCAGCAGCTGAAGAAGCGAGTGAGGAGGGATCCAGAACACCAGCTGAAGTTAAGAGACTGATACCAACCCTACAACACCCCCAAGACTCAGTAGTCAGGTGCTGGAGACAGCACCAGTGTATTGTGGAGATGGGGGAGCAGTCAGGCATATCATTCAAGCATGCCTAATGGTTACTGTTATTAGTCATGAGAGCAAGGGCTGCAAAAATGAGAAAGGAAGGTAAGAGGGAGAAAAAAAGGGAGACAAAATAATAAAGTATCAGAAGGAAGAAGGGAAGGAATTGTCTGGAGATTAAGACTGAGCCCTGCCTAATTCGGCATCAATACTGAGATATTTCCAGCCTCCTCAGGTTGCAATAAAACAAGGGCAATGAGCCAGGTCACCAACCCTCCTCTTTTTGGGGACTTGATAAAGAGGGACCAGATGCTGGGACTGGGGTCCCTGACATCACAGGACATTGGAGCCTCACTTGGCTGGAGTGCTGGATTTGGTGTTCAGGGGTTTCCAAACAACATGAAAGGGAATAGGGTAGTTCTGTGTGGAAAAGGTCACAGATGCCTCATGTTATAAAAATACTTGCAGTTGTCCCATTTCACGCCCCAGAACATGTATACAGCTGATTTATGACTTGGCATACTAATCCCTAGTATGTTACCAGGACAAGTCATTACTCATCTAGGCCATTTGCCACAATAATCTGTTCACTGTCAGCTATGCAAAGCTCCCCTTTATTGAAGTATCTTGCACTTTGTAGGGTGCTTTGTGCAAGTACTTCTGTTGCTATTGACTCTGCAGGGATTATCATACTGTCAGTAAAGCCAGTTAACAAGTTCATTATATCTTCCTTTATAAAACTGTGCTGTGGGTCTGAGAAGGCAACAGGCCTGAAGGAGAAACTCATCGAACTCTTGATTTAATAGAGACCCCTTTTCAAGGAAGGCAAATCAGCTGAAGGCAAGTGTTTTGACTATGTACTGAATGAGGCGCTTGGACACACTGGCAGAGAGGGTAGTGTAAGAACTCAGACAAAGAAGACGACATTCAGACAGGCAAAGGAGAGAGTAGGTGGTTTCAGAATGAACCTTGTGGTACAGCGCTCTCTCAACCACCCTTTGAAAAGCCTCGTAAGAATAGTACGGTCTGGCTGATGGGCAAAACAGAAAGGTGTCATAAAAAAGCTGCTATTTTTAGTCTGGTTCATTAATTTATAGCAGTAGTGAGAATGTCTGCGAAAGAGCAACTGGAGTCTGAACACTGCCAGAGCATCTCCTGCCTCTCTCTGCATTTTAAGTCATGCTACATCTCTGATCATGCCATAGCAATGTCTCCTGACCCGCCCAGCAGCAAAAGTCGAGCCACACTGGCTCTCTGAAGCACAGCAGGATCTCAGGGATCGATCTCTTAGGCTACGTCTAGACTGCAAGCCTCTTTCGAAAAAGGGCGTTTAGACTACAACCAGTACTTTCGAAAAAGCTAGCTAGGCAGTCTGGATGCTCTCTTTCAAAAAAGCACACTTTGCATTACATAGCGCCTTTTTTCGAAAGAGCACTTTTGAAAAAAGGCATTATTCCTCATAAAACGAGGCTTTCCGCCGTTGAAAAAACTGATGTACTTTCGAAAAAACGCAGCAGCAGTCTAGACGTAGGGGAAGTTTTTTCGAAAAAACCCTGTAGTCTAGACACACCCTAGAGGCAGCACCACCTTTTTCTGAATGAGGAAGCTATCTGAATGCAAACTCCAGGCCTGGTGATGAAGGACAGAAGAGGCTCTGGAGCCCCCCTTCAGCCTTTGGCAGACTAATACACAGAAAACCAGCAACATTCTTGAATTTTGAAATGTTGTGAGCCATGCTCGGAGTGAGGTTATCTGACCTATGCTTGTAGACAGCACATTAGATATTTGTCCTTCTTTTATTCTCTATTACAACATTTTCAACATGAACAATATCAAATTATTGCTATTTAACACTTACTCATTAAAGACCAAGTCGGGAGCAAAGTAAAGCATTCTGGAGTTAACATTGGTGAAAGATCTCCATCCCATGGCAAAAATCATTAGACCCATCCAGGAATACTGAATTAGTGCCATTTGGTCATCCACGTGCAGGTTACGGAATCCTACAAAAGGCCATAAACAGATTACAAGGTCAGTCTGGATTCAAACAATTCACCAAAACTTCTTTTTTTAATATAGTACTTTAATTCCCAATCTGTGCTCCTGGACTTCAGAAAGTTAAGAAACAGCAGTCCTCTCCATAAGTCCCAGGTTACCAATGTATTCAGCCACGAACCAGCACATATGGGATGTCTGCATACACAAAATAACTCATTCTCTTCTTCCAGGATTGTTGTAAGCATGACACAAGAAGTAGTTCTGCTCTATTCTGCACTGATTAGGCCTCAACTGGAGTACTGTGTCCTGTTCTGGGTGCCACATTTCAGGAAAGATGTGAACAAACTGGAGAAAGTCCAGAGAAGTACAACAAAACTGATTAAAGATCTCAAAAACATGACCTATGAGGGAAGATTGAAAATATAAACGGAGTTTGTTTTGTATAGAAAAGCGAAGCGTGAGAGGGGACAGGAGAACCATTTTCAAGTACATAAAAGGTTGTTAAAGGGAGGAGGGAGAAGAATTGTTCTTCTTAACCTCTAAGTATAGTACAAGAAGCAATTGGTTTAAATTGCAGAAAGGGAGGTTTAGGTTGGGCATTACACTAGGGAGCTATTTCAACCTAACCCCCCTTATTTCAAAACAAGTGGAGTGTCCATATCACTAAGATCATTATTTTGAAATAATGGGCTGGTTATTTAGAAATCTGTACTCCTGCTTTCCTTAGGGAATAACGCTTATTTTACTATTGTTCATTTGAAATAATGGTAGTGTGGATGCTCCACTGCTGCTATTTCGAAATAACTACTCCCCAGACTAAACTGAAGTAATTAGTCCCCAGTGCTTCCTGGGGCTATAAGTTGAGGTAGCTCATCCACAATAACGGAGCCTGCCTCAGATGAATTTCAAGGCTTCCCCATAGTTTGGACACACTATTTTTATTTTGTTATATTGGGAGTTATTAAATCTATATTAGTTATTTTGAAATAGTTTCCTAGTGTAGACATGGCCAGGGTGGTTAAGCACTGGAATAAATTGCCTAGGGAGGCTGTGGAATCTCCATCACTGGAGGTTTTTAAGAAGAGGTTTGGCAAACATCTGTCAGGAATGGTCTACTCTAGACAATACGTAGTCCTGCTGGGAATGCTGGAGACTAGACTAAATTACCTCTTGAGGTCCCTTCTGGTCCTATAATTCTATCAGATGACAAAATTGCAACCTTGATGTATTTCAATGTGGGAGTCATGGCACTAGTATAATGTTAGTAAACTGGACCCCTCCAAGTGAGAAACTGCAATTGTGAGTTAGGTCGTGTCTAAACTACACCCCTCTGTTGGCAGAGGGATGTAAATTAGACATATCAAAAGTGCAAATGAAGCCAGGATTTAAATATCCTGCGCTTCATTTGCATAATGGCCACCACCGCTTTTTTTCCAAGCGAGGCTTTTCAGAAAAACCCTGGGGCTACGTCTACACTGGCATGATTTTCCGGAAATGCTTAAAACAGAACAGTTTTCCATTATAAGTATTTCCGGAAAAAGTGCGTCTACATTGGTAGGATGCTTTTCCGGAAAAGCACATTTTCCGGAAAAGCGTCCGTGCCAATGTAGATGCGCTTTTCCACAAAAAAGCCACGATCGTCATTTTCGCGATCGGGGCTTTTTTGCGGAAAAGAAATCTGTGCTGTCTACACTGGCCCTTTTCCGGAACAGTTTTCCGGAAAAGGACTTTTGCCCGAATGGGAGCAGCATAGTTTTTCCGGAAAAGCACTGGTTACAGTAGGAAGTCAGTGCTTTTCCGGAAATTCAAGGGGCCAGTGTAGACAGCTGGCAAGTTATTCCGGAAAAGCGGCTGATTTTCCGGAATAAGTGGCCAGTGTAGACACAGCCTAGCAGTTTAGATGGTGCATTTTTGACAGAAATGCCTTGTTTAGAAAGATCCCGTACTCCTCATTTTTTTAAGAGTACAGGATCTTTCAAAACAGGGCATTTCTGTTGAAAATTCCCTGTCTAAACTGCCGTGTTTTTTTGAAAAGCCCCATTTTGGAAAAAAGTGGTGGCTGCCATTATGTAAATGAAGAGCAGGATATTTAAATCCCGGCTTCATTTGCACTTTCGATACGTCTAATTTATATCCCTCTGCCAACAGAGGGGTATAGTTAGACATACCCTCAGTGAAGAAAGAAGAGAAAGAGATGTGAAAACATAAACACCTTGGGGGTGCTAAAAAAGGACACATGTTGACCTTACTGTGTATCTACATTGGACTGTTATTTCGAGATATCTGGTGTTATTTCAAAATAACAATGCGAGCGTCTACACAGCCATTCTGTTATTTAGAAATAATTTCAAAATAACAGACTGCTTATTCCGAAATCTGTAAACCGCATTCTATGAGGAATAACACCTATTTCAAAATAGCTATTTTGAAATAAGGTGTGTGTAGATGTTCCACTGCTGCTATTTTGAAATAGCCCCTCACCAGGGACATTTTAAGTTATTCCTCCCCAGTGCCTCCTGGAACTCTAAAATGAGATACCACGTCCACAACAGGAAAGCCTGCCTCGGACTTATTTTGAGGCTTTCCTGCAGTGTAGACGTGTTATTTTGAAACAAGCTATTTCATAATAACTATTCCGGAATAGCTTATTTCAAAATAGCTGTGCAGAACAGATTTATCCTTATATAGTATCATTCTCCAAGAGTCCCAAAGAACTTTCTAAATAATATTTAAGTCCCAAAAGTAGTTAATGAGATGGGTAAAGTGCCACTTAACTCTCTCTCTCTCTCAGCTTTACTCTGCTAAATGACAATTCCAAGGCCACACAACAACTCAGTGATAGAGAAGAGATCACAGAGCTCCTAGCTCCTAACCTTAGAGTCAATCTAGTCTGATTTACTCTATATATCTAGGCTGTGTCTACATTGGCACCCTTTTCCGGAAAAGGGATGCTAATGAGACAAAGATCCTTTACAAGAAATATTTCTTGATATCTTTTAGCCCAAAAGATTGATTTACTCTGTTTCAATTAAGATAGTGGCCTATATTTTGAAAAGTAGCTAATGATTGTGGTACCCAACAAGACAGCTGCAAGAGGCCTGGTTTTTCTGAAAATGAAGCTCCTTTAAATTGTCTCAAAATCTGGTGTTCCAAATTACCAGTCTTTTTGAAAATCTAGGCCTGTACATATTGTTAAATGTTTAAATAATGTTCAAGATATTGCCCCTTACTTTTAAAAGCATCAGATTTCCTCCTACATTTTAAAGCATATTTACACTAATACAATATGAGTGATACTTTGGGAATTTCTTTCTTCTGTTAAGATTAAGCTAGATTTATTCCCCAAATAGAGAACGTGAAGGACATATTGGCTACGTCTACACTGGCCCCTTTTCCGAAAGGGGCATGGTAATTTCAGAGATCGTAATAGGGAAATCCGCGGGGGATTTAAATATCCCCCGCGGCATTTAAATAAAAATGTCCGCCGCTTTTTTCCGGCTTTTAGAAAAGCCGGAAAAGAGCGTCTACACTGGCTCCGATCCTCCGGAAAAAGCGCCCTTTTCCGGAGGATCTTATTCCTACTTCAAAGGAGGGTTACTTCAAAGTAGGAATAAGATCCTCCGGAAAAGGGCGCTTTTTCCGGAGGATCGGAGCCAGTGTAGACGCTCTTTTCCGGCTTTTCTAAAAGCCGGAAAAAAGCGGCGGACATTTTTATTTAAATCCCCCGCGGATTTCCCTATTATGATCTCTGAAATTACCATGCCCCTTTCGGAAAAGGGGCCAGTGTAGACGAGCCCATTTAGTATGATTTGGATTTAATTAAAAAAAAACCATTCTATTTATTTAAATTCTTGGCTCCTATTGATGTGCCACTTTTCCAAGAAGCTGCTTGAGAGAAAAGGGGAATCACTGCTCCTACATCTGAAATGGATGCTGTAACCAGCTTCCCCACAAAGCTGTTTTTTGCAAGCTCTCTGATAGGGGCAGATCCACTGGGCAATGTCTGAGCAGGCAGGCAAGTTTCATGGAGAAGTGCCTTTATTCCTTCAGTCATGCATCACTCTGGGGCTTAGGATTCCAGATGCCTGATGTGGGGCAGCAGTGCTTACGCTCAGAGGCAGAGACTTAAGCATCTAGGGAACTTTTACTGAAAAAATGTAGGCACAAAATGAGTTTAGGTACATACCAGTTTTGTGGGCAGCTGAGCAGGAGTTTTGTGAATCCCAATGGGCCCTGAGTCTGAGATTCAGGGTTCTGAAATGACACTTCTGTACCTAAATCTTATTGTGATTCCAGCCCAACACCCCAAAAGTTAAATCTTAATAAGATTCAAGTCATTATTCATTTTAATTTTACAGAGTTAAAAGCCCAGATAGTTTCTTGCGATTAATATTAACATAATACATTTTTATGGAGGGATGCTTTTAGCTTCTCTTAATAAACATTTTTATTTGTCATCTAGACATTTTTATTTTTACAAGATTGGCAGCTTATGAGTTTGCTTAACAAAAAAAATTGGAAATATTAGTTCTTTCTAATCAAAATCAGTTATTTTAATTGATTAAATTTACTGTTTACATTCCATCACTGATTACTCACATGTTAGATTAAATTGAGGTTTCTAATATAACTGAATATCCGCTTTGTGTTCTGGAAGCTGTATTGTCTAGACAGTGGAAAACACTGTCTACTCAAAGTGGAAAACAAGGTTTATCTGGGCAATGGTAAACATTGCAGATGTTAGCTCTCTGTACAGTAAATGAATGACCTTGTATAAATACATGGTTAGATAAAAGATACCTAACAAATTCCAAAATAAACAAAAAACACTGGAGTAGCCATAGAACCTTAACTCAAAGGGCAAATGTACGGACATCTTGTACCACTTTAACATCTAAATATCTGTCTTTGAAGCCATCAGTTGGACAGGTGTTTCTGATGTGGCTAGATGAACACTGAAGGTGGCATGCTCAAGCAATTCCCACCCTTGTACAAACAACAAGAAGTGCCTGAAAACTGTCCCCTGTGCTGACACACAGGCAAAAGGTTTCAGGTTGGTTCTCTGACACAGCACATAATTCAATATTGTAGGGGGCTTTTTAGAGCAAATTTCCAAATAATTTACAGTATTTCCTGTGAAGGAATTAAGTGAAGCATTTTTTAATCATTGCCACTTATTGTAAACAAATCTGTTTGAAACAAAAACATTAAGCATTGTTTCAGTTCAACTGCAATTTCCTGGCTGAATTTATATATATGGTAATGGAGGAAAATGTACTTTCCCTTTCTCCTCAACTTCCTTGAAATGGGAAGAATTCCTGAGTTCAAAGGTCTCCTCTGACTGATTTTTGTGCTGAACCTTGAGCCCTGTCAGCTTGTGGTTACTTAACCCTTCCTTTCCAGCTAGACTGCTGTTTAGATTTCTACAGCTTCATGTCCCAGGCACCCCTTTGACCTACGCAGTTTTCTTAGGACCGTTATATTGGTCTTTCTCTTGCAGAGGACCATTCAAATTAGTTCTGGCTCACACTGAGAACAGGCATATATCAGAATTGTTTTTCTCTGAGGCCTTTTTTTCTCTATTTACAGCGTCTAGCTACAGCCTTCTTGCGAAAAGAAGTGTAGCAATACCTTTTTCCATAGTAGTTAGCCTTTGTATTTATGGGGGGTTAAACATAAAGTGCAATGTAAATATTAACCTATTACCTTAGCATCGTTCTAACTCTGGTTCTTTCACCCTGCACAAAGTGGCAGCTTCTTTGTTCTAGCAGATTAATTGATATTAACCCTTTCAGGCAAGGGTTTCTTGAAATCAGTTCCTTAAGACTATTTCCTTAGCCAAGTGTCATGCTCATGTGATTCACTTATACCCAATTAACCAAAGTTTGCCTACGATGTGCCTCATTAATGTAAAATCTGAGAGGTCTTAAATCTGCAATAGGGAGGACCCTGTGGGCTTTGTCTGACTGTCAAGATTTGACCCTGTGGAGGGCCACATACCTATTCCAGTAAGCTGTATTGGGAGGTTGGGTTTCTGGGCAGAGATGGGATGTCTGCTTCAGATGCCTGTAACAGGAAGAGCTAATGTGATTTGTCCTAAGTTTTACAGGGTGACCGAACCTTTCCTGCATTTTGAGACTGGAAGGGACTAGAATTGCTACTCTGCCTTCTGATTTTTTTTCTCTGGGCTTGATGTACACAGTAACCTGAAGGAACAAGGTGAGCTAATAACTACTTCTGTAGTAATGAGTCAGGTCATGTGTACATGGGATGTTAAAACCTATGAAGTAATATATCAGACTGCATGCAGTAGGTCAAATCTTATTACAAGGGTCTAACATATAGCGGAAAACTCATTTTGCCCCAGCTGCTAAGGTTGATAATTTCATCCTGTCACACATGGTGGTCTCAATCTGTGGGTCCTGCTTCAGCATAGGACCTGGGTGTGGACTGTGGGCCCACCATCATGTTGCTTCATTTCTCGGGGCTGATGGAGGCTAATTTGGCTCCCACTGAAATTTAAAGCAGCCACAGGCTCATTTGTCTTTTCATTTAGAAGGCTGGCAATTCAAGCAATTTGCAGTGTTCAATTTGAATTCAGAACTCAAACTGGGGACTGCAGTATACACACAGCTCCAAGTGACTGCATTAAGTGTTCTGTGAATACAGAGGACAGTAACCTCAGGGATGTGCTAGCTTATGACATTTGGTAATGGTCCCCAATGCAAAGTTTTATTACCCTTATAAACTATACTAGATTTTTTTGAAGATTTTATATAAAAAAAATACAATCAGTTCTTTGTACAGCAATATACATTATTTAACTGTCACCTGCAAAGGAAAATAAATTGGGCTTTTGCATATTTCTTTTACTATTTTAAAATGTATAAATTTGAAAACCATAAAAGTCACTAGAAAGGTTTTCTAAAAAAACATTTTTTTCCTACAGGAATTGAGGACCCTGAAAAACTCTCATGACTGAAGGACTTGCATATTTTAAAACAGCAATTTATGCCTTGTATTCATTCTGCCCAGGAGGATAAAACGGCTGTTTAAATCTTCAACTGCTATTTCAGAGCCCATTTATTTGAATTCTGAGGTGGTCTTACTTTCAGCAATTTGTACTGTTAATCAAGAGTTCTTATAATACATTTTAGTTGAGTTTGCCATGGAGAATTTCTGTTCACACTGGCTTTTCAACACATTAATTTGATGTTTTACCCAGCTCTGAATATATCATAAAAACCTTTGCTCATTATCTGTCAAGTATGTTCATTAGTCATTTCTTATTTAAAATAAAAATACATTATTCTGAAACATTTGGTTATAGTTCCCTAGGAATAGAAATTCTTCTTACTGGCAACTTTCAGTAGCTCTGTGCTCAGAATGTTTTAAATACTTTCATAGCTTCATATAAGTTGCTCAAACCCAATCACTGCTTTTTCACATATAGTTTGATTTACTCAGAAAAAGCTTTTTGATTTCTTTTTATTAGTAATTTATGTATCATATCTAATAAACTTTCAGTTTTTCTAATATTAAAATGTCAGTGTTCTATTTATCATTTCCTAGGGGGGGAAACTAAGGGAAACTGCTCCTTCACAAATGTAGCAGGGATTTGTAGTTGATAGGGTACTTGTTTCTGAGCCTGAAAAGCATACCCTCTGTGAAACAGAGGTAACATTTTCCAGGTACTGTATCAGGGACTCAGGTCTACAGTCATAAACATAACAAGCCTATTATTTACCAATAATTCTTAATTCTCTTTTCCCATGTTATAGCAAGGAATAATGGACATTATAACTTAATCTACTACAAAGCAGGGAGGCAAAGCAATTCTGAGAGATATCTTGTGGGCCTCGGTCCCCTGCCCTCTCTATTAGATACTTCTGAAGCAGAAGAATAAAAAGAATATATAGAAAGGATGGAAAAAGCCATGCTCTTCCTCAAGGGGAATATGATGAGAGAACATAGGACTATGAGAAAAGGAATTTCTTGCAAGTAATACACCCCTCTTCTCCATCCTTCAGAGGGATAATAAGTAAAGCCCTGCAGGAATACAAAATGTATATCTGCAACTGCTCCACAAACGAATACTGTATTTGCAGATTTGCAGGGCTTTAATAATAAGCCAGTTGGCAAATGCAGCTAGCAGTGCCCACAGAGGAAGCTTACAGCTTCCACACCTACTGACCATACATACCAAAAGTGCACTTATAAATGTAGAGGTGCCTTACATACCTAAGTACTAGATACTACTGTCCAAGAAAAACAGGGATGGGGGAAGAGGGGGTTAACCATTATGGAGATCCACAGAAAAAAAAGAAAATCAATGGAACATAGGAAACCCATAGGAACATAGGCAATCAGAGAGACTGTGGAGAGAATGAGAAGAGAATGAGGACAGGACAGGGTGAGAGGATATTGCCAGGTTTCTGCACAGAACTACTGCTTTAGACTAACAGCCTGCTGGCTTGTTTCCAAATGAGGAAATGGAACCTTCAAACCCTTTATCCCAGAGAACTGGCTTGGTGGTGAGTCATTGGTGGTGCTGTTCTAGAAATTCAAATTGAAGCAAAAGGACCTTTTCAGGCTCTAAGGGTGAAAGGATGACCCCAGGGGTCAGGCATCTTGAAGAAAATCTGTGGAGTAATGAAAGGTGGTCTAATTCCTTCACACACTGTTGAAGATAGTGACCTTAAACAGGTGATCTGCTGAGAAAAAAAGAGAGGCCACACTGACTTCAGTATGGCTGTGTGATGATATGTGGGTGTTTAGAAGAGCAGAGAGATTTCTATCTGCAGGCTCAAACTCCGCCATAAAAGAAATGCAGCCTTTAAAACCCAGGATTACTTAGTGTGCAGACGGACAGTTAAAGGGATGACAAAAGGTTGGCTTTTTTTAAGGGGACACTTATGATTCTGGGACATGATGTGTTTGGTATTTGTGATGGTAAGGTACGGGCAAAGGGGTGAAGAAGTGCAGGGTATGTATGGTTACGAGGCCTAACTTTTGATTCCCTGGCTGTTGGTTTATGTTAGGCATGTTCTGTGTGTAGCAATCCTAACTGAAACACTCTCTGTTGTGAGATAAAATCTGACACCAAACTATAGCTCCTGAGAGAGAAGGTTTTATGGGCACCCAGGTCATATCCCGGTAAACAGGCCTTTCCAAAGCCAGTCAAGCACATTTGTGTCCACAGCATAAATCTTCAGTTATAATGTGAATTATCCAACATAAAAACCAAACAACTGTTTTACTGAAGCAGTTTTGTACAGATTCACCTCTCTATCCAGTGTGTGTACACAGATTTTTTTTTAAACAGACATGGGTCAATGATGAGAAGTAGGATTGTCGAGGCAAAATTCTACCTGAACCCAAATTCAAAGGATGCTTATTTAACGTCTATGAAAAGAAACAAAACAAAAACAACATAGAACATTCAAAGGGCAGAAAACCTACCCTGTGTGAAACTGGGACACATTGACTGGATACTTAGGAATGACAAAATAGGAATGATTGCCTCATTCTAAGCCCATTTTAGAATTCAACCCTAATTACAAAGTTACTCCACAATAAATACCACATCACATAGGTTTCACCACCAGTCAAGTCCTCTGCTCTGGGCACACAGGAATACCATCATTAACCATGAGGCTGCCAGCAGCAGTTGTGAACTTTAATCAAATGAATGAAACAGGTCAACTTTGGAAGCCAGCAGGGTAATGAAGTCAGAGAACATTTTTAAAAGGTAGGGATGCTTGCCACAGGACAACCATGCTCTCCTCTAGCTCTCTCCTGCTATAAACTGTGAAAGTGATAATTTGCTAATAACTTGTGCTAAATATTCCAAACTCCGGCCAATTATTGGCATACTTATATTTTTCTGGACAGGTTTGTCCTTAGTTTTATGTGACAGAGAGACTATTACATTTAAAACTTTTTGACCAATTATATATTAAGATGAATTCCAGCACTTGGAGGAGGAGATAGAGAGTGAAACAGGCTGGAAGGACAAAGATTCTTTCATGCCAATGTGCTCTTTTCCCAGCTATTTTCAGACTAGTTTCCACCATTTTCCACCTCCTACATAAGGGCTACACGGCCCACAGCCTGTCTGTTTGCAGCCCACAGTTATATTCCTGGACTATTGTGAAGCCAAAACAAAAAAGGAGTCAATACAGTGGTCTTCTGTTTATATGCATTTTAGTAGTTAAATTCCTGGCCTGTCACTGCCCATTAAAAGTGCTGTCATATGGGTGGAAATTAGATAAATATTGCATTTTATTAATCTCAGCAGAACTAATTTAAATGGAGCCTGCGTGTTGTGTCATCTTGCCTTAATTTTTGTGTTCTTGCCCATCAGTGTGAAATAAACTATTTGCATATATATTTGCATGTATATGCAACCACACTTAAGTTGCGGCCCTTGGCATGTGCTGTATCATTGTGGCCTTCCAGGGCTTCCAAAGTTGAGTAGCCCTATCCTACATCATCAAACAGCAGAAGTGTGTCATGGTTTTGGTCCTTTGTTTTATGAAGGATGCTGCAGCTCCAGCTTAACCCTCACGTCTCCCTAAAGCAGACAGAGAACATTGCACAGAGAAAAACAGAGAAGCTTCTTTTCTTAAGCAACTTATCCCTGCAGTTCTAGAAAATATTTAGGGATTATATTTAGGGAAATATTTAGTTTTCTAAATATTTAGCCTTCTAATATTTTAGGCTTCTTTTGGAAGAAGCTTTTTTCAGAAGAGATCTTCTGAAAAAACTTCTTCCGAAAGAGTGTCCACACTGCAAAAGTGCATCGAAAAAACAATCTGCTTTTTCGAAAGAGAGCATCCAGACTGAATGGATGTAATGCTGTGGTTGCTATGGATGGAATGGTTACCAGGGCACCTGAGCTTTTTCCTCTTTCCTCTTCTTCCAAAAGAACTCCCTCTTCCCCGTCCACACATGCCTTTTTGCAAAAGAGCTCTTTACCAATGCCAGAAAAACGCTTCTGTTCTTTTGATTTTCTTGCAGAAGAATGCAATTGCAGGGTGGACGTTCCTTAAGTTTTGTTGGAAAAACGACCGTTTTTCTGACAAAACTCTGTAGTGTAGACATACCCTCAGATAAATGAAGAGCATAGTGCTCCAATTTGCAGAAGCTGTTCAATAACGGCCAAAACCATACCTGTGGTCCAACCATCGGCCAAGAGACAAAATCCAAGAGTTTTCAGCTAAAAGCACAAGCCTCTTTTGCTTGAGCTAGAGTAAATGTCTGCAGCTGTAGCAGACTCATTCATCTCTCATGGACCAGCCAGTAGGACAGCACAAAACTCACGCTATAGCAATATGAGTTGTACTCAGATTTCATAGATGTAATTTGTGTTCACAGAAGAAAACATTCTGCAAATATTGTGGATTTGGGGGCCCAAATTGTTTGGTTTTCTTATTGAAATGTGTCCCTGCCTCAATTTGAGTGTGAAGGGTTTTAGGGAGATGGGGAAATATGCTAGAATTTGCCATTTTCCTCCTCACCTGGTAAGGCCTTTGCCCACTTCACCACATGCACCAGCTGTCTCTCCCCAAGCTCATTCAGGCTGGTCAGTAGGGCAGCAAAGGAGTCGGGTTGATTGTTGTCATGGCCTGCACACACCACAATAGGCTCAATGGCTTCCAGAACGTTGAGGAAAATGGGCTGACACTCAAACCCGTCTATGCACGTCATCACCATCTTGGGGGTTTGCTCCTCTGTTGGGCTGGATGAGTTGGCTCCCTCACCATCTTCTTGCATCTTCAGGTTGCCCAGTTTCTTCAGCTTGCGGGCTGTGGAGAATGACACAACTTGGCATGACATTAATACATAAACCAACCTTAAGGCTTCTTATACTTCCAGTCCCACCAACTACTATGAGAATGAAGCTGAAAGAGAATTGTGCCTTCACATTTAGTCTAGGCCCAGCTACAGCATGAAAAAATGTACAGGTACCAGGGTGATGTGAAAGAACAAGGATGGAGGTCTATTCTACAGAGAAATCCTTCAATTTATTAATTCATACACAGCAGGAGGTTACTTTCAGATAATTTATTTTGGAAGGATTGTCTGTGTATTTTGGGGAAAGAGTGTGGGAGTGAGGAGGGGTGTATTGATCCAAACAACTATGCAAGTAAAAAACAAACAAACCGTAACACAACATATGACCCTGATGCTCAGAAACCAATCATCCTTTGGCACTACAATGTAGCATAATCTCTACATCATAGTTATTCTGCTGGAAATTTATATTACACCCATCAACCCATCTATGTGGTATCTAGGCACTAATGCTAGAGCCCTGCAAATCCGAGGATATCCACTTTATACCCACGGGTAACCATATCCATAGATGTGGATTCAGATATCTGTGTCTTATTTTTGTGGATACGGATGTGGATACAAATTTTGTATCTAGAACCTTCCACATTTGTGGATATCCACTTTATATACGCGGGTATCTTCACCCGTGGATGTGGATGCAGATCTCTGTGGCATATATGCGGATACAAATTCTGTATCTGCACAGGGCTCTAACAGTTGCCATGCAAATTATCGTGACAAAACAAATCCAATACTGTAACTTTATTACAAGAATAAGCAAAGGGAGAAAATAAATTGTGAACAGCAGGTCAAATCTAAGCCAATCACTGTAGGACACATGCATTGCTATTTGATGATTACTCTACAAATGGGTCAAGGAAATCAGAAGACTAGATGGCACCAGAGCTGCTACACCACAGACATCTATGTCACTTCCTTCAAAACGTGCAACACTCAAGACAAGATGGCAATTAGTTAGAATCAAGTGGAGCTGTCACCTTGCAGATTAATGGTGTTAGAACACAGATGATAAACTGCAGTGCACATGAGCCATAATAAAGATGCTCTGGAAGCCCGCAGCTACACATTATAGAGATGGACATCACAGTTTAAACAGACAAATGCATTAGCTCAGGGCTCTCAACCATTTCAGAATACTGTATCCCTATTATCAAGAGTCTGATTTGCATTGTGCACCCTGCCCTCCATGTTACACCTCACTTAAAAACTACTTCCTTACAAAATCAGACATAAAAATACAAATGTCGCAGCATGCTATTATGGAAAAATTGCTCGATTTCTTATTTTTACCATATAATTATAAAATTAATCAACTGGAATATAAATATGGTACTTACATCTCAGTATGTAGTGTATAGAACAGTACAAACAAGCCATTCTCTATGAAATTTTAGTTTGTACTGACTTTGCTAGTGCTTTTCATGTACAGGCAGTCCCCGGGTTACGTACAAGATAGGGACTGTAGGTTTGTTCTTAAGTTGAATTTGTATGTAAGTCGGAACTGGCATCCAGATTCAGCCGCTGCTGAAACTGACCAGCGACTGACTACAGGAAGCCCAAGACAGAGTTGCTCTGCCCTGGGCTTCCTGGAATCAGCAGCTGATCAGTTTCAACAGCGGCTGAATCTGGATGCCTAGGACAGAGCAGCTGGGACGCTGCCGGGTAGGTCCCCGCAGCGCTCAGGCGCTGCGGGAACCAACCCGGCAGCACCCCAGCAGCTCTACCCCAGGTGTCCCCAAGTCAGCCTCCTCCCAGCAGACCAGGGAGATGCGGAGCAAAGCCTCGGAGGACGTGGGCAGCGGGGCAGCCCAGACGCGCCGTGGTCCCGCTGCCCGGTCTGGGCTGTCCCACTGGGCTGTCCCGCTGGGCTGTCCCGGTCTGGGCTGTCCCACTGCCCGCGTCCTCCGCGGCTTTGCTCCGCATCTCCCTGCTCTGCTGGGGGGGAGGGTCCCCCAGCAGACCAGGGAGACGCGGAGCAAAGCCGCGGAGGACGCGGACAGCGGGACCGCGGCGTGTCTCGGCGGTCCTGCCACCCGCGTCTCCCTAGTCTGCTGGGGGAGAGGGCGCAGCTAGTGCCCCCCCCCCCCAGCAGATCAGGCTTTTCTCGCCAACGCCTGGGGTAGAGCAGCTGGGGTGCTGCTGGGTTGGTCCAGTAGCGCCGAGGAGGACCAGGGAGACGCGGAGCACAGCCGCAGAGGACGCAGGCAGCGGGACTGCGGCACGTCTGGGCTGTCCTGCTGCCCGCGTCCTCCAAGGCTTTACTCCGCGTCTCCCTGGTCTGCTGGGGGGTTTCCCCCAGCAGACCAGGGAGAAGCGGAGAAAAGCCTCGGAGGACACGGGCAGTGGGACCGCGGCGTGTCTGGGCTGTCCCGCCACCCGCGTCCTCTGTGGCTTTGCTCCACGTCTCCCTGGTCTGCTGGGGACTTCCCTCCCAGCAGACCAGGGAAATGCGGAGCAGCTTTTCTCGCCCCGGAGGACGTGGGCGGCAGGACCGAGGGACCGCGGCGCGTTTGGGCGGTCCCGCGTCCTCCGGGGCGAGAAAAGCCCCGTTCGTAATTGTGGATCCGACATAAGTCGGATCCGCGTAAGTCGGGGACTGCCTGTACCTTGTTGTAACATTAGGCAAATATTTAAATGAGTTGATATATCCTTTTGAAGACTCTGGGTACATGCACTTCTGGTTGAGAACCACTATATTAGACAGATGGACAAATGACTAGATCTCACATATAAACTATACAGTCCATAAACAAAACACCTGCAACTTCATGTGTACAATTTTAGAAATGCTTTGAGATTGGATATTTAGTGTTCAGTTTAATTTATAATTTATAATGTACAGATGTTTACATCAGTGGCTGACTAGTTCATATGTATGAAAAATACTGAGCTGAGCATGTTATTCTAGATGATAAATCTTTTATTCCCCAACAGTCCCAAACAAAAATTAATCAATCACAATAAAAAACTGATTGCATAGTTCAAGCACAGAAACTAACACAAAACCTGTTGCCCTGGGGTTCTGGCTCCCACATTATATGATACTCATTTGAAATATCCTTTCAGCTGTAATTAGAAAAATAAGCCTCAAAACGTAAAAATGTCAAGTCAAAGTGCAGCTTTGTAAATCAATGAAAAAGCTGATCTTTAAATAATATGCTTTGGACGATCTACAGTAATAGCAATTAAGGGAGGCTGCTCTGAGAAAATGAGAACATGGCAATAAAAATCAGAGCAGTATGGAAAACAAGAACAAAGTGCAGCATGACATAATCCTGCAATTATTTGTGTGGGTCACAAGCAAAACAAAAAACTAAGATCACTCCTCCAGAACTCTGATGGCAGCCACACTATCAGGACTCAGAGTGATGTAGCTGGCGCTCCTTACTAACCTTGAGATACTTTCCATAAAAAAAAATCTATCATCAGGGCAGAACATGAGAACTGTGCACTTTAAGTTAATAGGTGATTTGATTTTGGACAAACAAGGCGAGACATGAGGACAAAAAGACAATTCTAGGTTACTAAAAATCCCACCACAACCAGTAAAAAATCTGAAAGGCTGCAGGCATGATTGAGCAAGTCAATGTCATGGTGACATGCTGATGTTCTTTGTTCAATCCTATGTTGTAAAGTCTGTGTGCTTATAAGGAACAAGGTCCTTCCATTTTAATGATCGGAAGAAATTTAAAATCAGAAAAATCAGAGCTGAATAATCAAGACAAATAAATAAAGAAAAGTGGTATCCATTATAGGTCCTGCATATATAAAACATTATCTGTTATTATATACTATAACATACATAGGCCTGGATCTGTTTATATGTGAGACCTACAGTAAGTGTTGTATTAATATTTTAAAAACTGAGTTATTGATAAAAAGAATGAACATAAAGAAGACAGCAAGTTGAAATAATCACTCTAACTCTTTCTTATGAGACTACATAGATAAGAAAAAATGGTATATTTCTGGCCAAAAGGTGTGTCAGTGATAGGATTAATTCCCATATCCCAGAGAAGAATGATATAAGCATTTATGTTTATTTTTATTGCCAGGGATGGAAGTTTGATTCTTCCCATCAGCAAAGAAAATCTGATTTACTAGATCCAGAGGAACTTCAGATCTTTCCTCAGGGGAGCAATTATATTGTATTCAGCTTGAATACAATATAATTGTAAGCAGCTTTATCTAAGCTTTATCCATTCCATGACACTGGTGAGTACTTCTCTACAGCTATATATGCCACATCCCTTATGTTACCTCTTTACAATATTTTATTTTTTTAAAATCTAAAAACACAAGAGGTTGTTTCAGTGAGAGTACAGGTGAAACATTCAGACTTCTGGACAAAGACAGCATCCAGGAAAGGACCTTTTATATTCACTCCCTTCAAATCAGCACAACTCCTCTTGGCATAAAATTCCCACAGCTGGCAACAGTCACTCTGCACATGCATAGGAGCAAAAATAATTAGAGTCCAGATCTATTGGGAAGAAGAGAGATTTTCAGCTCCCCAGCCCCAATCTGTAAATAATGTGCTACCATCATTACAAACATGATGGAAACATAATTAGATGAATAACAATAGTGAAAAAAATATTAATTGCTTTTGCTCTTACCAGAAATATGAAAAATTTGGGAGCTTCACAATATACTGGGTTAAATACACTGGTCTTCCACTTACTGACCATAAATTACAAGTGAGATGAGTATTATATACTCCCTTTACTTTTTATTGAATACATATTTTTGCTGTGTTTTGGGGAAAAAGCCAGCTAATTTATGTTAGAATATATATTTGAGAGAGTTTGTCTGTGTGTCTATTTGTTCAAGAACTCCTCCTAAACAGTAAAGAGCTATGAGTACCAAATTCAATATACAGCTTCCTCTTATCATAACTCAAAGCAAGGTAAGAGCTTGGTTGTGCCAGGAAAATGGGATGTGCCTGGAATGGGATTACGGATCATAAAGCCACACAGAAAAGAGACAGAATCACCAGGCACATAAAAGGGCTATCTGGGGGTGCACCCTTCACCCTCTGTCTGAGACTGCTTCAGCCCCAAATCTCCACCCCCTCACGTGCCCTTTTGGGAAAGTGGGAGGGCTGAAGCTCTCCCCTTGATCTGTCTGGGAACTATACTGTCTGTTCCCCTTTGTCAGGGAGCAAGGGGAAAGTGCACAGTGTGCTGTATTACTCATTCTGGCTGGAGAACGCAGGGGGGCAGATTAATCTGGACATGCCCCAGCCAGGGGACAAGCATCCCTCCTCTGGCTGTGCCCGCTGGAGCTGCAGTGGCCATGAAGAGGCACTTCTCACCTGACCCCAAGCTGCTGTGTTGAGAGAGGAGTGTGGTTGTCCTCTCTTCCCAAGTAGCCTGTGTGACGGCGCGTTGGGGGTTCCCCGTCTCCTGCACCCCGAAATGGCACAAATAGACTCCACCAGCCAGTGGAATTGAGGATGGTTTATTGCTCCTCCAGCACAGCGCAGCACAGATGTAATCTGGTTTCAGGAACTGGGGCTAAGAGGCCTCAGTGCCCCCCCTTGAGGTAGGGGAGTCCCAGCCCCCTCCCCAGTTCCTTATTCCCTCCCTTCCAGCCAGGAACTAACTAACCCTCTTCCAGCCCTGCCCCCCAGCCAGGGCAGCATTCCACCTTCCTTTGTTCCTCTCCATGGGGGGTGTCTGGCCACTGGTTCAACAAGTTTGGCATTACCTTGGCCTAGTGAGGCTTTCCCTGCTGGGTCTTGCTCCAGACAGCAGGGGTCACCACAGCCCAGCAAGTACCCCCACTACGTCACAGCCTGCATACTGAACTAGGGATGTGAGTGAGTAGTTGACTATTTGACTACCCAATAAGCTTATGGAGTTCTCGAGTAATCGCTTCCCCCCTTTGCTGCCTCTGCTCAGTCCCAGCTCCAGCTGGCTCCCGCTGAGGCTCTGTGGAGGGCCCCGTTATTGACTAATTATATAGTTGATACAAAGTGATACAAATTGTATCAAGTACACGATTAACCAGATAATCTCAATTTAACATCCTTATACTGAACCCCTCTCCTCCATCCCCATCCCAGAGCAATGATACAAATGAAGCATGTACATTTTCATTTTATTTTCCAAAAAACAAAAATTAATTGAGGTAAGGACCTGAGCAACACTGGGTAAATTTTCTAGTATGACGATAATGATGAAATACTTTCCATTCAAAATTAATGTTATGCAGCAGCTAGTAAAGTTAGGCATTTTTAAATCAGCAGATCTGGATAACTTGGTTCCAAGAGTTTTTAAAGAGTTTGCTGAGGAGCACTCTGGACCACTAATGTTAATTATTAATAAGTTTTGGAATGCTGAGGAAGTTCTAGAGGACCTGCCTGATTTCAAACATGGGCAAAATAATGGAATGGCTGAAAAAAGAAGGTAATACAAGTAATGAAATTGAACATCGGTTTATGAAAATACATCTTGTCAAACTACCAATGATATCATTTTTTTATAACAAATGTGGTTAGTAAAGGTAACAGTGGGGATGTCATGTGACTATATGTCATTTGACTTAGTACTGCATCACTTGGGCCGTGTCCAGACTCAGGGTTTTTTTTCGGGAAAAGTAGCCTTTTCCCGAAAAAACTTCCCCTGCGTCCAGACTCAAGCCGCGTTCTTTCGAAATTATTTCGAAAGAACGCGGCTTTTCTTTCAATGGCGGTAAACCTCAATTTAAGAGGAAGAACGCCTTCTTTCGAAAGTTCCTCTTTCGAAAGAAGGCGTTCTTCAATGTAAAGAGGCCGTCTTCGAAAGAGAGCATCCAGACTCACTGGGTGCTCTCTTTCGAAAAAGCGGATTTCTCTTTCGAAAGATCCGCCTGCAGTCTAGACGCGATCTTTCGAAAGAGGCTCTTTCGAAAGATGCTTTCCAAAGAGACTCTTTCGAAAGAAGCCTGCAGTCTAGACATAGCCATACCGATTAATAAAATACAATGATGCAAAATCTATATGATGGGTTAAAAACTGGCTTACTGATATGTTCCAAAGTTTAATTGTAAATAGGGAATCATCACTGTACTGGTGTGATACTAATGGGATCCTGCAGGGATTCGTTCTTGGCCCTACACCAGGGGCAGGCAAAATATCACCTTCGAATCTGATCCAGCCTGCCAAGCCACTGGATTTGGCCTGCTGCCCAGCGGGAGCCTCAGCCAGGCTCCTTGCCTGCCCGGTCCTGCCTGGTGCTCAGAGCAGCTGGCTGCAGGGGCAATGTGTACTTCTGTGAGCGCTGCAAGCCCAGGGAGAGACTTCATATGGTGCCCCCACCCCCAGCACAATCTTGCATCTCCCTTTGTTGGTTTCTGGCCAATGAGAGCTGTCTGTTTGCAGGAAGTACCCTTCCCTACTCCTGGGCATGCAACTTTCAGAGAAGCACACAGTCCCTGCAAACGGCTGCTCTGTGTGCTGTGCAGGGGCAGGACAGGCAGGGAGTCTGGCTGTAGAACCTGCTGGACTGCTGGCCAGGAGCTGCCCAGATGAGCATCTCCCAGCCAGAGCTAGCCTCTGGCTTCCCAGCCCCTCCCTCCCTTCCACCCTTTGCCCCCCCACTCCTGCACCTCTACCTCCTCCTAAACCTGGACCCCAACCCCCTGCATCCTCACTTGCATGCCTGCCCCAGGTCACAACCCCCTCCCAGGTCCTGTACTTCCTCTTATACCTCTCCTCCAGGTCAGAATGATCCCCTGCACACCCTCCTGCACCCCAATCCCCTGCTCTAGGTCACAATCCCCTCCTTCACCGAAACTCCTTCCCAGAATCCAACCCCCCTTCTGCACTCCACTCCCTTACCCCAAGCTCCCTTCTGCACCCAACCTCCAATCCAGACCCCGCATCTCCTCTTTTAATATCATGGAAGAGTGCGGCCCTTGACCACTTACCAAATTCTTTGAGTGGGCCCCACCATCAAAAATGATTGCCTGCCCCTGCCCTACACTATTAATTTTTTTTTAACGCATGACCTAGAAGAAAACACAAAATCATCATTGACAGAGTTTTCAGATGACACAAAGATTGGGGAAGTGGTAAACAATGAAGAGGACAAGTCACTGACACAGAAGGATCTAGATCCCTTGATAAACTTGCAGCAGCAAAATAATATGTTTCAGTATGGCCACATGTAAGGGGCATACATCTAGGAACAAAGTATATAGGCCAGGCTGACAGAGTGGGGAACTCTAACTCGGGAAGCAATGACTGACAAAGAATTGGATTCATGATGGATAATCAGCTGAACATGAGCTCCCAAGTGCCTTGCTGTGGCTAACAGGGCTAATATGATCCTTGTATGTATAAATGGGAACATCAAGTAGGAGGAGGGTGGTTATATTACCTCTGTCTTTGGCACTGTTGCAAATGCTACTGGAATACTGTGTCCAGCACTAGTGTCAACAATTCATGAAGGATGTTGAAAATTGAAGAGAGTTCATGAATGAGTCACAGGAATTATTAAAAAGCATGTTTTTCAATCCTTTAATGAGAAATACAAGAAGTTCAATCTAATTAACTTAGGAAAGAGAAAGTTTAGGGGTGATTTGATCACAGTCTATAAATACTGATATGGAGAACAGAAATTTGATATGAGAGGGTTTTTCAATATGGAAGGCAAAGATATAACAAGATACAATACTGAAAGTGAAAACTAGATGAATTCTGATGACAAAAATATGCACGTTTTTTAACACACAGGGTAACTACATATTGAAACTGTTTACCCAGGGTGCGATGGAGTCTCTATCACTGGACATTTTTAAACCAAAACTGGATGTTTTTCTAAAAGATCTGCTTTATTTCAACCACAGTTATTGGACTTGTAACATAAATTAATTCAGGGAAGCCCTGTAGCCAGTTTTATTGCAGGAGGTCAGATTAGATTATCACAGTGGTTCTTTCTGGCTTTAACACGGTCTCTCATATTTCAGTCTGTGGTCAGAAGAAAATCCAGACAGGATAAGCAAGGAGAGCTGCAAATCAGGAATGAGGTGCATGGCCAAAACTGTGGCCTAGGAACCCAAGATCAGAATAGCAGTGGGTTCTACAGGATGTGACTACAGTCCACTGTCAGTATGTGTGTTGTCTATACGTGTGTATGATCTAAGACAGGTTTACATTGTATTGGAAGCTCCTATTCAGGCAATGCCCTAGACAGGAGTGTCAGAAAGTTTTGCAGGTCAGGACCAAAATGGATTGACAAAATGATCTATTTATATATGTATTTTAGAGTGCGTCTGTCTGTCTCTGAGTGCATTTGTCTGCAAGTCTGTTTGTTTAAGAACTCCTCCTAAATAGCAAGAGGTAGGACCACCAACTTTGGTATGCAGCTTCCTCTTATCATAATTTAAAGAAAGGTCAGGGTTTAGTTGTGCTAGGAAAATGGAAAGGCCCTGGAATGGGACTGCTTTCCATAACATGGAAAGGGAGGGGGCTGATCAGAAGGAGAGCTGTATGTAGAGTGATCACTAAGGGCAGTGAGTGCAGAGGAAAGCAATACTGCACTGTGACCATGTCTCATGTTGCCAGCCATTGGACCAGGTAAGAGGCCCCCCTGTCCCAAACAGTGCCAGATGGAGGGGGGATCTCCTCACCCATTGGCCCTGTGTCACAGCCCGCCCCTGGCACTACCCACAAGGCTGGGCAGTGCAGCCTGCCCACCGCAGAGGAGACACCCCCTCAGAGGAGAGGCTGGGAACTGCAGCCTGTTCTATGGCCAGCTGGAAGCTGAAGGATGGGGAGACAGCTGCAGGCCAGAGCTGGCTCCCAGAGTCATGCCCCTGTGGACAAGCTGGAGGCACCCTAGAAGAAGCTGCCATCTGGGAAGTACTGCCTTGGCCCCCCAAGAAGAGCTGCCAGCCAGGGAGTGGAGCCCTGACTCCCTCAGGGGGAGCCACTGCTGGAGCAACGCCACCCTTAGTGCCAGAGACAATCCCCAATAAGCTCCCCCGGGTCTCCCAGCCCTCTGCCCTGAGTCCTCTGCCCTGAGTACTGCACCTCCCTCCCCATGTCCTGATGCCCCTCACATACCAAACTCTGCCCTGAGTCCCTCACCCCCTGCGTGGACTCCAGGCCCCCCTCTCAAATCTCTGCCCTGACTTCTGCACTCCTCCCCCTGCTCTGAGCCCTCCTCCCATTAAGTCCCCCATCCCTGCCCTCACACAGTGTTCTTTACCCTCCCCAGCCCCTTGCTCTGACTTCTACACACCCACTTACTGCCCTGAGCACTCCACCCCCATGGCCTGACTCAAGGCACCTCCTGCCCTCTACCCATCCCCTGTCATCTACTCCCAGCCTCTGGCAGTCAGAAACTGGACCAATCAGAACATATGGGGTTGCATTGCTGACCATCCTGGCTAATAGCCATTGTTGAACGTATCTTCCATGAATTTATATAATTCCTTTTTGAACCCTGTTACACTTTTGGCATTCACAAAGTTCTTTAGTAATGAGTTCCATAGGCTGACTGTGTGTTGTGTGAAGAAATATCTTTATTCATTTTTGTTGCCCTTTTCTATATCCTTTAAAATTATAATAAATCTTTTTTTGAGATAGGGCAATCAGAACTGCATGCAGTATTTAAGGTGTGGGCATTTCATGGATTCATATAGAGCTATTATGATATTTTCCATTTTTATAATCTGTCCCTTTCCCAATGGTTCCTAATACTCTGTTTGCTTTTTGAACTGGCGCTGCACATTGAGCTGATATTTTCAGAGAACTATCCACTGTGACTCCAAGATCTATTTTTTGAATGGTAACAACTAATGTAGACCCCCTCATTTTGTATTTGCAGATGGGATTATCTTTTCCAGGGTGTACTACTTTGCAGTATTTATCAGCACTGAATTTCATGTGCCATTTTGTGATCCAGAAACCCAGTTTTGTGGAAATCCCTTTGTAACACTTTGCAGTCAGCTTTGGACTGAACTATCATAAGTAGTTTTGTATGGTCTGCAAATTTGGCCACCTGACTATTTGCCCCTTTTTGCAAATCATGCATGAATAAGTTGAACAGCCTTGGCCCCAGTACAGACAACAGGGCAACACCCCTATCAACTTCTCTCCATTCTGAAAACTGACCATTTATTTCTACCCTGTTTCTTGTCTTAAATCTTTTACTGATCCATGAGAGGATCTTCTCTCTCAGTCTATAACTGCCTACTTTGTTTAACAGACTTTGATGATGAAGGCCCTTGTAAAGGCTTTCTGAAAATTCAAGTGCACTAAATCCACTTAGTCACTCTTGTCCACATATTTATTGACATTATGAAAGAATTCTAATGTTTGGTGCATGGCCAAAACTGGTAGAAGGCTAGGTAAGGTGCATTACCAGAGCAGTTTGATTGCTTAGGAGTAGAACATCTGGGGTACTACATGTTAGGGATGTAAGCGAGTAATCAACTATTTGACTACCCGATAAGCTTATGGTTATCGGGTAGACAAATGGAGTTCTCCACTATTTGCTTCCTACTCCCACTGCCTCTGTCTCAGAAGCAGCAAGGGTGGGTACAAGAGCTAGTGCTGGGGAGAGCTGTCTTAAAAGCTGATTCCCCCCAGCATCGTCTTTGTGGTGCTGTCTGCTTCCCCCCCTCCCCATCAGAGGCAGCAGGAGCGGGAGATAGGGCAGTAGTAGTAAGAGCCACCAGGATGCAGAGCTGCAAGGGACTCCAGAGCTACCACGAGCTGGGACAGCTCTGCACAGGGGCCCCTTGTGTAGTCAATACAAATTGTATCGAGTACATGATTAGCCAGATAATCATAATTTAACATCCTTACCACTGGTCAGTATTGAAATGCATCAGCAGAGCTCTATAGGTGTCCAGACTGCAGTAACAAGGGAGTCTCTAGGGTAGTGTGTTGCACTGGGATCCTCACTGAGAAGTTACAGACACTACCAAGTGCTATAACTACTTCACATCTTCCATTCCCCCTGCTTTTTTTTTTGGTTTGATGGTATGGGTCATGTGAAGATCCTGTTTAATGGATTTCAGCTCTCATGTCAGAGTGAACTAAATCAATAATGAAGGCTTCAAAACTGCTGTTCTACGCCAAAGCAGAGGGAGTTTTAAATAAGACATTTGCTTGGTCTCCTCCTTATAGCACTATAAATACTCCAAAGTGCAGGTTCATTGGTCACATAAAACCCTTTACCCAGAAGTGACTCATGATTACTAAACAGTTAATACTAACTTTTTGAGCCTGGATGCATTCCTGAAAGCTTTGTCTTTTGACAGTGGGGAAAATAGCTGTGTATGCGAATCCACAGCATACACGGCTTTAGAGCTACTTTTAAACCTGCATTAAAAACCAATGTAAAACAGATGAGGCAGAACCGGTCAGGCTGACCCAGTGAGTGAAAACTACGCCCAATCGTTAGCAGCATTAATTGTCGGTCTGTCCTGTGTGAGAATACAGCACTGATGTATTGCTGCTTTTATTCAAGGAAACTTCACTATGAATCTTCAAGTAAAAAGAAAAAGAGCTTAAAATAAATAAAGGCATGTTAGCTTTTGCAAACATAACAAAAGACTGTTTCGTTGGCCCAGGGCTTCGCGCTCTGCATTGCTGTGTGGGATATCCAAGTCTGATTCCTTGTCTTTGTCCTTCTCAGGCTGCCATGGGCTAGAAGTAATACTGTGCACTATTCAACAGCGACCCCCTCTGGCCAACCAAGGAAGTGTGGATCAGTTTCCAAGAAGTACTCCTTCAGTATTCCTCATTCTAAGGATCACTATGATGAGCCTCCAGGGGATACATATATTGATCCTGCACTCTTAAAATCAATGGGGATTTTGCCATTAACTTCAGTGATAGTGCCATAAGGTAGCATACCACTAACATCTCCAATGTGAGCCAAGGGAGTGTAATGGTGTCCCTCACACGCACATCTTTTACACGGGCAGTAGGAAACGCCACAAGACTGGAGGGTAGAAGCTGTGAACTTCCTCTCCCCCTCTATTACCAAGTGCCACAGAAATTTCAGCCCATCAGATGGTGAATTTATCCAAAATATCCTGCGTCTCATTATACATCTGGTTGGCCATGTGCAACAGTAAAAAAAAAAAGTCCTGCTCAAATGTCACAACCATCAGTGGCTCGTAGGATTTTATTTCATGATGCTTTTCTGCTCTGAAACATGCCCCAAATGATATCTTCTTAGCTCCACCAATACATGGATTCAGTCATATTTGCTCACTTCGTTGACTAAATCTTTCTCTGGTTGGTTTTACTCCTGTTAGTCCTTCACATTCAACTGAACTCTGGAGATGCAAGCAGCATTCCATTCTGAACTGTGCACTATCAACAGAAATTGATAGTGGTGTTCTGATTACGAAAGGTTCTTTGTTGCCAATGAGTGAGCAGAAAAAACTCAGTTTGACTCAAAAGCCCCAAAGGGTTGACAGATTAGTTAAAACAACCCTCTGTCTTCTACTTGTAAAACAGGAAATTTGATCTCGAGTCACCATGATGAAAAAGGGAGCCCCACTATTCCATTTTTACCATCACATTTTTGAGCAGAACTGAGATTTGAATGAAACATTCAAACCAGTTTAATGTTTTTAATAGCACATTCACTTTTGTACCCACTGAGGTATGTTTTCACCTTACAAGGACTGCTGGTTTCCTGACATTAGGTGAAGCAGAAACCATACATTTTTACTTCTTACACTTTTGGTCTCTCCTACATCTTGCACCCAGGCAGTGCTGCTTAGTTAAAAGAGGTTGTTTTTAGACCAGTGGTGGGTAACCTGCTGTCTGAGGGCTGAATGTGGCCCAGTGGGGTTCTATGTGTGGCTCATGCAACATTTCGTTTACCACTGCCCATGCACAGAGTTGGTAAATTCTACTGGTTTTCGTCTGCATAGTTTTTTTTCCCTAACGGTATTACAAAAGTGACGTGCACATAAAGCAAGGGCATGTGACGTGAGGTGTGTGCCGACTGCACACAAAATTGTGAGAGCTGTGCACTCCTTCTATATCCATTCAAAGTGCTGCTACACACTGGCACACACTATGCAAGCACAGTTAGCAAAACTACCCTGTCTTGGGAGGCCATCTTTGTTACGACACTCTTGCAGCCCACTGAGCTGAAGGAGGATCAAATGTGTGTCCCATTCACTAGCCTAGGTTGCCCCTCTCTGTTTTAGGTTATGCAACCTGCCTCTCCCCCACCCAGCACAGTGTGATTGAATAGCTAGCCAGACCTTGTGCACTAATGTAGCAGTGAGTGGGAATGAGAGTAAGGAATCATATTTACATTCAGTAATATATTTTCCCTACTTGTCTGGAAGGAATGGATGGTAGGGATTGGGCTGGCTGCTTGCCTCTGACCTTTCCTTCCCTTCTTTTACCTTCTCTGCTTTGTTACCACCATTCTTGCACACACACTACTTGTTGGTGTAAAAGCAGAAGAGGTGAGGCAGGCAGGGTATTAACTGCTCTACTGAGCATGTGTGCATGATGGGGAGGAGGGGAGGTAAGAATAATCTTGGAGATGGGAAAAAAACTGATCTAAATCATTGCTCCACAGAGATCAACAAAACTCAGCCTTTTCACTGATAAGTTCCTTGACTATTTCACAGCAGTCTAGCAATCCCCATCACATATTATCCAACTCAGCAATGGGAAACACTGTGAAATTAACATGCTTGTGTAGCTAACAATCACTAATGAAGGCTCCCACGCCTCAATTTGTGCTATGTTTAATGCTGCCAGTCTCTTTCATTTTCATTATACTATACTATACTATACTATAAGTAACCCTAACTGGCAACTTCCTTGCTTCTGCCTGTTACATGTAACATCAGCCCTGTTTGGGGAGGAGGAGGGGGGTATTTTCTGCCCCATGCTCACTTCAAATAAACATCAGAAGTTTGCCACAAATTAGTTTGGGTTTGAGCTGGTTTTGACAAAGCTTCATCATATGTTTTTCATCTTTTATTCTTCTACGGTAGCTAAACTGGAGACCTGGCAAAAATAACTTACAAATCTTGCACAGCAGAGGCTTACATTTAGTCAAAAAATCAGGAGCAGATACTCATTTACACTAGGCCCTTTCACATTGGTCTGGCAGTGTAAAGTCACCAGAAAACGGGGAATGAGTGGGGGAAAGGCACTTTGGTGTATCTGAAAATATGACCTTCACAGTTTTTACAAAATTTTCCTGGATTAACAAGAATTTAAATGAAGGGAAGGAATGTTTCTTACAATTCAAACAAAAGATTTATAAAACTCAGAACTTAATTTAATACATTCCAGATGTTTCATGAAACTCAACATCACTGGATTCTCACCAGGCCCACTTTCTGGATACCAACCGTAAACAGACTAGATTTACTGACTACGTGATCAACATTAGCTACTCCAGATATTGATGTTGACTCCCTACATGGCACTTTCAGAAAGAACCAGAAAATTAAGCGGCTAGTGCAACAACACACCCTGGAAGAATTATATTAACTATCGACTAGCAATCACAGCAGACAGGGGCAAACTGTGTTTAATGTGTCCTCCATATCACAGCAGAAGATAATGCACATTTTTGTCTCAAAAAACCTGTTGTCACGTGCTCCAGAACTTTCAGCAAAGGCAAAAGAACATGGGACTTAATTTCTCTCTCTTGCTGGTACAGTAGACTTCCGATAATCACTACCTTTGGGAGGTGGTGCCGGATTATCGGATATGCCGGAGTATCGGGAGGTACTCCGGTGGGGGGCTGCGCAGGGAATGGCGCGGCGAGGGGCGAACCCTCCGCCATTTTGCAGGAAGGTGGGGGGAGCCCCATGCCACCGCCAAGAGTTTCTGGGAGGGGAGCAGGCTCCCCACTTCTCAGACTGCAGTAGTTATCGCCGAGCATGGGGATGAGGGGCGGCGCTGCGGGACCAACCCGGCAGCACCCCAGCTGCTCTGCTCTGCCGCTTCCCCAAGTCTGCTGCTTGTCAGTTTCAGCAACGGCAGCAGTGGACTTGGAGAAGCAGTGGAGCAGAGCAGCTGGGGTGCTGCCGGGTTGGTCCCACAGCGTCGCCCCTCACCCCCCTGCTCGGCGATAACTACTGCAATCTGTGGGGTGGGGAGCCCGCTCCCCTCCCGGAAACTCTCAGTGGCGGCACGGGGCTGAGCGCAGCCAGAACGGGGCAAGTTCGGGGACTTAGCTCTCATGGCTGTGCGAGACAAAACGGCAGAGGGTTCGCCCCTCGCCGTGCCGTTCCCCGCCCACCCCCTACCCCCTGGCTGGACGCAGTGCAGGTCCCGGCAGACCCGTCACAGGGGTATAATCTCCTTCCCCTCTTCTCCCATTCCCTTTCCTAGCCGCGAGCGCCCATGGGGCTCACAGCAGCACTTCCGAGTTCCAGTTGGTGCCAGACCATCGGGAGTGCCGGACCACTGGATGCCGGACAATTGGAGTTTTACTGTATTTACTGAACACCAGTAATACCTAGGTCCTGAGACGCTCTCTTCTTCCATGTTCACAGAAGTACGTTTATTTCAAGTTGCACACGTGTCTGAGCTTCAGACCTTTCAGATACTTTCATGATGGCTCCGGTGGATCTTTTCCTGGCATTCCTAGCTGCTTTCAGGGAATTTTAGGGCAATAACCTGAGGTGCAATGTCCTTGGAATTGCCCAATCAGATAATGAAAGTACCTTATACCTCAAGAAGCCACTGCCAGATAAGCCTTTATTAATATAGATAAAATGACATCAGAACTCAAATATAATGGGGAGCTTAGAGCTGCCAACCAATCAGAAATCTACAGTTGCCGATCCAGTGAATGAGCAAGCTTGATTTTTTCCTTCCCATATAAACCCATTTATATGATACTCCTCAAGTGGTCAAAATGGCTGATTTGTTGGCCTCATGCCCTGAAACAGCACCCAACAGGGGCTAAGTTGACCCAGAACCGGCCTGTCTGTTGTGCTTCATTCTTTCCTTAAACGATAGCTGTTTGCACACTACAAAAGGAGCACAGTGACCTGGAAACTAGCCAACTGCAGCAACAGATGCCTTAGTATTTCCTGTGATGCACCTAAAATATTGTTCCCAGATAGCTATAGGGCATCAGCTAGTATTTTAAAAATATCTGCCTAATACAATATCTCCTCAGTGACATTCTCATGATATTTTTATGGGCCCTGTTGAGCTGCATATTTCAGTACACTGAGAAGTTTCTGTGGGAATTTGTAGTTATTGCTTTGCTGCTATGGCAAGTGACAGCTGGATCCAGCGTGACCCTCTCTGAAGTGGTAACAACCCAATGGAACAGCAGGATTGCCACGGTGACATACATAAGAACATAAAAACGGCCATATTGGGTCAGACCAAAGGTCCATCCAGCCCAGTATCCTGTCTGCCAACAGTGGCCAATGCCAGGTGCCCCAGAGGGAGTGAATCAAACAGATAATGATCAAGCAATCTCTCTCCTGCCATCCATCTCCACCCTCTGACAAACAGAGGCTAGGGACACTATTCCGTATCTATCCTGGCTAATAGCCATTAATGGACTTAACCTCCATGGATTTATCTAGCTCTTTTTTAAACCCTGTTATAGTCCTAGCCTTCACAACCTCCTCAGGCAAGCACAGGGGTGGAAAATAATTTTTGCCCAGGGGCCACTTCAAAATTTTTTGAAGTAGCCCTGGGCCACCCTGGAAGAGGTGGGGCCTAAAGAGGAAGGGGTGGGGGGAGCTCCTTTGCTCTCTACCCACTAGGCACCCATGCCCTGGAAGAGGCTTGGCACGCTCCCTCACCCCCAAAGCCTGGGGGTGGGGGAATGCGAGAAGCCTCCTCCCCACAGGGCTGGGGCAGGGTGAAGTGAGACCCTGATTGACGTGGGGCAGGGTAGTGTGCAAAGCGTCCTCCGCGCCCCCCCCCCCCCCCCGCAAGCAGCACATGGCGCTGCTCGTGGCAGGGCAGGAGGAGGCTTCGCGCATTCGCCCGCCCCCAGGCCCTAATTGGCCTGGGGGCGGGGGAGCAGCAGGGCCTCTGTGGGTCGGATCCACCTGCTTGGCAGGCCGGATTGGCCCATGGAGCCCCTTATGCCAACCCCTGGGCAAAGAGTTCAACAGGTTGACTGTGCGCTGTGTGAAGAACTTCTTTTTGTTTATTTCAAACCTGCTACCCATAATTTCATTTGGTGGCCCCTACTTCACCTATTATAGGAACAAGTAAATAACTTTTCCTTGTTCACTTTCTCCACACCACTCATGATTTTATATACCTCTGTCATATCCCCCCTTAGTCTCCTCTTTTCTAATGTGAAAAGTCCTAGTCTCATTAATCTCTCTTCATATGGGACCCATTCCAAACCCCTAATCATTTTAGTTGCCCTTTTCTGAACTTTTTCTAATGCCAGTATATCTTTTTTGAGAGCAGTGAGAGTGAACTGCAACTGTTCTGACCCCCATTCTCGATCCATCAGCCCACACAGGGTAAATAAACAGGAAAGAGGCGCATTCTCAGCTTGAGTTAACTAACACCAAGTAAAATTCTAGTGAAGACAAGGCAGTCTGTCGCTTTCACAAAGGTCAGCAGGTCAAGTTAGGATACATTTGCCCAGAAAAAAAAAGAAAAGAAAATCTAGCGGCTATGCATCTCAGTGCTTGGGTCAATGGACATAGCCCATGCTACAGAGCTAAAAATAGCAATGGAGATGTCCCTGCTCAGACTGTGTGTCAGCGCCTGGCTCCAGGCCAAGTGAGAACAGCTACACTGATACTATTAGTTCCATAAAAGTGAGATCAATGAGTCTTGAGTCACTGACCTGGGCTCTGAGACATGCTGCAATACAGACATGCCCTAAGAAACCACCATGACCAGCTAACTCAGCTGAAAGCTACAACTTGCCTTGTCTTCGCTAGATTTTTACCTTCTGTTAGCTAACTTGAGACAAGACGCACCATTTTCCCCTAGTGAACACAAAACCTTAATGACCTGCAAACAAAACTGCTCTTGTGGACAGGAGAGCTCTATAGCCCGGTCACTTTAATTTCAAGGCCTTTTCACAAACGTTGGAGTGAAATGTGATACAGCCACAGTAGAAGTCAGGATTCCAGTTGCGTACTGAAAAACAAATGCTTGCTCTCCCCTTATTAACAAAGGGATGCTGTCCAGCCCAGATCAAGGAACCAGGAGCATGGGAGTTCTCAGCTAGCTCTGATTCTGATTTACTGGGGGACCCTTCACTTCTCTGTGTCTGTTTTTCTACATGTAAAATCAGAATGCTACTACTTCCATGGCCATGGCACAGGATGATTTATGAGTTAGGGCTTGTCTTCATGTACAGCACTACAGCTGCACTGGTACAGCTGTGCTGCTTTAGTGAAGATGCTCCTAGGCTGACAGGAGAGCCTCTCTCAGCAACATAGTTAATCCACCTCTCCAAAAGACAGTCGCTATGTTGAGAGGAGAAACTCTACCACCAACATAGCACTGTGTACAGGTCAGGTAGCGTTAGGTCGGTACAACTACAACACTCAAGGATGTGGATTTTTCACATCCTTAAGGCATTGTATTTATAGCGATATAAGTCTATAGGATAGACCTGATGGATGTGTTTAAAAAGCACTCTGAAGATGAAAAGTACTAAACTTTAATGCTCTCTAGGTAGGATTAATCCACATCCACCATGTTCCAGAAAATAAACATCAACACACAATACATTTGACAGTTTAAGTGAAAGCATTAATGACACAATTGTGCAATATCTGAAGTCAGCACACACCAGCATGAATCAGCCTCAATGGGGTTAAGGAAAAGCCAATATTTTAGTGACTCATTCTTTTATTTTCCAAACTAATACATAACTAATAATAAGGTGCAAGCACCTCAATTACAGCTCAAACATAACTATAATCTCACCCGCATGGTTATTTTAAAACAGGAGGAAAGGTCACCAATTAGCTAGAGCTTCTCAGGACTCAAAGGGGGTGTTTTCGAAGGCACATTAGGGAGTCAGCAAAAGAGCTGGAGAATTATATGATTGCAAAGGGAGAGGTGTAAAATGAGAAAATTAAATTGAAGCCTAGAGTCCTTGCATATTTACTGCACCTTTTAAAGGATCAGCCCACTTTAAAGACCAGACCTTGAGGATCATAACCCATGCATGTCATGCCACTAAACACACAGACACAATAAAATGCAAACATTCTGAATAGGTAAAAAGTGTTCTGCAATAGAAAACTTAAAACACAGTAAGGCAAAGTCCCTCCAAGAGAAGTCTCTGAAAATGGCTCCTGTTATTCAAAGGCAATAACAATACAACTACAACACAGGCTACTAAGGATGGGGGAAGGCCCTTTTTTGGGAGGATGGAAGTTGGTGAGTTAATGAGAACAAACTCAACAGAAAAACAAGAGGGAGATGTTTGCAATTACAAGCAGCAATAACAATATCTGACTCTGATAATACGTGAATCCTGTGATAACTTTTATAATTCACAAGTAAGCAGACTACAGAAATTTACGGGCAAATAATGAAAACTCAGTGAGAGAAGATATTGCACTCATTTGTTAAAACTTTGCTGACAGGTGGGGAAAGAACTATTATATGGCTGAAACAGAGAGCGTGAGGATTACCAAAGTATGGGCTGAAGAGGTCCTCCTACTGCCTACTTTTACAAAAAAAGAGAGTCCTCTTAACCCGTTGCTGGCCATGACATGGGATTACTTGTTCTCTTTCAATGATAGGGTTGCATGGCACTCCCAATGGGCCAGATGGGCCGAGGTGGTGTCAGAAGCATGTATCCCACATATCAGAGGTCCTGCAAAGGTAACTGGAAGATGAGATCTGTAAACAGAGTGCAACGTGTCTCTTATACGCTTATCAATTAATTGCAAGAATTTAGCAATAGGCAATGTACGGACCCTATGATGAGGGCTGCCAATAGATTAATGTAGGGAAAAATCTGAAAAAGTGCCGCAGGTGTGCATTCCATATATAAAACATATGGGTGCACATGAAAGCATCAAAGTACACTGCCAAACACACACTACCTCCCAGGGTCATCCCTGCTTCGTAGCACTTTCGCAGGCGACAGGAAGGGCAGTTTTTTCTTCTGAATTTATCGATGGTGCAGTCATTCCGGCTGGCACAAAGATATTTCTGTTTACCTAGAAACATTAAAGAAAAAGCAGATGGACAATGATTACTGCATTTTCACAGCTCAGACAGAAGGTACAATCAGCACAAGCTCTCATGTTTTCCCATAGCATCACTGTATGGACCTGACATTGTTCCCACTGAAGTTAATGGAAGTTTTGAAAATTCACATTCCTAGTTTAATTTTGTCTTCTAGAAAGAGTCCCATATTCAGAGCACTGCAGCTCTGATTGCATGTTAAACAGAAAAGGCACCATTTTGACTCCTGGCACTGGCAGTTTCTGCAGGGCATTCCTGATTTGAAAGGATCTTTCCTGCATCTGGCTAGCAGATTGCAGGGGCTATTGTGGCAGCTGCAGTATTGTTGGGGGCTGGCCAACACAATATTACAAGCTCCAAATATGATATTGTCTTGATGAAACATCTCTGACCTGGAGAATGAAATCTGAAAGTAGCAGCCCAAGAGGGCAGTGCTATTAGCTCCCATCAGCCATCACAGCAGGGACTTGGGAACTCTGATCCTTCCTCCACAGAAAAGATGTGCGGTAAAGGCAAACACAACCCATATCTCCATCAGGACAGTGGCCAGATGGAGCTGCTTTCTGTGAGAGGTTAAGCAAAATTGGTGTACACCTCATCTCCTCCCAGTGGAGCAATGATGCTGTACGTTAACTAGCTATTGAGAAAATTAAACATGATTCTTCACTTATTATATTAGCAATGTCTGTTGCTAATTAGCCACTGGCAATACAGTAAAAACTTTGTTTACTGGTATGTTAGGGACCCAGGGGGTGCTGATTAATAAAACATTCTGATTAAATAAGAGATACTTACCAATGGAATACCAATTTTCAAAGAAACAGAATGCAATAAAATGAATAAACTATAACATACTATACAGACAGACGCTCTCCAATCCAGTAGTAATACTGCACTACACAGAGCGGATAATTTCTTGAAGCACTTAGGTGTGTACAGGCTACGTTTTCTGGGTAGTGCAGGGCATACATCTAGATTGCTAAAAATACACTGAACACTTAAAACGATACTAAACATAATTTAATTTATCTTTGATATTCAGAAAGGCACTTCAGGATCTTGCGGTGCCTCAGGGTCATCATTATCAAGTATCGTTGTAGATGCAGAAGGTGTAATGACTCTTATGACATACCCTGGAAGCTGCTTTTTTTAATAAATCCCTGATATCAGCCTGCTTACTTATCTTCTAACTCTTTTGGACATAAGTAGAGTACAGAATGTGCAACTGCACAATGTCCTGAGCAGTTTACTAGTCCCGATCAGAGCCATTCCATCCATAAGACTATTCAGGGTGGTTGCCCTAGGCACTACACTTTGGGGGACCCCATATTTCAGGAGATACAGGCCCTGGGCAGCACCGGGGTTGCTGGCAGCACAATTGGCCCCGCTCTGCTGTCTGCTGGTGTCACTTGGGAGAGGAGGGCTTTTGGGACAGGGCAGAATGAGGGTCAGGGTAGAGTGGGAGCAAGGCAGGGGCAGAGCAGTGGCAGGAGAAGGCGGTGGGGGAGGGAGGCTGTGCCAGGCCCTGCACTACTGTAGGGCCCTGGTCCTGGTTAACAGACTGAAGATTTGCACTGGGAGATATCAGAAATACCAGTCAATAGAGCTTTCTGGTTAGAAATGTGCCAGATCACACAGTTTTTACTGTACATATAAACTGATTTTGCTGGGCTCCATGGCTCCCTCCTTTGCGTGTTCCACCCAAAGCTACCTGATATCATATATCTGTCTAAAGGCCCACTTTAAAGACCATCTTCCAGCCTGTAGACTCTTTGAGTCACAGAGGGTCTATATTTTGTTTTCCACAGTAAGTCATTAGCAATCAGCAAACAAATAAGAGTAAAAAAGAAAGGTACAAAGAAGATAACCACAGAACTGGGATAGAATGAGGCAACAGCCCTGCCTCGCTCACGATACTTCCTCAGCCTCTGTGAAATACTTTGGTCATGGGAAGGGGAAATGGTCTGACTGGATCTGCTCCTTGCAGTCTTTGGGTTAACAGTTATACCACATTCCTGTAGCTCCTCTGCACAAACATCAAACCAAACACTGGCCACATATTTCCATTAACTCTTTATTGATATGGGGCCGAGTGCATAAAAAGGCATGTAGCTGACTCATCCTGGATGTGTTGTGGGCCTGTTGATTTTCAGAGACAGAATTAATAGAATCGCCCACGTTGTAGACTTTGCATTTCAATAGCACATTTAAAGACAGACTGAACAGAGCACTAAGCAACAGATTGTGGAGAACAAACCCGAGTTACCTGGGAGTGACCTGGATGTGATCGAATAGGTCTGTCTAGCTCTAATCACTGTGTGCCAAACTCTGCTTGAGTGAGGACTGAAGCATCTGGCTCAGATGGCATGTATATCAAGGCACAAGAAATAGGCAATCGGAAATGAACTGTAACCATGGCGATGCCTAGCAGGGTATAGGGCCCAGGTGGAGGGTCTAGGAAACCCCCTGCTGCAGGCCCAGTCCCCACATGCCTCTGCTCCACCCCTCCCGACCACACTCTTTTCCCCAAGCCCCACTCCTGTTTGGCCCCTGCCCAACTGCCTTGCACCCTCCCCCGAGCAACACAAGCCAGGGGATAACTAGGGGGTCTGATGTGAGACAGCAGCAGGGGTTAGGCTCCCCACACACTCTCCACAGCCTGCTCTGCTCTTCCAGATGCCCCCTCCCATCCTGCTGGGCTCCACTTCTCTGCAGTAGTGGGAAAGCAGGGTGCCCTGGGGTGGGGTGTAGGGATGTAATAGTATAGTCGATTAACCCATTAACCAATAAGCAAAAGCTTATAGGTTAATGCTACAGACTACATGCATTTCTCTCCCTCCCCCCGCATATGGGTAAAGAGGTCCCTGGCAACATGTCAGGAAAGTAACTGCTCAGTGATGCAAAGTTCCCCCACATCCCAAGGGGCTGAATACGTTGTACATGCAGTATTCATAGCCTAGTGGAATATTTTTAACTGAACCTATCTTCTAACTGTCCTTGCTTAATGTGAGATTTCCTACGAAGCAGTGAATTTATGAATGCCAACAGAGAGCTGAGAGGCCATTATTTATCATAATTTATAGCTGACGTCTTAAAAGCACCATTCTTCAAGTTCACAGGGAAGGGAAGTACTTGTAAATGATAATATTTATCCTGCTTCTATCTTATCAACCTCCATGTCTCAGTCTTGAGACATACCAAGAATTAACTTTCTCTCAGTAGCAATGTGTTGTCTATTGCTTTACATTTTGCTCTCTTGTCAAGTCTGAGCTCATTTGGTAGATCAGATTTATCTGGTACACTTCAGGCTCTGACCACCCAAACCTGGACTAATCTCAACAAATGAAGAAGCTGTACATCCAGTGTACTAAGCTGTTGTGGAGGCACAGAAAATTATGCCTGCTCAAATTTCACCAATCGTGGTTTACTCTGAAATCCCCCACACCTTGGCTTTCAATGCCACTTAAGGAACCCATCTTTTGATCCATCCAAGCATAGGTCTAATCTAGCAGCTTTATTAAAGGATTCACTTTTGTTGCAAAATCACATCAACAACCTGTAATCAAAGTGTCATGTAAGAATTATGAGGTTTTCTGTTATAATAATAATAATCTTCCTTATGAAGCCTGACGCGAGGCTGTAGCATAGGTCTGAGAACTACAATACTGTTAAACTCCATGTAACTGCCCTTATTAGCATCAGGTAGGTTATAGCACCCCAAGAGTATGGCTGCCAAGAATGGAAACATAATGGGGCTGGAATGCATTACCTACAGCAGGTGATATTTCACTCAATTCTTTTAACACCACAAACTCATCAGCTCTCTCTCTCTGGCTCCTCGCGCCTCTCTCTCTCTTATTGTCACCTTAAGGGACACAGAAAAAAAAAAACCCTTCAGAAGCACAGACCATGCAAAATCCCACAGAACTCCAATTCTAGCCTCTTTTTTAGCAATTAAACTGAAATGGCTGGATAATGTTCAGCCTCAGTAGAAATGGGGTTATTTCATATTATTTGTGTGGGTGTGTGATGAGGAGCCAAGCACTGAGTTCATGCTCTCCCTGACAGATCTCCTTGTACGAGTTAATCAAACAAGAATGGATGCTCTGCTTCCCAAAGCATTGACGTGGGGAATAGCAGAATAGCTCGTGTGGACACTTTGCTCTCTTCCCCACAATTCCTTTCCTATGGTGAAGATGGACACAAACCCCGCCTTTGAACTCACCAATATTACCAGGGTCTGAAAACAAGATGGAACCGGGAGAAACAGGAATCACATGACACATATTCAGGGCCAACTCAGAACTTCCTACCTGTGTTTTTCAGAGGGGGCTCCAATACTGGTTCACCCCTTGGAAGGAGTCGCCCAAGGGCAGCTCTCTCTAAAGTACTATCTGGTTCTACCTCTTTGCAGTTTGGCTCCTGCTCCGCCCCTACCATTTCCCTAGTCTAAACTACAGTGTCTTTGCTAAAATAACAGCTAAAAACCTTAGGAAAGCCAAGTCTCTCTCCCCACAGGGACATTAGCAAAGAAATGCAACAAGATAACTACTCAAGACACACAAGGACGTTCCAGGGTCAGATACATCATTATCAGAACTTTCTCTCTGGCTAACCAGACACCAGCACAGCGCTAACCCCCCTCTTTAATCGAAACACATAACAGCTTCCGAGGCTGTTTTTTCTGTTACAAGTGTTCTCACTTTCCTCACTTAGCATCTATGGGGCTCTGCATGTATGTGTGAGGTAATACCACCAAAAGCAGTAGGAGGGCTCTGGGGATTGGTAGTGGAATACAGAGCTTCTTAGTCAGACCACCTGCAGTCTGATGTTTCAGTGGTCTACTTGGAATGAATCAGTGGCATCAACCTAATTCCTTAGGGGATTAGGTTCACTTCAAAACATATTAACATCACCGGCTGCTACTACTGGTCACTCTGTTGGGCAGACTCTTATCTAGCTAGATATATAATTACATACAACTGTGCATGCTTTAAAAAGCACCTGTACTAGATTCTGTTTCCTGCCAAGGGATTTAGGTAGACACTGGGCTCATCATTTCAAGTCAATTGTTGATTGAGTGGTCAGGACCTGCTATTCTCGCTGGGACAGCTGGGTTCAATCCCCACTCACAGAAGATTCTCCCTTTTTTACCTGGATTGCAAAGCTTTCTGTTATATGTGCGTGCACAAGGAGCTGCGGTTTCTAGTTTTTACCCTATACAAATAAAAGGGCTAACTGTTCACATACCTGTTACTTTTTCACAGGGACCTGCTTGTGTCATTTTGACCTGGAAGGCAGAGCATTTTTATTTTTTTAATTAACAGGGCACCCTAAACTTCTCACATCTGGGAGTGCCATGGGTTAACAGCTCAGATGGTGGGCAAGAAACCATGTTTCATGTCATCTGCTCGGCCTAGCTAAAAGCAAACCTGGCAGGTTCTAAACTGTCTCCTGTCCCCTCCTACTTGGATGGATGATGAACATAACTGAGGGTATGTCTACACTACCCCCCTAGTTCGAACTAGGGGGGGTAATGTAGTCATACGGAGTTGCAAATGAAGCCCGGGATTTGAATTTCCCGGGCTTCATTTGCATAAAGCCGGACGGCGCCATTTTTAAATGCCGGCTAGTTTGGACCCCGTGCCACGCGGCTACATGCGGCACGGACTAGCTAGGAAGCCTAATCCGAACTAGCTAGTCTGTGCCGCATGTAGCCGCGCGGCACGGGGTCTGAACTAGCCGGCATTTAAAAATGGCGCCGTCCGGCTTTATGCAAATGAAGCCCGGGAAATTCAAAACCCGGGCTTCATTTGCAACTCCATATGACTACATTACCCCCCCTAGTTCGAACTAGGGGGGTAGTGTAGACATACCCTAAGATATTATGAATTTATGTGTGGATCTTATTAAGATGGATGCCAACTAGGGAATCTCCTGTATGTGTATTAGTAATGTTGTATCAGCACTTGTGTTTTCTCTAATCATCTCCGCAAGTATCAATGAGAACAAATATACAACAATTGACATAGAAATGAATCTCTGGATGTTGTTGTGTGATCATGGATCTCATATGTAGGACAGTAGTACAGTAGACCTTTGAATGAAAAAGCACAGGCAATAATGAATAGCGGTTAAAATACAAAAAGCATCTCACATATCTATGTGCCCTTTTCTGTATTATTTCTAACTCTTTTCAGGGTAATTCATTCTCTTTCCAGTTTCAGGAAAACTGACACATTTGCAGTCAATTAAAAACAAAAACAAAAACTGAAAATAGCTTAGTTTTTACTGCTCTTTTTTCCTATTTTCCATTGTTTATAAAACTTCTCAAGAACTTCAAGGCAGGGTTTAATTCTGGAATGGCTTTGTCTTTTTTCAATTTAGCAAATGATTATCTTCTTCCGTTTCTAAGCCATGGAACTTATGGCATTGTTTATCTTCTCAGTGGTGCAACTGCTTCACCAAGGGTGTCACCAAAAGCCTCTGAACAAAGAATTTCATTTAATAGCTATGTCTGCAGAGGGAATGCCTACCATTTTTTGTTATTCCCGTAACAGTAGCTGTTTAACATGTTACACATGCAGGTCCTACTGTAAGGGAATCTGAAACAAATTTGATATTTTTAACAGGAACAAGACACTGTACCAGGCAGCATGCATGCTAACATTATTCGGTACCCAAGTGTATTTCAACAGAATATGCACATACCGTATATAGTCTATACCCTTTTTCTGAGGCTGGATTTTACAGGTAATATAAGTCACAACACAATATTAACTGCAAGTACTGACAATAATCCCATATATGGATTTGGGGCAATCTCTCCCTCTAAAATGTAGATAATAATCCTTCTCAATCTAGGGAATTTAGTGATATTAAATGAATGTTTGTAAAGTGCTCTAAGATCTTTGGCTTGAAAGCTCTATGTCGAGTTAATTTATTGTTGCTATTATACATGTGGTAAGTAGATGTTAACTATTGTTTATTGTAATGCCTTGAAGTTCCAACCCAGACCTAGGGATGTTAAATTTAGATTAATTAACTAATCAAATAGGCGATGGGATTTCCATCAACTACTTGATTACTTGTTAAGGGCACCTCAGTCTTTGAACTGTAGCAAGAGTCCTATTGGGCTCTTGCTACAGTTCAAAAGTAGAAGCCCTTGCAGGGAGCGTGGGGTCAGCAGGACTCCCCCGCTGGCCCTGCACTCCCTGCAGCGCCTGACCCTTGGAAATGTACAAGAGCCCTGTCGGGACTCATGTACATTTCAAAAGCAGAATCACAGTAGAACTGGCACCAGGGGAGACTGCTTCAGTCACTGCTCATGCTGTTTCCCGCTGTGCCTCTACTTCCTGTGCCCTCAGCAGACACAGTGCTAGGAGTAACCAGCTTTTAAGCCAGCTCCCCGCAGCACCAGCTCCTGCTTCTCCCCCCCTGCCCTCCGCTGCCTCTCTCTGATAGAGGCAGCAAGGGGGGAAGCAACTAGTCACATCACTAGTCGACTATCCAATAAGCTTATGCTTATCGGTGGGGCTCGACAAATTATGGAAAACCCTACTCGCCAGACAAAAAAGGGACTCGCCACCCTCCCCCTCGCCCCCAAAAGTGTTTTTTTAACGGCATAAATTCCTAATAAGAATAAGAACAGTAATTACTAATACATTCTTAATAAATATCACACAAGTTATTAATAAATATCTTTTAAACTTCTACCTTTTCCCTCTGCTGCCATGTCTCCTCCTCTTGCTCCATCAGCTCCCCTGGTGCCTGCTGCCCCCCAACCCCTCACCCTCCTCTGCTGTCCAGACTCCTGCCCTTCTCGCTGCCCTCAGCCTTCCTGAGACCTGCCCCCCTCCACCAGCCCTTCTCTCCCCCCTGTGCCCACTCCTCCAGTAGTCCCACTCTGATCAAGTGAGCTACCCCTCCTCATCCCCTCTCCTAACACCTCCCTCTACACACCTGACCTGCCTCTCTCCTCTGAGGCTGGTCCCTCTCCTGCAGGTGTCTGCCCTTCTGCTTCACCCCCAGAATCTCCTGGCACCTGCACCCTCCTGGTTCCTCTCCCTTCCCTCACTGTCCCTGCCCCCTTTGCCCACTTTTTCCCTGATACCCACCCCCTCAGGACCCTCTGCCCCCATTCCTCTCATGCCCCTGTGCCCTCACATGTGCCTTGCTCCATCCCCACCTTCCTCGTGCCCATCCCTTCTTTCAAGGCTTCTCCCAGCACCTCCCCCTCCTCCCTCTAGCCCCCAGTGCCCTTACCCTCTCCTCTCCCAGCATCACCCTGTTTCCCCCTCCCACTGACACCTCCCCTCCTGCCCTTTTCCTCATTGTCTGCACCTGGCCCTCTGGGATTTGTCTCTCCTGAACCCCTGTCCCTTGGTGCCTTCCCCTTTCTTCTTCTTCTTCTCCTGACCTCCTTCCCTTCCCTCCCCTCAGCACAAGCCCCTTCCCCATATTTTTCCCCTCCCCTCTTCACAGCCCAACCCTGCCACTTCCCCTCCCCCAGGGCCAAGCAAAACATCCCCCCCTTTTTTTGTTGTCTTTTACACATTTGCATTTTGCAAAGAGTTTCTTTTGTTTTCATTTTTGTCCCAGCATTTTAGCCCTATAAATAGCAAATAGCATTTTCATTCATTTTTTTCCATAAAGGCAAAGGTGCTTCAAGTGAACTCCCCCTTTCACTCGCTGCTGGGTCTCAGCAGCCTTTTCCCTGCACTGTCCAGCCCCTCCCTATGGACAAGCACCCCTCACTCCCAACCCACAGGGGAAACAGGGTGCAGAGCCAGCACAGAGCCAGCGGGGTGCAGGGAACAGTGGGGGGGAGGCAGGGGTGGCGCGGGGAACAGGAGGCACAGGGGCAGAGGAATGCAGGGATGGGGGAAGCAGCGTGCAGGGTGCGATGGAGGGGGCGCAGGGAACAGGAGGGACAGAGGGATCGGTGTCTAGGGGCAGTGTAGGGAACAGGCAGCACAGAGCTGGGGGGGGAAGCAGGGATCGGGAGGAGCAGGGTGCGGGATGCAAGGGCTGTGCATACCCAGAGGGAGAGCAGGGGATCCGAGGTGCAGGGGCGGCATGGTGAAAGGGTGGCAGGAGCCAGTTGGGGTGCGGGGTGGGCACGGAGAGCCAGGCGGTTGGCTGAGAGCAGTCTCTCACAAGCGAGGGGCTGGGGCCGTGGCAGGACTGGAGCCGGTGGGGTGAGGCCTGGCTCCGCCACGCGCTGCAGCCAGCTGCCGGGGACACGCAGCCAGAGCCGAGCTGCCACAGCCCTTTAAAATCAGCGTGGCCATGTCACGCCAGCGTCCTGGCATATGCCGGCACTCCATCTCCTCGCACCACAGCTGCACGCAGGCAGCCCGGCGCTCAGAATCACTGCAGTTCCCCCTCCCTGGCAGCACTCTGCTCCTCCGCCGGCTGGCGGATTGGATGGGGCTGCGCCGCCCGTAGTGAGGGCTTCGGCCAACCCGTTACAACGGCTCACCGGGCCAGTCCGCCCCTGCACTCGCCAGCTGGCAAAATCTACTCGCCACGGGCAAGTGGGCGTGTGTATTTGTCGATCCCTGCTTATCGGATAGTAGACTAGCCGCTTACATCCCTACTCAGATCAGGCCCGGTAGTGCTATATTCACATAGTAAGAGACCACCCCTTCCTTTAAGAACTCTAAATAACCAAAACTAACAAAATGGTAGTGAAGGGGAGGAAGAGGAAGTATTATCATCACAGTTTTATAATAGAGAACTGAGGTACAGAAGGATTAAATGATTTGCCTAAGGTTACACAGAAAGTCTAGGATTTTAACCCAGGTTGCCTGAGTCACATCTTACTGACTTCCCAAGACTACCTTTCTTCTCTGTAATACAAGTGAGTGTTTCCATACTCTCTGCTAAATGCTATTTCCTAATTTATTAAAGTAACACGTCTCTGATACCCTATAGCCCTGCACTTCTACATAAGAACATAAGAATGGCCATCCTGGGTGAGACCAAAGATCTATCTAGCCCAGTATCCTGTCTTCTGACAGTGGCCAATACCAGATGCTCTAGAGCGAATTAACAGAATAGATAATCATCAAGTGACCCCTCTCCTGTCATCCATTTTCTGCCTCTGATAAACAGTTGGTGACCCCTAGTTCTCATGGTATGGGAACAAGTAAATAATTTTTCCTTATTCACTTTTTTCACACCAGTCATGATTTTATAGACATCTATTGTAACCCCCCCTTAATTGCCTCTTTTCTAAGGTAAAAAGTCCTAGACTTTTTAATCTCTCTTCATATGGCACCCCTTCCAAACCCCTAATCATTTTTGTTACCTCTCTCCATTCTGAAAACTTACCATTTATTCCTACCCTTTGTTTCCTGTCTTTTAACTAGTTACCAATCCATGAGAGGACCTTCCCTCTCATCTCATGACAACTAACATTACTAAAGAGCCTTTGGTTAGGGACCTTATCAAAGGCTTTCTGGAAATCTAAGTACACTGTATCTATTGGATCCCTCTTGTCCACATGTTTGTTGACCCCTTCAAAGAACTCTAGTAGATCAGTAAGGCATAATTTCCCTTTACAGAAACCATGTTAACAAATTATGTTCATTTATGTGTCTGATAATTTTATTCTTTACTATAGTTTCAACTAATTTGCCCGGTAGCGACATTAGACTTACTGGTCTGTAATTGCCAGGATCACCTCTAGAGCACTTTTTAAATATTGGCATCACATTAGCTATCTTCCAGTCATTAGGTACAGAAGCTGATTTAAAGGATAGGTTACAAACCACAGTTAACAGAATTCAGATGTGAAATTATGGAACTTTCAGAACTCTTGGGTGAATGCCATCTGGTCCTGGTGACATGTTACTGTTAAGTTTATCAATTTGTTCCAAAACCTCCTCTAAATGACACCTCAATCTGGGACAATTCTTCAGATTTGTCACCTAAATGCAATCATCTCTCTCTCTCTCTCTTTCTCTCTCAAAATTCTTCCTGTCACGTGAAAGAATTAGGTCATCAGGCTCTCTGGTCACTAGAGAGGGGTGTTGGTGAGCATAGCGAGTAGTGGGCGCAACCCCCAGTACATTAGAAAGACTATTTTTCCATTTTGTTCCCTGACACAAAAACCTGTACTTTATTGTGATTCCAATCTTTTCTGCAATAATGCAATGCCAACAGACTTAAATGTAGACCCTGGAAAAGAAATTGACCAACACAGTTTGGTATTAGGTGTAGATAAGAAATAATCAGAACAGGACAACTCTTAGAATGCATTTATTGACTGTTTGGGTAAATTAAGCAATAAGGATGTCAGAAAAGGTAAGCTTCTCTTTTCCTAAGGCAACACCTATGCTACAGCAGAAAGCCACTTAAGCTATGCAATTCCAGCTATGTGAATAATGTAGCTGGAGTTGGCATACCTTAAATTGAGTTACCGTGGGCTCTACACCATCAGCAGGTCAATGGGCGAAACTCTCCTGTCGACTTCCCTTACTCTTCTCAACTGAAGTAGAGTAATAGGGCCGACCAGAAAGTGACCTGTAGTTGACTTGGTGGGTCTCCACTAGACCCAATAAATCGACCACCAGTGTTTCAATCTCAGAGCACTGATCTGAGCTGTAGTGTAGATGTACAGACAGTCCCCGGGTTACGTACAAGATAGGGACTGTAGGTTTGTTCTTAAGTTGAATCTGTATGTAAGTCGGAACTGGCGTCCAGATTCAGCCGCTGCTGAAACTGACCGCCAGTTCTGACTTACATACAGAATCAACTTAAGAACCCCAGGCGTCCCCAAGTCAGCTGCTGCTGAAACTGATCAGCAGCTGATTCCAGGAAGCCTGGGGCAGAGCAACTCTGCCTCGGGCTTCCTGTAGTCAGCGCTGGTCAGTTTCAGCAGAAGCTGACTTGGGGACGCCTGGGGCAGAGCAGCTGGGGTGCTGCTGGGTTGCTCCAGTAGCGCCGCTCCTCGGCGCTACTGGACCAACCCAGCAGCACCCCATCTGCTCTGCCCCAGGCGTCCTGATTCAGCCGCTGCTGAAACTGACCAGCAGCGGCTGAATCAGGACGCCTGGGGCAGAGCAGCTGGGGTGCTGCCGGGTTGGTCCAGTAGCGCCCAGAGCGGCGTTGCGGGACCAACCGGCAGCGCCCCAGCTGCTCTGCCACAGGCATCTGGAGAAAAGCCTAGTCTGCTGGAGGGGGGGGCGTACTAGCTGCGCCCCCCCACCCCAGCAGACCAGGAAGACGCGGGCGGCGGACCGAGACACACCGCGGTCCCGCCACCTGGGTCCTCCGCGGCTTTGCTCCCAGTCTCCCTGGTCTGTCCCGCTGCCCGAGCCCCCCCGCGGCTTTGCTCTGCGGCTTCCTGGTCTGCAGACCAGGGAGACGCGGAGAAAGCCCCAGAGTACATGGGCGGCAGGACCGCAAGGTCCCGCAGTCCGTGTCCTCCGGGGCAGCCCTGTTCGTAACTGCGGATCCGACATAAGTCGGATCCGCATAAGTTGGGGACTGCCTGTACCCTCTTGTGCAATGCATACTGTCCCTCTGGCCTTCCCTGCTGCCAGCAAGGGTATGACAACACAAGGCCATCCCCTACATGCTAGTGACATATTTCCTAGTGTGTTTTTTTCTGTATCACTTTATCATTCTCTCTGTGCCATTCTAATATAATTGTCACTATTAACGGAATTCTCTTGGCTCATTAGCTGAGATTACAATTAAAACAGAAGTGAAGGGCAAAGAGGGAGAAAAATTATCTAGCCTCATCTTAGAACAAAGATTAATGTCAGCTGGCTAGCCATGCAAGCAGCAGAAATTATTCAACTAAAAGCCTGTTGATCACCATTTACTGCTGACCCTGATGCTTTGATTCTGGAGGAAGCTGCTGCCATCTGTAAGTACATCTGGAATTGTCTTTATAATAGTATAAAAATGCTAAAAAACTATTAAAGTAGTTTTGGATAGAATATAAATCCTCTTCTTTCAAGGTATATATACCAATCTACAACTACCAGGAATTAGAAGAAAACTTTTCTTGGAGACCAGTTATCCTAGAGCTGCTTGCTACAGGGTTTCTCACTCTTTTCCCCTGAAAAATCCAATACTGGCCATTGTTAGAGACAAGATATTGCACTAAAAGAGACACCTAGTCTGATCTAGTCTGACAACTTCTGTGCCTCTGTGTTCCCAAACTATTATTACTCCCATTAAAAAGTCATCAGGAAGACATAACCAATTAGCTTTCAGGATCCAGTAATCTGTTAGTGGTAGTTGATTATCCTTGCAAAGTGACTTTGGTAACTGCTGTGTGTGCAGCATAATTTTAATGCAACTGATGGAAATGAAGGAACATCGTGTTTGAGACAAATATATCAGCAGTCTGGTAGAGCTAGAAAGGCAGCTTAGCTCAATCTGGGAGCGTGGATGTTGGGAGAATAAAAGGGGAATTATAAGAACTAAGAATGTTCCACCTCAGATACAAATTAGGGATGTGAAAGACTAGTCGACTAGTCATTCCTCCCACCCCAACCCCCTTGCTGCCTCTGTCAGAAAGAGGCAGCAAGGAGTGTGGGAAAAAGAGGAGGTGCTTCCAAGTGGCAGCGCCATGTGGAGCCGGGGGCCAGGCCCCGGGCTCCATGAGGCACAGCCGCTTTGAAACGCCTCGTGCAGCCGGGGGTCCCCTGCTGACCCTGAGCTCCATGCAGTGCTGCCACTTTGACAATTTCACGGGAAGCATGGGCCAGCAGAGGACTACTTGAGTCCCCTGCTGACCCCATGTTCCCTGCAGCACTTTTGCCTTTGATGTGTAGCAACAGCTATTGCTACACTTCAAAGGTGGAAGTGCCCTTATCAAGTAATCGATTGACTTGATTGCACTGACTATTTGATTAACCAAGTAATCAAAATGTTACATCCCTAATACAAACATCACCCATTATCACAATGTTTTCTTTAAACTTTTCCATGCACATGTGGAATCAATTTGTTATGTGCACCGAGGCATGTGCGAATGTGCACCACCAGAAGAAACAAAAAAACCTAGCTGCAGGTGCTCTACTAATCAGGTGGGTGGCATGTGAATCTCTCCTGAGCCATCATATGATATGATGGCTCCCACTCTAGGATGGCAAAGAGGAGAGCCAAGAAAAGTAATCGAAAATAAACTGCATTTATTTCCCTTCTGGAAAAATCATTAAGCCACGCTGAGTCAGACACACTGCCTGTGCCCAGAAATGGGGGTCAGTGGCTCGCAATGCATGTCACCCTAGTTCCAGCAGCAGGGAGGGGCCAAACAGGCTGCACACCAATCTTCAAAAGGACTCTGCCAAAAAGTTAACTCAGACTGCATGCACTTTTCCATTGAGCCTCTTCTGCACCATTAGGGCATGTCTACACAACAGGGCTGAAGCTGAAATCAGCTACGCAACTTGAGCTATATCAATTGTATAGTTTAAGCTGAAATAGATTATTCTGTCTTATGGCATGGTCTACACAGCAGGAAGTCCAAGAAAGAGCACTCTTCCTCCGACTTCTCTCACTCCTCATAAAATGAGGGTTACAGAAGTCCAAGTAAGAAGTCCTCCAGCTCGACATTATGTTGAAATAACTGCTTGTAGTGTAGACATGGATTATGTTATTTTGGAATAACATCAGTTATTCTGAAATAACGCTGCTGTGTAGACATTGCCTTAGAGACCTCTGAGAAAAGGATCCAGAGGCAATTGCAGGCAATGAAATTCTTGGCATTATGACTCCAGGACCCTTCTGCCAGGGAGCACTGGGTAGAGGGCACTATAACTGCCCTTCCCCATGGCCTCCAAGCACTGTTCCTTCTACGCTATGTGGCAGCATGGCTTCACAGGTGACTGACTGGGCAGGGCTGATTAATCACCTATGAAGTTGTGCTGCCCTGCAGCTTAGAGGGAACACTGCCCCCAAGCTTTCATGAGGTCTCAAGGAATCTGCATCTTTGGGGAGCAGAACACAGCAGGAGATGGAAGGGATTAAAACAGAATGGTTTGATATGAATTCCACGAAGGAAATCTGAGGGGTCATCCCCTCCCCCACCAGGGAATCTGACACATTCAGGCTCCTTTATGGGGCTTTTCTCTGGGAAAGAGAAATCAGGACTAGGAATATTCTTTCAGCAAATCATCCAATCGAATCCTATTCTGATCACTACCTCAGACAAGGTGTAAGAATCCTGCTGTGAAAAAGAAGGTCTGCAGCTCTAACTCAATGCCTGAATCTGCTCTGGTAAAATGAAAGCCTAAAACTCACTTAGATGGAAGGGTTTCTTGTGTTCATCCTCTCTGCACTTTTCACAGAGATTAATAGTCATGATTATTCTTTCTTTGGATGCAGAGAAAATGCCTGGTGGAATAGTTACAGCAGAACCTTCCACCAGGAAAGAGGAAAAATAAAAACTTGCCTGTCTGGATTCTCTAGCATACAGGAAGCAGAATGGGACCGCATTCTGAGTAAAAGAAATGCCAGATTTGATTTAAAAATAAATTAATCCCAGCCCATCCGGCTTGCAATGAGGAAGCCCAACTCAGGGCTAAAGAATCTGTGTGCACAAGTTTTGGAACAAGCCTGTATTTAACCTGGCCCTACATGTGCCTTAGAATGTCCATAAATGCAAACTGCTGATGGGCTAGTGAGGAGAAAAGATTTATTCCTTTTTTGCCACTGTTCCAGCATCTTGTGGTCAAGATTGCGAGTCTTGAGTGGAAAGAGTTAGTCAGGATTTTTATTAAGAAGAGAGTGAGCTTCTTTCCCTTCAAGCACAAAGTGCCACACAGTCCAAACAGCCTTCTTTATAAAGGAGCGACAGTGCTAAGATAGTGGTCATTGTTCGTTGAAAAAACATCTTTTGTACTTCTGTATCTCCCATTTCAATGTATTTCTATGAAGTGTTCTGCCTCAACATCCCTCTTCACACCTGTGAAATCTTTGCAGGTATTTACAATACTTAATTGATATTCAGATACTGTGATGAGGGCCAAAGAAGTACCGAGATGCATAGGTGCCCCCACGTCACCAAACAGCCTGAATACATGGATCTTCAGAGCACACTAAACAGCCCATTTCTCGTCCATAGGTTTTGCAGAAGGAGGAATTTGCTGCAAGCTGCTGGCATAGATAAATGGTAAAAGGAGTGTATTTTCAGGTTTGTATAAACAGCTGTTGGTTTTGTTGGTCTGCATTTTTAGAGTATAGTAAGGTACCTCACTAGAGCTTTTCAGATACACACTTTTTATAGGACTATAGAAATCTGAAGTAGTAAAAAAGTATTGGATGGTGCAGAATCCCAGATTTCAAGTTTACATTTGTATAAGAAGCAAAGGGACTGTCTATGGAAAATTACTCAAAAGGAATATGAAAATTGTTACAAACATGGAATCAAGGATAGAAGTTGGTAAGAACCCTCATCTACTGCTCCCCTACCAAAACAAAGACACCCACAGATTATCCCGCTACCCTGCAAGGTAAAGCAAATCCACAAAGTTCTCTTTTTTGGTTCAATTATTCGTTAAATAAAATGTATTGCTATATGATTTATTTAAAAAGTGTCAATGGCAGATAACCACAGTGAATTCCTGCCCTACACTTTTACTTCTGATTATCTAGGTTAAAATCTGGATATAGGTGACCTAAATTGCCTCCCCCTGAATCCCTATGTAATTCATCCAGTCAAATCACTTTCTAGTTTTAAAATCTCCACCTACAAGAGAGCAGTAAGCATTGCAATACGTATAAACAAAGTCATGCAGAAGCCCTAGTCTATGGCCAGTTCTACACTAAGTGCAAGTCTACACCACAGAGCTACAGCTGAATTAAGCTATGCAACTTCAGCAATATCAATTGCGTAGCTGAAGTTGAAATACCTCACTTTGGCTTTTGGTACTATCTACACAGCAGGAAGTCAAAGGAAGAACACTCTTCCTTCGATTTCCCTTACTCCTCCTGAAATGAGGGTTACCATGAGTCAGAGTAAGAAGTCTTCTGGCTTGACTTTATTTTGAAATAAAGGCTTGTACCGGAGATGCGCTTTTTGTTATTTCGGAATAATGTCAGTTATTTTGACATAACGCTGCTATGTAGGCATAGACTTAGGCTATGTTTAGACTGCACTGGTAAATCGGAAAAAGGTACGCAAATTGTATATCTTTTTCTGATTTACTTTCAAAAGAAGCTTTTCCAAAATTTGGCGTGTCTACACGGCACCAAATTTCGGGGAAAAGTGCTCTTTCGAGCCATCCCTTGTTTCTCATAGAACGAGGGTTCCAGAGATGGTGAAAGAGGATATCTGCTTTTTCAAAAAAAATTCCGAAAAAGCAGACTCATTCCTTGGACGCAGTGTTGCTTTTGCCTTTTCTCAGCACAGTGTGACAGGCAGCCAGTCTACACAGGGAGCTGGTTTTTAAACTCACTTCCCTTGCAGGCCATCTCCTGCCTGGCACCCACGCTGCTGACTCTGATACAGAGGCAGCAGCATGGAATGGCAGGAGGCTTCTTGGGGGTGAGGCGCACTGGCTGCCAGCCCTGCCCCCAAGGTCTACAGAATAGTTTACTTACAGATAAGAATTCATGAGGTTACTTGACTATTCAATTAACCAATATTTAATATCCCTAGAGCCCATATTAGATGTTACTAACTCCTGGGTGTAAAAGGAGCAGGGGTTTTAGTGGAAGAATGAGCAGGCTTTTAATTATGGCTGCAGTATTGATATTGCAGACAAAGTTTTGTCCTGCAAAGCAAAATGGATCAGAATCTGATAAAGCAAAAGAAAATTTTCAGTTTTACTCTCACTCTTTAAACATGAACTAACATTGCTGGGTAGCTGAAAATAGAACAACATATTAATGAGATTTTCCAGTTGGAAACCAGTGTGCCTTCCCATCTCCTCTGTCTTGCAATTTAGTGCATTAGGTAAACATGTTTTATTCTAATTAATCTGTCAAGGGAAAGGAAAGAATCTGTTGCTAGAAGAATTATGACCCTAGTAAATGTCATATGATCCTAATTTATAAGTAAAATAATAAAATATTTCTGACACTCCAAACACACCCTGAAGACTAGAACTTGAGACAAGAGTAAATCCCTTTTAAAGAATTCTGTGAATTTAGTCCATTAAGGAGGTGACAGCATTGTATATGACAAAGCATAGTGCAAATAGGCCAGGGTGTCAGCTTTGGCCAGCACCTCACTACTGATATACAGCACCCCCTGTTATTCCAGTCCTGGGTTCCCCAAGCAGCTCTGCCAATGTAACTCAATGCCAAGTTACAACATCCCTGCAATTTCAGTCTTGACTCTGGCAAACAAGTCCAACTGTGCAAACGTGCATGACGCTTTTGCAGTGACGATGTCTGCAGGTTAGACCTAGAAAGTCCTTGGATCCGAAGGAGGCTTTAATCACTTGACTTGTGGATGAAGCAAGCAGACTGGGATGCACTCCAGCAAGTTGTCAGTCACCCTTCATTATGGATGAAGATGCTGAATGGGGGTAGTCAGGGTGCCAACAGCCTCCATGGACCTCTGGCACAGTGGGGTGTGTGTGTCACTCTGCGCTCCAGGAAGGACCTCAAGCAGAATGGCCAAGGCCAGAAGCAGCCAGTCCTCTGCGCTGCCTGGAGTGTGCCACTCCCTTCCCCCAGCCTTCAGAGCTGCCCAAAGTGCGAGACATGGAACTCCGGGAGGCAATTTAAAGGCCCAGGGCTCCCACTACCACTGCTGCAGGAGCAGCAGTGACAGCAGCAGGGAGCCCTGGGGCCTCTTTGAATCACCAGGCCCCAGGGCAGCTGCTGCTTTTGCCCCCCTTTTGTCAGCGGGCCCAGGGACAGTGTCCATTAACCGATCATTTTAGTTCCATTTTACTTTAGCTGTTTCTCAAATGTTCTTTCAATTATAAAATATCCAGATGGAAGTTATACCTGATTTGGGGGGGGGGGGGGGGGGAGAGGGCACGGAAGCGGAGGGGAGGGAAACTTCCACGTTGCTTTGAAATGTTAAACTATTTTGTGCCACACTATTGATTTGTTCTTTTTTGTTACATACCCTTAAGAGATAGCACTGGTGTGGACAGCACTTAGTGACAGTAACTTGCATCACCCGGCAGGATGTTGGATAGACTTACTGCAGTAGTTTATACCTGCACATTGTTTTTCATGTTCCTATTAGCCTACATGCAACAGACAATGTGACAATGCAAAGCAGGCTTCCATTTCACAGATGGGTAAAGTGAGGTACAGAGAAGCGAAAACCCAAGATCACAGTGAATGCAGCCAATGACAGAAGCCAGAGAGTGATTCCTCTGAGTCCTAATATCATGCACTATTAGCTGATAAAAAGCAATGCTTTCCTGCTACAATACTATTATAAAAAACATTTAGCTTATTAGTATTTGCAGCCGGTGCATTGAATAGGTATTAGCATTACGGAACAATCATGATCCATGTAGTTAAATGCTCTCCAGAAGTCAAACTTAACTATTCTGTAATTGACAGGAAAGCTTATGTTAAATATATGGGCCCGATCAACTAACAGCCTTGAACTGCTGGCAAATGAGCATGCTTTTGATCTGCTGTTTTAAAACCTTTGGCATTTCTCACCATCCAGCCTAAAACCCCTGTGTGATTAATGTCTTTTCATTCTGCATATAAAGTACAGTAGTGTGAAAATTCAGACAGTGAAGGCGAGCAGGTTTGGGCATGTTAGGTCCATGTTTAACACAGGAGGCTCATGCACTAAGGACTAGAACTCAAAGGTGGAGCTGGTTACAGAACCTTCAGCCTGGGGAGGCATGGTAAAGGCACAGTGGATGGAGTATTACTCCTGATCTGACCTGTTATGGGTACCATGAAACGCTCTCATTCTCAGGAAGCTAATGGGAGTGTTAATGGGACAGTGCTGAGTGCATTTAAAGATGGAGGGGAGTATGAGGAAATGGGAAACTGGAAAGGGAATAGAAGGAAAATACTGGATTATGATATTTGGATTATGGACCAAAGATGGGTGGACAGAAATATGGTGACCCCTAGGCAGTGTGTAAAGCCAGATGGGTGAGAGAGATTCTGCTCCTTAGCCCAGTTGAACTCACTCCCAGCAGCAGGTGTCAGAAAGAACAGAGGGCTGGCCCAGGCTCTGGTTATGTCAGTATTATTTTTCTGTGACTGGTTCATAATGTGGAATGTGAAAGGTACAATAACGTGTATTGGTACCTTTCTGTGTCTGTAACCAGGGTGGGCAAAAGGGCCTCTGTGGGCTGGATCCAGCCTGTCAAGTGGGTTGATCTGGCCTGCGGAGGTCCTGCTGCTCCCCTGCCCCCAAAGCCAATCAGGGTCTGGGGACAGGGGAGCACACAACACTTACAGTCAACCCTGGAAATTGACACAAGCACCGTGCGCTGGAGGGCAGGGAGCAAAAGACTGTGCTCTCCCTGCCCCCCGGCCAATCAGGGGAGCATACAAAGGGGGGAGCATACAAAGGGTACATCTAAACTACATCCCTTTTTCGATAAAGGGATGTAAATTAGATGTATCGAAATTGTAAATGAAGCTAGATTTGAATTTCCCATGCTTCATTTGCATAATGGCGGCTTTTTTAAAAAAAGCCGCTTTAAAAAAAAAATGTGGTCAAGATGGGCCTCTTTCAACAGATCTTTCGAAATGGGGCATTTCTGTCAAAAGAGCCCCGTCTTGACCGAGGTTTTTTTTCGAAAAGTGGCTTTTCAGAAAAAAAAAAGCCGCGTCTGCCGTTATGCAAATGAAGCGTGGGAAATTCAAATCCCGGCTTCATTTACAATTTCGATATGTCTAATTTACATCCCTTTATCGATAAAGGGATGTAGTTTAGATGTATCCAAAGTCTCCTCCTGCCCTGCAAGGGGCTTGGCATTTAGTTAACCGCTAGCTGCTGCTCAGCTGGAAGGTGACTCTAAGCACGGCGCTTCCTTGTAGGGCAGGGGCAGACTCCCTCCTCCCCCTGTTCCTGATTGACCTGGAAGCGGGGGGTGGGGGTGGAGGGGAGCGCACGAAGTATCCTCCCACTGACAGGGGTGCAGGCTCCTAGAGGGAATCACCAGCTGTTCAGAACAGCTGGCAGTTCTCTGTGGGGGGGAAGGAGAGGGCAGGTGCAAAGACTTCACGCACTCTTCCACCCACAGACCAATCAGGGTCTGTGAGTGGGGAAGCTAGGAAGTGTTGTGGTCCCACCCCTTCTGCCTGATGCCCCGCCCCTTCCGTGGCAGCCCAGGGACACATCAAAAATTTCTGAATTGGCCTCTAGTCAAAAATTACTGCCCACCCCTGCTGTAATTTGTACCTTTTTGTATTAAGGGACTTTAGGGTCCCTCCCTGCTTTCTGCCCAATCCTCAGGCCTCTGCTTCCTCTGCTCTATAGGCCCCTCAGAGCCAGCAGGATAGCCCAGTTTCCTAAGAAGGTGTTAGACATTTAATGATTCTGCTAATGGCCATAGACATTTTATATAACTAATGCATTTGTTTCTAATGAGACGATGAAGTGCAAGGCCATTTCTAAGAAACCGGAGATGTCAGGGCTGGAGAGTTTGCTCTCTGGTGTCTGTGTGATCGGAACAGAGGTGCATTACCTTCAGCTGCTCTTTTGAAGAAGACTTTGCAGCTGCCACAGGTGAGAGCTCCGTAGTGGCACCCAGAAGCTTCATCGCCGCAAATCAGGCAGGTCTTCTGTGGTGGAAAGTAATAGTCAATGGGCAAAACGTGGTCCCTGCCAGCCTCCAACCTTTGGAGATAAATGATAAAGAGAGTCAACAAACACAGTGTAGATGAGCTGTGGGTAAGCTCAGCATGCAGCACTGAGACTGCTCACTTCAAAACAGCAGACCAGTAGACACATGATAGGTCACACACTTACACAGGTGGGAAACAATAGAGCTGAGGATGCACCCTGACAACACACACCCTGACATGGTCGCCCTGCTGACTTTGGGTGGCAGGGGGCGGCACCATGGAGGTATTGTTCTTTGCTTATAGTGGGAGTGAGAGCAGCAGCAGCCCCAGTGCTCAAATCCCTTCCAAGTAAGTCCCCTTGTCCCTCACCTGCGTAAGCCGCAGAGTGTGCAGCCCTACCACAGCTCTTCCCTTTGAATTAATTCCAACCACCCTTACCACTGCCAGTGGAAGAGCAGGACTCAATTATGAGCAGACATGCTGTGTGCTGACTGGTAAAACACTTGAGCTGACAGAAGCATTTCTTTTAAAGTCTGTGAACTAATGCAAAACTGTCTAACAGGTTATGGGGATGGGCCACCTTCCATCAGATATTACACTTGAACCTTTCCTCCTCCAAATTCCCTCATATCTCCAGAGCAGCTCAGGGATAATATCTTCCCCACCCCCAAATATCTCTATCCCATTTTGAACGCATGACGACCTTCAAAAACTTGCAACTGGCTGGAAAGACCTTTTGCATTCCGGGCTATCAATGATACTTATTAAATATCCAGGAAGATTGCACATTCCTGCCCCATGAGTGAGTATGCTGCTTTCCTCGGCAGCATGAGGATGCAACAGGACAGGACTGAGCAAGATGCGGCTTGGGGGCCGAATCTGGCCCACCTAACACTTTGATCCGGCCCGCAGACCGCATCTTACCACTTTGTATTCATATCCTACTGTCCATGCCACTGAATTTCCAGGTGGTGGCTCAGGCAGCAGGATCTTATTTAAATGGCTCACAGTCGCAGCGTTAGGGGCTGCGAGCCTTTTAAATATCCACAGCAACCCCAGGTGGCTGCCAGGCAATGTGGTAGTGGAGGAGATGGGAGCTGCAAGCCCTTTGCTTTGTTTTCACTTCAAAGCCTCCCCACCTTTCACTTCAAAGACAACTCTTGGGGGAGGCTAGTCCCCAGCCCTGCCCCTTCCGTAGGGTTGCCAGAAACAAAAACACCGAACACTCCCCCCCCCCCCCCCAAAAAAAAAACACCGGGGAAAAATTCTGTTGAAGGGGGAAAAAAAGAGGAGAGCAAAGTTGTTGAGCCAAAAAATAAAAATAAAACAGCATTAAAACAGCATGTCTCCTTTTAGTGCAGGGATAGGAACAGGGAGGGGTTGAGTACTAAGACACAGGGGAAGCATTGCTTCCCCTAGGTCTTTTGGCTGGCAGCCATTTTGTGCCGGCAGCCTTGGGGAACCAGGTAAGCATGGGGGCTGGGGTCAGGGGGCTGGGAGTGTTGGGGGTCGGGGGAGGGAGGAGGCCAGGCACTGAGTGTTTGTAGGGTTGCCAGGTGCCCGGCATTTTCGCCTCCTGGCCGGGAAAACTTTCAGAAAATACCGGACATTTTTAGGTGTCTGCTATTCTCTGAATTTTTTTTTTACAGGACAGGAACTGAAAATACTGGACTGATTGGGTGAATACCGGACACCTGGCAACCCTACCCCAGGGAGGGGGTGGAGTTAGCCCATGACCAATAAATATCAAAATTCATTAATGGCCCCCCTACAAAAATTATTGCCCACTCCTGCACTAGGATGATGTAGTGGCTGCTTCATTTGTTGTTAACAACTCTAACTGCCTGTTCTGCCGTGATCATTTTGGACTGATGGTTAAGGCAGGGGTCATGCCATTCTTCATTATGGGCTAGATTTTGCTGGCCCCCACTGAGTGCAATGGAGGGCATAAGAGCTTTCTCCTATTCATTGCACAGCTCACATGAATGCCATGCAGAAACCCAGAAATAAGGTGACATGGAGGAATGGGCAGGAGGTGGACTAATAGCTCAGTCTCTTCCAAATACACTGGCTAGCACAGCCAGCTGGCTGTGTGTGGTGAGGGGAACAGTCTATACCCTGAATAAAGAAGAATTAGCAGATGAGCTGCCCCTGTGTGCCATGGGGAAAGCATATTACCTCCTGCAAGACAGAATACCTCCTACTTCCCCCAGGCACTGTAGCTCTGCACCACACTCCACCGTGGGCTATACCCAAATGGCACAATGTACAAATACCATATTTCATTCGAAAGAATCACTATACACTGTGAATATTTTTCTTTTTATCTAGCCATTTAATTGTCATCTTACACATATTAATCTCCATTCAGGACTTTTTCACTGACATGAAAACTTATGCCTTTAACCTGTCCTCTGATATACACTCTGCATGGCTGTGTAGCTTACTAAATCACATATGTTCAGCAGCTGATTTTCAAAAAGACATGGCACGCAGACTGTGTATCGGAATTATCAGATAATGCATGTACTGGCAGAGACACTGGGAAGTTTGATCATATTTTATTGTTAGTTATTTTTTACGATTTGTTTGCAATAACACCTACAGACTGCTGGGCAAATAATGCTTAATAATCACGTAATATGGAAAGGGACACTAACATCTGTTTGGCTCAAATTTTAACCTGTCTTTTCTTCTTCTATCTGTTTGCAAAATCCATATAACCTCCTGATTTAATTTAACCCTGAAAATACTTTAGTAGGGGTGCATCTACTCAGCACCCTAACTCGAAATAAGATACTCAATTTGAGCTATACAAATTATGTATCTTATTTTGATGCTATTCTGAAATAGCTTATTTCATTATTTGACATAGACTATACTGTGCCAAATTTCGAAAAAAGCACTATTCTGAAATGTCCCTTACTCCTCGTAAAATGAGGTTTACAGGGACGTTGGAATAGCGAGCCTGAAATAACAGGCTTGCTGTGTAGATGCGGGATAGCTATTTTGGGATACTCAAGTATCCTGAAATAGTGTTGCAGTGTAGACATGCTCTAGATGTACTTCTAAAACTCAAATTATAGTAGGAGTGCAAAATCCCACAATAACAAATCCTGCAATTCTTATTCAGTTGAATAATCCTTACACATAAGAAGGAAATGTTTCAGGATTGCCCTCTTAACATGAATAAATGATGGAGAAAACCTAACAAAATTACAGAGGAAAAAGTCTGAAACTTCTAGGGCAGCCGTGGCCAACCTGCGGCTCATGAGCCGTACACGGCTCTTCCTCCTCCATGGTGCGGCTGGGGGCTCCTTTTAAAGGGGCAGTCCTTTTTTTTTCTTCTTTGCTCGACAACTCCCCTCCCCCCTCCGGTTCTTTGCGCTAGATTCACAACTATTTTGGCTCTTTGCTTGTAACGGGTTGGCCACCCCTATTCTAATAACTCCTTTGAGTTTCCTATTTTCACTGTCCAATGCTTATGTCATTTACACAGAACTCAGAGCATAGTGATGCGTCCTGGTGGTTCCTCATCGTCCCAACCACAACTGTAATCTATCATGATTCAGTCTATATTTATCTGCCACTGGACTGGTTCCATTCAGCTTGTGCCCAGTATGCCTGTGTGCTCTGCAAGATCATAGGTATGTCTGCACTTTGGCATATGATTCATGAGGAAGCCTGTACACTCAGCAAGAGATGCCTGTGAAAATAAGGCTTAATTAAGCAAATGCTCATGAGTTATTTGCAGGTTCCAGTTCTCAGCTTTTCTAACTTGAGTTGCAAATATTTATTTCATAATGGGTTGATATTTTAGCTACTTCAAACTGATAATACTGTCACACATAACAGGAGTGCTGTCTATTGTCCTTTTTTATGAGAGCTTCACAATTAATTAAGCAAACCAGGTTATTCATATCTTTTAAATGTAAGATTAGGTCCTTCATCCCTAATCACAAGTAGTCCCAGTGAGATCAATAAGAATACTCATTTAAGTAAGGGCTGCAGAATCACACTCTATGGCCTTGTCTACATAGGAAAGATTTACCAGATGTTCCAATATAGTTATACCCACAAACTTCCCTTGTTCCAGACACACTTACTCTGGAATGAGTAGGATTTTTTTTAGCTTAACTTAAACCCCTTCCTTCCCAAGAGACATAAGCTAAATTGGAAAAGGCCACTCTTAGACCAGTATAAGAGTGTCCACTTCGAGGAGAGGTGCGTGGGCACTACTAATATAACTATATCAGTTTAAATCCACATATAAACTTTACTGAAAAATTGCCATGTAGACAAGGTCCAAGGGTTAACAGAATTTTGGGAACAATTCCTTCCCTTTCCCTTTTCTTCCTTCAAAATAAATGTTAAGTTATTACACTGGAAGTTTCCTTTAGAGAAAAGTTTGAGCCTAAACTCATTGTCCGTGTCCTTTCTGTTAAATAAGGAGTCACACTTCTGGGGATATTCCACTGTGCAGTCACAGGACACTGAACTCGCCTTCTCTGATGATCTCAATTTACAAGGCTGTAAATTTATGTTCTATTTTATTTGACAGGTAGATTAAATGGAAGGAGATATATGCTTACTGCAATATAACTGCCATATATTACGCATGCGTTACTGCCATAAACATTTTGTTACATTGTCCTCTGGCCCTTCCCCAACTTGTCTATTTTGTCCAGCCTTCGCATCCCAGCTGTTATGGAACTGGTGTACTCCAAGGCAGAGGATTGTCTTCTTTGGAGCATGTCTGTCCAGCACCTAACACAACAGGGCACACATCTTCAGCTAAGATTGCTAGACACAATTGAAATACAGATCTTAATAATAAATTACAGGTGGAACAAAAATAACAGTTTTGCCGCAAATGTACTCATATTGCAGGACTTGCTACAGTCCTAGACACACTACCCACCTCTTCTCTAATGGTCTGCCATATTTTTCTTATCCTTTTCCACCTGGCAAATGTTAAGTTCTTCCTCTGCTTATCCTATCTATTTATTGTGGAAAAGAAGTAAATATGCTTCCCTATTGTTTACCTCTCATTTCTGCAGCAGCTGTTTTGGTGGTATCAGTATAAATGTGCAATCCTGGAATGAGAAATTTTTTGAGCTTTAATTGCTTAAAGATTCAAGGGAAGATTATAATAAATGCTTGTCAAGCACAATACTAACATGGCAGATTTTAAAATAATTCTCAGCAACAGAGTAGTGTGTCCAGGGTGTGTGTGTGTCTCTATCGGTAAAAGAGTCTCAATTCAGTCTCCAACTTTGCACTTCCAGTGTTGTACAAATATTAGTATTTAGATGCTTAACCGCTTGATTTGCAGTCAGAGTTAGATTTCCAACTGTAGATACAAAAGTAGAGGTCTTACCATACGTAGGATAGTAAAGCTCATTGGGCCAAATTCATCCCTGGTGTAACAGCACTGACTTTGGTGAATTTAGAACATGGAAGAATTTAGCCCCCACAGCTCCTCCCCGTAATATTTGTTTAGTTTAAAATGAAAACAGCCTCATTGCTATCAAATCCGCAAAGTCAAGACACTTTCACAAGACTATGTCCTGCACCTTCAACCAAACGGCTGAACAAATTCCTGTTCCAGGATCCTCACTGATGGAAGCCATTGCCAATGATATATGAAGCAAAATGAATGCTACTTAAATGTTCTGGTAAGCCCTTGATCTAAGAGCGATAGTGGTTGTTTGAAGATATTATAAAATGTACATGAATGAGTTAGTGAGACTGAAGTAGGCTAACAAAATGCTGCTTTTGAAGTGTCATTTTATATAGCAGTGCTATAGACAGTGTGTCTAATTGTGAGTCTAACATCAATGACAGCCTAATTCAGAAATGAGGCTGGCAAACTAACAAGACACATTTAACTCTGTAACTCCAGGGCAAAGGTGGAAATTGGTGTCATGCCTGCCAACTGGGGCCAGACCCTAGAATAGGTTTTATCAACCAGCCAAGACCACATCTAGTATCTAGGCATGGTGCATGTGTCTGTCAATGCATATGAACAAATGGACAGAGCCCTGTGCTTATAAAAAATTTACATCCACATTTGTATGCACAAGAATGAGCCATGGATATCTGCATTCACATCCACAGATGCGGATATAAAGTGGATAGCTGCACATTTCAGGGTTCTAGATACAAAATTTGTATCTGCATCTGTATCCACAAAAAATGAGCCATGAATATCTGCATCCACATCTGTGGAACATTCATATTACTGCACCAATGCTATAAACAGGCACTTGTGGTATGTAGGTAGCAATTCTTCTAGGTGTGCCAAGAGGGAGCCTCACCTTCGTGGGACTTTGGGATGCAACATGATGTGGTGCGCCCACATCTGCTAGAAATTGTTTTAAGAGGACCTACTCCTAGTAAGATCCTGAATAACTAATAGCATTTGTACTTCCTAAATCTCTGAAGCCAGCTCATGCTGTGTTACTTAAGACTTTCCCTCTATATAAATGGATGTTTCCCGTTCTTTAAAGTTCCCTGGTTTCACACACGGGATACTGCTGTCCATCTCCAGGTATAAACAAAGAGATCCTTGCTATGGAGTTTGAAAAAAATGTATGGCAAATGTCACAGTAACTTGCAAACTCAAAGAATAAAGATAGCGCTGTGCAAGCAGACACAACTTGTATAGTACTGACGTCGGACTGAGATTCCAGACTCAGTTCATGACTAGAAGGCCAAGGTCAGAACTGCTCACAAGGGAGCAAAACAGCTTTTAGAGGGGAATAAAAAACCAAAAAACAAACAAAAAAAAAACTCTCTTGCTTCTTGGCACAGAAGAAGAACTTTTAGTGCAGCACTGGCAAGGCTCTGTAGGAAGAGTAATACCCCAGGCTGTAGAGCAGTCGGTATATAGATAACTTTCTCAATTGAGAGCCATTTATCCTTAATAGAAAGCTTCTGTTTAGCAAGAGTTAATTTCTCCAAATAGTCTGACTTTAATTGTACACCCAAAAAGCTGAAAACTGTAGACAAGAAGAACATTCAAGCACTCTCCGATGGCTCGAGCTAAATTTTCCACCTGAGTAATAAAATGTATATCCTTTTCAAGAAGAGCCAAGGAACTACGCTCTGTGATTCATCTTATGTAACTTCAAAACTCCTCCTAGGCTGTCTCTCCCTCAGAATTTTATGATCATTAAGATAGGCCAGAAAAGAGCAGACTGGCTTCCCTACCATATCTGTGTGGCTCCTGAAGACCATTCCTTATTAGAAAATCTCATGACTGATCTACTGCTAGCACTTTGATCACTAAGCAGCCCACCATGCTAATTACATACTACACGTCAGTTACATGCTTTGTACCTTCCAGGACAATGATCAACTCAGCCACACTACAACCACCAACCCCAATAACTGTTCATGCGTCTTAAATGAGAAGTAATAAACGTGTACTGTCTCTCCCAATATTTCATCAGCCAAGCATTCCAAGTGTAATGTAGCATTTTTGAAACGTGCCTGTTGAAAGGTTAAGTCTTTCTGCACAACAGAGATCGTGTCAGTGGGAAAGCACACAGAGCCAGATTCTTAGCTGTGCCAACATAGAGTTGGTTAGCACTGCCTGAATCAGAGGTGCTCTACACTAGCTGGTTGCAATACCCATTGGGCCATCTACCAAACAGGGATCACTAGAGTGCAGTAACAATGTCATCATAGAGCTTCTCACCCAAATATGCCCCGCAACATGCAGGGAGAATTGCCTGCTTTCAGACCCATTGTGCAGCCACTTCTGAAAATCTGGCTGATTGTTTTGGATTAGCAACGAAGCCATGAACTGAAAATGCACTGATTCTCAAAGAGAGAGGACACAGTGCTCTTCTCACAGCTTAAGTACTGCTGAGTCTGAGGTACAATGTTGTGGTCACTAGTAATGAACCTTGGTTCTAAAACAGTACTCGCCATATATTACACTTTAACTAAATAGTACTTGAATAATCAGTGTCATGTCAGTGAAAGGTTCATGCATGGATAAAACAAGGCATGCAGGGATTAATGATTCAAGTCAAAATGCAAGGAACATGCCTAACTTTGAATACCCTTGCCTGTTCCATGCATGAGCTATACATCAAGCAAGAAAGATCTGTACACTTTTGTATTTTGATATTCAATTGACAATAAATCCTGCCTGCACTGGAAGTTTGGCATAGGACGTTCAAAGGCTCCCATTCTTTAAACTGCTTTGAGTAGCTTAATCTGTAAACACATGGTATTGTAGACTGCATTTTGTTTTCCTTTTTTAAAAAGCCTTGAGTCTGTTTCCAGACTGATCATCTCTTATTTTGATTTGTGGCTACGGGGGCAGAGGTGGAAGATAGCGACCTGTGAGAGCAATAAATATGGCAAACAGTAGGTGTATGTTTATGGTAAACAAAAAACAGAACTTGGTCTTCATTTTGATATTAATAAACATTAGCATGATGCTAAGGAAGCTCCAAACTGCTCTGGCAAGAAGACAGTGGACAAGCAGGTATAGCACAATTTCATAATGAAGGTCCTGTATGTAACAGTGGAAGCATCAGACTTTGCAGCTGACAAGGCAGCCATTTTTACACATGGTACACATTCTATCACTGGATTCAGAGCTCCCCCCTCCAACTAGTTTGGTCATGTATCTTTACAAAGCTTTCTGTAGGATGTAGCGGCATGCCCTAACTCAAGTATTGTTTTTATCCATAATACTCCACTTACATTTATTATCCAACCTGTATGGAATCCCATCCATTTGTAAGGACCCAACTAGCTACAAGAACTATCATAGTTCTCTGCCATGAGTAGGGGCATCTGGTGTTACACTACGTTCTGTTTTCATTACTGTGTGCAGATGGGAAAGCAAGGTTTTACACTCGCTTTCGGGGAGAACAATTTAGCTTAGAATGCCACCTAAATGTCTGTGTCATGGAGCATCCACCTCACACAGAAGTAGAAGGGATTAAGATGGCCAGGCTGGCCAATTAGGTCCTTAGGCTGCACCTGAAGGAAGAGCCAAGAAGCAGGGAATTAACTGATTGCAAGTAGACTCATCTGAGTTGCAGGAACAGGTCTGGGGCCTGTAAAACCAGGAAGATGGCTACAGACAGAGGGATGCAGGAAGGCAGGGATCTAAGTTGAAGACACTCCTTGAGTGGAAAGAGTTGGGAGGCTGACAAACCCAGGGAGAAGGGAAGCCAGATATGTAGGAAGAAAGTTGGAGGAAGACCAGGGGTAAGACCGTGAAGCAAGGGACAGAACCATGCAGAGACTGTCGCTGCTTGTTATAAGGTTCCTGGGCTGGAATCCACTGTAAAGGATGGGCTTAGGTTCCCCCACCAGCCACTGAGAGCAAGGGCATTGGAGATGCCAGTAAGACAACAGGTCTCCAAGGAATTTAATTCCCCAGGAAGGGAGGACGTTAGTGACTTGGCTAGAGAACCTACTTATGGAAGAGAATACTCCAGTCCCTGGAAAAAGAGGGGCTGCAAGAAGAAACAACATGGGGGTGCCATTGCTGTTGGGGAAGTGCAATGTCTGACACAGCTAATCCCCAGTGTGTCCAGCAGGAAGTGCTGCTTGTGGCGAGTGAAACCTGTGACAGTCTGTGCAATACCCATTTTTTGGACATTCTTTGCACATGTGCATGGAAACATTCTTAAACTGTTTCCTAGACCAGGGAGCCCTTTCCTGAAATATACTTTGAATAGACATAATTTGTAACAATGAGCAAACTAATGGGGAATTGCAGCAGCCTTATTTTATCTGTGATCAGTAATCATACTTCATCCAACTTTATAAAAATGGAGGAGAGAAACAAAGTTAAACAAGTGAAACAATAACAGAGGCCAATACTTTTTATACCTGGAATGATTTAGCTTGGCACGTATATACTGCAGCCTTTGCCATGTTTGTAAGTAACGGCTTGCAAGGGGCTTGGAAACAGAATTTGTGAGATTCTGCAAAAATCCTCCCAGTGGCCCAACTTAAGCAGCATCAATAGTTCAGCCAGGAGAGGGAAAAGATGAAACACCTAAGTTCAGGTGATACAGAATCCATCCATTATTATAGTCAGGCACAAGCATGTTGCCATGTTACTTAATAATGGAATTCACCTGATTGCAAAGCATGAGAAAGCAAAACAAATAACAACCCATGCTGACAATCATAAGGCCATCACACCTGCACACTGTGACATCCTGGTGACTTGAAAATCAGCTGGAATTGCCAAGGTCAAGACCTTAGTGGTGTCCTTGGTGAGCCGCAGACGCTCACTAAGAGCTCAAACTAGTTCCCTAGGAAACAATTTATCCTGTGTAACATTTTCTAATTCCATTTAACCTGCACCATGATCTTCAATTCTATACACCATTCCCTATGGCAATGAAAAGAAAATGTGACTAAAAGAGATCAGAAGTAATGAAATAGTCTTGATACTTGTGTTCCATGGCCCCAGGAGACACTGCCAAAATGACTGAGCCAGTATTTGCTATAGATTGCACAAAAAACATTAACTGGGTGTTACTTTATTTTACATGCTGTCTCAAGTTTGTATTATTGTTTACCAGCATGCTATTCTTGTGAACAGGGAGATATTTAGTCTGCCCTATTAAATCATTAGGACTTTACTGAATACTTTTGAGCAGAGGATATGGACACTTTATACAGGCTAGGTATAAATATGAGACTTGATGTGAAACTCTACAATGACAAAAGTTACATGGGCCAGTTAATTCCAAAGCCATTACAAAAGCTGCATTCTAAGGCTGTGTCTAGACTACATGGCTCCATCGACGGAGCCATGTAGATGAGGGTTGTAGGCAAAGGGAAATGAAGCTGCGATTAAAATAATCGCCGCTTCATTTAAATTTACATGGCTGCCGCGCTGAGCCGACAAACAGCTGATCAGCTGTTTGTCCACTCAGCGCGCTAGTCTGGATAATCCCCTGCTGACATCAAAGCCCTTTGTCGGCAGCCCCGTTATTCCTCGTGGGATGAGGTTTACCGGGGCTGCCGACAAAGGGCTTTGATGTTGGCAGGGGAGCGTCCAGACTAGCGCACTGAGCGGACAAACAGCTGATCAGCTGTTTGTCGGCTCAGCGCGGCAGCCATGTAAATTTAAATGAAGCCGCGATTATTTTAATCGCAGCTTCATTTCCCTTTTTCGAATACACAAATCTACATGCCTCCATTGACGGAGGCATGTAGTTTAGACGTACCCTAAGAGACAAATTTTGACTTCTGTTTTATCTCCACAGATCACATTATAGTGGCATGACTGGGAGCAAAATTTTACCCTGTGTCTCCAAACATATGGGAGGATTGCTCTATTTTCTTTTAAGCAAAAGTATGAGTCGGATTCATTCTTTTGCAGGATATGAATAATATGCATAGAGTTAAATAGGTGTTACTTGCATCTGGATAAGAGGGCCCCAAATTTCTACTGTCCTGTAACTTAAATCCACCACCATCACTTTGCCAGCCTCCCTGATCAGGCACTGCACAGAAAACAAATCTACAATGGAAGATGTGCACAGAAGAACCGGGGTTGAGGGAGGGAGAAGAAATTCAGAAAATCTGAAAGAAATGGAGCGCTGGAATTGGAATTCTGATTTGTACTCCAGACCAGAACAATTAGTATGTTACATTTATATAGAGTGCTTTCCAACTAGAGGTGTTATCAAGCTTTTGCAAATATCCACTGCCTTGCTGTGTCAACAACCGCCTTAGTTCCACTGTGGGAAGGATCTCTGTCTCATGCTGATGTGTGTGTGGAAATCAGCCTGTGACCAAAGCTTGTATCTGCACATATATTCCACCTGCATGTAAATGTCTGCATATTCCACACCTACATACCTAGCTGGGTCTGGGAGCAGTCTGTGTCTCCTGGAAAGAGAGACCTGGACAAGCATCAGGAGGCCAAGGCTGGGGGTGGGCATGGGGCCAGGAGCAGAGCCAGAGCACGGGACCAGGAAGGACCAAAACCCTACTTGTGGAACCAGAAGCAAAGCACTGGCTGCAGGACTGATGGTTAGGACTGAGATCAAGGGGCTGAGAGTGGGGCCAGCACCCCAGAAGCACAGCTCTGGACACATGTCCCCAAACCAATATCACATAACACACAGTCAACCTGTGGAACTCCTTGCAGAGGATGTTCTAAATACCAGGTCTTTAACAGGGATTCAAAAAAAACCTAGATAAATTCATGGAAGATAAGGCCATCAATGGCTATTAGCCAGAATGGGTAGGGATGATGTCCCTAGATTCAATTTATCAGAAGTTGGAAATGGATGACAGGAGAGGGGTCACTTGATGATTCCATATTCTGCTCATTCCCTCTGGGACACCTTGCATTGGCCACTGTTGGAGGACAAGATACTGGGCTAGATGAACTTTTGGTCTGACCCTCTAAGTTCTTATAAGCCCTAGGTGTAGAGTTGGGAAGTGGAGTCCTGGGCATGGAATCCCAGGCATGTGGCCACTGGCCAGGGCTCTACATAAAACCTAGAGGTGCTGCAGCATCCCCATAACACTTAATTCCCACACCTTTGGAACCATCTTTGCATTGATGTAGCTCGTACCCAAGCAGGGCAACAGTTACATGTGTGGAGTAGTAATAGGTGTGCTTCACATGGTAGCTAGAACTTTAGGTGATGGGCAAGTTTGCATCAGACACGTTCTCAAGTTAGTAGAGATAAGCTGGTTAGAGGAACCTCAGCTTCAGTGGAGCCAAAAAGCAAAACAGCCTCTGCCAGTAAGGTGGAAGTAAGATTCAAGCTAAAGGTGCAGGAATCTGCCAAACCCTTATCATGCTGCAAAGCAGACAGTGCCACTTGTGAACTATTGTTACTGTAGCGGGGCCTATTTGAAACCCTAAGGGTGGGCGGGCGTCAACCCACCCACTTCTCAAAGTCCCTTCCCCAGCCTTGTGGGAGGGTAGACTAGATCCAGGACCCTACTAATGTCGGGGGACAAATAATGACAAAACAGGGTCAAGGGATGCAGGTCACAGGTTTAAAACAAGGGAACCGGATGGGGACACCAAGCAGATAAGCCCGGACAGTGCCCACTGCTCCTCAAAGCTGTCAATGGAGTCAGTGGATGCTGCCCAAAGGAATTCTGCCTGGATGCATGACACTAGGGAGGAATGGAAGTAGGCCCCACAGTCGTAGAGAACCCGCTTGTCTAGCATCCTCCTCCTGGTATGTACATAGTGGCTTTCGCCAGGGCCAGGAGGAGGTTGACGAGGAGGTATCGCGCCTTTGTGGGGCCACAGACGGGGTGTACATAAATAAAAAGGTGTGAGGAAAAGTGCAGCCAGAACCTCAATAAGAGGTTCTGGAAGAGCCGGAATAGGGGCTGCAACCTGGCACATTTCAGGTATGTGTGTGCCAGGTTTTCCCTCATGCCGCAGAAAGGACAGGTATCTGGGATAGGGGTGAACTGCACCAGTGCTCACAACTCCGTGAAGGAGCTGCCAACTGATGTCCCCAATGGGCTGTGGAATTAAGGTGGAATACACGCTGGTCCATCGTAGTTCCCCATCTTCACCTGGTCGTAGGTGGTCCCGCCACTTGGTGTTGGGGTGGGACATGAGGGGGAGGAAATGTATCATATGGAGCATGAGTGTGTACAGATGATCCCTAGATGTGGTTCAAAAACAGACAAGCTACAGATCTGGCAGCTGGCTAGGAGTCCAGGGGTGGAGAAGCTGGGGGGGCCTGCAGAACAGGGGCCCACGAAAAAGGGCCGGAGGACTTGAAATGGTGGGGGAGGGGCAGGGCGTACCCTCTCACAGGGCTCGCTGCAGGATGACTGGTTGGGAGCCCAGGTATGCACAGAGAGGGAGAGAGGAAGTGGCCCAGGGAACAGTACTGACAGTTAAATGCCCGGGTCTGCATGTTTCGGGCTGGAGCCCCCACTGACCTAGCAGCAGGCTGTACTGCTGCTTCTAGGGCCGTGGGCTAGGACGCAGTGGAGTGGGCGGGCCTGCGTACCCCTGCCACCCACCTACCATGTGAAATGAGGAGTAACGGTAGTTCGAACTGGGAAGCCTACTTCGAACTACCTAGTTCGTGCCCCGTGTAGCCGCGCTGCACGGGGTTCGAACCAGCGGGGTTTTAAAAATGGCGGCTCCCCACTTATGCAAATGAAGCCCGGGAAATTCAAATCCCGGGCTTCATTTGCGAGTGCGGTATGCCTACATTACCCTCCTAGTTCGAACTAGGAGGGTAGTGTAGACATACCCTGTGTTGCTGCCCGCCCTGAACCAGAGTCAGGGCCCTGTAGTAACTGTGTGTGTTTTCTGCCCCACCTTGCATCAGGGCTGGCCTTCTATACTGACCGTTTTTGTCTATACTGACCCTACCCTGATCTAGGGCTCTGGACCTGTGTTTGTGTAACGGTCACCTGCCCTGAAGCAAGGCCAAGTTCCTAACTGTTTACCTGTCGCCCATCCTGAAGCAAGGCAGGGTTCGGAACTGTATGCCTCTCACCCTGCCCTGAACCTGGGCCAGGTCTACTGGACTATCGACTGGCCTCTTTGTTGTTGTTGCCCGAGACCCAGGCTTAGACTATTGACTTGGGGGGTTGTTTTAAGTGTAGTGGGGCGGAGTGGCTACTCACTGAACCAGAGGTTAGGGTTACCACATGCTTTCAACAAAAATACCGGACACACTTGACATTACATCACAATCTACATTACATCTTATTTAGAAAATACCAGACATGTATGTTTTCTCATTTATATTTTCTCAATGTTTCCCGAACAGAAAGCTCAAATACTGGACTGTCCAGTTCAAAACCAGACACCTGGCAACCCTACCGGAGGCGAAGGAACCCCTCCGGGAGGCCTAACCGGCTACAATTACATATGGTCATATTTTCCTATCAAAATCTTCCCAAGTGATAAGCAGAATCCTGATTGTGCTTAGTGATCATCTCTATTCTTTGCTGTTTAATCCAATAGTATGAATAGAAGAAACTCCTCTGATTCAAAACATTAAGGCTATGTCTACACTGGCGCGATCTTGCGCCAGAGATATGCAAATGAGGCTAAGTGTGGAATATCGCCAAGCCTCATTTGCGTATCTAATGAATTGCCATTTTTGCAGAAGAGGCTCTTGCTGCAGAAGGAGCGTCTACACTGCCCCTTCTTGCACAAGAAAAACCCTCTTGCGCAACGCCGTTATTCCTGAAAATAATCAGTGTAATGGCATTACACAAGAGGGTTTTTCTTGCGCAAGAAGGGGCAGTGTAGACAGCTCCTTCTGGCGCAAGAGCCTTTTCCGCAAAACTGGCGGCTCATTAGATATGCAAATGAGGCTCAGTGATATTCCACGCTTAGCCTCATTTGCATATCTCTGGCGCAAGATAGCGCCAGTGTAGACATAGGCTAAGTGTTGTTATAGACAACTAGCGGGTGAGGCCTGTTGTTGACTGGGCAAAGTCATTTTGTGTAGATTACACTTATAGGAAAGTTCAAGAAATTAAATATATGTAATAGAATTTTTTATTAATGTGCTTGCAAAAGGGAAGTAAAAGAACAGTTTTAAATTTGTAGGATTTCAACTTCAAACATTATTCATTTTATTGAATAATTACCATACATCGTAAATTTGAATCAAATGCATAAAGCTTCCAGTACTCTTTCCGTAACTAATTTGAATTATTTTGTGATTTTTAACAGTAAAAATGTTCTCTGCCCTAAAGTGACAGTTTAATAGGTGTCTCGATTTTAATTTTGTTAGCTAATTTTTTTTTTAACTCTAATCATAACAGTCATGACTTTTTTCTGACAAAAACAAAAAATAATTATTTAAACCTTTTACCCAGCATATTCCGATGTAAAAGTAGTGCATTCCGCTAATATAAGTGGCAGGATTTGTATGCAAAAGTTGGTATCTGTAGGTAAATCGCAAAGTATGACTTTATTTTGCACAAACAAATCCAAAAAAATTTTTTTTCAAAATATATAACAGATAATTTTACATGTCCGTCTGCTTTAGATATCTGTAAGATGGTTTTCACCATGTGACCTTTTCCATGTAGAAGAAACAGAAAGAAGCATTTAGCATTATACTGTAAATGTCATAGGTCAGATCCTGAGCTGATATAAACTGGTCTTATCTTATTGACCTCAATGGAGCAAGGTCAATTTACATCAGCTGACGATTGATAGTAGAAGTATATACACAACTCATTTTGCCAACCAGTGAAGTGCAGCCACCTCTTAGGTGGAATGCAACAGCTGTTTAAGAGAATCACAGAACTGATCCGCAATAGTTCAGAGTATGAAGTGAAGAAAAATGGTGTAAATACTGTACCCAATTTGGAACCAAAGGGGAAATGTGCTAACTCCTTTATTCTTGCAAGGAGTATGCCCTTTGCTAAATCATGACTCTTTCTTGCAACACAATATTAATGTGAAAATGATGGAGTCTAGTCAGTTCAATTTGGACTTCTAATACAATACATTAAAGACTTCCATCTTGAATGACAATCTGTAGAAAATGGATACCATCTTCTTATTAAATTGCTGTCAGGTTTGCCAAGGGGAAAAGAGCCCCTCCTATCCTATTCAAAACCTACGTGTAGAGAAAGCAAGACATTCTGATTTGGAAGAAGCAACAGACAAAATAGTCATATATTGTCTATGTAAAGGCTGCCCACGTTCTTTTGAGAGTTTAACCCTCTGTATTTCTCTCCTGAGATCACCTTTGGATAGATAAATATTTCCCTGTTGATTGCATCACTATTCAGAACATGTACTATTTAATGTTTACAAAGTTCTCTCTATTTCTCATATGGCTGGAAAACCAGCACAGGGAAAATCTGCTAGGGTTCTGTACAAAGAAAAAGAGAGAACATGGTAATGACAAGTCATGACTACAAGTTGAATTTCTCTAGTGTGGCACCCTTGGGACCTGACTGGTGCTGAACTAGAAAATTTGTTGAACAACAGGAGGTCAGCATTGTCTAGCAGCATTACCAGCATTTTCACTACTTGCTAGGCTCTTAGAAGACATTTGAGGGTAAATAAGAGCACAGAACACAATCCTTAAAAGGACACAGTCAACTTGAAAAATTATGTTTCCATATGAAAAGGTTGCACTACTGTAGTTACAAGTAACATCCAGGTGACTATGTTAGAAAAGTCACCCAAGTGATTACTAGTTAAAAAATTAGCAAAATAAAATCAAATACATCTCCTTTTGTAATGTGTTACCTTTGTGCATTGGATGCATTTTGTGTGCTGTCAATTTTGCTCTTTCTTCTTTAAAGTCACTCAAGTCAGTTTCTTGCATGCGGAAAAAATCCTTACCATAATTTTTAAAAAAATCTTATAAAAATAGTAGAATGATTCTTAAACATTTTTCAGGAGATAGATTTAAAATGTGCTCACTCAGAAATTAAATGATTTTAAAAAATAAGTAAATTTAAATTGTTTGAGGTTAGCTCTGTCTTTTAAAATCTTATATATTCCAAAGATGTGCACAAAATAAACAATGTCCCAAATCATACCAAATTCATGGTCAATTGCAGGATTATAAGATTTGAAAAAAATCATAAATTTCATTACTTCAGTTGTTTAAATCTGAATTTTCACAGTGTTATAATTGTAGGGATCCTAGTCCAAAAATGAGTTGGGAGGCGGGGGGGAGGAATTTCAAGGTTGGTGCTGCAGTCCTGCGACCCTTACTTCTGTGCTGCTGTTGGCGGTGGCACTATCTTCAGAGCTGAGCAGCCAGAAAATGGCAGCTGCTGGCTGGGAGCTCTGTTCTGAAGGCAGTCTCCATCAGCAGCAGCTCAGAAGAAAGTACTGTCCAGTATGGTATTGGCATCTTTACTTCTGCACTGCTGCTGGTGGGGTTCTGCTTTCCAAACTGGTCAACAAAATAAGGGTGGCAATACTGCAACCCTCCCTAAATAATCTTGAGACACCCCCCTGTCAAGATCCCCTGTTTAAGAAACACCTGTCTCCCTCATGAAATTCTAGCTAATAGACATTGATGGACCTGTCTTCCACCAACTTTGCTAATTCTTTTTAAAAACCAATTTTGGCCTTCACAACATACCCTGGCAATAAGCACCACAAGTTGATTGCATTATATTAAAAAAAAACCACTTCCCTATGTTTGTTTAAGTCTGCTACCTATTAATTTCATTGGGTAATCCTTGGCTTTTATGTGATATGAAGGTTAAATAACACTTCTTTACTGACTTTCTCCACACCATTCATATTTTTATGGCCTTCTTTCATAACCACCTTTGTAGTCTCCTTTCCAAACCAAAAAGCCCTACTCTTCTTAATCTTTCCTCATATGAAAACTGTTTCATACCCTCATTATTTTTGTTGTACTTCTCAATACCTTTTCCAATTCTAATACATCTTTTTTGAGATTGGGCAATCAGAAACTCACACGGTATTTAAGGTATGGGCAGCCCATGGACTTATATAGCAGCACTGTAGTATTTTCTATCTTATTAACTATTCCTTTCCTAATAGTTCCTAACATTGTTAGCTTTTTTGACTGCTGCTGAACATTCAGCAGATGTTTTCAGAGAACTAACCACAATGGCTCCAAGTTCTCTTTACTGAGTGGTAACAGCTAGTTTAGACCCCATCATTTTGTATGTATAGCTAGGATTATGTTATAAACTCATCAATGCTGAATTTAATTGACAGTTTTATTGCCCAGACAACCATTTTTTGAGCTCCCTTTGTAACTCTTGGCAACCAGCTTTGGACTTAACTATCTTAAATAATTTAGTAGTGTCTGCAAACTTTGCCACCTCACAGTTTACCCCCTTTTCCAGATTGTTTATGAATACAGGCAGTCCCCGGGTTACGTACAAGATAGGGACTGTAGGTTTGTTCTTAAGTTGAATTTGTATGTAAGTCGGAACTGGTACATATTGTAGGGGAAACTCTAGCCAAACGTTTCTCCAGAGCTCAGTTTTATTCTCCCACACCTCACTTCCCTCAGTCCTTTATTCTCAAGCTGAGGTGTCTGCTGAGAAAAGCCGCTCTGCGTCTCCCTGGTCTGCTAGGGGGGGCGCGCTAACTTCGCGTCTCCCTGGTCTGCTGGGGGGAAGCAGCTAGTGCGGGGTTGCCTCACCCCGTTTGTAAGTAGGGATCCGATGCAAGTCGGATCCATGTAACCCGGGGACTGGCTGTACAGTATATTGAATAGCACTAGTCCCAGTACAGATTCTTGTGGGACGCTGGTATTTATAGGCAGACCCCGACTTACGCGGATCCGACTTATGTCGGATCCGCACTTACGAACGGGGCTTTCTCGCCCCGGAGGTCGGGGCGAGAAAGCCCCGTTCGTAAGCTGCTCCGGTGCCCCTGGTCTGCTGGAGACCGTCTCCAGCAGACCAGGGGCACCGGGCGGGTTCCCGCGCTTCTGAGGCTTTGCCAGAGCAAAGCCTCAGAGGCGCGGGGAACCGCCGCTGCTGCCGCTTCAGTCCGGGAGCCTGTGGTCTGCTTGGGACCGTCCCCAGCAGACCACAGGCACCCAGACTGAAGCCGCAGCCGCGGCGGGGTCCCTCGCCTCTGAGGCTTTGCCAGAGCAAAGCCTCAGAGGCGCGGCACCCCGCTGCCGCTGCGGCTCTGCTCCCCGTGTCCCTGGTCTGCTGGGGGGGGGGCGCAGCTAGTGTGCTCCCCCCCCCCCCCAGCAGACCAGGCTTTTGTTTTGGACTCTGGGGCAGAGCAGCTGGGGCGCTGCCGATTGGTCCTGCAGCGCCCGCTCTGGGCACTACTGTACCAACCAGGCAGCACCCCAGCTGCTCTGCCCCAGGCGTCCCCAAGTCAGCTTCTGCTGAAACTGACCAGCGCTGACTACAGGAAGCCCCAGGCAGAGTTGCTCTGCCCCGGGCTTCCTGGAATCAGCTGCTGATCAGTTTTAGCATCAGCTGACTTGGGGACGCCTGGGGTTCTTAAGTTGATTCTGTATGCAAGTAAGAACTGGCGGTCAGTTTCAGCAGTGTCTGAATCTGGACGCCAGTTCCGACTTACATACAGATTCAACTTAAGAACAAACCTACAGTCCCTATCTTGTACATAACCCGGGGACTGCCTGTATTTGTTTCCATTGTGAAATCTGACAGTTTAATCATACCCTTTGTTTCAAGCCTTCTAATCACTGCTAAAAAAATACTGTTCTAAATGCACCTTCCCTCTTATTCCATGACTGCTTACTATGCTTAGGAGACTTTGATTAAGGAACCTGTCCAAGGCTTTCTGAAATTCCAGATACATTGGATCGTCCTGTTCGACATGTTTGTTAACACTGTCAAAGAATTCTAATTGGGGAAGTATAGCTTCCTTTCATAATAGCCAAATTGACTTTCCCCAACATATTGCATTCTTCTATGTGTCTGATAATTCTGTTCTTTTCTATAGTTTTCAGCCAGTTTGCCTGGTACTGAAGTTAGTCTTAGTGGCCTGTAAGAGGCTTCAGGGAGTAGCCGAGTTAGTCTGTACAGAAAAAAAACAACCAATGGTCTGACAGCACTTTATGGACTAACAAAACATGTAGATAGTATCATGAGCTTTTGTGGGCACAGCCCACTTCTTCAGATGACCGTCTGTGCCCACGAAAGCTCATGATACCATCTACATGTTTTGTTAGTCTATAAAGAGCTACCAGACCATTTGTTGTTGTTTTTTGGCCTGTAAATGTAAGGATCACTTCTGAAACCTTTTTCAAAAATTGGCATCACATTAGCTGTTCTCCCATCATCTATGAGGGTATGTCTACACTACCACCCTAGTTCGAACTAGGGTGGTAATGTAGGCAACTGGAGTTGCAAATGAAGCCCGGGGATTTGAATTTCCCGGGCTTCATTTGCATCTCGCCGGGCGCCGCCATTTTTAAATGTCCACTAGTGCGGACTCCGTGCCGCGCGGCTACATGCGGCACGGACTAGGTAGTTTGGACTAGGCTTCCTAGTAACTACCGTTACTCCTCGTTTCAAATTCAAATCCCGGGCTTCATTTGCAACTCCGGTTGCCTACATACCCTTACAGAGGCTTAACTAAGTGATAAGTTACATGCCATAGTTAGGCCATATCTATACTATGCAGAAAATAAACACTGCTGCCGTTGATCTTCTCGGCTTTGAATTAGTGGGTCTTGTGAAGACCCACTAATTCAAACTGAGAGGGCTCCCCTGTTGGCGCTGGTAGTCCTGCTCCTCACGAGGAGCAAGGGAAGCCAACAGGAATGTTTGCTGCCATTCACCTCCTGCTGTGTGAACGGCATGAAAACGCAATTTAAGATACGTCAACTCCTGCTACGTAATGAACATAGCTGGAGCTGCATAACTTAAGTCCTTTAGTGTAGACCAGGCCTCAGCAATTTCATATGAGAGTTCCTTCAGAACTCTTGGGTGCATAGCAGCCGGTCCTGGTGACTCTTTAATTTATCAATTTGTTTTAAAACCTCTTCTATTAACACCTCAGTCTGGGACAATTCCCTCAGATCTGTTATATGGAAAGTATGGTTTGTATCAAATCTCCCTCACATCATCCACAGTGAAGACCAATGCAAAGAATTAATTCTGATTCTCTGAAACAGTCTTGTTTTCTTTTAGTACTCCTTTAGCACCTTAGTAGCGCCACTATTTGGCCAGCTTCCTGCTTTTTTTTCCTGTTAATTTTTGTTTCTTCTGTGAGTTTCTGTTCAAATTCATTTTTGGCTGCCTGTCATATTTTACACTTGACTTCCCAAAGTTTGTTCCTTTCTATTTTCCTCACTAGGATATGACTTCCAATTTTTAAAAGATACCTTTTTGCCTCCAACTGCCTTTTTTAGTTTGCTGTTTCATGATGGTAGCATTTTATTGGTTGTCTTACTTTTTTAAAAAATTGGGCATCAATTATGGTGTATTTAAAAAAGTTTCTATGCAGCTTGCAGGCATTTCACTCTTATAACTGTTCTGTTTAATTTCTGCTTAACTAGTTTCCTCATTTTTGCATAGTCCCCCTTTATGAAGTTAAAAGCTTCTGTGCTGTGTTTCTTCGGTATTTTCTTTCCCAACAAGATGTTACATTTAATTACATTATGGTCCCTATTACAAAGTGGTTCACCTATATTCACTCTGTGGACCAGATCTTGTCTTAAAAAATAATGTGTTAATTATATTTGTGAACTGGACTCCTTGGAGGAAAATTGTATGTCTCTTGCTGTGTGACTCACACATATTCTGCCATATATATTTCATGTTATACCAGTTTTGGCTGATGACCCAGCACATGTTCTTCATTTTAAGAACACTTTCACTGCTGACGTGATTTAACACAAAAAAGATACCAATGTGATATTTCTAAAGATAGTTAAGCCCAAGGTTTAAGAATCGGAAGTGCCTGCTACATAGGAAAAAGATGAGATGAGGAATATCTTATCAGAAGTCTTCAAAGAGCAACACTATAATGGATAAATTACAGAACCTGAATCACCAAAAAAAAAAAAAAAAAAAAAAAAAAACCAATCAGATTCAGATGATGAAAATAAACATGCCTCAGTCTCCACTGCTTTGCATTGCTATTGAGCAGACCCCATCATTAACATGGAAACATGTCCTCTGGAAAGGTGGCCGAAATATGAAGGGGCATAAGAATGTTTAACATATCTGACATGTAAATACCTTATAACGCCAGGTACAAAAGTGCCATGAGAATGTCTGTTCCCACTTTCAGATGACATTTTAAATAAGAATCTGTCAGAAATATACCCCATAGCTGTAAACAAACTTGTTTGTCTCCACAATTGGCTGAACAAGGTATAGGACTGAGTGGATTTGTAGGCTTTAAAGTGTTACATAGTGCAGTTATGTAACACACACAAAAATCTGCATTTGTAAATTGTGCTTTCACAATAAAGAGATTGATCTACAACACTTGATGAAGTGAATTGAAAAATACAATATTTTTATTACAAATATTTGCATTGTAAAAACGATTAAAAAAAGTGAGCGCTGTATACTTTGTATTGTTTTGTAACTGAAATTTGGATGTAAAAAATCATCCAAAAATATTTACAATAAATGTCAATGAATATTAGAGACGTAAAAGGTAACCGGGATGCTTATTGGGTAACCAGTTCAATGGCACCCAGCCAGGCCAGAACAGTCCTCCACCCATCCACAGTGTGGTATTGGGGACCCTGCCCAGCCTAGCCAGGGACACTTCACTGTCCATGGGCAAGGGGCTGCTCCATCCCAGGTGGGCTCACCATGGCAGGAGGAGCCTCCCACTCGCAGCAGGCCGTGGCAGGCCAGATATCCAGTTAAGAATATAGTTTAACTGGTTAGAATTTTAAATGGGATTTTACACCTCTAATTGATATTTTATTATTGTTTAATACTGTGATTAAAACTGTGATTAATTACAATTAATTTTTTAAATAATTGACAGCCCTAGTTGAAACACGGAGTGAACTACCTAACAAGTGCACAAATCAGCATGAAATGGATGCCATGGAATGACTTACTGCTATTATGGATTTTATACACAGACAAGGAAAACAAATATGTACACCAACTATACAGACATGGTACAACTCAAGCAAACTGCTCAATTAGTATCCAGAGTGCTGGAGATTTAATTCCATGAATACATCATAACAGTGTGCTAAATGCTTGTACAGCATTTAAGTTAGCAATTATTGTATGCTAGAAAACACCAGTTGTTCAGTAACATTTACAAAATTCATAACTCCATGACAGATGGTATAGACTAGAGCTTGTTGCAGGTAATGATAGATTTTAATGACTGACACTTCTTTTTCATAGAGAAGGCCAAACCCTCCATCGAAGCCAATGAAGCTAGGTTAATTTACCTTGGCTGAGGGTACGATCCATTGTTTGAAATTTAGACTTTTATTGGGAGGGTTAACTGATCATTTTTTCCTTTCCTAATAGTGTCCTCTTCTCCATGTCGAACATTCTTGGAAATGGCAGAGGTGCTTAATGACATCTTTGTTTTGGTCTTCACCAAGAAGTCTGATAATGAAAGAATGCCTAACTTAGTGAATGCTAGTGGGAAGGAGGTAGGTTTAGAAGATAAAATTTAAAAAGAACAAGTTAAAAATTACTTAGAAAAGTTAGATGTCTGCAAGTCACCAGGGCCTGATGAAATGCATCCTAGAATACTCAAGGAGATGATAGAGGAGGTATTTGAGCCTTTAGCTATCATCTTTCAAAAATCATGGGAGACAGGAGAGATTCCAGAAGACTGGAAAAAGGCAAATATAGTGCCCATCTATAAAAAGGGAAATAAGAACAACCCAGGAAACTACAGACCAGTCAGTTTAACTTCTGTGCCAGGAAAGATAATTGAGCAAGTAATTAAGGAATTCATTTGCAAACACCTGGAATATAATAAGGTGATAGGTAACAGCCAGCATGGATTTGCAAAGAACAAATCATGTCAATCCAATCTGATAGCTTTCTTTGATAGGATAACGAATCTGGTGGATAAGGTTACATCTAGACTACATGCCTCTGTCGCTAGAGGCATGTAGATTAGGCTACCAGACATAGGAAAATGAAGCGGCAATTTAAATAATCGCCGCTTCATTTAAATTTACATGGCTGTAGCGCTGAGCCGACAAACAGCTGATCAGCTGTTTGTCGGCTCAGCGCGATAGTCTGGACGCGCGGGTGGCAACATCAAAGGTATTTGTCGACCACCCAGGTATGCCTCCTGGGATGAGGTATACCTGGGTGGTCGACAAATACCTTTGATGTCGCCACCCACGCGTCCAGACTATTGCGCTGAGCCGACAAACAGCTGATCAGCTGTTTGTCGGCTCAGCGCGGCAGCCATGTAAATTTAAATGAAGCAGCGATTATTTAAATCGCCGCTTCATTTTCCTATGTCTGGTAGCCTAATCTACATGCCTCTGGTGACAGAGGCATGTAGTCTAGACGTACCCTAAGGGAAAAGCAGTAGACATGGTATACCTAGACTTTAGTAAGGCATTTGATATGGTCTCGCATGATATTCTTATCAATAAACTAGGCAAATACAACTTAGATGGGTCTACTATAAGGTGGGTGCATAACTGGCTGGATAACTATTCTCAGAGAGTAGTTATTAACAGTTCACAATCCTGCTGGAAAGCATAACAAGTGGGGTTCTGCAGGGGTCAGTTTTGGGACCAGGTCTATGTGTGCCTCCCCTCCCCAGGACGGAAGCCCTAGTGCACGCTTCCCCCCGGGACTCTTCCCCCCCTCCCCGGTGCGTGGTTGCCCTTGGGACTCCTACCTCCTTCCCCGCAGAGGAGGGGAGCCCTGGTGTGTGCCTCTTCCCGCTCCCTCCCGGAAGCCCCAGTACACGTCTTCCTCTGGGACTTCTACCTCCTCCTGGCGCACCACAGACCCGGAAGTGGCATGCAGCTGCCAGACTTCCCTCCACCCCATGGGAAGCCAGCACTACCTGCATTTTCGGAGGTAGGTAGTGGGGCTTCTTGGGGGTGGGGAGTATTGGGGGGGGCCCCGAACACCTCGCAATCGACTGGTCGAGCCCTCCTGATCGACCAGTCGATTGCAATTGACAGGTTGGTGACCATGGGTCTAGACCATCCCTGATAGATATCTGTCTAACCTGATCTTAAATATCTCCTGAGATGGAGATTCCACAACCTCTCTAGGCAACTTATTCCAGTGTTTAACCGCCCTAACAGTTAGGAAGTTTTTCCTACTGTTCAACCTAAACCTCCCTTCCTGGGGGGCAGATTCACACCACCCCTCCACCTCAAAAATTCTCAGCTGGTCAGTTTCCGGAGAATCTGGCCTTAGACTCACAGTTCTCCAATATATAATTCAGATCTTCTCAGCATGAGTAAAGGCTACAGAAATGGGCCACTCAATGTCACACGCTACCCTAGGGCACATGCATATAAACGCCACAGAACAGAAAATGTGAACTTATAGCATGAGCTTGGAGGGCTTGTAAAGCTTTGAAGGGGTGCCAGACAGGATTTATACACAGACATGAATATTCTAAACTTGGAGGGGATTTCTGCATTTCAGAAGATCATTCAATAGTTGGGGAGGATATTGCCACAAAGTCAGCATGGTGATTACTGGATAAAGCACAAGATGAAACTGGACAGGCCAGAGCAGGAACAAAGCCTCTGTTTAAACACAGGTGTCATGAAAAGCTGAAGAAATGTGGTAAGAAATATCAGGGAAAACATTTGAAGCCTGAAGGACTGGAATTAAGGCAGGTCAAAGCTGGGAGTCAAAACCAAAAACAGTACAGCTACAAAGTAGTGAAGCTCCAAAAAAAAAAAAAGGGGGGGGGGGGGACATGCTGGCTGTCATGGATTATTTCATTTACTTCAACCATAAGCAAAAGAAGGAAACAGAAAGCTGCCAAGAGCCTGTCAGTATTTTTTACTTGATTTACACTAGAAACATTTGCTGGTATAGTTATATTTCTTGGGGAAAGGGGTTACAACAGTTATATAATAGCAAAAGTTCTCTTCTAGATGCAATTATACCAACAAAAAGTTATTTTGCTCAAATGGTTTATTTTGAGAGCTGGCATAAATTATAGCCACAAAGTGTTCTTCTCTGTTATACACTGCATCTGCACTAAGAATGTCTGCCGGCATAGACAACTGAAACAGCACTAAGAACTCAGGCTCTTAAGGCAAAACATTCTTTGTGTTAAAACCCTCTTTTAGAAGTTATCAATTATAATGAGCACCTTTCATTACCTGTGGGCTTCTTTACACTTCAACGCAGCCCCAAACTCAGATATGGGTATAGCTGCATAGTTTCAAATATCCAAGTTACAAAGTTAATACCAACTTTTTTACTAGATAACTATTTGACTTACAGCTTTGTATAACTGTCTTTATCAACACACAATGATATGCATGAATATTTGTATGCCTCTAATGCACAGCTGTAAATGTCTACATGATTGCTATCAAAATTCTAACTCATTGTTGCGCTTGGAAAACCCATCAGAACAAATATGGCTTGGTAGATGCAAATTCTAATGCTTTGCTCATGCTCAAATATTGGAATAATAAATATAGGATACAGAAACACAACATGTGGTGTATAATTTTGCCTTTGATATTAGCACAATTTTACACCAGCATGAGCCAGATAGAGGCCCTGCTGAAAAGCAGACCCTAATTGTCAGATGTCTGAAAGTTCCTCTTCGAATACGATGGGACAAATGGGCTCTCACTAAGGCTAGTTTTATACTGGATTAACTCCATTGATCTCAATAGGCTCATTCCTGATTCACACTTGTGTGAAATGTAAATCAAGCCCTGTGTGTTTGAATACATACTGAAGTTCTGATACACCTCAGTTCTGCAGGGTAGCAACACTGCAGGAGACCAAGGGCTTTGGGTTCCACAGGCATCCCATCCCCCTAGTCTGTCTGTTTGCTTCCTTCTTATAAGCAGGCAGAGAACTGAAGCAGACAGAAACTGTTTTCTCTGAAGCCTGCCTGTAAACCAAAACACAGTTGCTAAGTCTAATTTTAGGCCTCTCAAATTCCCTTCATTCTCTATTAACACAGTAATAAGATAGACATCTTAGGACACACATGCTGAAAGTCTTGGATAAAAGCAGAATTAGGCAAAAAAGCCACAAAATTCACACTCTAATCAAAACCTCTTAAAACGCAGGTATAGATTCTGATTCTCTTTTGCAGCTTCTTTGCACCACATGACCAGTGGATTTTATGTGCAAGCCTGGCATAGCTGGTGCTTAAATGATCATCCTCACACAAGGGAAAACTGGCCCACTTCAACATTAAATTAAACTAGGGCTAAACTGCTAACCTCAGCCTTTATTTCTTAGAGCTGTTGGCAAATGGTCTCATCTAGAGCAGCCTGAAGGACCTGTCCTATACACAGCCAGCCCAGGATCAAGTGAGCTTTGCACCTCCTTATGAGCTGTGCCAGATGTCTCAGCTATAGCCAAAGATTAGGGCAACAGTTTTGGCTCAAATTCTTCTGTAAACAAGAGAGAGCAAATCCATATGCAGTACTTTTTTGGGGGAGGGAAGGGATCCAAACCTGTCCTTTTAAGAGGTTGTCATGGATTTTCTGGCAGCCAAGGAAATCCTGGTTTTCTTTGCAAGTATGAAATAAAATCGAGTAAGAGACTTTTCGCTTTTGTCCCTAGGGACATACAACAACAGTCATCAAGTGAAATATTGAAAACATATTTAAGTCAGTTCCAGCAGTGATTACAAAAAACAGACACATCCTTGTGATGCTATCCTATTCTCGCCCACTGTGGCAAAGCTCCAGCTATTCCCTTTGGGTCTTGCGCTACTGGTGGATAGTGTTAGCCACAGAGGCTTGCTGTGGCCCTCCACATGGCCTTTTTGTCTTTATTAGAGGCAGGAGCCACAGCCTACTGAGCCATACTCATCACAGGCTACTGCATACATTTGGGGTAAACTCCCCTCTGGAGTCCTGATCTCCCTTCTGGAGGCAGAGGTTGAGATGTTGTGGGGAGGCGGGGGGAACCCAGGCACGCCCACTACTCCAGGTTCCAGCCTAGGGACCACGGCAACAGGCAAGGTTACTGCCATTCTCAATCTGACAGCTTTTCCCTGGGCCACTTCCCCAAACGATCCCTCCCAGTACCTTTCTTTTGGTATTTGCTTGTCAGTCCTATGCTCACACCTACACAGCACTTCCTCCTTCTTGTCCTTTACTCTTTTCCTCCCCCCTTCCTTGCTTGGGGGACCCCTTTTAAAACAGCACCACAGGCCTTAATTGGCTGCAGGTACTTAATTAGACTGTGGCTTCTATTGGGTAACCAGATGATTTAAAAAAATATTGGACACACTTGATCTGGGGGGGGGGGGGGGGGGGGGGCGGCGGCTGGCCAGGGGAGATTGGGCAGGGTTGCCAGGTGTCCGGTATTGACCGGTATTTTCGCCTCCTGTCTGATAAAAAAAAAATCCAGAAAATACTGGATTCTTTTCCCTCTGCCAGGAGGCAAAAATACCGGACACCTGGATACCTACACACACTCAGCAACCGGGCCCAGCCCCTGGGTTCCCCGCCCTGGGCACCCCCGCTTACCTGGTTCCGCAGGAAATCTGCCTTCTGGCTCTGAGCAAGAAAACAAGATGGCCACCAGCAAAAAGCCTAAAGACTTTTCTTAAAGGGGACATGCTGTTTTAATGCTGTTTTTTTTCCCCTCAACAACTTTGGTCTCCCCCCACCTTTTTTCCCCAACAGAATTTTTTTTGGGGGGAGGGGTTTCTTTTTAGTTAAACCATCTGGCAACCCTAAGATCGGGGGCAGGTGGTGGAACGGATGGTGGGAAGCAGGGTTGGCCGGGAGCGGGGCTGGTTGTGGGAGATCAAGGGGAAGGAACCGGCCGGCAGGAAGCAGGTCTAGCCAGGAGGAGGTCGGGGGAGGGGGAACTAGCTGGCGGGGAGTGGGGCTGGCCCAGGAGCACACAGATCTTGGGGTGCTGCCCATCCTGCGCGTGGTCCTGGTGAGGCGCACAGGTGAGTCCAGCTCCGGGGATTCCATAATGCCCTGGCCCCCACCATCCTCCTCTGTACTGCGTAGTTGCGTATTGCCTGGCTGGTAGACATGCTCATGCAGTGTGAGCGCATCTACCAGCCAGGCACTATGCAACTATGTCCTAATACTCATGATAATAATAAAACTTACTTAATTAGAACATACCAGACATTTATACGTCCGGTATTTTCTTAATTTGTTTCCCGGAAAGAAAGCTCAAAAACTGGACTGTCCGGTTCAAAATCGGACACCTGGCAACCCTAGGCTCCTAGCAAGTTCCAGCTGACCCCAGGTACCTGCCTGATTATGCTGGACTTTGGCTTTGGCCTGTTTTTTACTCAGGGAAGAGAAAGCTGTTTATCCAAGCTCCAGCATGTATTCCCTCCACCAGTGAATGGCAGATGGCTGTTCTGTCACACCATCTAAAGGGACAGTTAAAATACATAAGTGCTTTTTTTTTTTTTTTTTTTTTTTTTTTTTTTTTTTTTTTTTAAAAGAGTAGGGTTGGCTGGGGGTCTTGACCAACAAACATACCCTCTGAATGGAACACAGAGTCGAATATCAAAGGCTGCTTATGAACTGATGAAGAATGCAAAAGAAATCCCATGGTTACCCCCAGTGCTGATATCTAATTCATTGCATGCTAAGTGCTCAGAGATTCTCTGGAACAAATCTATAGGTGATATGTGAGATGGGGTAATGGGAGCCTCCCCTTTCAAATGGACTCCCTTAGACCTACCAACACTGAGGCTACATCCAGACTGCAAGCTTCTTTTGGAAGAAGCTTTTCCGGAAGAGATCTTCCAGGAAAGCTTATTTCGAAAGAGAGAGTCCACACGGCAAAAGCGCAATGAAAAAGCTTTTTCGAAAGATAGCGTCCACACTGATTGGACGCTATCTCACATTTAAGTTGTGAGTAGTCTGGACGGAGTGGCGACCAGGACACCTGTGTTATTTCCTGGAGGCCTCTTCTTTCAAAATAACTCCCTCTTCTGCATCCACACACGCCTTTTTCTAAAAAAGCTTTTTTGGAAAAAGGCTTCTTCCTCGTAGAAAGAAAACCCCTCCGTTCTTTTGACTTTCTGTCGAAAGAACTCAATGGCAGTGTGGACACAAGTATTGTTTTCCTGGAAAAACTGCTATTTTTCCAGAAAAATGCTGCAGTGTAGACACACTTTGAGTGACAGTCCAAAGTTAGGGCTAAGCAGTCTCAACTGGTGTAATTTACAGGTTGGAAGCAGGAAAAGGGGGCAAACTAAAGGGGGGGGTGGGATGCTTCAATTTATACTTCATTGCCCTCTCCTTGTAGCTGATCCTTTTGCTACGCTCCTTCCTTCTGGGCACTTGCATATGTGTGAAGAGTCTCTGGGTCAAATTCACAGATCAGACACGAAAGGGGTGCAAATTACATGCTATTTAAAATGTCCAATAGAACAGTTTTGCATCAGAGAATGCAGTGTCACTGAAATCAAAACCATCCATAGGAACATGTCAATTTCAACCAATTAGTTAATGGGAGAAAGTGCTTTGACCTTCTAGTTTCATTTTAAAATATTTTGATTTAAAACATTTTCATTCATTTTGTTGTGACAGTAATTATTAATTTTTGTAAAACAACAAATGGACAACCGTTTTTTTGTTTTTTAAGTTTATCCTGTACAGACTAACTCGGCTATCCCCTGAAGCTTCTGAACAATTAATTTTTGTGTTAAAGCTTATATATTTACATTATATTAGAATGTTTCAATACAAGCACTACCATCATCATCATCATCATCATCCAAAAAAGAACCTCAAAACCCTTTTCTATATCAAAAGGAAACCTTTTGATGCTTCTGACTCAAAATGTTTTGGAATTTCCATTCTGCAAGACATTTTGACTTTTCATTCTGATTTGAAAATAAATTTCAAAATGCCAGAATTTCCCAACGGATGGAAATTCCATTTTTAGACCTGCTCTATTTGTTAACTAAGGAACTTCAAATAAGTCTATAGGATCTTTACTTGGTGTATGTACATGTCGAAGGGGCTGGAAAAAGGTGTATCACATTAGACAGCTCTAAACTATTTCAGACTTCCTTAAACTCAGGGCTAAATTTATAAAGTGTGCCATAAAACATAATTTCTATTCTGCATGAGACAAACACTTCACAAAATGTGACAGAAATTATGATTACATGGCTTACTTGGATGCTAATTATAGCCTGGATTTCTGCCTCCTGATAAGGAACTAGGTATCATTTGCTTTTTTTAAAAGACCATAGTAACTAATGCATCATATGATATACAAGAAAACTGCAATACCCACGGCACGTTGATATAGGCCCACACATGCAAAGGTCCCAGCTGAGAACTCAGCTACCCTAGCAGCATGTATTGCCATGTGGAAAAATTGGTTTATTGTCAAGCCTTTGACAATTATCCGTGGGACACAGAAAATGCCTAGGACCTCCAAAGAAAGAAAGATGGTGACCAATCAATATATGGGACTCTGCCTCTAGAGAAAATGGTTTTTCTTTTAAACTGAAGGTAAGACAGTAGAGAAATGAATCAAGGAAGAAAATTGTTAAAAATACATCTTTTCCAAAGTCAATTCCCAAGGGACATGGTGAAAATACACACAGAGGGAAATGATCCAGCTTCCAGCACTGATAAATCCCTCCCAAGTGCGGCATACCTTATGGAACAGTAGCACATTTTACATAAACTTAATAAACTTTTTTTTTTAACTCTGAATATACTTATTGGACAATACAGCAGTAAGGATAATGCTTTGTATTCATATAGCAGTTTATATTTTTTAATTGCTGTACAGATATTAAATAATTAATCCTACATATCCATCAACTGTGACTATGCAAGGACTGCATTCCCCCGAACTCGCTTATGCACCCCAATCTCCTAAAAGCAGGATAATATCAAATGCAAAAGACCAGTTTACAACAGACAATATCAGTGTGTCCTAGAAGAGACTCCCTTTTTTTCAAGATATAACCACCATATGTGGACCGGCAGCTGGGTTAATGTGTTGGATGGACATACATCAAGTCCACCAACTAGATGGCGGAGTGTTAATATTTTATGGCCTCCTCAGTGTCTGGCCCCATTGGGTACATCTGACATAGTCACCTTATGCTATGTTGGTATTTCACAGATTTTAAGGCCAGAAGGGATGATCTTGTTTGATCTCCTGGATAACACACCACAGACTTCAGTTAGGCTATGTCTAGACTACAACTTTTTTTTGGAAAAAGGTACACAAGATGCACTCCGCAATTTACGTACCCTTTTCTGCTTTTTTTCCCTGAAGAGGCTTTTCCAAAATTTGGGCCATTTATACTGGGCCGAATTTTGGGAAAAAACCCTCTTTCAGAAGATGCCTTCTTCCTCGTGGAATGAGGAAGACGGGGCTTCCAAAAGAACGCATCTGCTCTTCTGCAAAAAAAGCAGAAGAGCAAACGCATTCTCTGGACGCGGAGGAGTTTTTTCGGGATACCAAAAAACCCCTGCAATCTAGACGTGCCCGAAGTGATTTCATGCCTTACCCTTTGCGCTTCTCTGTCTTTCACTGATATCTGATTCAGAAATACTTAGATAATGTATGAGGAGGAATTTAGGGAGACTGTCTTTATTCCCGGAATGTCTACAGAAAGAACAGGGCTTAAAACCACTGTTTTAAGCCAATGTATTTACTCTGAATGAGGACACTATAGCTGCCTGCACAGCAGACAGTTAAAACCATCCTGTGAACAGACTGAACACACCAAAATACCTTAAAGAACATAACAGAGGCTCATCAAAAGCAGAAATTATAAAGTGCTACCGTGCTCTTAATAACAACAATTAATATTGACTATCCAAATGAATAGGAAGCACAATCGAAATGAATATGCCTTCTGACCTTCTCAAAAACTCTTATCCATTCCCATCAACCAGTTCCAGTGAATTCAAGAAGTGCTGCAGGAAGCTTTTGTGAGTTTATCTTTGGCTGAGTGGTGAATCTATTCTGTTGTTAAGAGAACTGTATAACTTCCGGAAACATTTACTGAAAAATTAGAGTCCTCTACAGTAACAATAAGGTACAATTTCCATTGTTCGGGTGGTACTTGGTTTGTGGATGATACAGAAGAGAGGAAGATAAATTGCTGTGTGTGAGGAGCTGGGGGAGGACTATACGAACTCGGCATAATGGGAAAGTGTCAATATATTGTCATGCCATCTGAAAGTTTACAAGATCTATCAATGCCCTTGTTCAGTGGACTTTCCTTTGTCATCTCTGCAGGGTTCGCCTACCCTTGGCTCCGTAATACTTACACCTTCCCACTGCTTTAATCCTGGCCCCCTAAAATCTTAGCTCTGCATCAGATTGTACCTCCAGCAAAATATGATTCTGTTTCAAAGTTCTAACTTCTACACGGATCTACCATTACACTTCAAGAACAAGTGTCCCATGGACTGTCTCCCCCATCACTTTAGCAGTCAGCAATTGAGAGAGTATAATTTATTTCCTTGGCAGTCAGACATTTACCAGATGTTGGGAGTGCAGGAAAGGAACATGCAGATGTGTACAAGTGTACTGCTTGCCCATGCACAAACACAACTCAAAAAATCACTGTAAATGGTTTGAGAAAACTCAGCAAACATGGTCACATTTCTCAACTTAATCCTTCCAAACATGTAGGCCAAAAGTAAGAAATTAACTTGAACAGTTTTAGAAAGTCTCTGTCTGTCTCTCTCTGGCAAAGTGAAATAAGAAAATAATTCAAACCCTCCTCAGCATCATTCTAAAAAGTGTGCCAATTCTAATGTTTCCTGTTCCCCATATACATGGTGGTGGAAGAGAGAAACGTACATGGTAAATTGCTGATACCAATAAATAAATAAATAAATAAATAAATAAATAAATAAATAAAAATTCCTGTACTCTGTTCTCAGCACAAGTTCCAAGGTCACTGTGGTTTTTTTCTGGCATTAGGATCTAGCAAAGCAGCCAATGTAGCTAAAGTATGCAACGCCTGGCTCTTGAAGGGTTTGCAAGAAAACATCAGATAGCATTAAAACATAATCTCTAAAAAGACAATAGCAACTAAGGAAGAAGGTATTTCACGCTAACAAGGGAAAAAGAGAAAGTGAAAGGCTGATGATTGTCCTGGGAAGCTACTCTCCCCAGCCTCTTGTTCTATCTGTGAATTGCTCTGGCATTGTTTCGATAAGGTTCTGGCGATAACAGCCAATTTCAAGAAAATGTGACAGCATTGGTGGCCTGGCAGGTCAGGTGGGGGAGCTAATCCCAGAACTGAATTTACCCATAGAGTCTCTCAGTGCAAGCCCACTACACAGCCCCTAGCAATGGACTGTCTGTCTGTGGGGAAGGGAGAGTGCACCAGCAGAAGCCCTGCCATAATAGGGCTGCTGAAGTTGGCTGGCAGAGACCATACAGTTGGTGAGGCTGGCTCAGACAGGTAAAGGGATGCACAAGTACTTACAGGGCCCCAGACAGAATTTACACTGGAGCGTCACTAGTGGAGTCCATCTCACTTTCTCTGGGATGAATCTCCCTCTGGCATAGGCCAATGGTGGGATGATAGGAGTTACTATAGAGAACTTTTTCCTGGGTGTGTGACTGGTGAATCTTGCCCACATGCTCAGGGTTTAGCTGATCACCATATTTGGGGTCGGGAAGGAATTTTCCTCCAGGGTAGATTAGCTGAGGCCCTGGAGGTTTTTTGCCTTCCTCTGTAGCATGTGGCATGAATCATTTTCTGGAGGATTCTCTGCATCTTGAGGTCTTCAAACCATCATTTGAGGACTTCAACATCTAAGATATAGGTGAGAGGATTATTCCAGGAGTGGGTGGGTGAGATTCTGTGGCCTCCATTGTGCAGGGGTTCAGACTAAATTATCATAATGGTCCTTTCTGACCTTAAAGTCTATGAGATGCCCATGATTTAATAGATGGATGTAATTCCCAGTACTCTTATACAACATAAGAAGTGCACTAGGTGCTGTTCAGAGGATGAGAGGTGCAGCACCAATAACAGGACTCTGCACATTGTGTGGTGTAGTTTGGGCTCTGCTAGCTAATGTGTATTTAGAATACATTCTCATATCACGCTGGATATTTATCCAGCTGCAAGGGGCAAAGTCTTCCTTTGGGTAATTCTGACGAAGTCACTGGAGTTGCCTTACATTCACAAGTGTAGGCTGCCTGTCCTCCCTGGAACACCTGCAAGTGAGCTGAGCAGAAAGTCAGCAGAGGTGACCTCAGCATTTGTCTGGGATGATGCTCTGACACTTACTCCATTGGACTGTTTTTCTGGAACTTATTAATACAGAACCTTTGTTCCAATGCTGCCTCTTTATGATGCCATACAACATCTATCATCTCTCATATAGGGGCTGCTGTAGCTCCTAATATCACTGCTCTATGTAATCCCTCTTACTCGCTCCTGGCAGGTGAACAGTCAGTTTTGGGCACCTAATTGGGACACTCCTTATCCTGGTGTAATGCTGACAGGAGAAATCAAACTTGGAACCTCTGGAGCTAGTGCACGAGGGCACTCACCATGCTGGAGATTTCTCTTCTGATATTCGATTTAGCAGGTCTAGCTAAGACCCATAAATCGATTGCTGAGGGTAGCTCCAGCCAGCACCTGTATGTCACATTACTGGATTTTAAGGGGCACAGCCAGATCACTGCTGCACCCATGGGGGGGGGGGTGTTTTCCCCAAAAGTTGGTACAAAGGGGCCATGTGAGGTGTCAAACAAAAGCTTATGCTCTACTGATTTCTGTATATTCTATTCATGTACTTGTATAATATCTGTATGTGGAGGTATGAACATGTACCCTGTATGGATGCTGGAAAATTCTCTGTGGCTGAGCAATGAGCAAGGAATGCTCAGCCAATGGCTATGCTAATTAGCAAGGAGACAAGGGATCTCTAGGTGCCAATACACGCATCAGGAAGGTGACTGACTTGGGACACAAGGATAGGTCAATGGACCATGTGACCTTCTATGGCCAGGAGGATGCCAGGATGGTTATAAAATGCCATGTAGCAGACTCCATTTTGGTCTTCAGTTTTGCTCCAAATCCCAGATGCACCCTTGCAGGGAACAATGAGCCGGAAAGAACCGTGGACCCATCCTGACATAGGATGTACACCAGGGTATGTCTACACGACAAAGTTAATTCGAACTAACAGACGTTAGTTCGAATTAACTTTGATAGGCGCTACACATACAAACCGCTAGTTCGAACTTAATTCGAACTAGCAGAGCGCTTAATTCGAACTAGATAAACCTCATTCCACGAGGACTAACGCCTAGTTCAAATTAAGTAGTTCGAATTAAGGGATGTGTACCCACTTAATTCGAACTAGTGGGAGGGTAGCCCTCCCCAGCTTTCCCTGGTGGCCACTCTGGGCACCACCAGGGAAACTCTTCTGCCCCCCCCTCCCGGCCCCAGAGCCCTTAAAGGGGCACGGGATGGCTACGGTGCCCATGCCAGGTGCAACCCTGCCAGCACCCAGCCAGCAGACCCTGCACTTGGCACGGCTCGAGCCAGCCACCCGCTGCCACCCAGCCCTCCGCCTCTTCCTGGGACCAGGCTGGCGGCTCCCAGGAGCCTGCCCAGGTCCGCAAGAGGCGGGTGCCCACCTGGTCTAGTGCGGACATCGTGGACCTCATCCACGACCTCCGCACTAGGCACAGGAAAGTGGCCGTCTAGGGCAGGATTGCTGCCAGCCTGGCCACCCAGGAGCAGGTTTGCATGAAAATCAGGGTGGTCCACTGAGACCCCCGACCCTGAGCTTAGAACATAAAAACATAAGAACGGCCGTACTGGGTCAGACCAAAGGTCCATCTAGCCCAGTAGCCTGTCTGCCGACAGCGGCCCACACTAGGTAACCTGAAGGGGATGGACTGAAGACAATGACCAAGACATTTGTCTCGTGCCATCCATCTCCAGCCTTCCACAAACAGAGGCCAGAGACACCAATTCTACCCCCTGGCAAATACCACTCCATGGACCCAACCTCCATGAATTTATCTAACTTCTCTTAAACTCTGTTCTAGTTCTAGCCTTCACAGCCTCCTGCAGCAAGGAGTTCCACAGGTTGACTATTTGCTTTGTGAAGAAGAACTTTCTTTTATTAGTTAAAGCCTGCTACCCATTCATTTCATTTGGTGTCCTCTAGTCCTTCTATTATGGGAACTAATGAAGAACTTTTCTTTATGCACCCTCTCCACACCACTTATGCTTTTATAGACCTCTATCATATCCCCCCTCAGTCTCCTCTTTTCTAAGCTGAGAAGTCCCAGTCTCTTTAGCCTCTCTTCATATGGGACCTGTTCCAAACCCCTGATCATTTTAGTTGCCCTCTCCGCTCCCACCCTCTCTCTTCCCCTCTCTCACCTCCTTTTCCCAGTCTCCCCGAGTTTTGTTCAATAAAGAGAGTTTCTGTTTTTGAACACACATGTCCTTTATTTTGTACATCAGGAAGGGGGGCTAGGGAGGGGTAAGTGGAAGGAGGTGAGGGAGGAATGGGGTACGAGCCTCCAATGGGGAGGACTGGGGTGGCTCTGAGGGCTCCTCGGGGTGTAAGCTCTCCTGCAGCCCCCCAATTAACCTCCCCCGGATGGCAGCCTGCGGCAAGTGCAGCCGGGCTGATGGCCGAGTTCTGTGATGTGCCAAGTGTGGGCACTCAGGGCACTCCAAGCCAGGACTGCTTTGCTGTCCCTCATCGAGTTAGACAAGTGAGCGGGGAACCTCTGAGAACTGTCTGTCCGGGGTGGGGGTTGGGTCCCTTTAAGCACAGCCCTCGGCTAGCCTGAGGCAGCAGCTCCATGCTCTAAGACCTAATCTGATGCCCTGCCGGCACTGCTTCCGGCCATCCTTAACCTCGGTTCAGGGTCCACTCAGTGTGGACATGCTAGTTCGAATTAGCAAAATGCTAATTCGAACTAGTTTTTAGGTCTAGATGCACTAGTTCAAATTAGCTTAGTTCGAATTAACTAATTCGAATTAAGTTAGTTCGAATTAGTGCTGTAGTGTAGACATACCCCCAGAGACTTTTAAGATAACATCTCTGCTAAGAACCTGCATCGAGACCTGGGTGATTCGATGCATGTAATGTGTTATCCTTTAACAACCTTACTCTCATGCTTTTCTTTCTTTTAGTAATAAACCTTTAGATTTTAGATTCTAAAGGACTGGCTCAGTGTGATCTTGTGGGTAAGATCCAGAGTGTAAATTGACCTGGGATCTGTGGCTGGTTTCTTGGGACCAGGAAGAACTCATTCCAGGTAGATGAGATTGGTTTCTATAACCCCTCATCTGTGTGCAGGCCTGGGACTGATTGGGGCACAGGAAGAGCTGGGGTGCCAGAGGGGTTTTGCTCCTGAAGCTTCTCGCTGGCCAGGTAGGCAGCTGAAGTGCTCTATGAGACTGGTTTGTGGCCTATTTGGAAAGGGCCTCCAGTCAGGGGCAGTAGGGAGCCCTAAATTTGATCAATTTGCCCTGAGTGGACGCCCTCAGCTGTGCCCAGACCCGGCCAGGTCCGTCACACTGTACTGCTCAGTCAGGAGGAGTAAAGGAAGCTGACAGGAGTATTTGCTCCTGTCAGCCTCCCTCCGTGAAGATAGTGCCAATTTCAGGTTAAGGTAAGCCAACTCCAGCTATGAATTTTATGTAAGCGGAGTTGCATACCTTAACCCAACCTTCCAGGTCTAAAACCCAACCTTCCAGGTTTAAAACCTGGCCTGAGTCTCTACTGCATGAGCTCAAGCCAGCTGGCTCTCCATTAAGACTACAGAGCAGACTCATTATTCTCTCTGTAAGTCATCTCAGTGCCACTAGGTGGAACAGTGAACCACACCCAGAAGGTGTGTAGGTTACCCTGGAAAAATAGCTATAAACTAGATCCCTATCTTTCAGTCAGCAATGGGTACTCATTTATTATAGAGACCCAACTCTGCCCTTAGATGAGGACAGCACACAGAAATCACAGGGAACATAATGTTTAGGCACTGAAGCAGAATTTGGCCCTGTGGATTTATCTGGCAAGTGAGGAGCTAGATTGCGTGAGAACTATAGTTCTGATGGGACTGGTGCCTGTTGTGTGGGAGGGGAGATTGCTGGGTACCGTGGGGCGTTAACAATTAATAAATACCTACTATGATTCTTTTTTCTTTTGTTTTGGGGATTTTTTTTTTTACACAAGAGGAATTAGACATAAATGTTACTTCCATTCGGTTTGCTTTGTCTGGATGATTTATCTTTGCTGCTTATTAAGGATTTGTTCAAACTCTACCTGGCTGGCTCTCCTTATTTAACAATGTTTTCAAAGACAGAAAATTCAGTCAACTTTAATTGACACCAGAACTATATAGCTAATCCTGCTCTTAACATTTCTTATCAAGCTGAAATGTTGGGAATATTGAATATTCCACATAATAGGAAACAGACTACGTGCTACACCTGGCAGATGGCACGGCCCCAGGGGGGAGAGAGGCAAAGGTGCTTTCAGACACAGCTTGGAGCCAATGAAGCACCCAGTGGAAATTGGCACACTCATTGGAACCAAAGTCCCCTTCTCAACCTCGACATTCCACTAGACATTGCAAGGACAAATCCTACGCTGGAGAAATTCTCCCACAGCTGGTTGTGGCATCTTTATATGCCCTGTACACTGCTAGAGTCGTGTGCAGGGGCTGGACAGTGTCCAGAACCGGTCCTGTAGCCTTTTCATTTCATGAATATCCTGTGTTGTGATTAACAAAGTAGAGCAAGTCTGGACATTTTTAAACATCTCAGTTATTTCTGGCAGGATTTTCAGGAGCAGGAGCATTGTGGGATTTTTTAACCTTTCAAATATGGGATTTTGACTCATTCTCAAGTCAGATCTGAAACAGTTTGTCTCATGAAAGGTGATTGGGAAGTGTTTGTGTAAGAGTGTGGGAAAGGCGCATACACTGGAGCAGAGAGTCATAATTCATGGGCTCTATTCCCAGCTCTACCATTGCCCCATCACATGGCTTCTGGCATTATAATTGCTATCATTTATTTTATAGCACTCACAAGGTGCTTCGTAAAAAATACAGGTCTCTTTACCCCAATATTGGGCAGTCTAAGAACTGATCCTGCAAAAATGCTTCATTTTCCACACTGTGAAGTTATGGGTGTAGGAGGCAACAGAAGGCAATGCCTTCCTTAGATCTTAGTGATCAACCCTCTCCCACTATCCTTATTCAGACCATTCCTGCAGGCTCCCACAGTGGGCAGCAAACTCAATTTACCTTAGCGCCTGTCCTCAAATTTTCCTAGCTGGACAACAGGCACTCACCTCTGCCAGCAGCTCCGAGAGCAGAGGCATCCTCTGTGCATTCCCCTGCCCTCTGCATCTTCCAGCTGGCCCATGCGCCTCTCCTGCCCTGCATGTCCTTCAGCCACATGGGCCTGATTAAAATAACTTTTTCAAAATATGTCCTTGGCACCCAAATTAGGGAAGTGCTCAGGCTGTAGACCGCCCCCAGGGATTTATCGAGACCCTTGATAAAGGTGAAAAGTCTTCCAGCTTGCCAGACCTATTAACATAACACTGAACCTGTTAAACAGTCACTAAGTGGTGGGTAAAGAAACCACTTAACCGGCATGTTGCAACCTGAGAGTATATACTGTCAATTTCTGAATTTACTGACCAAAAACAGTTGTGCATTAAAAATGAGGCATCCCCTGGCACCTGAAAGGCTAACAAATTTATTTGGGCATAAGCCTTTGTGGGTCCAAATAAATGTGAAACAGATCAACTGGGCTACCCTTCTGAAAGTTGTGCATTAGTGTCATATATCCTGTAGACATATTGCTTTAAACATTTGATTAGTTTGTTGCTGAAGATTAAATTACATCTCTAAAAAATCTTTGCATAGATGTTTAGATGCACTTTAGCTTTAAATGCTTGGATCTTCAGACATATATTTTTAAAAATAAATTCTTCAAAAGATCACCCTTATCTAAAACACACATTTTAAATTTAACTACTGTACTATAGTATAAATACTTACTTCCAAACTTTCCCTGTCCTTTTTGTCCATCTCTGTTGCTGTAATCTTTCTCCTGTTCAAGAAAGCCCTTAGAGGAACAACACCCTTTTTCTTCCAGATTGCTGGACAAATGAGTTTCTCTTTCTTTACTTTTGATTATTTCATGAACTCATTTTAAGAGAACCTTTCCCCAAAATCAGCAGCTTAATAAGATGTATATTCCTTTGTTATGACTAAAATATTTGGGAACATATTTTTAAACAAATATATGGTGAAATTTCATAAGCATGTCTGTTGTTATGGAGATCACACAAAATAAATTAGTGTTCCCTTTTCCTAAAAGCAATGAACTATGTTACGAACACACTAGCCACTCTGAGTGTAAGTCTACACAACAGGGCTAAAGTCAAATTAACCTATACAACTTCAGCTACGTCAATTGCTTAGCTGAAGTCTAAATAGCTTAATTCGGCTTTTGGTACTGTCTACACAGCAGGAAGTCGAAGGAAGAGTAATCTTCCTTTACTCTTCCTGAAATTAGGGTTACCAGGAGTAGGAGTAAGAAGTCCTCCAGCTCCACAGTATTTCAAAATAAAGGCTTCAGTTATTTTGAAATAAAGCTACTGTGTAGATGTACCGTGACTGATTAATTAAGATAATGTTTTTGATTCAGTGTATTATTCATATGTAGTAATCTGAAATGATTATTTTATGAAGACTTAAGAGTACATTTAAAATATAAAATCAGCTTAGAAATGCTGATCAAGAAAATGTAAAACAGAGAAGAGTTGCATCATGTATTCCATAATATTTAATGCATTCAGCAGAACAAATGTCTTGCCCACACTACAAAGTTCTTGTAAATAAATTTCTGACCAACTTCAGGGTATATCAAAAACACCTGTCACTGACATTTTTTATTCCCAAATTTGGTGTTTTTAAATAGGCACCTTCTGCATGTCCAGTTTTCACAATCAGGCATGCAGTGGAAAACATGCTCCATTTTCTTTAGAAAGCAATTTTAGAAGAGTGGTTTTTTTCCCAAATATAATTTGTAACTTTTGGGTTCAAGGATTTGGCTGGAAGAGGTGACCAGAGAGGGGGAGGGAAGAGAAGAGAGAGACAACGGGGAAGGGGCAGGATCTGTGTGGAGCAGAGGGAATATGGGCAGGACCACAGGTAGGGAGCTTGCCTCCCCAACTAGCAGTTTCATCCACCTGGGAAATGTAAGCAGCTTTGGGAAGGCTACCTACACTGCCCAGCCACCTGGGAAGGGCTGGGGCCACACCGTACTGCTCCTCAGCATCTGGGAAAGTCTGGGACCGTGCCATGCACCAGCCCTGGACATTAGCTTGTGTTGAATGGGGCTTGGCTGGGGGGTACTGAAGTTGCATGGTCTCGGGGCAGGAAGGGGTGTGACTTCAAGCTGAAGGGACTGGGCTTCAGCTTGCCTTCCCCAGCTGGGCCTTCACGTACTGCCCATGCCCGCCACCCAGCAGATGTATAAGGATTGAGCTCTAAAGGATGAACTACACGACAGAAACAAGGGGAAAGTAGCCTACTCTCTGTAGCCTTCCATTTCCAAAACAGCAAAAGCTACTTTGCAGTGGTATTCTGAGTCTAAGTTCATGAATATCTGCAAAGTGTTTTGAGATCTTCAGAAGAAAAATGCTATATAAATACAAAATATTATTGCTATGCTTATTACAAGATGTGTTGAAACTGATACTTCATTTTAAAATGCAGACTATTTGCCAAAAGAAACTTGAGTTTATTTTTCAGTAGAACAAAATATAAATGAATTCTGCCTGCAGTTATAATTAACACTACCTTTATAGTTTCCTCCAACAGCTAGAGTCACTAGTGTCTTATGAAATGAGTAAAGTCGAGTCAAGTGGATCCTTAATGGCTTTCTTTCTCTTTTCTTTCACGCGTAACTGTCCCAAATCAAGAGCCCTTAAATGAGAGATGCTGGAGTACAGAATGAGCAAGTCACCCAGCAACAACCAGGCAAAAACAAGATGTTAAAGGCAAAAACAGAGGTAGCAGAGGGATAAAGTGAAATAAGATTTATATCAAGAATCCTTGAGAGAAGCCCTTTGCCAAAACAATCTTGTCAGATTCCTCCTATTTTATTGTGCTTAATCATTTCATTGTTAGAGCTAATACCTGCAATTAAGTTCCATAATATGTTCCTAACTGTTCAAGCCAAAGTCAATTATGGTTTTGACTTTCAACCTGAAATAATGTAATTTTCTTCTCAGATTAAAAGAAAACAATGTTGTTGCTGTAGTTTATCTGTCATTCAGTTATCAAATCCAGTAGATGTATGAGAGTGTTTTAACAAATATGTTTGAACTCTAGCATTCATGCAAATAAATAATAAAATTGTGTGGGACATCTAAAATAATCTCTTGCACATGAACACTTGCATATGACATATATACTATCATACAGAGTCACACATGGGCTGTGTCTACACTGGGCCACTTATTCCGGAAAATCAGCCGCTTTTCCGGAATAAGCTGCGAGCTGTATACACTGGCCCTTGAATTTCCGGAAAAGCAACGATGCTCTACTGTACAAAATCAGCCGCTATTCCGGAAAAACTATTCTGCTCCTGCTCGGGCATAAGTCCTTATTCCGGAACACTGTTCCGGAAAAGGGCCAGTGTAGACAGCCCAGTAGTCTTTTCCAGAAAAAAGCCCCGATTGCGAAAATGGCGATCGGGGCTCTTTTCCGGAAAAGCGCGTCTACATTGGCCACAGACGCTTTTCCGGAAAAAGGGCTTTTCTGGAAAAGCAGCCTGCCAATGTAGACGCTCCTTTTCCGGAAAAACTGAAAACGGAATAGTATTCCGTTTTAAGCATTTCTGGAAATTCATGCCAGTGTAGACACAGCCATGGAGTTATACCACAAAACAGACCAGATTAACTGACAAAGTAAGGAAGAGACATTTCTCACGTTTAACATTTCAATAAAGAATCAATCAGCTATTAATTTCACAGCTGTAAGATCCAACAGGGCCATGAATGGTATACTCTGTACAAAATCATTTGTTCATTGGGCTTACAAAAGGTGAAAGCCAGAGCAAGGTTTGGCCTAAAGAGACTGAGTACAAATATTAAGTTTGCAGAGGATACCACGATGGGACAGTTGCAAGTGCTTTGGAGGATTAAGTTGAAATTCAAAATGATCTGGACAAACTAGAGAAATGATCTGAGGTAAATAGGATGAAGTTTAATAAGGACAAATGCAAAGTGCTCCACTTAGGAAGGAACAATCAGTTTCACACATACAGAATGGGAAGTGATTTTCTAGGAAGGAGTACTGCAGAAAGGGATCTAGGGGTCATAGTGGACCACAAGCTAAATATGAGTCAGCAGTGTGACACCATTGCAAAAAAAATCCAACGTGATTCTGGGATACATTAAGAGGAGTGTTGCGAGCAAGACATGAGAAGTCATTTTTCTGCTCTGCACTGCACTGCACTGATTAGGCCTCAGTTGGAGTACCGTGTCCGGTTCTGGGAAACACATTTCAAGAAAGATGTGGAGAAACTGGAGAACACCCAGAAAAGAGCAACAAAAATTATTAAAGGATTGGAAAATATGGCCTATGAGGGAAGACTGAAAGAATTGGGCTTCTTTAATTTGGAAAAGAGAAAACTGAGAGGGGACATGACAGTGGTTTTCAAGTATCTAAAAGGGTATTACAAGGAGGAGGGAGAAAAATTGTTCTCCTTGGCCTCTAAGGATAGGACAAGAAGCAATAGGCTTAAATTTCATTAAGGGAGGTTTAGGTTGGACATTAGGAAAAACTTCCTAATTGTCAGGGTGGTTAAATACTCGAATAAATTGCGGAAGGTGGTTGTGAAATCTCCATCTCTGGAGATATTTAAGAACAGGTTGGATAGACGTCTATCAGGGACCAACAGTACTTGGTCCAGCTATAAGGGCATGGGACTGGGACTTGATGATCTCTCAAGGTCCCTTCCAGTTCTAGGATTCTCTGATAGTATCCAGGAGTGCACTACTCCCCTTCTCCCCCCCCCCCCCCGCCATGACCCTACCAAAATTGTGATTGCTAAATGGGGTGCTCCCTCATGCCCCTTCCCTCTTCTTCTGGGTGGCCCTCCTACACCCTCTCCCCTTGCAGGCACCAGTTGCCTATATGGCTGGGCTACTGTAGGGTCCATTGTGCACCATGGCTGGGCTGCTGCAAGGTCCCCCTGCCCTCTCCCATCACCTGCTATGGCTGAGATGCTGAAGGGGATCCCCCAATGCGCACCATGTCAGGGGTGCTACAGGTAACACTGCTCTAGTCAGTCACAGGTGGGCTGCTGCGGGGCACTGCCCACCCACCACAGCTGGGCTGTTTGTGGAAGGGTCCTCCACTGCCACTAAGCTGCTAGCGGAGAAGGGCTCCTATTGTACTGCCCCCTCTGCTGCCAGTGGCTGGAGGCCTCTACCAGCATCAGATGAGAATGGCAGGGTTGCCTTCTGAGCGCAGTCCAAACCCAGCCTAGACCATGTCATTGGAAGTCTCCATGACATAATCGTAGCTTCATTTATAAAGCACAGTATTCTGTGAATCCCATTACCACTCTGAATAGCACAAAATCTGCTTCTGACAAAGCAGACCAGGAAAAACAGGCTGGCTTTCAAGAAGGTTAGTCATATTCACACCAAATTTTCACACTGGAAAGGTACATTGAGAAAGGCTTAGAATTAACAGCAGAAGACATGTTTTAACTTTGATCATTTTACAGAACAATTTGATAATCTGGCATAGGGGTCTCTATTGCTTACAAACATCTTGCACCTCTTACCTGACAAACCCACTATACCAAATCCATGTCTTACAGGTCAGTCATCCATAAACAGCAGCATGTAAAGTACCTACAGAAAATTCATCACTTGTCAAGATTCATAATCACTGTGAGATGCATGTGCAGATAATATCAAAGGAATGATATATTTTATTGAAAGCCTTCACTATGGACTTGGAATAGAAAGTAATAACCCAGGAGATAACCTGTCTTGGTGATGGCTCAGTCAGGCAAGGGAGTGTTGCCACTCCACTCAATTTGGCTCGTGATTTAATGAAATAGTTTAGCCTTATGCAATACAAAGATTTTGAATGGGAAGCCCTTGGAGATGACAAAATTGAAATTAAAAGAAAAAAAAGAAACTTTACAGCAAGGGGGTGGGGGAGCTAGCGCTGTCTGCGACATTCACCAAGCAAGCACCTTGTGGAACACAGAGGCTTTCAGGGCATGTTTTGGATCCTGGTTCTCCAAAACCAGTCAGCTCTGTAAGGGTATGCCTACACTACAGCATTATTTTGAAATATCTTATTTTGAAATAGTTATTTCAAAATAGCTATTTTGAAATAGCACGTCCACACTGATAGGATGCTGAATTGCACTTAATGCCAGCCAGAACCGGTTCTGGCAGGGCATCAGGTCAGGAGTTAGCCTCAGGCAGCAGCCACACAAGGTATCTGAGACCTGTGCTTAAAGGGACCACCCCCGGATAGCCAGTTCCAAGGTTTCCCTGCTTGCTTGCCTACCTCGCTGAGGGACAGCAAAGCATTTTTTTCTCTGCATGCTCTGGTTGCCCTCACTCAAGACACCACAGCACTCTGCAGCATGGAGCCAGAGCTACCCCTGGGCACTCTGGTACTTCTCCTGGACGTGTTGCTGCGAGCCTGGCAGCATGTTCTGCAGGCAGTAACAGTCTCCCTGGTGTGCCCCACTGGGGGCTTGTGCCTCATTCCTCCCTCACGTCCTTCCACTTACCCCTCTCTAACCCCCCTTCCTGCTGTACAATAAAATACACGTGTTCATTACAACAAAGCCTCTTTATTGAGCAAAACTGGGGTGGGGTGGGGGGATGAAACTGAGGTGAGACTGGGGAAAGAATGTTGGAGAGGGGAGGAGGGAGGGTGGGAGAGGGGCGGGGGAAACCTGGGAGGAGGGAGCTGGCAGGGGAAGGCAAGGAGAGGAAGGGGGAGGAGAAACTCAGGGCTCAGGGTTGGGAGTCTCACCGACCCAACTGTCTCCCAACACTGTGAGTGCGGGGGCCTCGGCGTCCCTGTGGGTCTGAGAAGGGTGGGGTGGAAGAAGCAGGAAGGGGGAAAGGAGTGGGAGATGGAGCGGTAGCTGGAGAGGCAGCAGGGGCTGGAGCAGCGGGAGGTAGCAAGCTCTGCCCCAGGGTCGATGACCACGTGGGGGGCATGGACTGTCCTGCCCCCCCAGGATGTGGTCCATGGCATCAAAATAGGGGCAGCTCTCTGGGTCTGCCCCTGTTTAGGAGCTGCCCTCTATGGCTCTGGCATACGCCTGCCGCAGCTCCTTTATTTTCATGTGAACCTGCCCTTGAGTTCGCATGTGGCCTTTGGTAGCCAGGCTGGCAACCATCCGCCTGTAGACAGTTGCGTTCTTCCATTTAATGTGGAGATCATGGACATTGGAGGCATCCCCCCCAAACCTGAATTAGGTCGCTGATCTCTGCACTGGACCAGGCAGGTGCTCACCTTTTCCGGCCCCTGGCAGGCTCCTGGGAGCTGGCAGACTGCTCCTGGGGAGCGGTGGAGGGCTGGCTGGAACTGACTGTCTGGCTCATGCTGGGGCCACTGGGTCGGGTGCAGTGATTGCTGGTTCTGGGCTGGCAGGCTTGGAGTTGGCACAGGTACTGTGGCCAGAGTCGACCTCTTTAAGGGCTCCGAGGAGGGGAGGAGGAAGAGGAGTTTTCTTAGTTATGCCCAGAGTGGCCACTAGTGCACCCTGGGAAGGGCTAGCACAATGCTACACAATGCTTATTTCGAAATAGCAATTTCAAAATTGGTGCTTTTCCTTGTGGAATGAGGTTTACCAATTTTGAAATAAGCCCTCCGCTATTTTGATTTAATTTCGAAATAGCAGTTTGGCTGTGTAGATGCTGATAAAGTTGGATCATCTACACAGGTGGAGGAAAACTACTATATTAGCTAGGAAAGGTAAATACTGATAAATGTAGACCCAGAGTCATGTTTTATTATTTTGTTTTATATTGTTTTCACCATACTCTCATTTCTACTTAAATCATTATTCTTTCTTAAATATCTCTCCTTTTGTTTTATTATAAATGCTTACAAGTGCTGCGTAGTTTCAGAGGAGCAGTGATTAAATCTAAAACTGGGTACACAGAAATTTGGTGCAGAGGATCTGGCATTCCTGTGAGAAGCCAGGGTTAGGGGCTGGATGTCACAGGAGAAGAATTCAAAGAGGCTTGGGGATTGAGATACACTTGTTGCTAGCCTGCAAAGCAGAATTAGGGCGGCAGAGCTCAGCTGAGAGTGTCTGAGTGGCAGACACTTTTAACAAGGTGGAGCATCCACACTACCAAGTCTGTTATTTTGAAATAACAACTCTTGCTTGTGAAGAGGAATAAGCTTATTTCAAAATAATTATTTTGGGAGTTATTATTTCAAAATAACCTGGTAGAGTAGAATAGTGATAGAGATGTAGCCGTGTTAGTCTGGGGTAGCTGAAGCAAAATGCAGGACAATGTAGCACTTGAAAGACTAACAAGATGGTTTATTAGATGATGAGCTTTCGTGGGCCAGACCCACTTCCTCAGATCAAATAGTGGAAGAAAGTAGTCACAACCATATATACCAAAGGATACAATTAAAAAAAATGAACAAATATGAAAAGGACAAATCACATTGCAGAACAGGAGGAGGATGCACGGGGGGGGGGGGGGGGGGGAGGAAGGAAGGTAAGTGTCTGTGAATTGATGATATTAGAGGTAGGGAGAGTGGGATGTTTGTGAGTTAATGGTATTAGAGGTGATAATTGGGGAAACTATCTTGGTAATGGGTGAGATTGTAATTCCGACAACAAACATTTGAACTATCTGGATTTCTATATACACAGCTTCTGCAACAACGCACAGACTGACATTATTCGCAAACGACAACAAGCGACACACAATCTTAGCCGCACTGAACACCATGCCATCCAGAGTCTCAAAAACAACCTGGACATTGTAATCAAACCAGCTGACAAAGGGGGTGCTGTGGTCATTATGAATAAGGCCGACTATAACCAGGAGGCAACCAGACAACTCTCGAACACCACATTTTACAAACCTCTCCCCTCTGATCCCACCTTGGAATACCAAAAAAAACTACACTGTCTCCTTAAAAGCCTCCCCACAGCTACTCGGGAACAAATCCACACAGAATCACCTTCTGACTCCCGACCAGGATTGTTCTATCTACTTCCCAAGATCCATAAACCTGGGCACCCCGGACGTCCCATCATCTCTGGTATTGGCACGCTCACTACTGGTCTATCCAGCTATGTAGACACTCTTCTCAAACCCTTCGTAACCAATACCCCCAGCTATCTCCGAGACACTACTGACTTCCTAAGGAAACTACAAAACATCGATAACCTCCCCAATAATACCATCCTTGCCACCATGGATGTAGAAGCTCTATATACCAACATCCCACATGAAGACGGATTACAAGCAATTAGAAACACTATCCCAGAGGACACTACTGCCAACCTGATAGCAGACCTATGTAACTTTGTTCTCACCCACAATTATTTCCAGTTTGAGAACAACTTATACCTCCAGATCAGCGGCACAGCCATGGGTACACGCATGGCCCCACAGTATGCTAACATCTTTATGGCTGACCTAGAACAACGTTTCCTCAACTCCCGTCCCCTTTCACCCCTCCTCTACCTATGGTACATCGATGACATCTTTATGATCTGGACGCATGGCCAAGAAACACTGGAGATATTCCACAGAGATTTCAACAACCTACACCCCACCATCAACCTCAGCCTGGACCATTCTACACGAGAGATCCACTTCCTGGACACCACCGTACAAATCAACAATGGAAAATTAGATACCACTCTCTACAGAAAACCCACCGACTCATACAGTTACCTACATGCTTCCAGCTCCCATCCAGAACACACCACACGATCCATCGTCTATAGCCAAGCCCTTCGATACAACCGCATCTGCTCTAATCCCACTGACAGAGACCAGAAGCTTCAGGATCTCTACCAAGCATTTATAAACCTCAACTACCCACCCAGAGAAATAAAAAAGCAAATTGAAAGAGCCAGACGAATACCTAGAAACCATCTACTTCAAGACAGACCCAAGAAAACCAACAATAGAACACCACTTGTCATCACCTACAACCCCCAACTTAAACCTGTCCAACACATTATCAATAAACTACAGCCTATATTGGAACAGGATACCATACTCAAAGAGGCTCTGGGAGACAGACCCATAGTCTCCTATAGACAACCACCTAACCTCAAGATGATTCTTACCAACCACCACAGGACATACCACACTAATACCAACCCTGGTACCTTCCCTTGCAACAAACCCCGTTGCCAGCTTTGTCCACATATTCATTCTGCTGATACCATTATTGGACCTAACCAAGTGAGTTATAAGATCAAGAACACATATTCCTGCGCATCCAGAAATATAATCTATGCTATCATGTGCCGAAAGTGTCCGTCTGCTATGTACATTGGACAAACATCTCAGACACTTCGCCAAAGGATTAATGCCCACAAAACAGATATCAGACAAGATCACAAAGAGAAAACAGTTTCTTGCCATTTTAACCAGAAAGGACACTCTCTCAATGACTTAACCACCTGCATTCTGCTACAAAGACCTTTTACATCTGCACTTGAAAGGGAATCCTCTGAACTGTCATTCATGTTAAAATTCGACACTTTCCAAAAAGGACTCAACAAACATTTGAACTATCTCACCCATTACCAAGATAGTTTCCCCAATTATCACCTCTAATACCATTAACTCACAAACATCCCACTCTCCCTACCTCTAATATCATCAATTCACAGACACTTACCTTCCTTCCTCCCCCCCCTGCATCCCCCTCCTGTTCTGCAATGTGATTTGTCCTTTTCATATTTGTTCATTTTTTTTAATTGTATCCTTTGGTATATATGGTTGTGACTACTTTCTTCCACTATTTGATCTGAGGAAGTGGGTCTGGCCCACGAAAGCTCATCATCTAATAAACCATCTTGTTAGTCTTTAAAGTGCTACATTGTCCTGCATTTTGCTTCTGGTAGAGTAGACATAGTCATGGGGAGTTTCAGTCCTGGGTGTCCTAAGACTCATTACAGAGATCACAGATAAACCCTTTGAAAGATCCTGAGATGCTGTCAATCTCCAGCAAAGACTGATAATATGATAAAAGCTCTGTACGATGAGTCTCCGTGCTGCATCAGGACAGGAAGCAGAGACACAGAATAGATTAAAACTATAACTAGAATAAGGCAGGCTGGAATACTATCCCTACTTCTTTATGCATCATCACAGACTCTGTGATGAGAAAGCAAGGAAGAGCAAGGGAGAATATGGGTTGCCTCAGGTGGCACTAAGTAGAGGTGACTTGATGTAAATTACAGGAAACCAGGAAAAATAGAACCTGGTAAAAACACTGGAGTAAAGTTATCCAAAGCCAATGATTAATTTGCATAATTGTGTCTCACTTTTTTGAGATACAGATTGGATTTACCTTAAGCCAACTGCAAGCTGAGTATGAATCCCGATATATTCTCAGTATCACTTTGCTATTCTTCCAACTGTCTCCGGTCTCTTGGGAAATCACCGAGATTCATTTGAGGTCATTAATTCAAAATGTTAATTTGTATTGTTTCTCAGCTGGTTCCCCAGCAAACAATTTTGCTAATCAGAAATCCTCACTAAACAGGCAGGGAATTGGACATCAGGACATACAGTTTTCCACTGAAGTAGAGTGGGGAATAAAAAGGGGAAAAAAAAAATCAGTGGTGGCCTCCTCATTCTGCTTTTTATGCTAAAACACCATCAGAAGTTCATAAGGCCACTTCTTTCCCATGCTTCAGCTGGTCTGAGTAGTTATGACAATTATATTTAGCTCTTACACAGAGCTTTTCATCTGTAGAACTCCAAGTGTTTTACAAAGGAGGTCTCATTCTAGATGAGGAAACTGAGGCACAAAGCCAGGCATGACTCCATTAAGGTCCCCCAGCAAGCCAGTTGCAGAGGTGATAACAGAACTCAGCTCTCTAGAATCTTGGCGCTCTGTTCTAGCCAGTCAGCTACACTCCATAACAGTTAAATGCTAACTAAGCTGCAGCTAAAATGGTTATTAGAAAAAAAACCCCCAAAACTGGTGATTTGCCACTTAAATCATGGGCTTTACCTCTCATACCAAATAGCAAAATGAATTTTTTCTGTGAATTATTCAGAATCATGACATTTTATTATATCTTTGCATCAATGTCTATGCAAAAGACATTAAACCACAAGATAACTATAAGTAAACATATGTACTTTTGTATACTAGATTAAATGACTTTGTATCCTATTACTTATTATACAAAGTTTACTCTTAAGTTACACTCTGTACTAACTGTAATTTAAATGTGATCCATGTTAAACAACAGCTACTGTTCCGTGTTAAGAACCCAGATCTGCATGCTGAGGGCTCATCCTTGATGATTTTGGTTAAGTAGTAAATTCCACACTGACTACACAGTAGGGGATTAATTATATTTGCTTTTGCCCACCACTTCAAGCAAAATGCCAGCATTCTGCTACTCCGATCCTTCACACAGCAATTATCTGCAGCAAACAGGATTCTCCAGGGCTTAACAGGAGTCATGGAAAGCAAGGATAAGGTATGTGTAATGTATCATTATAACTAACTGAGCTGCCATAGGGTACAAAATAAACATGGTGTTATGTATCTTTAGCAGTACAATCATCCCCTTATCTATTCAGGGATCAAAAAATCTACATTATCACTGACAAAAAGAATATTAGTAGTGCAGAGCTGAGGCTGCCCAGAGATTCTGGAACAATTTTTATAGTGGGAGTGCTCTGATCCATGGAATCAAACTGTAAATTCTATATATAATGGAACCACTTCAAGATAGAGGGTGCTGCAGCACAATACCCACCCCAACTCCACACTTCTAGTTTTAGCACTTACGTGCATATAGTGCCCTTCCAGAATGTTGAGTTAGTAAAACACAAACTTCTGAAAAACAGGGAAAGAAGAGTTAAATGACCTATCCATGCAACCAAGACTCTGCCCTCTGGGGCTGGCAACAGACACAGGAAGTTAGCAGTATGCACTCCTGCTATGACCATTGTGTTACGTGTCATGCCCTGAGTGATAGAAGGATAAGTTAGAGTAGCTTAGCAGAGATATTCTCTTGATATGAGGGAATGGGGGAAAGGGGAGAAGATCTGAAAAGCTGTGGGTACGTCTAAATTACATGGCTCCGTCGACGGAGCCATGTAGATTTGTTGTTTTGGCAAAGGCAAATGAAGCCGCGATTTAAATGATCGCGGCTTCATTTAAATTTACATGGCTGCCGCACTGAGCCGACAAACAGCTGATCAGCTGTTTGTCCGCTCAGCGCGCTAGTCTGAACGCTCCCCTGCCGACATCAAAGCCCTTTGTCGGCAGCCCCGGTAAACCTCATCCCACGAGGAATAACGGATACAGAGTTTGGCTTGCTATAAAGCCAGGCTTTGTGTCGTCTCTGAGCTCTAACTTCAACCAGACTCCAATCCAGACTCTGATTCCTGCTTCTAGATGATACCACCGTTGATCTCCAATCTCTGTCTGTGACCCTGATTCAAGCCTATGAACTCTGACTATGACCCTGACCTTTGGGATTCCTCCCACTGCTACTTGGAAATTACAAATCCTGATGAGCAGATTTCAGTCCAGCCGTGACCACTAGGCAACACTGCCCCTAAACTCCACTCCCTTACAATACTTAGCTTTTGCGTAGTACTTTTAATGAGCACCATCATCTCAATTGTATAGATGGTAAAACTGAGGCACAGAGTTGAAGTGAGTTGGCCTGGGTAATCCAGCAGGCTAGTTGAAGAGTGAGGAAGATATAAAATCCTTAATAGAATAGAATTTCCAGTATCTCAAGCCATACCTGTCTCTTCCCCTGATCTCCCCAACACTCTTGCTTCCCCTAAACCGATCTCCATTTCATAGAAATCATATAATCCTAGAACTGGAAGGGACCTCGAGAGGTCATCGAGTTTAGTCCCCTGCCTTCACAGCAGGACACCAGGGCTACTCAACTTTGGAAGCCCCTGGGGCCATAATGACACTCATAGCACATGCCAAGGGCTGCAACTTAAGTGTGGTTGCATATACATGCAAATATATATGTAAATAACTTCTTTCACACTGACGGGCATGTATACAAAGATTAAGACAAGACTACATAACATGCGGGTCCCATTTAAGACAGTTCTGCTGATATTTGTAAAATGCAATGTTTACCTGATTTCTACCCATATGACAGCACTTTTAATGAGCAATGACAGTCCAGGAATTGAACTACTAAAACACATATCAACAGAAAACCGTTATATTGACTACGTTTTTTATTTTTGCTCCCACCCTCGGTTGCCATGTGTTGAGCCCCACGTAAACCCAAATCGCGCACCATGGGCCGCGAACAAATGGGCTATATGTTGAGTAGCCCTGGTCTAGACCATCCCTGATAGATGTCTATCTAACCTGTTCTTAAATATCTCCAGAGACGGAGATTCCACAACTCCCTTGGCAATTTATTCCAGTGTTTAACCACCCTGTCAGGTAGGAAGTTTTTTCTAATGTCCAACCTAAACCTCCCTTGCTGCAATTTAAGCCCATTGCTTCTTGTCCTATCCTTAGAGGCCAAGGAGAATAATTTTTCTCCCTCCTCCTTGTAACATCCATTTAAATACAGGCAGTCCCCGAGTTACGCGGATCCGACTTATGTCGGATCCGCAGTTACGAACAGGGATTTTCTCGCCCCGGAGGACTGGAGCGGCGGGACGCCTGGTCCCGCCGCCCGCCTCCTCCGGGGCAAGAAAAGCTGCTCCCCGTCTCCCTAGTCTGCTGGGGGAGCCAGCAGACCAGGGAGACGGGGAGCAAAGCGGGGGAGGACCCGGGCCGGAACCGCGGCACTTCCAGCTGATCTGCTGGAAGCGCCGCGGGTCCAGCCCTGGGTCCTCCAGCAGATCAGCTGGAAGCACCGCGGGTCCGGCCCCGGGTCCTCTGCCGCTTTGCTCAGCGTCTCCCTGGTCTGCAGACCAGGGAGACAATGAGCAAAGCGGCGGAAGACCCGGGGCCAGACCCGCGGCACTTCCAGATCAGCGCCGCGGGTCCGGCCCGGGTCCTCCCCCGCTTTGCTCCCCGTCTCCCTGGTCTGCTGGAAGCGCCGCGGGTCCAGCCCGGGTCCTCCACGGCTTTGCTCAGCGTCTCCCTGGTCTGCAGACCAGGGAGACGCTGAGCAAAGCTGCGGAGGACCCGGTCCGGACCGCGGTGCTGATCTGGAAGCGCCGCGGTCCGGCCCGGGTCCTCCGCCACTTTGCTCCGCGGCTCCCTGGTCTGCTGGGGGGGGGGGACGGGGGACGCAGCTAGTGCCCCCCCCCCCCCGCCCAGCAGACCAGGGAGAGGTGGAGCAAAGCCCGGGGCCTGTGGTAGAGCAGGTGGGGTGCTGCCGGTTGGTCCCGCAGCACCGCTCCTTGGCGCTACTGGATCAACCCGGCAGCACCCCAGCTGCTCTGCCCCAGGAGTCCTTATTCAGCCGCTGCTGATCAGTTTCAGCAGCGGCTGAATCAGGACGCCTGGGGCAGAGCAGCTGGGGTGCTGCTGGGTTGGTCCAGTAGCACCGAGGGGCGGCCGCGCTACTGGAGCAACCCAGCAGCACCCCAGCTGCTCTGCCCCAGGCGTCCCCACGTCAGCCGCTGCTGAAACTGACCAGCGGCTGACTACAGGAAGCCCGAGGCAGAGTTGCTCTGCCCCAGGCTTCGTGGAATCAGCTGCTGATCAGTTTCAGCAGCAGCTGACTTGGGGACGCCTGGGGTTCTTAAGTTGAATCTGTATGTAAGTCGGAACTGGTGTCCAGATTCAGCCGCTGTTGAAACTGATCAGTTTCAGCAGCGGCTGAATCTGGATGACAATTCCGACTTACATACAGATTCAACTTAAGAACAAACCTACAGTCCCTATCTTGTACGTAACCCAGGGACTGCCTGTACTTGAAAACCGCTATCATGTCCCCTCTTACTCTTCTCTTTTCTAAACTAAAGAAGCCCAATTCTTTCAGTCTTCCCTCATAGTTCATGTTCTTTAGATCTTTAATAATGTTTGTTGCTCTTCTCTGGACCTTCTCCAATGTTTCCACATCTTTCTTGAAATGTGGTTCCCACATGTTGCTCCAGCAGGATAAGGACCAGAGATGCGGCCATAGAGAGGAGCCCCTGAAAGAACAAGTCACAGATTGCCTAACCAAGCAGCCACAGAAAGTGTCCACTCTTCCAGTGCCCTGACAGTGCCCTTCCCAGATTGCTTCCGGGGGCTCTAAGTCTGAAGCAGGCTCCAATCAGTGTGGATGAGCTATTTCAAAATAATTCTGACTAATTTCGATGCTCCCTGTAGGGGACACACTATTTTGATTTTGTTATTTCAGGAATTACTTGGATTTTAATTATTTTGAAATCATTTCCTAGGGTAGACATGCCCTAATTTTGGAACAATAACCCTACCCCATGCCTGCATGAGGTACACCAAATTTCAAGGCCATTTAAGTAACCATATAGATTTTAGTGCCCAGCAGCAGCCCTCCCAGCCGCTGCCTTTAGCGCTGCCTGCAGTGATTTAAATCACAGCAATGGCGGTTGGAGCCCCGGGCCCCTTTGAATCACCAGGCCCTGATAGAGGCACAGGCGGAAGATGGAGAGTAGGAGAGGCTGTCGCACCTGGTCCAGCAGCTCCTGTCTGAGGCCAGCTCGAGCAGTCCTGGCTTGCACCGGTCTAGGACTACTGCACCTCTGCATTTTAGTGGCCCTTAATATATTTTAAATGCAGAGCTGCAGTGATCTGGAGCCAGTGCCATACAGGACTGCTCAGTCCCAGCTTGCGCCTGCTCCAGGAACTACCCCTTGCTGTGGCTCTGCAAAGCACCCCACCCCATTTATCGACTAATTGCGGAGTTGATACAAAGTGCATTGACTACACGATTAGCCAAATAACCGTTCCTTAACATCCTTACTCTCGGTCCTATTCATTAACACAGTATGAAACACTGCAATTTGATTTGCATTCCAACAAATTGCTATGATTGCAAAATGAGAGATGCACACAATTATGGCACTCCTGCACAAGTCACTGAGTGCATAGAGACAATATGTTCACATCTGTTTCATAACTGTTTACTAGAAATAAATTTCTGTTGCAGTGCAAGACAATGTATCTGCCTTTCTTCTCACTTTGCACACTGCCTCCTCAGCTCCACTGGGGGAAAAACAGCAGGTATGTGACCAGCATTCTTGCAGCATACCTTTGCTTTGCAGCATTCACAGCCTATGTGTCCTAGAATAGCTGCAGGGCCACCACATTTGAAAGGAGACTGTTAGGAACAGAAAATTACATTTTATTTGATGGCAATGGACTATGGAATTCTTCATCTGAATTGGTGACAAATTCAGTGGTAGTCCAGGTAGGCGTTAATCAGAACCTGTCATCATCTGAAAGCTGTTAGGTGGGCAGCCTGGGAAGAGCTTGCCTCCATTCAGTTCTCAGATTGTAGATGTCCACATCGCAAAAACCAGCCTTACAAACTGGCCGTGATTTTCTTAGAAGATTCAAGCTGAGGACTGAATGGGACAAAGGGACTAAACTTCTCTCGCTCTTTCCAAGTCAAAGCTGAGGCTTACTCATGGAGCAATAGGTGCTGAGGAAGGCTGCACAGCAGCTGCCTGTGCTTTAACTTCTTGGGCTGTCAATGTGGTATTTTCAACAGCATAAAAAACATTTTACTGTTAAAATAATAGTTTATAGGTAAACTAAATCAAGGCAGGACAGATAGGGCTTCACAAATTTCTCAGCTGAGTTAATCTTCAAGGCTGCCTTCTCTGGTTGCATCCACACTTTTAGTTGGCAGTGTGATTTGCAGCTCAAAAAACATACATGCCTGTCCTAGCTCAGATCGAGCAAGCATGCTAAAAATGAAGTGTACCTTTGATCGTACAAGCAGCTGAAGAGGCTAGCTGCCTTGAGCATGATCCCTCACAAGACAGCAGGCATGTATGTACTCATGCTGAGTCACCCGGCCATCTGACAAATCAGGGTATCTGCTCCAGGCCCCATGCTTTGGGGGCCCCCGCCTCGGCCACCTCAATCATCTGTGGATGATGGGACCCAAAGCGGTATGGGACCAGGTGTGGGAAGGCAGCAGGGGTCACCCTTCCATACTCACTCACTCATGACAGTGGCCCAGCAGCCTGCTCCACTACACCCTGCCATGTTGCCCTCTCCTCGCTGGCTGTGCTCTGCTTCTCTGAGGCAGTGAGAAGTAGAGTGTCCAGCCCAAGAGCACTCCGCTTTCTGCTACTGTGGAGAAGCAGAGCACAGTGGGCTAGGAGAGTGGCAGGGCAGAATGGAACTGTATTTAGTATTGCCTTTGTGGGACAAAGTCTTTGTGTCATGATGCTGCAATGTTACATCACTTACAAAATACATTCAGAATTGTTAGCATCTTTAAACCTAATTTGCAGAAAGAGGGACAGATTCAGAGAAATCAGCACAGATGATAACTCCATTAGGACTGCACACCACCTTGTAATGTTCTAACATTAAAATTCTCCATGGGGAAATGTATCACATGAGCAGAGGTTATGCATACGGCTATAGGCTCTATTATTATTTATTATTTGTGCTGCAGGGACACCTAGGAGTCTCAGCCATAGACTAGGATACAAACACAGAACAAAAAGACAAAATGTTACAAGCTAAGTATAAAACTAGAGACAGAGACAAAAGGTGGATATGGAAAGATGCAAGGAAGGAGAGGAGACAAAACGAAACAATTAAACAATACTAGTTTGCGGTTATCATGGCAAATGTGACATTTAAGAAGGGAGACAAGGTGGCTTTGTGGATGTTTTGGGGGCATATACACCACTTTTGTGCCACTTAAGCCCATAGCCTTCGTGTAAATTTAACTCCTTATGCACATTTGCAATTTTGGTTGGTCACAATCATGCAGCTACTGAATAGTTCTCTGGGAGCTATCAGGATGGTTCTAAGGAACAAAGTTTTCACTAAAGTGGGATGAAAATTTTACAGTGGAATAGTTTGCTATGAGATTATACTGACTCAATTGCATAAAAAAAATTATTTTAGGTTATATTTTTACTACATACACTACAAAAGGGAATGATCGATTATCAGACCATTTACCAATTATAAAATGAATTGCATATGACCAATTAGAGTAGCAATTACAAATGAGCACACCAAGTCCCAATTACCAAAATAATGAAAACAGCAATTACCAACTAGAGTAACACCAATTATAACCCCAATCTCAAAGCCAATTACCAATTTATAAAAGAAAAATAGAAATATAAAATTGATATTAATTTTATTCTATAATTTATAACATAAAAATCCAAATGTTTTCCCTAAATTACATCATGTTGACTTTTATAAAATATAACATGAACCTTTACTCTATACATTCTAAATGAAGTATTTCAATCTTATCAAAATGAAATATTTTGATCTCATCAAAACAAAACATTTAAATTACTTGGACAAAAATGATTAATTTTTAAATAAAATTTTGAATCATATTCTGCAGGAAATCTCAGGATTTATGTTTTGCATCCTGATTTGGAGATATTCTTTTTTTTTTTTTTAATTTCAGAACTTCCTGCGGAACAGGAATTCTGTTCCAACCTGCTCCAGTTTTTACTACTTCACTCTATTGAACTAACCAGTTTTAATAGCTGGCGTAGTTCTCAGTGAAGTACTGGCTGTAAATAATATCATTCATCTTGGGTTACCACAAGGCAATTAAGAAGGAAGGCAGAAGTGAAGGATGTCCCACTATTTCCATGATTACCACAGTAACCACTGCCAAATATAAATCTTGAAATAAAAACTTCAAAAATTGTGGGTGTTCTCTCCTTTCTCTATGTAGCTACATCTACACTACATGTTTTTGCATCAGAAAATATGCTAATGAGTCCCTCATTAGGATAAGTTGCGACTTCATTAGCATATTTTCTGCCATTTCTTTTTGCGCAAAGGGTTTTTGCCTCTCCAGGACAGCATAAGGATCTTGCACAAAACAGGGGTTTTGCACAAAAAGAAATGGCAGAAAATATGCTAATGATGTTGCAATGTTCCTCATTAGCATATCTGCGGACACAAAAACGTGCAGTGTAGACGTAGCCTGTGTGTATTCAAGAATCCATAAACATCTCAGGATTTCTCCCCACATAATGTCTGTCTCTCTCTCTCCTCCCTTCGCCCCTGCCCCCCGTAACACCGGGAGTCACATGGAGACTTGTTGAATTGACCCCTATTCTCTCTGTCAGGTAATGTTAAATATGACAGTCCTCTTAGATCCTCCCCAGTTCAGGGGAGTCACAGGTACTGCCAGGGATGAAATGCCTCCTGTGTGACTGTAAAGTGAGCCCAAAAAGCTAGTATAAGTGGAGCTGATTACTTTTTGCTTTGCCTTTGATGAGTTGGTGACACAATCACAAGAAGGTGTTATTTTAATGACAGATACGTGTTTCCTTACAACTCCAGTGAACTGTCTTTTCTTTTGAAGTCTACCAATATAAAGTCACAATTTCTCTCTTCTGTTACAAAACATAGTCTGATTTTATTTAAAATGCATCTTTTGTGACATATCTCCCACTCTTGCGTTGCCCCTTTAAAGAGAATGTACTAGGGGCTCTCTAACCTTCAAACAAAAACAACAAATCCTTTGTATGTTTTCCAACTGTCTATATTTAATATCTCCCACACTTGTTGGAGTTTCCAATAATATGCAAATGGAAAGCATATGAAAAGGCAAAGACTAGTTGAATTGCAGTCCTTAGTTTTGTAGTAGAGAAACATGGTATGAATATCATAAACACAGATCACAAAAAGATGTAAAACTGTGCAGGTTTGGAAAAGCTGTCACAATCAATTGGTTTAATATTATCTATATAAAGATACCAGCTAATACAAGACATAATGCTCATACCCAATACTGCTGTACCTAAATGGATCCGAGTTCTTAAGAGCTATCATACATTATTTCTCTGATGCATTGGTGAATTCCCTCTGTCTTCTATCCACAATGCTTTGTGTATTGATTACCTTTTTGTTACATCTTGGGTTTAAGAGGAAATTCAAAACAGTGTGCTCATTTTATGTGTCAGGCATGAATGTTTAGAATATATTTGTTGAAGATGCCAGATCTCAGAAATTCAAAGGGTGGATGTTTTTCAGATACATCTGGTGAAACAGGTGTTTTGTTTTTAATTACACCACTAGATTCTAAGCACAGTAGGCAAGGAGATTCTAAATCTATGAATGAACAAAGCTCTACATAATATTGGCATGTGCCCTAAAGCATCTACCGTTCCTTGCCATACTAGCAAATTCAGAAGTAGCACATGGAAACAAAAACAAAGAAAAAAGAGAGAGAAAATATTTATCATTTCATGGTAAATATAATTATAAATATAAATTATAATGGTAACAACTGAAATCACACGACCAAACAAAAAATCATATGATGGAGAAAGGGAAGCAAAAATAAACACCAGAAGCACTTTTCCTTCCCTCATTACTACAGCCATGAGAGTCTTTTTAATAGCAGAGAAAAAAACCTACAAATGCAAATATTCCCAGTTCTATGACAATCCACTTAATTCTAACATCAGCCTTCTCTAAAAATCGTGAACAAGTTCATAAATAGAATAGGCATGAAATGATTTATGTTATTAATTTTATGGGTCCTGCTGCTGTAGCAACATAGCGATCCCATCCTGCAAAAGTCTGAGTGTCTCTTGCAAGCTCCAGAGTGCTTGCAGAATCTGGAGGTTAGTTTCCTGAATGGAAATGTTATATTTACACCTGATGTAAATCACATAAACCACTCTCAACTAGTGGCAGAATGAAAACAACTGCTACTTTATAACAGCTGCCACCTGGATTTAGGAGGCCAAATTTTAAAAAGCACAAACTAATCTAAATTAATGTGAATAAAACAAATAGACACATCCAAAGCATAAAATAAAAGAAACACACAAAATGCAATTAACTGAAGTCAACCAACCCAGCAGAGAACTAAGTAAACAAACAGCCTTGCAGAATCCATGCTAACCCGTCAGACATGGGGCTAGGCAGTCTCACTATCAGCCCTACTAGACAGGCTCCATGCTCATGATGAGCTTATGGCTAAAAGTCATCCTAAAAGCTATAGGTTTAAACAACACTTTTAAAGTGGCACCTAGTTTAGTTCTCTACCCTACATGGTGACCAGATTAATTTAATAATTTATTAACTCATCCCTGATAGATGAGATGAGTGTCTAGCTAGCGACATGCCATTCACACATAAAATGGCTGAACGGTTCTTTAAGTGTTCATCAGGGCTGGGTTCTGCTCCTTCCATCTTGTGCTTAAAAAATTCTTTTCATGGCTATGAGTAGAAAACACATGAAAGCCCTTTTGCGCTTTTTAAATTATTATTACGTGCTAAGGAAAACTCAGTGCAGGGCGAGCATCAACCTCATTAAAAGGCGTGTGTGTATGTGTGTGTGTTTTTTTACTTGGTTTACAAGCACATAGCTTCAGGCACTAGATAGGAAAGGGTCTTGCCCAGGGCTCCAGAAGGTATGAGGATCTTAGCCAGGTTTAAGGACTGCCATAATTTTGCAGGGGCAAAGAGTATATTAGTCTGGCAACTCAGGACATAAAACTTAGCTGCAGAAGACTTTGCCATAGTGTTGTAAACACTACAATGCTACAAGCTTTGAACAAAGGGCCTGATCCAATCCCCAGTGAAGTCAATGTAAGTTTTTCCCATAACTCAAATGGGCTTTGGATCAGGCTCAAAGTGTTAAAGATAAAACAAACATCTGTCCAAGTATTATTCTACTTGAAAATGGACTAAATTCATCCATGGAATAACTCTACGGAGAATAACAGGTGAATTTCAATAGAGATTACTCTGACCTCATCTAATCAATAGATCAACTACCAAAACTTGTCTTTTGGTAACCCACTGGTCTATTATCCTGTCAAATGATTTGCTCAGGTATCCTTAGTAATATTTTTTAAAGAAGCAAACTATTGACAGAAAATAACAGACCCTACAGAACTAAATGATCAAAGCAAATCCCAGGAACTATCATTATCAGTAATGCAACGCTCACAGAAACCATTGTTTGTGAGCACTTGCCAGAACCAGGGATAATGCAAATAAACTCTGGGCAAGCTTCTTCTTATCCAAAAGCTATGTCAGCGCTAAAAATTGTTATAAGTATCCCGTTATTTAAGACCTTAGCCTGTCCTAAACAGAAACAGACAATGGCACAAAACTGGTCTTATGACGTGAAAAGGTGCATAAATTCCCCTGTGAACTAGGCTAGGACCATTAAACTCATTTGTCACTAGTGGTCTAGCCAAAAGAAAACCTCGGAATCAACCTTCGTGTGTGTTTGGGAAAATTTTGCAAACCTGCAATACTATATTTTTAAAGCTACAGAAGTGACTTTGAACACAGATCTATTAGCAAAAGACATCACTGAAAACACTTCGATGTTCTGAAAGGAGACGAAAAGTGATATTTAAGGACTGGATTCTGAGCATCTTAAATACCACATTTTTTTCTCTCAATAAAAACTGTCTTTGGAGTCAGTGGTCACCTGTCTAAGAAAGCATTAAGCAAAGACTTCTGGATCTGTCCCAAGGTTTAATCAAATAAACCAGATGTGTTGATAGTGCTGCAGGATAACAGCCTGCTTCCTTACAAGGACAAATTTGCTTCGCTTGTCCAGGTGTAGAAAAGGATAGAATCTGCCTCATCATTTTTAAACAAAAACAAAAGGGTTAAAAATGGGGGGATGAGGGTTATTTTTTTTTCCTGTAATGAGAGACAGGATTTAGTGCATCAATGATTTCCACAATTACCTGGAATTCACTGTACACTAAATCTCTTTTAATAACTGTGGGCTTTGAGCGCATATAAGAAAGCTGGCCGGGATGGCAGGTTTTAGAAACAGCATTCTTCCATGCGCCGCTTCCCTTCAAAAGAAATATTTACATAATATTGCCATTTGCTTGAGCAGAAAGGTCATATTAGAAAACCAGTGGGTTAATTGTGCTCCCATAAAAGTTGATAGGAACATCACTACTAACCAGGTGCAGGATTGGGCTCTTTGATTCTAAAATTAGCTTTCCTTAAAAGACTCATAAAACAAAAAGCGGCATACTGATTACTACTAACGGAAAAAAATCATCAGGTTCAATATGCTTACCTCTTTTTTGGTTGATCTTACCAACACCTTTCCAGTTTTATTAACAATTACCACAATCTCCTCCACTCATAACAATTACTATTATATTAATTATTTACTATTTGTATGACACTAGAACTACAAGCTCTATGTAAGATTACAATGTCATTATGCTAGATGCCAGACTAGTAAAAGAGTCTCTGCCCTGAACTGACTGCAATTGGGTGACAAGTGGGTATAACTCACAAGCAAATGGACAGGATGAGAAAACGAGCAAAGTGAGAATGATAAGAATGTGGTTACAAAGACTATCTCTATATGCACAACTAGATGTTTCTGAGTCAATTAACTCCTCAATTTACTTATAGCCTTTGTTTCCATCACCAGATTAGTGACTAATTCCAGGAGTTTATTATTTTTGTGTGAAATAAATCTGCCCAGAACCCTTACTTAGTCTTAATTTCTAATTTTCACGTCATGTCTTCTGGTGTGTGAACTTTCTGTCTTATTAATATTTTTTCTAGTAATCCCTTTCCTAATTTTGAAAACCTCTATTGTAACCTCAACCAATGCAAAGAATTCCTCAGTAAATGAAACATTGCTATGAGAAAAAAGCTATTAATTCACAGAATAGCAAATGTGCAGATACATTTGACACTCATAAGGAAATAACGCTGGAACATTTATGTGCGACATCTGAAAAGCCTCAAGAGCAATCCAAATTGTGTTAAAACATTTTGTTTTGCTTTTTAAATGTTTAAGTAAATGTGATGTACTATTGTGAGTCCAGCAAACTGAAATACTCTTGTTTATGGTCAGTGATACAGCCCCAGCAACGTTAATTGAAACCTGGAGGGACCAACCCCTCGTAGCGAGTACAATTGTTCACCTCTCTTTCCTATCCACTCCTTGCCCTGTCCCCAGAGACAGCCAATAAGCGGGACTAAGGATGATGGCAGGTTTTATAGATGGACATCCCATTATCACAGGAATCAACTCACTTCACCAGAAGTGACTGCTCAGCCATCAGATGGTACCATTCAGTGTATTATATTCAAAATAATGACATGATGATGCACAGGAGAAAAACCCTGTGTCCCATCAGCAATCTTTTAAGCCATCTGAGCCTCCAAGATGTTTTAGAACTGAAATAACCTATTTTGGTATCAAAAATAAAATAAATTAAAAAGCATGAGCAGATAAGAGATAACAGAAATAAAACAACAAAAGGTCTGGTAGCACTTTATAGACTAACAAAACATGTAGATGGTATCAGGAGCTAACTCCAGTTATCTGAAGAAGTGGGCTGTGCCCACGAAAGCTCATGATCCCAGCTACATGTTTTGTTAGTCTATAAAGTGTTACCAGACCATTTGTTGTTTTTTCTGTACAGACTAACTCGGCTACCCCCTGAAGCTTTAGAAATAAAACTGTCACATGTTAAAAAACAAAAGGGAAAATATGCTAATGTTTTAATGTCACGTATGCATAAAAGGAGCAGAATAAAATATTCAAAATTAAAAAAAGAAGGCACCAGTCCAAAAGAACTGGGGACAAGAAGAGAGAAGCAGACCAGTAAAAGTTGAGAGAATGGATGAAGGTTCCAGTGCAGTGGTTCCCAACCTTTTCCAGATGGGGACCCATTTTGACAATTCAGGAAGACTTGGTGACCCAAAGCAATTCAAAAATGGGGGGTATAGAAGGGGCAGAGCCACCTGGGGAGACACTTGGCGACCCCTTTGAAGTGTAATGGAGACCCATATTTGGGTCCCAACCCATAGGTTGGGAAACCCTGGTCCAGTGTGATGCATGAGGCAGGATGGCTCAGGGGAAGAGGGTTGGTAGCAAAGCATTCAAAAATACTTATTACTACTCAACCCTCCCCAGCATCTGCCACTGACCACAGCATGAATGTCACAGGATATGGGGCTCTAACATTGTTCCAAAATGGACGATTTCTCTGTGGGGCTGCAGAACACTAGAAGGCACATTAGCTGAGTCCCTCACCTAGCACCTAAGAGAGAACTAAGTCCTGGTCTACACTAGGGAGTTATTTTGAAATAACTCCCCTTATTTGAAAATAATAACTCCTGCTTTCCATAAGGAATAACGCTTATCTTGAAACAGTTATTCCGAAATGGCAGAAGTGTGGATGCTCCACTGCTGCTATTTTGAAATAGCTACTCCCCAGATTCATTTAATGTCATTACAGTGCTTCCTGGGGCTCTAAGTTGAGGTAGCACATCCAGGCTACGTCTACACTGGCCCCTTTTTTGGAAGGGGCATGCTAATTTTGAAAGTGGGAATAGGGAAATACGCGGGGGATTTAAATATCCCCCGCGGATTTAAATAAACATGTCAGCCGCTTTTTTTCCGGCTTGGGGAAAAGCCGGAAAAAAAGCGTCTAGACTGGCCCGATCCTCCGGAATAAAGCCCTATTCTGGAGGATCTCTTATTCCTACTTTGAAGGAGGATCGGGCCAGTCTAGACGCTTTTTTTCCGGCTTTTCCCCAAGCCGGAAAAAAAGCGGCGGACATGTTTATTTAAATCCGCGGGGGATATTTAAATCCCCCGCGGATTTCCCTATTCCCACTTTCAAAATTAGCATGCCCCTTCCGAAAAAGGGGCCAGTGTAGACGTAGCCCCACAGTAAAGAGGCCTCCCTTGGACTAATTTCAAGGCTTCCCTGTAGTGTGAACGCACTATTTTGAAATAGTTATTTTGGGAATTATTATTTCAAAATAATTTCCTAGTATAGATATGCCCTAAGAGAATATCTTGCCCTGACTTCAAGGTGAGGTAAGAGGCTCCTCTGCAATCCATTCTACAAAACACTGTGCAACCTCAGGCAAGTAGCTAGCCTAATTACCTAATCTAACCTTGCTTTGGAAATGTAATGTGCGGTCAAAGGTACCAAGTATGATCATTACAGGGGGACTTGTGCACAGGAGGGAGCTGAGGGAAAGAACGTTGATACAAAACCTCTGTAGTTCCTATGACTCTGTCATCACTCAGGTTATTGTCTAAGAAATGGTGTATAAATCACTGCCTCTGTCACAACAACGATTGTCCATTCATCTGTTATCTGTTCATATTCGGAAGTAAATTAAACTGCACAATGCAATCAATAGGCAGTAAGTTGTAATGGTAATAAAGAATCTCATCTAGATGATGAATAACTTTGGTAAGATTGAACTATACAATGTTAGCAGCACCACACAGAAGCCTCATTCCTCTTCACTTAAAGACGGTTAAATTAAAACTAAACACAAAGTGGCATAAAAATCCTGGTTAGTGTCATTCATGGTCAGAAAATTTTTTAGTAATCACATATACTATATGGTTCAAAGTAATATTACCTGAAGTAATTACATTTTAAAAACTCAGCCTAATTCTGCATACCTTAATGTAACTATTCTTTATTTACCTGTGCAGTTATATTGTGAGCAAGGACAACACACATTGAGTAAGAAGTCAGCACGACTGGGTCCTAGGACTTCAAAGTCACGCTATCAACTGACAAAAGCTATGACAAGTAAAAATATAAGGCCCTCATCAACTCCAATTACTTTCCACGGACTTCAGTGGGAGCGCTATTCTCTGTATGTCAGTCTCACCTCACTGGACTATCTGCTACACAGACTCACTTCCACACTCCCTTGCTTTTCCCCATTTTTGACATATCCTTATTTTTTATTTAAAATATTTTGATATATTTAGTGCTAACAATAGCTGCTGTATTGCCCAAGAAAATGAAGATATCTTCTTATCAACAAAAAAGTTTCAGCGCAAGCAGAGACAAGTATGCGTCTTCTGCAAAATGCTGATGTAAAAAGATTTCCTACCTGTTTGACTTGCCCATTTGAATCTTTGACTTCCTTACAGAGAATGTTAACAAAGGTGCCAACTAGGATGTGGAAACCCATCAGAAAGTCTTTGAACTGAGATCACTAACTCACTTTACACACTGTTTCAAATAGTAAGTGAACAGAGTTGGATCGTTTTAATGGGGTTGCCAGGACTAGCGTTAGACTTGATGGGGTTCGGGGTTAAAGTCAAAATTCAAGCCCCATTGCCAAGAGCTAAAGACCTCAAATTCTGCACTCCCTTCCCCGGGCAGCAGGGTTTGTGCTTTGCCCCCCCTCCCCCCTTCCTGGGTTGGTGGGGCTCAGCTTCAGTCCCCCTTCCTGCAGTCATATAATAATTGTAGAGGTCAGAAGGGGGTCACGATGCAATGAAATTTGAAAAACCTTGGTTTATAGTCTTAATTGAAGTGACAGCGTCAGGTAGTCTGAAATTATTTTATCATGACTAGTGCATTGATATGCTCATCGCTTCAATGTTATTTTTACCTACTTCAGACAAAAGTGGTTTACTTCCAACTTTGGGTGAGATTTAATAGAGCTAATGACAGAACCAAGGGAATTACCTTCTGTGAAATCCTTCTTGTAAAATATATAAAAACTCCCTTCTGATTTCTTTTGTTTGTTTGAAGAGGAGACCCATATAACTGGTTATTATTTACAAAGTACTCTAGCATGCAATCTTAGTAATTGCTCCCCCACCTGAATTAAAAACAGACTTTAAATCCAAAGGGACAATTATTATAAGAGCAAACTCACTTAGATTAACTTTTCCCAATGCTGTGATCAATCTCAGGTTCCACTCACAAAGAACTGTAGTGCTCAGACAATTTTTTTAAAATCTGAAATTCAGCAGGGGTCTATACTATAAATTCACTAACCTGAATTCCTTAAGTTTATTGCACCCTAGCCTGATAGTATTCTGGAAATAGATACATGCACCCTAGCCTGATAGTATTCTGGAAATAGATACATAACTAATTTACAGGTAAGTAATAAAATAAATCAGGGTGGTTATACTGTCTCACAGTGTTGTGACTTTCAGAACAGCAATGCAGGCAACAATTGAGGCTAATGAGTCACAAGGAGCAATGCTATAACATTAGAGTAAAACAAAAACAAAACCACAAAACTATTACTCAATTTAGGCGACCAAATCAAACTGTATTGAGATTATAAATTGTTCTGATCTTTGCAAACCATCACCTTTTACAGAACAAACTCTTCCATATACTTTCTTCTTGAATACTGAATCCACTTCACAATTCAAACTGAACAGCTGTAGCCCTCTTTCCTAAGAACCAGGTCTGGGTTTTTTAGAGGGACTCAGCACTTCACAAATGCAGGGGGAAAATGTCCACTAACTTTTATAATTACCCGCTTGCCAGGGCAATTTGCATATTATTTGCCCCTGCGTGCTGTTTATTTCCCCAGCAGTGCCCTTTGGAACAGTCGGATTGCTTACTGTCGCAGTAACCTATATTCACTAGCGCTTAGTACTATTTCAACGCACAAGGTAGTTTTGCTCAACTTTACTTTTCTGAGCAGATGCTGACAAGGCAGACCAGGGGATATTAAACCAAGCTAGTATTTGTGGGTTGAAAATGAGCTTGGAGAGTGTCAGGACAGGTCCTTATCTGCACATGCCGGTGGGTACTTACCGGATTTCCCCAAAAGCCCCAGCGTAGCCTTCCATCCAAGGAGTGAGTTCGCTTTTGATACAACCGGAGGCAGCAGCATAGGGCATCCTGCTCACCATCCCTCCTGGGTACCACATGTCGGATGGGAAGTCGCTTCCTTCTTGACCTGGTGGCCCCTGGTTTCGCCCACAGCTGAAAGGGCCAACAGCTGCCTCTGTACATGGGCTGTAGAGCTGTCCCTCATCAGTGAAAAATGAATGCCAGGCTGGGGCCGAGGAAGGGCAATGAGGCGCCAGGCTGGTCATGTCCCCCCCATACCTGCACTGGGCAGCCCAGGAGCTGCCGGGCCCATAGTCTAGGGGGTTCTCAAGCTTGATACGGGCATGAGGGGCGAGTGCTAGTTGGAAGTTGTAGTAATCACGACCCTGCAAAGCAACAGGCTCCTCCAGGCCTGGGGAGCTCTTATACAGGGACAGGGTAGGGGGCACTTCTACAGCCAGGGCATTCTCACCTGGCCCGTGGCTGCTGCCTGTGGCTGAGCGCCCTTTGAAAGAGGCTGGGCTAGTGCCCTGCTCTTCCAGGAGCACAGCCCCTGTTGAATTCTTGCTGTCCCCAAGCTGGGTGCCTGCTGCACCCCGGGAGTGCCCACTGGGCTGGGCGAACATGCAATCCTCCCGGGGCAGAAGCTCGCTGGGCGTCTCCAGCGCCTCCACCCCCAGACCCATGGAGGCAGACACGGCTTTGCACAGCTCCTTGGCGTTGTCCCCAAGAAAGTCCTCCTTGGTTGCAGATGCCTCGTCGCCACGGCTGCCCCTGGTCTGGGTCTCTGGCGGCAGGAGCTGCAGGGTGCCTGCTTCGCTCAGGATATCTTTGAAGTCCCCAGAACAGCCGTGGAAAGTGGAGCCCATCAGGGACAGGGTGGAGGAGGGGGGGACAGCTGGGCTCTCATCCTCAGGCTGCAACACCTTGGCCGCCGGGGCACACTGGCCTTGGGGATGCTCCTCCAGCGCCAGGTAAGTGGGGGAGCCTGGTTGCTGCTGATGCTGCAGGTGGGCACCGGGTGGGCACTGGACAGAGGAGGAAGGCTGAGGGTTGGTGCCCGGCTCCTCTCCCAGCAGGCCGGCCCCCGGGCTCTGGAAAGCCTCGCGGACGCTCTGGAACAAGGTCTGGAACGCTCCCCGGAAGGTTCTGCCCCCCGGCCGGGAGTGCACGCTGTTGAGCCCAACTTGCACCTCCATCCCCGCAGGGAGCACGTGGGGCAGCCCGCCGGGCAGGCTACAACCGAGGGCAGGCGAACCGAGAGAAGGAGCCGTGCGCGGTGCTGCACCCTCGTCTGCCGCTCACTGGCTCGGCTCTAGCACGGGCTTTGGCCAGCCACTCTCATGCTATCCTGCCCTGCTCCGAGGACGCCCCGCACGCGGGCTGTGCTGGGGAGGGAAGCCCTGGCTGTGCACTAGCAAGTGCCGCCTGGATCGGCCCCTCCGGATTGCCGGAGGTGGTGGCTGCTCTTTACTCTTTTGATCCGCAGCCCGGAGCGAGGCAGCCGAGGGGGCGGGGCGCGGGGGACCGGCCCACGCTGCAAAGCAGGTCCCGCGGTCTTGCAATGATTAAGCTGGTAACTTTCAGCAAGGAGCGCGGCGCGGGTTTAGAAAACGCCGCGGGTGCAGCTGACGTCTCGCGCAGCCAAAGGGAGGGAGCGAGCGCCGCCGCCGCGCAAACAGGATGACACGAGGTTAACGCCAACAGCACAGGCCACGGCAGCCGCTCCGGTCCCGAGCGGCCCTTGACCCTTCCCCCGAGGTCGGCGGGCGCCGCTTAGCGCTCAGCGGGATCACAGGCTACAAACAGTCTCCCGCCGGCTGCAAAAATACGGACTCGGCGAGGCTGCACCCGGAGCGGCGGGCGGGGAGAGGGCAGCAAATTCGGAGCGGCTGCGCTTGTCCCCGGGCCAGAGCCCAAACCGTCCGGGCTCCAAGGGGCTGCGGCAGAGCGAGGTCTCGGCGCGAAGCAACAAGTGCTGGGGGAAGCGTGGCCCTGGAGCCACCCCTTGCAGCAGCGTCTGCGCTCAGCGGATGGCTCCCGGCCGGGGCTCTTCAATGCAACTTCGGCTGGTTTCCCTTCGCCCTGTAGTGGAGCTGCTGCTCCGCCCAGCCGCGGCGCTCTGCTCCAGCAGAGCTGTTCTGCGGGGCGCTGGGAGTAGTGTGAGCCGCCAGTCGGAGCGAGCAGCTGCGCTCCGGGTTTCAGCCTCCTGAATCTGCCCGGCCAGTCGCTCTCTGTCTGGCTCCTCGAACAGCGGGTGGGGTGCGCCGTTGGCACAGAGCGCCAGGATGAAGAGAAGCAGGAGGGGCGTCAATCAAAAGCGGTTCGTAATAAAATCCACCGAACTATTTCCCAGTTATCACAACACAGCGGGGCTTTACCATGCTGGTGCGCACGTGTGTCATGCACATGCCTGTGGCTGGAGAACTCTTGCATTGCGCGCACGCACACACGCTGAAGGGCACGCGCTTGAATCATTTGTGCAATCGTGCACAGGGCGCGTTCATTGCACACGAACACACCAAAGCGCACACATTTCGTGTGCAAACGCGCGGTTCTACTTTCACCCAGCATAAATGCATGGCTTATACTAAACCACATGCGCAACACTTATGATCGTGTGTGTACAGTTTATATTTAATGGAGCGCGCTTGCTGGGTATAAAGATGTATGAAGTTACAGCACATTTGTGTGCACCTGTGGAGCTCTAAATATGCCTGTACAGAGAAATGCACACACATCTAGATAACTATACCTATGCACCCTGTTTACGTGGCCTCAGAGATTTACGTCCATAAAATACAGCGTCCATGCTTCCTAACCTGTAGATAAATGCATTCTCCATATTACACGCAGGATTTCTCTGTCAACAGTGTATCAGAAAATGTGTACAAAAAAGGGGGGGCTTTATTTCTAGGGCATGATGGGAGAGAACAACAAACACCTACAAATGGGATGCAAGATCTGCATCAAATCTTCATCCTCGCCCTGATATATTTTGCATTCTCACACTTGATTAATTCCTTTTCTCTGATCTGCTGACAAATAGTAAGGCAATAATTAGCAGAGCTGGATGGAAGGGGGGATGTTTATGAAAATCTTCATTTTTGTTTTTCACTGAAGATTTGTTTTCATTATCACCAGCTTTAATAATTAAGATGCCTTTCTACCTGGAGACTCTACCCACCTTTCAATTTACAGCTAAGAAAACTGAGTATCATGATACCGTCTAACAAAGGAGTTTGCTTCTATCCGTTTTTCACAGTCTTGGCATCATCTGAAGAGTGCAGAGATATTTAGGTCCAGACAATAAGCATGTCTTTTATAATCCACTACTCTGTATGTGAACTAACTCTCTGTCTCTCTCTGTCATGTACGCACAGGCACATGTGTACACACTATTTGTGTACATCATGAAAAAAGGCTTGAACCTCTGGTTTCTGATCACTTGCAGTTTCTCACTTCCTTGTAAGCACCATTGCCAAGTTCGTGCATCTCTCTGATTATATGATAAGTGAGAGGTGTTCAATGTAAGTGCATAAAAAGAGTCATGTTAATTTGAACTCCTCCAGAGATACAGGGAGTGAAGTGTCAAATACCAATGCATGCCAAACAGGCAGTGGGGAGAAGGAGATTGTAAGGAAAGAAGGGCATTCCTACTTTTGAAACCATACTGACAGGCAATAGAGGGTAACCATAAAATAGATACAAATAAAAGTTGGCGATGTCCTTTATAGGCCCTCAGTAGCTCTCTATAACATACAGTCAACAAGTGTCAGAGGGGTAGCCGTGTTGGTCTGTAACTTTAGCGTCCCTGCTGTGGTGAATGTGCACAGAGACATAGAATGGGGTGACTTAAATCTATACTCTTACTGCCCTGCTTCTATGTACTTCTAACAGTCAGCAGTTGTACACACATATGCGTGTCTCATTTCCCACTCCCAGGCCAGATTCTGCTGTATCCATCCATGTACTCCTGAGCCTTCAATGAGATTAGCAGGGTTACCTGCACAGGAAGGTGTTATGTAGCTGGAGAAAGGGGATATGACTCTTTTCCCCACAGTTTTCGTGGCCTGCTGCTGCATTCTGCTTAGGTCCCAGCGGCTGGCTGTGAACAATCCCGGGACCGACACAATACATCGATATACAGCAAGCATCAAACATAGTGTGAGGAGGGAAAAATGCTGCGTTTCCTGTTACTTTCATGTAATAGGGCTTGGTCAAGTTGTTACTCCTTGGTTTTACTGATCTTTTTCTTCATTATATCACCCTCCTCTATCCTTTATTTCACATCTGGCCAGTTCCCATTGGGACCCGCCATCTCTCTAGCATGGCTTCTGCTCCTTAACTATAATTATAAATGTCTTCTAAACTCTCTCATCATTCCTCTGGTGGACTCTGCAAGTCAACTATTCACCTGCCCTCCAATTCCTGTTCATCTCAGGCCAAAGTGCAGACACACAGGCAACAAAAAAGCTTCACTTGCAGCAAAAAGGAACCACTAGCTGAGCAAAGGGGAGGCAGGCAAAGACGGGAAGAAGAAAAAGAAGACATTTTAAAAAGCACTATTAGGTTAAAAATAAAAGCAAGTCTAAGTTCCCTATTAACATACTAGATGATCAACAACCGTGCAGGTTTTTTCTGGTGTAGTCTCAACTGCGATAAACTGTATTTTTGAAGCTGCAGTTACTAGAATCATGTGAATAGATGAGGCACTCAGCTTTCATTTTAAAAAATCTAGTCCACATAGTTGCTGAGAAAAGCTTGAAAAATGTGTCTCCAGTGAATCCTACATGCTGAAAACCAGAAGACAAATTACAAGAACTAAATTTTGTATTGTTATCAACTTAAATTTCAAACCAGCCTCATGAGTTTTGGAGGGATGACTCATGATTTTTTTAACATTTGTGGTCGGCAGTAAATCAAATGAAAAGTTTTAACTATTTTAAAACAAAAACATGTCAGTATGTACAATATTTTAACTCTTTAAATCTCTATTATATACAAATCTAAATTGTTGTCCTCAACTTCCCAAAGATATTGTTTTTGTTGTGTTTTGTTTTAATGGAATTTTAATTAGGCAGTAGCCATACAAGTGTGTTACTTCCTTGTATCAATTATCAAGCTTCAGATTAATAGCCAATAGTCAATTTGCAATTTAACAAAAGTCAATACTAGAATAGAAATATTTAGCTAAAATTGCTGCAGGGTCTGGTGATGTGAAGCTCTCTTTGAAGCTATGTCTACGTTATTGGGATTTTCCAGGATACCAGTATCCTGGAAAAACTCCACCGTATCCAGAGGGTGCATCTGCTCTTCCACTTTTTTTTTGTGAGGAAGAAGGGCTCTTTCAAAAGAGGAGACTTTTCTGAAATTTGGCCCAGTGTAGCTAGGCCAAATGTCAGAAAAGCCTCTTCCAAAAAAACTATCGGAAAAAGATATGCAAATTGCAGAGTGCAGTTTGCGTACCTTTTTCCAATAGATCATTGTAGTGTAGACATAGCCAGAGAGACAGATGTATTATTGATGCTGGGCTGATATCTAAAAGATGAGCCTTTATTTCTTGTTAATTGCTCTGTCACTGGAATCTATTTTATTCTATTCTAGTTATCAAATAAATCCATACTTCCTACTCTCTTATGGCTGATCCTGAATAAATGAAGTCATTTGGAGCATTTGCCATTGTCTTCAATAGCGACAAGAACAAACTCTTAGGATTGAAAGCTCTTATTCCAATCTTCCACCACTTTGAATCCTTGTAAAGTAAGTAATGCTGTATTTTGTGTTTGTTACACTTTCTATAAAGGCCACTTTTTATTGCTCTGGAACTACTGACAGTCCCTTCCAATCTCTAGAGGGAGCTCTAGAGCCGTGGTCCCCAACACGGTGCCCGCGGGCGCCATGGCGCCCGCGGAGGCATTTCCATGCGCCCGCCAGGTGCTCGGGGCTGGCCTAGCTCTGGGCGCATGGCGGGGGGAGCGCCGGCTCCGGGCGCGTGGCGCATGGTGGGGGGGAGTGCCGGCCCCAGGCGCGTGGCGCATGGCAGGGGGAGCGCCGGCCCCGGGCGTGCGGCGCATGGCAGGGGGAGCGCCGGGCACGCGGCGCTTGGCGGGGGGAGCGCTGGCCCCGGGCATGCAGTTATGGGGGGGGCCCGCCCCCGGGCATGCGGCTATGGGGGGGGGCCGCCCCCGGGGCGCAAGTGTCCCTGCCCCCTGGCGCCCGACGGGCGAACGGCCACACCCCCTGGCGCCCGACAACTTCGAAAGGTTGGGGACCACTGCTCTAGAGGGCCAGCCTGTTCAATAGCTAAGAGGAACTGTCAATAGTAAGGGGGAGTGGAGGGTAGACAGAGACCTGTCCTGACATATCAGCCAGTATGACCTCTTGCTCTGGATTTGAGGGCTGTGTGTATCCCAAAATGTGATCAACCATCATGAATTAATAAAATAAGACACAATGTAGTACTGGGTTAATTTGAAAGCCAGCTTTTAGAGGCAATGCCAAAAGTAGATGGCAGTTTCTGCTAATTAAAAATTTAAAAAATCAACAAATAAAAGTAAAAAAAATTAAGTAAACAAAAAGCTTTAAATATAAGGGCCTTTAATACACAAGTATTATAATTAAAATTATTAACATGTTTGCTAATAGTTTATTAAACATTTTAAAAATAATACTGTAATATGGGTCACTGTAACCTATGTGTTTGTAAAATTAGTCATAATAACTAAGGGTATGTCTACACTGTAGTGTTTTTCCGGAAAAATGACCATTTTTCTGGAAAAACTATACTTAAATCCACACTGATATTGTGTTCTTTCAACAGACAGTCGAAAGAACAGAGGGGTTTTCCCGACAGTGGTAAACCTCTTTCTACGAGGAAGAAGCCTTTCTCTGAAAAGGCTTTTTAGGAAAAATGCACATGTGGATGCAGAAGAGGGAGTTCTTTCGAAAGAAGAGGACTCCAGGAAATAACACTGGTGCCCTGGTGGCCGCTCTGTCCATACTAATCACAACTTAAATGTGAGATAGCATCCAATCAATGTGGACGCTATCTTTAAAAAAAGCACATTGCTTTTTCGATGCACTTTTGCTGTGTGGATGTTCCCTTTTGAAAAAAGATCTCTTCTGGAAAAGCTTCTTCCAAAAGAAGCTTGCAGTCTAGACATAGCCTGATATAGTGTACTTTAAAGTAGTTCTCTGAAGCCATCCCAAGCAAAGTTTTTCCTGACTGAGCAGCTGCCACTGCATACCTGCTAATCGCTCAGTCCTGTATCAGATTTTAGGCAAACATTTGGAATGTTCTAAACCTATTGCTTATGGCTATGTGTGCTTACATCTAACCAATTTCCGTATTAGATAAAGTACAGTTACATGCAGGGATGTCCTTAGGATTTATGGTGGTCTATGCAGTACAGGCAGTCCCCGGATTACGTACAAGATAGGGACTGTAGGTTTGTTCTTAAGTTGAATTTGTATGTAAGTCGGAACTGGTACATATTATAGGGGAAACTCTAGCCAAACATTTCTCCAGAGCTCAGTTTTATTCTCCCACGCCTCACTTCCCTCAGTCCTTTATTCTCAAGCTGAGGTGTCTGCTGAGAAAAGCCGCTCCGCGTCTCTTTGGTCTGCTGCGGGGGGGCGCTAGCTTCATGTCTCCCTGGTCTGCTCGGGGAAGCAGCTAGTGCGGGGTTGCCTCACCCCGTTTGTAAGTAGGGATCCGATGTAAGTCGGATCCATGTAACCCGGGGACTGCCTGTACTATTAAACAGGTGTCCCTATACCCAACAACAGCCAGGGGTGGGAGGAGATTGATGAAATATTTTTATAGATGTGGTTTTATAATCTCCAGCAACACTTCAATGAAATATTTTTAAATTTTTAACGAAGGTCTTGTAGATTAACACAGTAAATTCAGAAAGTGGCAGTTTATATTTGAGGTTGGCAAATGCTTGTTAAATTGCTTCATTACCACTTGAATGACTCTTTCACTGTTCAATGTCTGCTAATAGGTCTGGCACAGTTTTTCACTTTTAAGTTAATTAGATCCTCTCTTGAGGAAGAAGAACCACAGAACAGAGGTAGGAAGAGGAAGGTGGGTAGAAATTAAGACCCACTGGTGCCCCAAATTCTTGGGTATCCGACGCAGTTGCAAATTCTGCATATGGGTAAGGATGGAGCTGATTACTTGCATTAATTTTCATCAGATAGAATTTAATGATTTAGTCATGGGAGATGGGTATAAGACAGGGGTGGGCAAAAGGGCCTCTGTGGTCTGGATTCAGACCCAGCTCGAGGAGGCCCTGCTCCTCCCCCGCCTGCAAGCCAATTAGGGCATGAGGGCATGGGAGACCCCGAAGCCGGACTAGGTAGTTTGAATTAAAGCTCCTAATTTGAATTACCATTAAACCTCCTTGCAAGAGGAATAACGGTAGTTCAAATTAGGAGCTTTAATTTGAACTACCTAGTCCGTGCCACGTGTATCCGCGGGCAGGTAGTTCGAACTATGGGCATTTAAAAATGGTGCCCGCCCGGGAACATGCAAATGAAACCCAGGATATTTAAATCCCGGGCTTCATTTGCAAGTTCGAATGCCTACATTAGCCACCCTAGTTCGAACTAGGGTGGCAGTGTAGACATACCCTCAGATATGTTCTTACCCTCTTCCAGTGTTGTGTCTATGCAGGTAGTAGGAACTTGAAGGCTGCTATCAAATCCCCCCTCACTCTTCGCTTCTGTAGACTAAACAGATCCAACTCCTTCAGCCTCTCCTCACAGGCCATATGCTCTAGCCCCCTAATCATTTTGGTCGCCCTCCACTGGACCCTCTCCAATGCATCCACAACCTTTTTGTAGTGGGGGGCCCAGAACTGGACACAGTACTCCAGATGTGGCCTCACATGAAACAAATAAAGGGGAATACTCACATCCGTGGATCTGCTGGCAATGCTCCTCCTAATATGCCATTAACCTTCTTGGCTACAACTTAGTCCGTGGCTACACAGCAGGCAGTTATTTTGAAATAATGTTGAAATACTGTCAAGCTGGAGGACTTCTTACTCCAACTCCTGTAACCCTCATTGTATGTGGAGTAAGGGAAGTCAGAGGAAGAGTGCTCTGTTTCGAAATAAGTGCTATGTAGATCCTCCCAGCTATTTTGAAATAAGATACACAATTGATGTAGCTCCATTTGTGTAGCTTATTTCGAGTTAAGCTCTACTGTGTAGATGTACCCTTAGTGAATTACAAAGCCTTGTTAGGCCCATAGCATTTAGATTTTACACAATAATTTTCTAGATTAAATAGGTCTGGGTGTTGCTTCCTAGTAACAGTTTGCATCCTCATTTATACTGATTGCAAATTACAGTGCTTTAGTTTCTACACTAACATTATTTGGGACACCCTTTCTTGTCCTATCAACTATGCTTAATTACCCCCTTAGGTTTACCTCTTTATATGAATTGTGCCTGTTATAGTGTGATTTAGTAGTGGAATCTTAGCATTTAAATACTACAGGGTCAGATTCTGATACTTTTACTCACAGTGCATGTCTACACTATGAAATTATTTCAAAATAACTACATTCATCTTAATAACTCTCAGTTTTACAAAATTGAAATAGCGTGTCCCCACTACAGGGAAGCCTCGAAATTAGTCTGAGGCAGATTTTTTAATATGAACGTACTACCTCGACTAAGAGCCCCAGGGAGTACTGGGGAGTAATTCATTCAGATTGCTCTGGGGAGTAGTTATTTTGAAATAGAGGCACTAGAGTATCCACATAATGCTATTTTGAAACAACTATTTTGAAATTAGCATTGTTCCCCGAGGAAAACAGCGTTTTGCTAATTCGAACTAGTGCGTCCACACTGATTGGACGCAGGGGGGCATTTAAGGGCACCTGAAACTGGTTCTGGCAGGGCATCAGGTCAGTAGTTGCTTTGTGTGGCTGCTGTCTGAGGCTATCTGAGGCTCGTGCTTAAAGGGACCCCCCCTGGACAGCCGGTTCTCAGCTTTTCCGCTTGCTTTCCTACCTCGCCGAGGGACAGCAAAGCATTTGTCTCTGTGCCCGTCTGTGTCAGTGCTTCCCTTTGGGGACGCCGCCGCAGGTGGCAACATGGAGCCAGAGCTTGCCCTGCACCTTCTGGTGCACTTTGTGGACTTGCTGCTGCAAGCCTGCCAGCAATGGCTAGAGGCTGCCTGGCATCACCTGGTGCATGTCAGCCCCTGCCTCTCTGCCTGGCCGCCCTGGGGGCCATGGAGGAGCCACGGCGGCGCCCAGACGCCGGCGTGCCCCGCCGCATCTGGCGTCTGGACACCAGCAGCGACTGGTGGGACCGCATCGTCCTGGAGCGGTGGGGAGACCAACAGTGGACCCAGAACTTCAGGATGAAGAGGGACACCTTCCTGGAGCTCTGCGAGTGGCTCGCCCCTGCTCTGCGCAGAAGAGACACTCGCAGGAAGCGTGTGGCACATCCCCCTCCAGAAGCGTGTGGCCATCGCCCTCTGGAAGCTCTCCACGCCGGACAGCTACCGATCCGTCGGGAACCAGTTCGGCGTGGGGAGATCCACCGTCGGAGCGGTGCTCATGGAGGTACGGCACTCGTCGGCCACTGGACCGGGGGGGAGAAGGGCTGCAAGAAGGTGATGGGCCGCCCCAGGGAAAACGGGGGGAGGGGGAGAAGGAGGCGAAAGTGCCCCGCACCGGAAGGGCCGGTCTCTCCCGGCCGTACTACTCGCCGCCCAGGGTGGTTCCTTCTGGGAGTGGGGCACGGGGCATTGCCAGGGCACGAACACTCCCAGCCACTCGGGCACCCCACTGATTTGCGCTTTGCTGTGTCTCTCCGCAGGTGGTCAAGGCCATCAACCGGGTGCTGCTCCGCAGAGTGGTCCGCCTCGCCGACCCGGACGCTGTCATCCGGGGTTTCAGCGCCCTGGGCTTCCCCAACTGCGGGGGGGCCATCGACGGGATGCACATACCCATCCGTGCCCCGGAACACCAGGCCTCCCGGTACATCAACCACAAGGGGTACTTCTCCGTGCTCCTGCAGGCCGTGTGTGACCACTGGAGACAGTTCACGGACATTAATGTGGGCTGGTCCGGCAAGGCACACGATGAACGTGTGTACCGCAACTCCTCCGTGTGCCAGCGGCTGCAGGACGGGACCTTCTTCCCCGACCGCCACATCAGGGTCGGGGATGTGGACATGCCTGTCTGCCTGGTGGGGGATGCGGCCTACGCCCTACAGCTGTGGCTGATGAAGCCCTACACGGGGCACCTCAATCCGTCCCGCCAGGCCTTCAATGCCAGGCTGACCAGGGCCCGCATCGTGGTGGAGGGGGCCTTCGGGCGACTGAAAGCCCGCTTTCGATGCCTCCTCACCCGTCTCGTCCTCGCCAAGCACAATATCCCTCCCGTGGTGGCAGCATGTTGTGTGCTCCACAATTTGTGTGAGAGAAAGGGGGAGGCTTTCCTGCCAGCCTGGATGGCTGAGGCTGACCGCATGGCTGGCCACTACGGTCAACCTCGCACCGCCGCCGTCTGGATCTGGGAAGCCCATCGGGGGGGGGCCGTCTGGATCCGGGAAGCCCTGCGGGAGAGCTTCCTGGTGGAGGAGGAGGACTGAACTCTCCCTGCATGCCCCAATGGGGCCATCTTCCATCCTCCCGCCCTTCCCCTTTTTCCTCCCTAGCCCCCCTTTCTAATGTCAAATAAAGACACCTGTTTTGCCAACAAAAATCTCTTTTTATTTAACATAAGTGGGGTGGAGGGAGGGAGGTGGGAGGGTGGGAGAGGGGAGGGGGGACACCTGGGAGGAGGGAGCTGGAAGGGGAGGAAAGGGAGGAAGGGAATGGAAAGCTCAGGGGTGGGGGTCAGTGTGCCTCTCCGGTCTTGCAGCACTGCGGGTGCGGGGGGAATGAGCGTGGAGGGTGGGGCAGGACGGATGGGGGAGCAGGGGCAGGAGGAGGTGGGAACCAGTCGAGCAGGCCCTGGAGGTGGCCTCTGAGGGCATGGCCCTGCTCCTCCAGCGCCTCCAAGCTCCGCTGGCGCAGCCGCAGGTCCTTCTAGACCAGTGGTCCTGGGTGCGGAGTTGGTGGTCCATGAACTGGAGGTGCCGCCGCTGGTAGTCCTCCTGGTTTCTGGCTCTCCTGCTTGCCGGGCGCGGGCAGCTGTTGCAGGCGGGGTGGTGCGCCCTGCAGTCCCAGGTGCTGCGGCTGTGGTGAAACAAGAGCAGCATTCAATTATCCCTGGGGCCCAGGTGGGTGAAACCCAGCCCCCCTCTGCAAGGCCAGGGCCCCTGCATGACACCCAGCTGCTGCTCTATGGTGGACAAGGGCCAGGCGCACGGTCCCTGGGCTCCCTCTCCCCCAAATCCCCCGTACACCTAAGGAGGGCATGATGGTACTCACATGTGGAGGCCTCCCTGGCCTCTGACGACACAGGCGATCGGCTCTTGGGGGTCCTGGGTCCTGGCAGGCTGCCGGCAGGCTCCTGGCTCTCGGCGTCCTCCTCCTCCTCCTCCGTGTCACTGAGTGGTCCCTCCGCCCCGGGGTCGATGACCACCCTGGAGGCAGGGACGGCGTGAGCCCCCAGAATGCGGTCCAGAGCCAGTAAGTGGGGGCAGGCCTCCGGGTCGGCCCCTGGCAGGCAGGCCCGGGAGTAGGACTGCCACAGGTCCTTTATTTTGCCGTGGACCTGCTCCCTGCTGCGGTGGTGGCTTCTGGCGGCCAGGCTGGCAGCCATGCGGCCGTAGATGGCCGCGTTCCTGTGGCTAGTGCGGAGATCGTGGACATTGGAGGCTTCCTCCCAAACCTGGATGAGGACCACGATCTGCGCACTAGACCACGCGGGCGCCCGCCTTTTGCGGCCCCGGGCAGGCTCCTTGGAGCCGACAGGCTGGTCCCGAGAAGAGGGGGAGGGCTGGGGGCATCGGGTGGCTGGCTTTTGGGGTGTCAGGTGCAGGGTCTGCTGGCACGGTGCTGGCAGGCTTGCAACTGGCACAAACACTGTAGCCAGCCCGTGCCCCTTTAAGGGGTCCGGGGCCGGGAGGGGGGCAGTAGAGTTTGCCTGGTGTTGGCCAGAGTGGCCAGCAGGGCAAGCTGGGAAGGGCTAGCCTCCCACTAGTTTGAACTAAAGTGCTACACAGCCCTTTAGTTCGAACTAGTAAGTTCGAACTAGGCGTTAGTCCTCGTGAAATGAGGTTTACCTAGTTCGAACTAAGCGCTCCGCTAGTTCGAATTAAGTTCGAACTAGCGGAGCGCTAGTGTAGCGCCTATCAAAGTTAATTCGAACTAACGTCCGTTAGTTCTAATTAACTTTGTAGTGTAGACATACCCTTAGTGATTTGTTCTATGGGTATGTCTACACTACAAAGTTAATTCGAACTAACGGACGTTTGTTCGAATTAACTTTGATAGGCGCTACACAAGCGCTCCGCTAGTTCGAACTTAATTCGAACTAGCGGAGCGCTTAGTTCGAACTAGTTAAACCTCATTCTACGAGGACTAACGCCTAGTTCGAACTTACTAGTTCGAATTAAGGGGTGTGTAGCCCCTTAATTCGAACTAGTGGGAGGCTAGCCCTCCTCAGGTTTCCCTGGTGGCCACTCTGGCCAACACCAGGGAAACTCTACTGCCCCCCGCCTGGCCCCGGACCCCTTAAAGGGGCACGGGCTGGCTACGATGCCCGTGCCAGGTGCAAGCCTGCCAGCACCCAGCCAGCAGACCCTGCACCTGGCACGGCTCGAGCCAGCCACCCGATGCCCCCCAGCCCTCCCCCTCTTCCCGGGACCAGGCTGGCAGCTCCTGGGAGCTTGCCTGGGACCGCAAGAGGCGGGCACCCGCCTGGTCTAGTGCGGACATCGTGGACCTCGTCCATGACCTCCGCACTAGGCACAGGAAAGTTGCCGTCTAGGGCAGGAGAGCTGCCAGCCTGGCCACCCAGGAACAGGTGTGCATGAAAATCAAGGTGGTCCACTGAGACCCCTGACCCTGAGCCCTGATCTTACAATGGCCGTCCTGGGTCAGACCAAAGGTCCATCTAGCCCAGTAGCCTGTCTGCTGACAGTGGCGAACCCTAGGGACCCTGGAGGGGATGGACTGAAGACAGTGACCAAGCCATTTGTCTCGTTCCATCCCTCTCCAGCCTTCCACAAACTTTGGGCGGGGACACCACTCCTACCCCCTGGCTAATCGCACTCCATGGACCCAACCTCTATGAATTGATCTCACTTCTCTTTAAACTCTGTTCTAGTTCTAGCCTTCACAGCCTCCTGCAGCAAGGAGTTCCACAGGTTGACTCTTTGCTTTGTGAAGAACAACTTTCTGTTACTAGTTTGAAGACTGCTACCCATTCCTTTCCTTTGGTGTCCTCTAGTCCTTCTATTATGGGAACTAATGAAGAACTTTTCTGTATGCACCCTCTCCACCCCACTCATGCTTTTATAGACCTCTATCATATCCCCCCTCCATCTCCTCTTTTGTAAGCTGAAAAGTCCCAGTCTGTTTAGTCTCTCTTTATATGGGACCTGTTCCAAACCCCTCATCATTTTAGTTGCCCTCCCCTCTCCCACCCTCTCTCTTCCCCTTTCCCACCTCCTTTTCCCAGTCTCTCCCAGTTTTGTTCAATAAAGAGAGATTCTATTTTTGAACACAATTGTCCTTTATTTTGTCCATAATTGGAAGGGTAAGTGGAAGGAGGTGCTAGGGAAGGGTAAGTGGAAGGACGTGAGGGAGGAATGGGGTACGAGCCCCCGATGGGGAGGACTGGCTCTGCGGGCTTCTGGAGGTGGAAGCTCTCCTGCAGCCCCCCAGTTGCCCCTTCTCCTCAGATGGCAGCCTGCTGCAAGTGCAACCGGTCTGATGGCCGAGTTCTGTGCTGTGCCCAGTGTGGGTTCTCCGGGCAATCCAAGCCAGGACTGCTTTGCAAGCGGGGCACCCCTGAGAACTGTCTGTGGGATGGGGGTCGGGTCCCTTTAAGCACAGCCCTCGGCTAGCCTGAGACAGCAGCTCCACGCTCTAAGTCCTCATCTGATGCCCTGCCGGCACTGCTTCCGGCCATCCTTAACCTCGGTTCAGGGTCCACTCTGTGTGGACATGCTAGTTCGAATTAGCTTAGTTCGAATTAACTAATTCGAACTAAGTTAGTTCGAATTAGCACTGTAGTGTAGACATACCCTCAGTAAATACCATAGGGAGATAGATATTAAAAAAAAAAAAAACCTATTTTGTCTGGGCTAAAGAATGACAGACAATAAATCCGGGTTGGTTACAGGCTCTTGAATGCAAATGCCATAGAAAATTATCAGACCTCTTGAGCTGACAGTCTTAACACAGACTGTAAATATTATTGCATACAATTGCAATGTCGTTTCAACATCTCACCCAACCGTCTGGACAACAGATTTTGCTTGCCTATTTCATATTAAAGTGCTATGTTTGTACAAACCTCTGCAAAACTTGTATTTGTCACTGTGGTTAGACTTTAAAATGTGCCTGCCTTTTCATGTTTTAGATTTTATTTTTGGGATTCCAGTAACTTATGATTACTGCAAATAAAAAAATAAAAAAAGTCCACATTCTCCTCACTTGAACCTGAAACAACAAATCATATGCATATGCTTAATTTTAAACAGGTGAATGGATTCTAGTTGCTTACATGCTTTACCCGACTGGGGCATAGGATACGTAAAGCCCATTGAAATCAGTAGAAAGGCTTCCATCAATTTCTGTAGGCTTTGAGGCTATGTCTACACTACAGACTTCTTGCGCAATAAGCTTTTTGAGCAAGAGATCTTCTGCAAAACTTCTTGCTCAAAAGCGCGTCCACACGGCAAAAGCGCATTGAAAAAGTGATATGCTTTTGTGCAGGAGAGCATCCAGACTGCATGGACGCTCTCTCAAAAGGAAACTCTGATTGCTATTTACAGAATGGCCATCGAGGCACCTGTGCTTTTTTCGATTGCCTCTTTTTGCACAAAAAAACCCTGTTCCCCATCCACACACACACCTTTTTTCACAAGAACTCTTGCACAAAAAGAAGTTATTCCTCATAGAAAGAGGAATACCTATACTGGAAAAAACCCTCTGTTCTTTGGTTTTACTTGCGCACTTGAGGTGTGGATTCTCTGCAGGTTTTTGCACAAAAACTCTGCAGTGTAGACCTAGCCAAGTCTGGTTGATCCCCACTGCACAAGCAAAACAAAAAAAAGAGTATTGGAAGCATGCATTGATATGGGTCTAAACTAAGTGCAGGTAGACAGACATGTGCTAGCTCTGCTTAAACTAGTGTGCTAAAAATAGCAGTGTGGCCACAGTGACATGTGGCAGCTTCTGCAAGAGGCCTCCATATATAGCTGAGTTGTTGGGCTGGACAGCACTTAGATGGCTAGCTTGAGATTTTTGGCCCATGCCACCACAGAGCTATTTTTTGCATGCTAGTTTGAGGAGAGCTAGTGTGTGTATCTATCACACTTAGAGCTGCTGTGGAGGCATACCCTAAGTGGGAGGAGAAGTAAACCAGTGAGTGTTGTTTTCGTTTTAAACTGAATCCTGCAGGAAGGGAGCTAAAACTTTCTTCCCTTAATGTGTATTCACCAATTGAAATTAAAGTGTACTCATTCAGGGTACCTCTATAATGCGGAGTTATTTTGGGATACTTGTAGCTCATTTGGCTTCCTGGTCTGCTCCTAGGATCCACTGCCCCATACATGGAACTTGTAGCAAAGTCACAATTTCCTCATTACTGATCAATGGACTGTTTCAAAGCCCACTGTAGTCAACACAAATATTCATGTTTAAGTCCATGCACACAGTTTCAGGCCTCAAATTTATTACCTCCTATACAATTAAGGATTCAGTTTGATTAACAGGATTGCAAAGACATTCTCAAATGTTAAGAAAATCTCTAAATAGTTCAGGAATATCTCAAACACAGTTAAGAAAAGTGTTCTGAATGCAGTACACATTCCAGAGATAATGTAGAAAGCACTGACATCATAAAAATGGAAAGATATATTAAAGGATGTTTCAGATTTGCAGTTCATTTTCCAACAATCTCAATTCACTAATTAAAGAACAAACACAAAATTTGTTGCTTTCCTATAGGAACATTCCATTCCCATTTTTTCAGATGGGAAAACTGAAGCACGGAATGGCAATGTGAGTTGCTAAAGATCACAGGACAAGGCACTGGCAGCGGTGGGAGTAGAATCTACCTCTCCTGACTCCAATCTTGTGTTGTAAGTATAAAGTTTTGCCAATTATGGCTATGTTAAAGTGGCTATGGTTGGAAAAAATAGTAGCAAAAATGTTATCAGACAATTTCATATTTCTTTGTCCTCAGTCAATTCTATAGCTAGCTTGCTCAGGATTTTTTTGATTACCTTGCCAGTTCAGATAGATAGAGAAAATTAAGCCATATTACCTCAACTTCATACACCATCCTCCAATATTACTGACAATATTGTCAATAATACATGAGGTAAAGGGGAACTCAGCTTTCTTTTCCACAGCTGTACTCGCTCCCTGGCTGCACTGAAAGCAGTAAATACTTGTGTTTGTCAGTAAAGTACATATGACTCAAAATACAAAGTGAACTGTCCCAAAAAGCTAATTTTACTGTCCTCTTTTCCTGATTCTGAATCCACTTTAAAGGCCATGAAATGTTTTGGATCTTAAAAGCATGCTGGCCACTTGAATATAATATTTTTAAAATCCAAGTATCTGATATAACAGCCTCTAATTAGTGTTTCCTGATTGCATATGTGTACATCCTTTTAAAAAAAGGGCCTTTTGGGATCCTTGATTGATGTTTATGATCAAGGATTTAATCGTGTGCCACTGATGTCTTTGGGAATTTTGCCACTGACTTCAGTGGGAGAATGATCAAACCCCAAGGGAGAACTAAGTAACTGTCTAATGTTTTGATTCTGAATCACTGAAACCAATTGGCATTTTGCCATTGATTTCAGTGGCTGTAGAATCAGATTATATGAAGCAAAAACACTGAAAAGTCCTGATCCAGAAAAGCACTTAAGCATGTGTTTAACTTTAAATATGTTAATAGTCCCATTGAAATATAGGAATGCCCAAATACTTAAAGTTAAGCGTATGCTTAAGTGCTTGATGGGATTAGGGCCAAAATGACTATTCATAAACTGATGTTAACTAGTGAAGAAACTGGAAAAAGAGAAAAATAGACTTTAGACTTTTTTTCTGCTAACTTCTTTCAGTTTAGAACATTCTGAGTGTTATTTGAAACTAGAGTAAGTGATTTTCAGGTTGATCATTAACATTTCATTTAGGATTACCCATCTAGCATTGACAATAAACTGGTGCTGCTTCAGTTTTTAGAAGAAATTCAGCACCATGTACTCTGTGAAAGTGCAAGTTCAATTAAGTCCACTTGGAGCTTGATTTTTACCATTATGCTGCAGGCTGATTCTATGTGGAACTTCACAGGGATCTGTTTCTGAGAGGTAGCCATGTTAGCCTGTTTCAGCAAAAACAAGGAGTCTGGTGATGGCTTCACCTTAAAGACTAACAATTTAATTGTGGCATAAGCCACAGATGTGTGAAGTGAAAGAAAAAGAAACAGATAGTAGGTTTAGAGATGGGAGTGTTACATCAGAGCTAATTCAATCAGGGAAGATGTGGCTAAGAAGGTGAGAATATTACAAGCGGAAAAGACCCTTCAAAAACAGACTGCAACATGAAGCTGCTGAATGGGAATTCATATACAAATTTAACACCAACAAAATGGGTCTGAATAGGGACTGGAAATGGCTTTCTCATTTCAATAATTAAGTTTCCTCTTTAGGCATTTTCACCTTCTTAGCTGCGCCCTCCTTGATTGAATTAGCTCTGATGTAACACTCCCATCTCTGCTATCTGTTTCTTTTTCTTTTGCTTCATGCATCTGAGCAAGTGAGTTGCAACTCATGAAAGCTTATGCCATAATACAATAATTAGCCTTTCAAGTGCTACCACCACCAAACTCCTTGCTTTCACAGGGATAAAATCCCAAACTGCTTGCTCCCAAAACAGGTCCTTGCCACTTATGCTGAAGAATCTCCATGAACTGCTCTTAGAAAAGGGTTCATGATATACAGTTTAGCAGTTCTGATTCCATCCATGAGAGGCCTGTGGTACACATCAACAACACATCGACCAGTTGATCATAATATTATTTGGGTTGTATTAATTCCCCAATGCACTGTGCAGCTGCTTGTGATGCAGCTGCAGAAGTGATGAAGAATTTCCTTTCTGACATTCCATAATGTTAAGATTAATAAGCCTTTTACAGTGCAAGAAGGAATCCTTCCAAAGGTGCACGTAAAACAATTCCCAGTTTTCAAACAGAATCTAGAGCACAGACATCTCACACTGTCTGGTGCACATACAGTTTAACGAACCAGAGGCATTTTTCTTTTTTTAATGAGTCAGACATTCCTAGACTGCTTTGTGCTGCACAGAACTAATGATTCCCCAAGATTTTGAAAAGCTGGACAATTTGTAGCAGTATGTGAACTTTTACTACTCCTGCCTCATGAGATATTAATGTGTTGCTCTCATAGATGGGTGAAGATGCTTTTAAAACTTGCCTCTCTAAACAGATGTTTTAAAACATTTTCATTTTATCTATTTTAATTCTTGAAAATAGAATTTTCATGCTTTGTTTTTTATTTTTATTTTTTGCTCAGTATGTTATCTTTCTTCTGTTTTAGGATTATAGGCTATTGTATTTTCTCTTGTCTTCCATTCAGTTGTGTTCCCCTGCTCATCCCCTTACTATTCCTCTCTCAAATATGTCCTTAACCTCTTCCAGTCTTGTGTCTATGCAAATAGTAGGAACTTAAAAAGGCTACGGTCTTGTGTATACTAGAAAATGTTAGCAAAAATACTCTCCCTTTCCCTTGCTGGGGGTAGCACGAAGGGGAATGATCCAATATGAGACCTTAGGTACATACTTAGGCTTCTAGCTTCCCATAATTCCTGCCACCATGGCCAGACTTCTATTTTTAGCATCCTAGCAATCAGAGCTAGTGTAGGTATGTCTGCCTTCTAGTCTTCGTGTAGACGTATTTAGTGTAGACAAGGCTTTCACAATTTTTATCACCCTGCATATTACATTAGTGCGGGAGATAGAATCTAAGGCCGTGGTCCCCAACACGGTGCCCGCGGGCGCCATGGCGCCCGCGGGGGCATTTCCATGCGCCCGCCAGGTGCTCGGGGCTGGCCTGGCACCGGGCGCATGGTGGGGGGAGCGCCGGCCCCAGGCGCACGGCGCTGGGCAGGGGGAGCGCCGGCCCCTGGCGCGCGGCGCTGGGCGGAGGGAGCGCCGGCCCCGGGCGCACAGCGCTGGGCGGGGGGAGCGCCGGCCCCAGGCATGCAGCTATGGGGGAGGCTGCCCCCGGGCATGCGGCTATAGGGGGGGCCGCCCCCCCTGGCGCCAGGCGGGCGAACGGCCACGCCCCCTGGCGCCCGGCGGGTGAATGGCCCCGCCCCCTGGCGCCCGACAACCTTGAAAGTTTGGGGACCACTGATCTAAAGTCTAAAAGAGTGAACAGTGGAAGAAGGAAAAGGTCCTAAATAGGTTTAATTGACCAGATAATAAGAATGCCAGGAGCCTATAGAACATGCTCTACAACTACATTAATGCTTTCACCAAATACAGCTAGCAATTCAGCAAGAGTGGTGGTACATCCATGCAAATTTTGTTAAAAATTTCCTTTTGTAGACACAGCTTTAAGGGTCAGCCCAGGCATTTGTCTGCAGCCCCATCACATCTGAAGCACAGGGCGGCCTATGCCAGTTGGTTTTTATTCACTATTCCACCCTTGGTTGTTGAAGGTTCTTTCATCAGCTCCTCACAGGCCAAGTGCAGAAGCTACACAATCACTTTTTGCCCAGCTTCTCACTTACAGCTTGATCCAAAGTGCACTGTCATCAATGTCAGACTTGCCATTGACTTCCGTGAGCACTGGTCAAGTCTAGGGAATTGGATGCTGAAAGACTTCTACCTTAGGGTTACCATATTTGAACTTTCCATAAAGAGGACACTCCTGAGAGAGAGAGTATCTGTATCAGTATCTACCAACTCATGTTGTATTCATGTGTTATATAGTATAACCCTATTCTATTCCTCAATGACCCACAAGAACTTTTTCCACATAAGGAGAGGGAATTAATTCAGGGTCATCTCACTCTGGCTGACATTGGCAGAGCACTTTGACAGTGGTTAGTTTGCTCTACATCAGAAGTAGGGTTTCCAGCCCTCCAAGACTGGCCCGGAGTCTCCAGGAATGAAAAAATGATTTTTAATTAAAATGTATATCATGTGATAAAATCTCCCAAAGAACATCCAACCAAAATTGGCAATCCTAACCTGAATTGTCGGGAGAGTCAGGGGCCACATGGCCTTTGCCAAGTACCAACAGACAGGGCAACTACTTGGTTGCCTAGCAACCAAGTGCAGTCTTTCAGCCGGGGAAAAAAGCAGTGTTATTGTCTTTTAAAGTCCTTTATTAGCACATTTTGAAACAAATGTTCATCTTTTAGCCAAACACTAAATGTAGCAGCTGTGTTTGGTAAATTTTCCTGGAATAGATACAACCGCTTGAAATTCTCTTTCTTCTTTTTTTCTTCCCCTTTAAATTTAATTCTGTCATCTCCACAGAACTGTCAATGTATTTTATTTCCTGTTTAATTTCAGACCAGATTTCCAAAAGAACTCAATATAGCCATCTAAAATGAGCTGAACACTTTTGAAAATTTGGCCACTTCATTAACAATGGGGGCTGTTGGAGGCTGAGCACTTGAGACAAATCGGCCTTTCATTTTTGATGAAACCTACGTATCTGTCATTTAGAGTGCTTGCCGCAGCCACATGTTCAGTAGAACATTGAGTGTTGGAGAAATGGAATATGGAGACTGTCACTTTTAAGTCATCATTTACATCTGATACAAGCCAGTAGTAACATCGGATACTTTTTACCATCTGATGGCTGTTCCATGACCTGTGTAAAATAGGTTTTATATTATTTCAGTTTCTGGACAGCACAATTGTCCACATAATGTTGGCAGTTGATGGCCTAATGGGGAGTAATGTTAGCAGAGAGACCAAAGATTGAGGTTGAAATACAGGCTCTACTGAAGTCAATGGAACTTTTGCTCATGAGTATGGAGACTGAACCATTGTCTGACATGGCGACCCCATAGGACTGCATGAAGCACATCAGAGGGGAAAAGAAAGGATTGCTGTGAGAAAGTTTGTATGGCTATTGCTTGTTGATATTCACACAAAGAAGCAGCATAACTGCCTTTTAAACTGCCTTTATTGATGTTGCCAACAGTAGCCTCATTTTGGTTGGTTTCACTCTCCTTTAATATGCATCAGAGGATGGATTAAAATCTTGATTCTGCTACTGTTTGGAGATTTTTCAACATTTATAAAGGGAATTTCCTCCTGATGAAAGGTACAGGCTTGGCAGATGCCCTGAATGAATCTTTTTATTTTTCCACAGAACAAGCATGCAACAGGCAGTGCCAGGACAAGCTTCTGTTACACCATCCTGCCAATGTGCTTCAAGCTAGACCTGGATTGACCACCCCTTTCTTTTCCCGCAAAAAAAAAAACAAAAAACAAAAACGTAAAGCAGACGCATTCCCTGGACACGGCAGAGTTTGAAAAACCCCATAGTCTAGACATAGCCATGGCCATATGCTGGGAACCTGTGATAAGGATTTTACCTTGAACCAAGTCTACCTTGTTACGTTTCGATTTGTTTTTTCTTTCTCTTGTACCCATTTCTTCTTTTATCCCTGATATTTGATGTCATCTAACATCATGTCTTCTGTTGTTAATAAACATTTTATATTTTTAATCTGAACCAATCCAGTACTGTGCTTAAACTAAAGTGTTTGATAACTCCAGTTAAAGCAGCTAACAGTTAAATATTGACTCTTCTCAGGTGCAATGGATCTTTAATCTCTGAACTTCCCAGGATAGGGCTGGACAATGGAGAACACACATTTTGGAGAAAATCTGGAACTGGGAGAGTGTTGGGATCACCTTGCAAATTGTAACCACAACTGGTGGAATCCAGAGTGTCCCTAGGGGGCACAGAGCCTGGGACAACCTACCCCCTGCCTTATGTCAGGCCCTACCTCTGCTTCGTGCACCTTCCTCTTCATACCCCTGCTCTGCCCCCCAACCCCATTACACCCATTCCCTCAAACTGCTTCCCAGAGTAATGCAACCCCAGGGTTTAATGGAGGGCCTGATGCCATCAGTAGGGATCAGACCCCCCAGCACTCACCACAGCGGTGGGAAGTGGAGTGACCTGGTCTCAGTCATCTGCACTCCTCCAAGTCTGGCTCCACGTTGCTCTGCTTTCCTCCACCACAATGAAGCAGAGTGATCTGACTGGGTGATGCAGGAGCAGAGTGGCCCAGGGATGTGAGTGTAAGGGCGGGTCCTGCCCCTGCTGCCCTCAGTTCTCTAGGGTTCCACAGAGCACAGAGTGTCTGCTCCAAACCATCCAATGGACAGAGTGGCTCTGGCTACTGAGATCAGAGTTGCTGAAACAGTGCTTTGGCTATACACAGACATTCAGGGTGTGATGTGCATTTTGGTAGGTTGTGAGTGGCCCAGTTTGGGAGCTATATCAGTAAAGCATTGTGAGACTCCCCAATGTGTGGAGCAGGTGGTGACACAACTTCTCATTGGTCTGGATTGCACCTTAAAATGTGACAGAACCACCAAACTCATGTCATGTAAGCCCCTGTACAGGCAATGTATGTGATTCTTGGTCACTAGCAACCTAGGCAGGAATCATACCAGTAAATTAGAGGAGAAAGACTTGCCTGTTTACTTTGTAAATGTGTCTTCAGACTAGCTGGACATAAAAAGCCCTTTCTATAAGAAATCAAACAGAGTACCACTGAAACTATATGTTCTTCTTTTTTACTAAAATTTAATGTAACCCTTCTGCCAGGTAGTGCTGGCAACAGCCAGGGCCAGGTTCAATATCTTGGGGTCCCTTTTCATCCATCTTGCACAGAACTGGCTCGAGCCCCCACCCAGTGGCCTGGGAAATTCACACACCCCGGGTGCCTCTGAGAGACAATGCTTCCCCACTCACAAGCACAGAGACTGAGGGTGGAAAATAAACTTTTAATGAAAGAGAAAGAGAAGTAGAGTGGCATTAACTTGGAAAAATACCATAACCAGAGTTCATAACCAACCCATGAGTAGCCGTCCCAGCTCAAATGGATTGAGCGATGTCCATTGCCTCTCAGACTCACTAGTCCAACAATGTAACGGTCACATTCACCTACCCAAACTTTCTCCATATCCCACTTCAAACACTCTACTTACAGCTCTGTCCAGTCAGTATGGACCCAGATATATCAGCCTGATGACTCCAATCATAGAGCCTGAGGTCATGCCACCATTATGCTGTTCCTGTGGTCCACTTGCTCCTACCAGCCACTCTGCTGGCCACCTGCCACTTCTCCTACCGGCTGCCCACTGGTCGCAATGGGTCTGGCTCCAGGCCAAACCAATGACTTCAGCTTTTAGTGATTGCAACTCTTAGCCACCACCTAGGCTGGCCAAAAGATTCCAGCTTCCACAGGAATAACAAAGCGACTCCTTATGGAGTCTGCTTTAGGTCTAGCCTTAGAACAGGTGGGGGAAGGGGAGAAAGGAGACAGGTTGAACCAGTCTTACAGCTCACACCTGGCAGGCATGGAGTTGGCTGGCTCAAGGCCTTTCCCACCTACCCCCAACTCAGCTCACTCCAATCTGGAAGAGGGAGGCTTGTTCATCTGAGACCCTGTATAGTGATGATGTCTCTCCTGCATGCACTGGTTTCATATTTTGCAGTTCTACATTTAGGGGTAGCATGGTTTGTGACCCTACAACAGCCAAATTAGTTACAATACACAACATTCCATTCTAACAACTGATCCTCCATCAGTCCTGGCTGAATTGGATTTACATAACCGCACCCCGGATTCCTTCCCGATTCCAGCATGAGTGGTATTTACATATCAACAGAATTATCTTGTAGGGCTAAACAATTTGAATGAGCATACCCACACCCACGGCTGCTCTCTCCTTTCAGCTGGCTGCATTGCAAGCAGTCGTACAGACCCTGCTTACATTAATATGGGGACAGGAGTATTATTCTGTCCTAATGAATTTACCAGCCACAAAAACATGGGATAACAAAGGCAATGCACTGGTGTATTGGCAGCAACATCCTGTTCAGCAAAGCTCAAGATAAGGGCTGGGCAAAATATGATCTGTGGGCCGGATCTGGCTTGCAAAAGCCTCAGCCAGCTCCCTGCCTGCCCCACCCCAAATCGACACTCAGAAAAGCCAGCTGTAGAGCCATGTGCTTCTGTGAATGCTGAGAACCTGGGAGAGGGTGCAAAGGCTTCTCTCACTGCTCCCACCCCCAGTAGCTCCCATTGGCAAGTTTCTGGCCAATAGCAGCTGCCTGTTTGCAGGACAGGCAGCATGTGAAGTGCCCTCCCCCCATCCCCTGGCCTCACAGTGCTTGCAGCAGCAAACATGGACCTTGTAGCTGCTGTGAGCAGTACAGGGACATGGAAGGCAGGGACCCTGGTTAAGGAACCTGCTGGGCTGTGGCTGGGAGCCACCCAAGGAAAGTCTCACAGCCAGTGCCTGCCTCTGGCACCCCAGCCCCTTCTTCCCTCAATCCTCTGCCTCCATTCTGCACCTCTCCCCGATGTAGCCCAAATCTTCTGCACAGACACCGCATGTCCTATGCCCCTCCTCAGGATACAGCTCCCTCTCAGACCTTGTACCCCAATTCGCTATCCCTGGTCACAGCCCAAATCCCTGAATCCCCTCCTGCACTCCTGCCCTAGGTTACAACCCCCTCCCAGACCTTGTACTCCCTCCTCCTGCACCCCTCCCCCAGGCCAGAATTATCTCCTGCACCCATATCCCTCCCAGAGCCTGTACCCCATCCCCCATCCCAGGTCACAACCCAAACCCCTGTGCCCCTGCCCTAGGTCACATTGCCCTCTCAGACCCTGCACTCCCAACTGTACCCCAGTTCGCTGCCCCAGGTCACAATCCCCTTCTTCACTCATACTCCCTCCCAATTCCATACCCCAATCCCTTACCCCAAGCTCCTTTCTGCACCCAACTTCCATCCCAGACCCCTCACCTCCTTCATTAATACAATGGAAGAGTGCAGCCCTCGACCACTTACCAATTTTTGGAGTGCCCCCCCAAATTATTGCCCACCTTTGTTCTAGAATCTAGATCATTATTGGACAATCCCGAAAAGGGTTTGAAGGGGTGAACAGATACATACATCTCTGTGCTGCAAAATTTAGCATTAAGAAACAGCTGGCCCAATATATGACTGGGAAACCTACCAAATACTATAATAATTTATTTCAATTATGTCTCTGAGGTGCCTCTCAAAGGAAACAAATCCTGCCCAAAAAATCTGCAATGCAAAAATCAATAGGTCAGATAATGCAGAGTCCTGTTGTTCAGTATTTTATTAATTAGCAAATACCTTTCCCATTCAGTTTTTTGCACACAAATAGACAGTAGCAAAGTCTGTCAAATATGCATAATCTCCAAACCAGTTTTCCACTTGTTTTTCACATATTCTCCTGCAGCATTAATTCTATCTATTACACCCCAGTTACCCTTATTCCCTGTGTTCATTCCCCAACTTCCAAACTGCACATAATTGCCTTTATACAGAAACTGATGTAATCTTTTACAGAAAACCACTCATAAATTATAGAGCCACTCATAATTAAAGAGAAAAAAGTTCTGAAGCAATGTGATGGGGTGTACCAACCCTGCATTGGACCTGCAAGAGTTAAGCAGGGTTCCCTGGCCAAGAGAGGCCTCCTTGCCCCCACAGTCCTGACTAGATATAAAGACCAGCAGAGGAGCTCAGTTTGGGCTAACTGCTGCTCAGGAAGGAGGTACTGCCAGAGCTCTGGAGAAAGAGCTGTGGATGGACTGCACCGCAGAAGCCAGTCAGTGGAGAATGGCTGGAGAAGCCCCCAGTCCATAGGAAACTGGCAAAGAAGATGGCTTTGGTGAGTCTGGTAGGAGGTAGCCCAGGGCAGGGAGTTAGACCCCTGAGAGCTCCCTGCTGAGCTACTGTGGACCACCCCACCACGAACAGGGCCCTGGGCTGGGATGCTACAAGTGTGGTTAGTGACTCAGGCTAACAGGCCACACTGCCCAGAGTGGAGAGGTTTTATTTTTGACTTTGGGACTCACGCCACTGGGCCTTACTGCCCTGAAGGAAGGGAATGTTGTTAGGGGTTGTGACCATTAGGTCGGACTGCCTCATTGGGGATGAGGTGTAGTAACTGGCCCTGAGCAATAGGGATTGAAATGCACATGGGATGGAGCACTCTTTGAGAGGCCTTAGAGCCAGGGTGGGGAATCTCAGGCCCCCAGCTTGCCTGGATCCGGCTCCTGAAGCTCAGAGCTCTCCCTACCCCCAGCATTGGGAAGTCTGTGCTGGTGCTCCAGCCCGCTCCCACCCTACTGTGGGGCCGAAGCACACAAAATCTACTAGGTTGACCCCATCCCCACCCCCACAGCTCTGGTGTGTGTGGGAAATGTGTTTCTCCTCAGTCAGGGGCCACATTGGTGAGGGTGGGTTTTTGTTGTTTTTTTGTTTTGCTTCTCACTTGTGAGCAGCCCCTGACTAATTTTTTTTTTCTGTGCGTCAGTAGCCCTGACACAAAAATGGTTCTCCAGCCCTGCCTTAGAGGTCTAATGCCCTGTCTCTGAGAGGGCGGAGTGTACCTACCATACCCACCCTGTGACAACAAGACACAACCCCCTCTGCCTGTCTTTTCCTCTGCTGTGTATTCTTATGACCCTAATATGTGTCTGTGTGTATACTGCTTGTGTACTATTTCTGAGGAAAAGCACACTCTGGGAAAATGAAGAAAGATGTGTGAGGAAAACCAAATCATTTCATCACTAGGGCAAAAGAGATGAAAAGTCTTTTCAAGTCTAAACTTCACTGGGATGAGAGGTGGAAGTGAAGATTGTAAATAATAAAATGAGCAGTGGCACATATGTAGGGAAGCTCTATTTTTAAAAAGTCAGAATATTTCATGGCAGAGAAAAATGCCCTATGGATAGTAGCAGAGACTGATACTCTTTGTCAACCCACAACACTGATACATCTCGGCAACAGCTGGACAAGTTGTGTGTCATATTACTCATGCCATGGGGGTGAGACCAGAATTGATGCTCTACAGTCAATACTAGGAATGCCTGATAATTAGGACCAAGTGGTGTGATGTGGGCATCTGTCCATCAGAACTATGATCAGCAAAAATTTTTTACACAAATTATGAAAGAATCATCAGCAATGCTCTCTCTAATCTTGTCCATCCATGTGCAGAATAAATTTTATGTTCATGAAGGCATGTGCAAATGTGCACTACAAGTTGAAACAAAACCTACCTGTGGGTGCTCTGCTATTCAGCTGGATGGCATTGCAATCTCTCCTGAGTGGCTGTATAAGTGCACAGCTTACAGAGAGCACTGGCCATGTGTCTCTACTGGCCTAGGCTAGCTTGGAATGAGCATCCTAGTGAGAAATGTTGCTCTTACAGCTAGGCTGTGTCTACACTGGCACCCTTTTCCGTAAAAGGGATGCTAATGAGACACTCCGGAATTGCAAATTCCGCGGGGGATTTAAGTACCACTTCCGCGGGGGATTTTTCTGACTCGGGGTTTTGCCAGAGAAAAGTGCCAGTCTAGACGGGATCTTGCGGAAAATAAAGCCTTTTCCGGAAGATCCCTTATTCCTACTTTCAAGGCTTTATTTTCTGCAAGATCCCGTCTAGACTGGCGCTTTTCTCCAGCAAAACCCCGAGCCAGAAAAAAGCGGCAGCCATGTTCATGCAAATGCCGTGGGGGATACTTAAATCCCCCACGGAATTTGCAATTCCGAAGTGTCTCATTAGCATCCCTTTTACGGAAAAGGGTGCCAGTGTAGACACAGCCCCCTAATGTATTAGCCCAGATTCAAATGAAAGAAGCATATGCAGTGTGCAAATGCAAAAAGGAAAATCCTTTCTGCAGAGCTTAGTTGACAGTGTGATGGTTGATTGATTCTATAAGTTTTTACAGAAGTCTGCCTGGAAAGTTGTGCAAGTTGTATTTTATAGAGTCAGAGAAGTTAAAAGATGGGAAAAACCAATTATATCTTCTAATCTATTCCTCTCCCCTAGCCTGGCCAATGTAAGATTATTCCCTAATGTGCATTTTTTCATTGTTTTCTCCAGTTCTGTTTTTAGACCTTGATTTAGGAAAAACATTTAAGCATGCACTTAATTTTAATCATGTGCTCCTACATTGGAGGACTTAGGCCCGTGCTTTAAAGTGGCCTAGACATGATTTGCTAGGATTGGTCTCTGGAGGACGTCAGATGCTTTATTTACCTGAGAGTATGTCTACACTGGGGAGTTATTTCAAAATAACTCCCCTTACTTTGAAATAACAAGGTGAGCATCCACACAGTGAGCCAAATTATTTTGGAATAATAGGCTTGTTATTTCGAAATAATAACTTCTGCTTCTGACGAGGAATACCACCTATTTCAAAATTGTTATTTCAGGAGTTATTATTTTGAAGTAAATAATCTTATAGTGTAGACATAGCCTGAGTGTTCACAGGTATGGCTGCTCACAGCTCCCGCTGATTCCTGGACAATGGCAGTTGTTGAAAGCATTGGCCTAGTCTGTGCCACTTCCTGGCCAAGAATAGCAAACTCTGGCCAGTGAGACCTGCAGAGCTCCATTCCTGAGGATGCTGAGGTAAACAAACCAACTGGCGGCCCATCATGAAGTGATCCTGGCACATCGCATCCTTATTGCCCACCCTTGCTTTTTTAAAGTAAATCTCAAGTTTGAGTCCTTCCTAAAGAAGACCATTTTTCTGGGACAAGGCCTATATGATGCAAACGACCAGATTTTGACCACTTCTATGGGGGAAACTCTTCTCCACATGGAAGTCTTACAATTAGGACATTTTTCCTGATACAGCCTCTCCCCAAGTTACGAATGAGTTACGGACCAAACACTTGGCCGTAACTCGGGGATCGTCTTTATGACCGCTCCATGGGAGCTTTGGTCATAATTGCGAACGGTCGTAACTCGACTGTTCGCAACTCAGGAAGCGGCTGTATTTAGTTTTATTTTCACCCGATTAATCCTAATTACAACCACTTAGACCACTAAAGACAATTCAGATGGTGCTTGGTCCTACTGGGAGTGCAGAAGAATGAACTTGATGGCCTCTGGAGGTCCCTTCCAGTCCTATGGTTCCCTTCCATGGTGTTACATTCAGGGCTCAATTCTTCTTTTATATTCACTTCACATTCGTATCAGTATATTGACTTGAGGCTACAGGTCCTTGCATAAGCTGTTGAAGTAATTTTATACTAGGAAACCTGTTGTGTTTGTGAATTGCAGGGAGATGTCTTGTTCTGAAACATCATGAGACTGGCAAATTTGCCTGTTAAAAAATACCAGGTCTCATTTTCCTCTACACCAACAAGGCATAACATCACCTAACAAAAATCCTTTGCATTTGCATTTTTGTTTCTTATTTTTTTTCAAGTTGTCCCAGAGGAAACTGACATTTTGAAATCTGAATTCCATTTCCAATGTAGCAACTGGAAACTTGTCCTGTGGCCCATCACGTTTTCAAATGCTAGCTAGATCCCTATCAATATTCAATTTGCGAGAACTTCCTCAACCATAAGGCTGAACTTTCCAAGTCTATGTTTCTCCCCCATGAGCTTGCTCCTTAGCCAGTATTATACTGTGGTTCCATCTCTGTGGCCAGACGGTTGTGGGCTTGAAATGCTCCTTCCCTGTAGATGCAGCAAGCTGCTGAGCTTTTGAGGCACAGCAGGGGACCTGGTGATCATTGCTTTTCAATCTCTTGTATTTGGAAACCAACCAAACAGAATTCATGGAGGTATCATCTCTACTTTCTCCCTCTAATTCCTCCCTTTTCTCTCTCCACTCCAAAGCCTGAAGCCTGTGCCACCGTTGCATGGAACCAGTATGCTGAATGAGCTCTTACCTACTGGTTCCATCAGTTTCTGCAAAATTTAAGTGTTGCTTAAAAATAATGAATAATGAACAAATGAAAGTAATGACGTTTTCTTCTTTCTATTCCTTATGACTGCAGTTATGACCTCTTAAATGTAAACTTGTGTAGTGCTGTATCCCAGGCTGTGGATAGATATCCTGAAACACTAGTTCTTAGGGCATGTTTCTTCAAAATGATGCTATGAACACAGGGTAACTAAGAACATAAAAATGTTGTGTTGCTTTCCTGGTAGTAGTTCAGTGCACACACATAGCGTGCTGTTCTTGTGTACGTGCACAGAGCATTTTTTACAACCATATACCACTACGTTCTCTGACTCCTGAAGCATATTCTACAGTTCAGGGGTAGGGAACCCAAGCTCCGGGGGATGAATGCAGCCCCCTGGCTTCCCTAGATCCAGCTGTTAATGCTCAGGGCTCTCCCAAGCTTTGGGGAGCTGGTGCTGGTGCTCCAGCCCTCCCCCCTCCACTATGGGACTGAGCACACAATCTACTAGCCTGGGCCTCCCTAGGCTTTGGTGTGTAAGGAGAATGTGGGGACTATTTTTCTTCTTCTCAGGCCACATCAATGAGGGTTTGTTTGCGTGTTTTTAGTTTCTGACTTGTGTGCAGTCCCCAACTGACTTTTCTTTGGGTCAGCAGCCCCTGACCCAAAAAAGGTTCCCCATCTCTGCTACAGTGCAAAACAGACTTTTCAGTATTTTCCAAATGTGAACCACACTGCATGGTCTCAGGAGGGTTGGTTTATGAGGGGATGAGTACTGTTTCTTTAAATCTCTAGCAGAGAATGAGGGGGAACAGGGGTGTTTTAGGTAGCAGGTTGCAGACGGAAGTGCCTAAAATGAAAAATGGTTTCCCCAGGCACAATGTCTTCATGTGCACAATTTATTTCTTTATTTATACTGTTTTTCAGAGAATACTCAATACTCACTACTTTTTTGCAGCCACTGCTCACATAAGATAAATGAGGATCTGTGCTATTAGAGGACACGTCTCTTATTTAGCCTATAACAAAAACATAAATTAAAAAGTAATTGGAAATCCCTTTCAGTCTGGTCTCATTGTTAGAAGCTAGTCTTGTAGCTATACTTTGGATGTTTGAAGTCAACAGTGAATCTTTAGGCCCTTGGCAATGGATGTATCTAAAAGGAGTTGTATGGGGGAGGGGAAGGAAGGGGAAACTTTCTGCTTTAAAACGTAGCTGTCTTGGAAATACAAAATTTGGATAGTTCCAAAGGTGTCTACTCTCTGTAAAGCAGTAAACCTAACTTGATTATAGCAGTCTCTAGTCCACTGATGACTCTGTACCACAAGAACAGAGGAAAGGCAAATGCAGAGCAGGCATTTCAATGCAACCTTTCTGGAGGCTGGAGAATAAGCAGATAAACTATCTGATTGTTCTCTCTCACTTTCTCTTTTTTAATCATGGCTAGTCTTTCCCCTCCTTTTTGGATCATCTTACAGTTCAGCACCAGAGCTGTACTCCTTTGATGGCCTTGGTGCCTTCAGGGCATGGCACTCTGCTTTAGACAAAACATCTATACATTGTTATCCTGGTGTGTGCATTCAGTCCAGCTGCTGTCCTTGTACTTTTCACACCATGCACATTTGTCAGATGCTTTCTTCTCGCTGGCATATACTGAAGTATAATGGTCCTGCTGAGTGTGTGCCCAAATTTATTGTCTCCTCAGGCCCAAAACATAGGTCTGTAAAATAAACCATATCCTATTATGAAAAGAAATTATCAGAAAATCTGTAGGACAAAGTGTAGATGGTTTTGAGTGTAAACAATCTCAACAGTACTGGAAACTTGAACACAGCTAGCAAATTGTGTGCGTCCAGGTCTGAGGGAGCCATTTGTGTCTCTGCATGCTATGTGCCCCTTGAGGGAGAGGGACCCTCCACATGCTGCTTTTGCTGCAACCTTGTCCCAGGAAGCTTCTGTTGGCTGGTTTACAGCCAAAGGGAGCTGCAAGATTGTACTGGCCATGGGTACAGTGTGTAAAGCCCAGTGCACACAGTGCACAAAGATGCACATGGCTTCTGCAGTTAGTTGCTTTGGCCGTGTCCAGACTCAGGGGTTTTTTCGGGAAAAGTAGCCTTTTCCCGAAAAAACTTCCCCTGCGTCCAGACTCAAGCCGCGTTCTTTCGAAATTATTTCGAAAGAACGCGGCTTTTCTTTCGATGGCGGTAAACCTCATTTCACGAGGAAGAACGCCTTCTTTCGAAAGTTCCTCTTTCGAAAGAAGGCGTTCTTCAATGTAAAGAGGCCGTCTTCGAAAGAGAGCATCCAGACTCGCTGGGTGCTCTCTTTCGAAAAAGCGGATTTCTCTTTCGAAAGATCTGCCTGCAGTCTAGACGCGATCTTTCGAAAGAGGCTCTTTCGAAAGATGCTTTCGAAAGAGCCTCTTTCGAAAGAAGCCTGCAGTCTAGACATAGCCTTTGAGCGGTGTCCAGGGGGCACGGTAGGCAGGGAGCCTGTCTGAGGCTCCCATTGGGTTGTATGATGGTGTCAGGCCAGATCCAGCAGTTGTAGGCTGGGTCTGGCCCATGAGCTGTATTTTGTCTTCTCTTGCCTTGGATTGATACTATGCTTCAGCTTGCTTTTGGGCAACAACAGATGTCCATAAAGTAAATCACAGGGGACTGATTCATTGCCCATCACAAAAACAAGCATTTTGTGCTGGGAGGCTTTTCTCTTAGTATCTATTGCTGACATCTTAAAGGATAGACTCTGATAAATTAAATTACTTGGCCACCATAACCTCCACTTACTTACACTACATCTCTGGTGACCTTCCTTCGATATTTGTTGGGTCTGTGTAGAAGGCTCCCATCTCTTGAGTGCCTTTAGCAATACTGGGGCTTGGCATTATATGACATTAGCCAGAAGCAGAAAGTGAGAGCAATATCCTAACTGAATCTGTTTTGGGAAGATTGTCAGCATGAAATCTGAATTAACTCTGTAAAAGCAGGCTCTTTTCTGGCCAGGTCTCGTGCGCATAGCCTTCCTTGCCTAAGGCCATCCTCCCCTCAGACCAGGGCGGCCTGTCCATATAGGCAAGCTAGGCGGTCGCTTAGGGTGCCAAGCTAAATGGGACGTCAAATGGGGGTGCAATATCATTGAGGAGTTTGTAGGTGGGGGCACTGATTGCATGGTTCGCCACGGGCACCAGTTGCTGGCAGCTAGTCTAGGGCTGCCTCTGCCTCAGACATGTAAGGGTCATGAAAAGTTTGCACCATCTCATCCCCCTCCCTTCCCCCTCAGTCCTGTCACTAGGCAGACAGAATCTATTAAGCCTATCACAACGAAGCGTGGGAAAGCTCTTGCTCTCTCTATAAAACAGCTTCCCCTCCTGCATAAAGTTGAGGGTTCCCAAAAATTTGGAAGGCTGAACATGAGCCAGGTTCCGAGGGCTGATCACCCGAGGGCCCCCTCCCGCTCACCGAATCAAATAAATCTTCTGCAGAGCGTAACAAATAACGAATATACTACTGTCTCTGTTGTCCCTTGTGTGTCTGATAAGTGTGAGTACTGCTGTCTGAAGTTAGTTAGAGGTTTGTTAAATAATAGTGTTAGGAGTAAGTTAGTTAGAGGGTTGTAAATAGTACTGTTAGGTGTTTAGATAGATGCTAAACCTTATGAGTGAAATTAATGTAAATATAACTGTTAAAAATCCCTGGGTTGTTGTTGATAATTACTGGGATTTGGAAAGACCTCAAGGAATTTTCCTTTATTGCACTGTATTTTGTTTACTGTTCCTGTTAATAGTTATTTGGCGCCCATGCCTGTAAAACTGTTAAATAAAAAGCCATAGTTAAAAGCATTTTTAATACAAGTTTAAAAGATATTCAGTATAAGATTGCCTGTTTCTGCACCTCCCCGGGGCTGGCCACATTCTCGAACCTTCCACTTTCCATTGACAAATCCAACCCTTTTCTGGCTTGCAGACAGCATATAATTCTGCCTACTTGGCCTCACCCTTCTGACCAAGCAGAGCTCTCCTCACTGCTCAATGTCTTAATTGATTCAGTTTCTTAATTTAGTGGGAGACATTCTGAAGGTATTGTGAAGATACAAATCGTGTCCATTATTTATTCCTATTTAAGATGCAAGATTTATCAGCATTACCAGGAATATTTTTCCTGATTATTTTTTCTCTTCCAGCATCACTATTAATATTTTTAGTATATTTATCTGGTTTATTTACGCATCTTTTCATGATAAAGATGGGCTGCATGCTTCTAACTGAGGGAGGCAGTTTCCCCATTCAAAGAAGCGTTGCCTGCTGCTTGTTTTTGTGTTCCACATTCTCAGACTCTGAGGTCGGGAATCCCTTCACTTGTGTGCATGTGATTCCTTTTCCAGATTCTCTTTTGTTCTTACTGTAAATATCCTGTGGCCAGTATTTCTCTCAGCAAGCTTTATTCTGACCCAGCTCCTGGACTTCTCATAGGAAAGCCAAATAGCTCATGGGAGATTTCCAGCTGGAAATACTTGTTTTTGGATAAGTGATCTCTTTGCCACTGGCCCTAGATATTAGTAGATAATATTTATTTGCATAATCATAGAGCCTAAGAGCCTCAGTTATGGACCAGGGCCCCATTGTATAAGGAATAGTACAGGATAAAAGAGTGAATGCCGGTCTCTTATTTTTGCTGTATCTGGGCAAATATTACACTGTTTGTGGCAAGTTTATCATTTTTTTCATGGTCCAGCTGAGGAAAACTCGATGGGAATCCTTTCAGAATCTGTCTATGATGCTCCTAAACTGGCAAGAATGTTCATTATTGAGTATCCTGGTCTTTACTTCCATTATCCCTCCAGGGGCTAAGCATACTGTCTTTGCATGATCCTCAACAGCCCAATGAGTGAGAGCGGAGCAGAACAGGAAAAAAATGACCCAGAGTTTCTTGTGTGTCAAGCTCTGTCCATGGTGCCACTGGATCAGGCCCAGGTCTTCAGGCTTAAATATATTTTTCTTATGTAGTAACTGGAATAAGTAGTAACTTTAGATCTTCATGTGGGTTGGGAGGGCCGCTCAAAGTGTCATGTCCACTAGCACTGAAGCAAAGCTGATTTCATTGTCCTCAAACTTTCCCTAAGAAACAGATGTCTTCTCTAGTTTTAACTTTTCAGGATTTTTTTCCCTTGGAATTTAGTTCTGGGATGAGGTTTACCGGGGCTGCCGACAAAGGGCTTTGATGTCGGCAAGGGAGCGTCCAGACTAGTGCACTGAGCTGACAAACAGCTGATCAGCTGTTTGTCGGCTCAGCGCGGCAGCCATGTAAATTTAAATGAAGCCGTGATCATTTAAATCGCGGCTTCATTTGACTTTGCCAAAACAACAAATCTACATGGCTCCGTTGATGGAGCCATGTAGTTTAGATGTACCCTAGGATTTGACTTCCACTTTTTAAAATATGCCTTTTTATCTCTCACTGCTTCTTTTACATGGTTGTTAAGCCATGGTGGGTCTTTTTAGTTCTTTTACTGTTTTTTTTAAAATTTGGGGTATACATTTAAGTTGGGCCTCTTAGTAATGGAAAACAATCTTTTGTGCCATTTTTTCCCTTTTTATCCATGCAGACACCATAGCAGGGTAAGCATGGAACCTGTTCAGCTGCAAAGTACTATGGTAATCATAACAGCATCTTGTGCCTTATGCTGCAGTATGTCCAGAGCCTAGCCAGGGCCCACCAGACTGAGAGAGAATCTGAGGAGGCCATAAACAGACTCTTGTGTGAAGCACTTGAGGGAAGCGATTGGCAGCTGGTGCGGCATTCGATCCTTTTGACACGGTGGAATGCTGGTTCTTGTGCCATGAAACAAGCACAGACTGGCGGGACTGCATAGTTTTGCAGCTAAGGTTCGATCAGCTGTGGCTCCAAAACTTTTGCATTTATAAGACCACTTTCATGGAAATTTGTATATTGCTTTCCCCTGCCCTGAGGCACAGCCGTAGGCCATAGGCGTGAGCACGGGGTGTGTTGGGTGTGCCCAGGCACACCCTAATGTTTTGGGTAAGCTAGAAGGGGATTTGTGATGGGGCATCATAGCCCCTTATTTTAAATTGCCCCACAGTGCCATGTAGATGGCCACGGGGAGAGAGAGAGCGCATGCACAGCATCCTCAAACTTTGCGCAACAGGTGAGAGGGGTGACTTCACATCCGGGACTTTAAAACCATGCTGCCCCGCTCCAGAGGCAGCTGTGGCCCAACTAAACATGCCATCCTGAGCCATTTTTGCGGCCCGGACCCCCGCCCCACCCCAGCAGCAGCACCGCACAGCCCCCCTGGGTGCCCTCGTCCAGCCCGGAAGCACCATTTGGCCCTCCTGCCTGGCCCGGCAGCACTGTGTGGCCCCCATGAGGTGCCCCTGCCCAGCCCGACAGCACCAAGCGGCCCCCCCGAGGTGCCCCTGCCCAGCACGGTAGCACTGCACAGCACCCCTGAGGCGCCCCGGGCTATGGCCTGGCCGGCCTGTAGTTTGGGCCGACTCTGACTCCAGCAAGATGGAAGGCAGAAGCGTAAGGTAAGGTAAGGGAGGGGAGGGAGAGAAAAATAAGAGGAAGGAGTGGGAGAGGGAGGAGGCCAGGTCAGGAGAAGAAAGGGGAAGGCACCAAGGGACAGGGTAGAGGAGACACAAATGCCAGGAGGCCAAGTGGAGACAATGAGGAAAAGGGCAGGAGGGGAGGTGTCAGTGGGAGGGGGACAGGGTGATGCTGGGAGAGGAGAGAGTAAGGGCATTGGGGGTTAGAGGGGAGAGGAGGAGGTTCTGGGAGAAGGCTTGAAAGAAGGGATGGGCATGAGGAAGGCAGGGATGGAGCAAGTCATGTGTGAGGGCACAGGGGCATGAGGGGACTGGGGGCAGAGGGTGGTGAGGGGGAGGGCACCAGGGAAAAAGAAGGCAAAGGGGGCACGGATAGTGTGGGAAGGGGAGGCACCAGGAGGGTGCAGGGCTAAGGGAAGGTGCAGGTGCCAGGGGATTCTGGGGGTGAAGCAGAAGGGCAGAGACCTGCAGGGGAGGGACGAGCAACAGAGGAGAGCGTCAGGGCGGGTGTGTAGAGGAAGGTGTTAGGAGAGAGGATGAGGAGGGGTAGCTCATATGATCAGAGTGGGGCTACTGGAGGAGTGGGCACAGGGGGGAGAGAAGGGCTGGTGGAGGGGGGCATGTCTCAGGAAGGCTGAGGGCAGTAAGAAGGGCAGGAGTCAGGACTGCAGAGGAGGGTGAGGAGTTGGGGGGCAGCAGGCACCAGGGGAGCTGATGGAGTAAGGGGAGGAGACATGGCAGCAGAGGGAAAAGGTAGAGATTTGAGATATTTATTAATAACTTGGGTGCCACAGTGGCACATCCAAACAAGCCACATTAACTCAGTACTTGTGCACAACACAAAATTCATTCTGCTCATGGGAGGAAACTCTCAGAGGAAACACTTCCCCCAGACTCTCCGCCCCCGAGTTAATGTCACACACGTTGGGTTAATGCAATTGCAGGATAGTTGCATGAGGGGGGTTTGATGGGGGGCCAAATTAATCCCTATTGGTAGGAGGATGGTGGGAAAAGTCCAGGGGGGGTGTCACATGACATCTTTTACTTCTGGTCATGTGTCCATCTTGCCCTGAGAATGTTATCTCCAGAGGTGTGGCCAATGGGGCTCAGGGGTGTGGCCAATGGGGGTCAAAGTGGATTTAAAAAAAATTCTTTGGGTGCACACCCTAATGAAATGTGCTGCACACACCTATGGGCACAGCAATATCAGGATGAGAGCTGCTGTGAAAGTAAAGAAGTGAGTGGCAATAGCCCTGTGGAAGCTTGCAATGCCAGACAGCTATTGGTGAACTGGGAATCAATTTGGAGTGGGAAAATCTGCAGTGAGGGCTGCTGAGATCCAAGTAGTCAAGGCAATCAGTACCTTTCTGATAGGAAAGACAGTGATACTGGAAAACATGCAGAACATTGTGGATGGCTTTGCCACGATGGCATTTCCTAACTGTGGTGCAGCAATAGAACACACATCCCTATCCTGGCACCTAACTACCTTGCCAAAGAGTACATAAACCACAAGGAGTACCTCTTGATGGTGTTGCAGGTGCTGGTGGCTCACAAGAGCCATTTCACTGATATGAATGTGGGATAATAGGGAAAGATACACTAAAAGTGCATCTTTAGGAACTCTGGTCTCTTCAGAAAGCAGCAAGATGGAATTTTCCTCCCAGACTGGAAAATTGCCATCAGAAGCATTGAAATGCCAATAGTAATCCTTAGAGACCCAGCCTATCCCTTGCTCCTATGGCTCATGAAGCTGTACATAGGCAGCCAGGACCCAGGAAGGAGTAATTCAACTACAGGTCATGTGAGTGGAGAATGGTGATAGAATGTGCTTTTGGATGTTGAAAGGGAAGGTTCTGCAGTTCATTGATTAGGTTAGACCTTAGTGAAAGCAACATTCTCATTGTTGAGGTAGCTTGCTGTGTGGAAAATTTTATGCTAAGGTGGGTGGCCAAGGCACAGTGCCCAGCCACTGATTATGGGGTGAGCACAGGTGAACCTGCCTTAGCCCCACTGCACCACCACCCAGGAGTAAGCAGGGCCCAGGGGCGCAGGGCCCAGTGGTGCCCACATCCCAAAACTCTACCCCAGGTATGAACCCCCTCCTGCACCCAGACTCCTGCCCTAGCCCCGAGCACCCTTGCATCCAAACACCCTCCCAGAGCCTGCACCTAGAACCCCCTCTGGTACCCCAACTGCCGGCCGCAAGCTCAGCTCAGTCTCTTCACACTCCAAATCCCTTAATCGAAGACCAGAGCCTGCACCCCAACCCGCTGCCTCTGCCTGATCAAAGTGAGGGAATATAGGGGAGGGATGGAGGATGGAGTGAGAAGGAGCACAAAGGAGGCGGGGCAAGGGTATTTGGGTTTGAGGTAGATCGTGGATTGCACTTAAGCACAAGATCACTTTTGCATTTAAAAAGTTTGGAGACGTCTGCTCTAGCCATACAAGAAATTAAATTCAAATTTTCCCAGGATTTTTCATGAGCAGCTGGAGAGCAGCAGAGTTGAAAGTCCTGGCCAGAGTGGTCACAGGGGGGCACCGTGGGACACCTCCCAGAGACCAAGAACATCACATTTCATAGTGCTGCAGCAGCACAACTCTAAAGTTGATCATGCAAAGTTGAATTTATCATTATTCCTTATGAAAAGCGGGAGTACTGAAATAAACTTTAGTGGCCTTTAAAGTCAATGAAATGGGCTTTGTGGTGTGGACTCACTGTTTAGAAAGTTGATCTCATGTGATTAAGTTTGACCTCGCTTTCTTGTGTAGTCCTGGCCTCAAATGTACATGACTCTCTCAAGAGGCATTCAGTGTCAGAATTAGTATTAGAGCTCAGAAGCCCTTGATTCCCATTACAGTGCTTTGGCCTTGTCTCTTGCAAAACCACAAATCACACAAACTGCACTCCTTTCGTGCCTTCACACACACCACTGGAGAATTCACCACCATTGGGATTTCTTCATCAAGGAAAACCATGCAGGCTACCAATGGTGGACACAGATAGTTATGCCTAAGTGGATGGGTGTTTTCCTTTAAAGTCAAAAGATGGCTTTTTGGATTAGAATGAAATGTCCTTGTTTAACTTTAAATGCTCTGGAGACAGAGTGGGCATCTCTCTTTGCACTAAAGAGTTGGTGTAATTCAATTATTCTCACTGTAAACTAAAAGTTTTTAATACACTGAAGGGAATTTACTTAACTTGGGCAATGGCAGATTTATAGTTTTTAAATGGAATGCTAGAAGGCTGTTGGCACTTAGGGACTCCTGGTTTGTTATTTCGTAATCACTTATTTATGGTTCCCACAGCATATTGTTTTTATCTTGTAGTTCATTTATTTCAGGTCTATTAAGCTGTCGCTGCTTAACTTCAAGGCATTGCACTGTAGTTTTATCCATAGACTTGATTGTACTATAGTAATGCTAGGACCCCATTTTGATGGTGGTCATCATCATTCCGTGGGTGACTGTATAGGGAGCTTGTTCTGCTTATAAAATAGCAATGGAAAGAACAGAGTGTGAATAGGCTGTTGTCTGAACAATATGAGGTGAGTCTATTTAGAAGAGGGCCTAGGACCGGTATTGGTTCTGTGAGTTCACTTCCTAATTGGACAGAAGCCTACATCTCAGAATCAACCCACACTATTAGTTGCCAGCTCTGTTGGTACTCTCAACATAAATGCAAACATTTCAATAGGTCATGGATACTTGCTCCTCTGGAGAAAAATATGCTCTTTGGAAGCCTCTGAATTTTTCTCAGTAGCATTTTTTTTTTAGGCCAGGATGTCGCAGCCTTTTTTATGTTGAAGTCTTAACTATTGGGAGCCTCATGACCTCTTTTCCTTACTGGGTGCTAGGATTCTTAATATAGTTTTACGGGCTGTTTTACAGATTTTGACTTGAATGGTATTCTAGTTGTTTCTAGAAAGCAAAAGAAAATGAAAGTCACATGCAGGCCTGATTGTTGCTGTCATAAATGGAAGCTGCAGAGGAGAGTCTAACTTACCCGGAGAGTGATGAGAGGATTAAGCTAACCTTAAAGCTCTGCTTTGGGCATTGGTCAACGAAATGCAGCAAAAAACCTTCAAACTGAAGAGAGCAATCTCCGTCTATCTCAGACAAAAGAATCTTCTCCCCCCAAAGCAGGTCCCCTGGATTCATCAGAATGTGCAAGTTTAGGTTTTCCATGAGGCTTATTCTCTTTTAACTGTTCACCTGTTTATCCACAAAGTAAATCTGTCAGTCAAAGATAAAGATTTTGTAACATAACTGAACTGTCCTTTAACTGGGGTGGTAGGGGACTGAAAACCTGGAGCGGGAAGGAGGCTCAAGAAGGCTTCTGCTTCCGTGATCGCAGGGTCCTGCCACCTTCCTGCAGCCTGGCATGTTGAGTGAGAGCCAGTCCTAGCCTGGGCAGGAGGTGGGAGGTAGGGAGGCAGCTGTTGGGCCTGTGAGGGCTTGGGAGCAGGAGGGGCTGGGGAGGAAGGGAGGGCTGGAGGAACAGTGGGGGCTGGAGGAGCAATGCCCATGACAGGGGCAGGCAAGGCAAAGACCTCCCACATTGTGGCACAGATGTCAGTGCGCTGCTGGACCAGCTCGTCCAGCAGCCTGGTGCGCCACTTGGCCTCTGCCTCCAACCTCTGCTGGAGGGTCCAGTTGAGGTCCTGCAGGGCCACTACATGCTCCCTCAGCAGATCTGTGTAGACCTACCAGTGCCTGAAGGTGCCACGGGTCCGGGACGGTGGTGGGGCGGGTGTGGTGCTCCCCTGTTGGGTAGAGGGTCCGGCTGTGAAGTAAAAGAAGGGGATACAATCAATGTCTGTGTGCACCTCTGCTGTCCCCGAGGGCATGCCATGGCTGTCAGGGGCTCTCCTTTGGACAGGAGACTCAGGGGTGTTACATGAGACACTGCGTGTGAGTTGGGCAGTGGCCTGAAAGCCTCACAGGGGCCCCACAGTGGCAAAGGGATTAGATGCCCCCCCACACTGCGTTGTGACCCCTCAAAGCACTCACTTGATGTTCCCTCTCCGATGTCCATGGATGCCTAGGAGGCCTCTGGGGTCTGGGTCTCTGCTGCCTCCTCTTCCTCCTCCTCCTTCTCCGGATGCAGCTCTCCTGCCTGGTCTTCCTCCCTCAGGAAGGGTCAGTCCATGATGTGGCGGGATAACCTGGAAGCAAGCAAAGCATCTGGGGAGCTGGGAGTGTGGAGCAGACTGCAGCTGGGTCGCTCTGCTTCCCTCCACCGCAGTGAGTGTGGGGACTGGCCTGATGGCCCACTATTTCTCTGAGCCACCCTGGGCCCCTAGGAGCTTCCAAAATGTGGGGTTTGTCCAATGAATAGGCTGACTCTGCACAGTTGGCTGCTTGCTCCTTGCCTCTCTTCCCATTGCATTTAGACTCACGTGACCCTTCATGCCCCTCTCCCCACATCACTCCTTGCCCTACAAAGAATTCCTATTGACTCCAGATGATCTATTATGACACATTGTAGGATACAAAACGCTGCTTCCCTCCCCATCCAGGTAAAGGAGAGATGTATGTGAATTCCTCCCACCGGCTGAGTTTGCAATTTGAAGGAGAGAGGGGTAAAGAATAAAAGCCCTCTCTTTATGCTGCTTGTACTCTGAAGAGGAAGGATTAATAAGCATAAGCAACAAATCCCTAGTGCTTATGCTGGGGTAGCCCAGTTCTTTCTGAAGACACACTCACACCCAGTCATCTTTCCAATGCTGACCTCCACTGCAGTGCAATGCACCCTGCCTTCTTCACAGACTTTGTTGTCTTTAATTATGCTGCATTAATAATAATAATAATAATTAATAATAAATAAGGAAATAACAGAATGTGTGTAATGCCAAATAGGGAAAAATACATTTGTATTTCTTCTATGAAGTGCCTTTACCCTCAAGTCCTATTCTCCTAAAATACTTTGACTAGAAGTTGGGAGATTCCAATAAATGTAGATCATGATGAGACACTCGCTGAGGGTATGTTTACACTACAGCATTATTTCAAAATATCTAATTTTGAAATAGTTATTTAGAAATATCTCATTTCTAAATAACGCGTCTACACACAAAATGCATTTTGAAATAGTGTTTTGCTATTTCGAAATAGCGTGTCCACACTGAGTGGACGCTGAATCGCATTTAAGGCCGGCTGGAACTGGTTTCGGCAGGGCATCCGGTCAGGAGTTACTTTGTGTGGCTGCTGCCTGAGGCTATCTGAGGCTTGTGCTTAAAGGGACCCCCCCTGGACAGCAGGGGTATGTCTAGACTACAGAGTTTTGTCGACATAAGTTTTGTCGACAGAATCTGTCGACAAAACTTATGTTGACATAGAGCGTCCAGACTACATCGCTTTGTCGACATAAGAGCGTCCAGACTGCAGGACGCTCTGTCGACAGAAGAAGGCACCTGGAAGTGCTTCTGAAAGGTCACAGGGGCAGCCATAAAGCCCTGGCACTGCTGCATGCTCTCTGCAGAGACGCGTGCTTAAAGGGATACTCCTGGAAAGCCGTTCCTCTGCTCCTGCTTCTAGCTTGCCAACCTTTACAGGGAAAGCAAAGCTGCTGCAGTTTTCCTGGCTCTGGTTGCCTTGCTTTGTCGGACACCACAGCTGTGTATTATCTGGTTTGTCTGTTTGTCTGTTTGTTTGTGTGTTTGCTTCTGTGTGTGTTTGCTTGTTTGTTTGCTTGGATTTTGACTTTTTTGGTTTTTTGTTTCTTTGTTTGTATTTTTGTTCTTGTGTGTGTTTGTTTTGTTCTTTTGTTTGTGTGTTATTTTGGCTTTTTTGGCCATGGAGCCTGAGCTGCCCCTGGGCAGGCGATGGCCCCACACCGTGCTGCTGGAAGCTCTGCTGCATGCTCAGGAGAGCATGATGACCTTGGCAGCAGAGCTGGATCCTGAGCCCAGTTTTGAGCCCCTCGCTCAGGCTGCAGCCCTGCTGCCCTTGCCCCCCAACTTTTTCCTGGAGAGGCGGGTTTGGAGGCTGGACACCAGTTCGGACTGGTGGGACCGGCTAGTGCTGCAGCAGTGGGACGATGATCAGTGGCTCAGAATCTTCCGGATGTGGAAGGCCACCTTCCGGGAGCTCTGTACCTGGCTCGCCCCTGCCCTGCAATGCCAGGACACCCACTTGCGGCCTGCCATCCCTGTGGAGAAGCGCATCGCCATTGCGCTCTGTAAGCTGGCCACCCCCGACAGCTACTGCTCTGTGGGCCATCAGTTTGGTGCGGGGAAGTCGACCTTTGGGGCTGTCTTGATGGAGGTAAGTCACTCTCAGGGGACAGTCCAGAGGGGCAGTCAGGACCAGGCACAGGGAATTGGGGATAGGGTGGCAGAGGTAGAAGCCCTCTCAGCCTCATCCTGCCATGGTGCAGGGTCAGGGAAGGGATTATCTGGGGGACAAAGGAGGGAGCACTTCTCATCAAGTGAGCCAATCCCTCTAAAGTCCTGTGATGTGTGTTTCTATTTGTCCCATTCTGCAGGTGGTGATGGCCATCAATGCGGAGCTGCTCCACAGGACCTTTCTCCTTGGAGACCTGCAGACCATCCTGGCCGGATTTGCAGGGCTTGGGTTCCCAAACTGCGGTGGAGCACTGGACGGGACCCACATCCCCATCCGTGCCCCGCCCCATCGAATGGCACAGTATATCAATAGGAAGGGCTACTTCTCTATGGTGCTGCAAGCTCTGGTCGACTACAGGGGACAGTTCACGGATGTTTGTGTCAGGTGGTCAGGCCGGGCACATGATGCCCGTGTGTTCAGGAACTCATACCTGTACCGCAGGCTGCAGACCGGGGCATTCTTCCCAGAGAGGAACCTGGCAGTCGGGGATGTGCAGATGCCTACATGCATTGTGGCCGACACGGCCTATTCTCTCATGCCCTGGCTCATGAAGCTCTAAACCAGCCACCTGGACGCGAGCAGGGAACTGTTCAACTCCCACCTCAATAGGGCTCGCTTCCAGGTGGTGTGCGCCTTCGGCCGTCTGAAGGGCAGGTTTAGGTGCCTGCTGACGCGGCTGGACATGGGGGAACACAGCATCCCTGATGTGGTTGCAGCATGCTGTGTGCTGCACAACCTCGTAGAGAGGAGAGGAGAGCAAAGCCGCGGAGCACACGGGCAGCGGGACAGCCCAGACGCGCCGTGGCTGTCCTGCTGCCGGCGTCCTCAGAGGCTTTTCTCCCCGTCTCCCTGGTCTGCTGGTCTCCAGCAGACCAGGGAGACGCGGAGCAAACCCCGTTCGTAACTGCGGATCCGACATAAGTCGGAGCCACGTAACTCGGGGACTGCCTGTATTCTTCCTAATATCTAATCTAAATCTCCCTTGCTGAAGATTATGCCCATTATTTCTTATCCAACTTTCAGTGGAAAAGAATAGCTAATCATCTCCTTCTTTATAACAGTCCTTATCATATTTGAAGACTTATCAGGCTCTCTTCCTACTCTTCTTTTCTCAAGATTAAATATTCCCATTTCTTTTAATGGAGTAATATAGGGTGACAGGCAGTGTTCCGTTCCGCAAAGCACCATTTCTTCCAAATTAAATGAGCCTGGAATATTTGACTAATTTGAACTGTCCTCAATACTTTGTAACTTTCATTTTCCTTTCCCAGAACCAATATAATTCATTTTTTGTCAAGTGTATAAAATTCTGCCTGAACATTAGGAATATCAGCTTGACAGTGAGGCTGATTAAGCTATGGCAGAGTTTCCCAAAGGAAGCTGTAGACTGGAGAAAGCCTTAGAATATTCACTGAAGGCCACAGCTCCTCAGCACACCTGCAGGACGTGGATTTGAGTCATTTCCAACTCCTCAGAGCTCACAGTCTCCTAATTATTAATACACTGAACATCAGTCATATTGAAGATGACCAACTGATGTATCCATCCACAAAATGTACAAGTACATCAGCTGGGCAGTATGAATGTTGTAGGCATCTTTCATTTTACTATTTTGGCATTCTTTGAAAAACTCAACATTTTGATAAACTATTCATGCCAATTTTAACATCTCACTACTCTTTGGGAATGTTTGTTTTGCAATTTAGTAAAGCAGAACACCTGAATATCAGAAAACACTTTCAGCTCATCTATCTATAGTGAAATGCTAGAAAAATGAGAGAAGCATGAAACCATTAATATCCCTGTCTCTATCAAGAGTCACACTGGCACTTATATTGTGATAGTTATGTAATTTATAGCCTTTCAGTAAATGTTTCCTTCCTTCACAAGTAGCTGGTTGCCCTTTGCATTGATTAAACCACAGGCTTTTATTTTTATTGATTTGCAGCAGAAACATTCCTGAAGAGGAATACATTTCTCTATAGAGAAATTATATACCCACCAAGATGAATTCATTAACATTAATGGTATCTCATTGTGGCAATTCCAGCTCCCAATCTGCTCCCACACTGCAGGCTCCTTGCTCCAGTCAGCTCCCTTCTCTCTTTCCATTTTGACTCTTGTCCCTTCTGAATCAGGCAGCTTCCTCTTCCTGAAGGAAATCCAGAAGGGGGGCCATTCAGGCTATGTCTAGACTACAAACTTCTTTCGGAAGAAGCTTTTCCAACAGAGAGTGTCCACACTGCAAAAGCGCATCGAAAAAGCAATCTGCTTTTTTGAAAGATAGCTTCCACACTGAATGGATGCTATCTCACATTTAAACTGTGATTACTATGGATAGAGTAGCCACCAGGGCACCTGTGCTTTTTCCCCTCTTTCCTCATCTTTCGAAAGAACTCGCTCTGCCCCATCCACACACGCCTTTTTCCAAAAGATCTCTTTTGGAAAAAAGCTTCTTCCTTGTAGAAAGAGGATTGCCAATGTCGGAAAAAAACCCTCTGTTCTTTTGCTTTTCTTTCAGAAGTACATGATTGCAGCGTGGACGTAATTGAAGTTTTTTTCAGAAAAATGTCTGTTTTTCTGAAAAAACTGTAGAGCAAACATACCCTCAGAGCACAGAAGAGATTGTCTGCTCTTAGTTCTGCTGCAGTAGCTGCAGCAGCCAGGAACAGCAATTACAGTGAAAAATCCCAGTGAGATCCTATACTGCAGATTTTTAAAATGTAGCTGCTGAACACTAACAGGTTTTCTACTGAATATGTGCAATCCATGTCTTTTCACGGGCTTATAACACTGGGTTTATAACACTTATTACATGGGCTTACAATACTTATTACACTGCTAAGTCTGGGCAGTTTTTGTTACGAGAAAAGCAAAAGGCACATGCCTAACATTGGGGAGACTGCCCTGAGGCACATCCCTGATCACAGGGCAACAACCTTGTCACATTTTAAGCCCCTGCTCCAGATCATAGAGGCCCTATATCTTCTCAATGGAATGGCTGTAAGAATTTGTTTCATAAGGGCCAATCGGTGTATTTTCCCCATTTCTCATTCTTCAAAATGGTTAAACCACTTTTGCTGAAACTGTAAAAAATATATATATATTTAAGGCAGACAGCTAGCAAGGGAAATTTCAGCACAAATATCTAATGTTTGGCAAACTTGTACACAATTGCATACAGGGTCTGCCAGCTCTGCCTATAATAAACACCAGTGTCAGGAACAGTAAGTTGTCTGATTTGTATACATATATCAACACCTATGAGAAATGAAGAAAACATGATTCAATATTTATTTTTCCACATCACAAGAGTCACAATCACTCACACTTATTGCACAGGTTGCAAGCTCTTGTACATCTGAGTTTAATCACAGGAAGTGTGAAAACAGAACAACATTTTATAAGCAGGGGCGTGTGCCAATATTTATCATGAAATTGCATTTGACTTCTAATGAAATTTGTGAGAAGGGGAAAATTGTGGAGAACTATATTCACTTCCCTGTTAAGACTGGGATTGAAAAGAGAGTTGCTTACTTTCAATTACACACCATCAGCACAAGCAAAAGTGCCAGATACCTCGATGATTTACTCCACGAGTGGGGAACCTTTTTCAGGTTGGGGGCCACTGATCCATAGGAAAATCAGTCAGGTGGGGTGCCACGGGGGCTCTGCACTCCTCATGGATCCACTGGGGAACATAAAGGGGAGATTCCTTTGCAGCAAATGCCACTTCCTCACCCAAGACAGCTGTATCTGCAGCACGGCACAGAGAGCTGAACATTTTCACAAGCAGAGACAGACGTTGCATATGGGGCTGGCCTGATCACTTCAATTTTTTTGCTATTCCTTCCCAACAAAGTGTGCTTCTTTGGTCCACCATGTTCACTTCTACACCCAGGACCAAATGGAGAAGTTACGAGGTGGCAAGGAGGCTCTCTGGGATAATTCGTTGGGACATATCTAAAGCGTGACAAGCTCACAAAAAAGTGTGTATGTGCATGCAGACAGGAATGTTGCTCGGCAGATTGTTAATTCCACCCTTTGGACTGGTTTTCATCAATTCACTTCATTTTGTTTTCAAGACCCCTCACAAGGAAGTGGACTAGAGACTTAACTTTTTTAAGAAACACAGAAAGCAAAGATTCTTCATCATAAGACCCCACCCCCAGGCTGCACTGTTAAATAAGCATTGGCACAATCCCATACCAACTTAGTCAAGTTCTTGACTACCTGGCTGTAATTGGAATTTTGGTAGAATGCATCCATGAACAGCGTTTTCCTGACTTGGACAAGCACACACACATACCTTCCTGGCAAAAGGGCAAGTGTCTTGGCTTGGGCTTAAAATAATTTTGGATCATATTTTTATGAGTAAATTTCTGGGCATTTATCTCTGGGGAAGAGTTTATCTAAGGAACAAATATTTGTTGCCAGATTTTTTTTCCCCATTCCACTTGGCTTTAGTCATGCTATATTTATCACAGGCTGTTTCTCTAGTAAACAGCGCCCATGGGTTATTTCACAAAAGTAGCTGTCAATTCTTCTGTAACCCTTTTTTGGAATTCCTGGGTCAACACAGTGTAATCAGTCTTGTTCCTAAAAGGTGGAAAATACTATTATCCCACATCACTCTGTCTGGGAGAAGACATGGACTGCTAGACTTTATGAAGAGTGTATTTTGAACCAGTAACCCATCTCTCAGATAGTATCAGCAGGAGGGAGTGAACTTCAATCACACCTTGCTTTTTATACTGTGCTTGAATTTTACATACTTGGGGTGATACAAGTGAAGTTGCCCTGACCTACAAACCAATGTACTGGAAAACACTGATGATTTTACAGTGATACTTTCCACGCAATATAGGGCTGCCTGCAATTATGCCAACACCATATTATGTTAAAGTACATAGAAGACTGGAGGGACTTACATCTACAAATGCTCACCCTAAACTTGATCTTGTGGACATGTTCACTTGATTCTAATATAGCGGGAAGAGACATTTGGAATTCTAGGCTGCAAACAAGCAGATAATGAACTGCAATAACTACTAGCTTCTTCTATCTTATGGGTGGGGAATCTAAGACCCAGGGGCTGGATGTGGTCCCGGCTTGCCTGGATCTAATCCCTGAGGCTCAGCCCCCCCTCCCCTCTCCAGGATTGGGGAGCCTGCCCTGGCACTCTGGTACCCAGCCATTCAGGAGTGGCGCAAGGCCAGGGCAGATGTGAACCTGCATTAGCCTCACTGTGTCACCACCTGGGGGACTCCTGGGGTAAGCGGTGCCTGGCCAGAAGCTGCATCCTGTTCCCTTGCCCTGGCACCAAAACTCCCTCCTTGAGCTTGCACCGTGAACCCCCTCCCACATACTGAAGCCCTGGCTGAAGGCCAGAGCCTGCATCCCCTACACGTCAGTCCCTTAGCCCAGTCTGGTGAAAGTAAATGAGGATGGGGGAAAGAGAAGGGATGGAGTGAGCAGGGTAGGGTCTCAGAGAAGGGACAAGAGAGGGGGCAGGGTAAAATTATTTGGGTTTGAGGTAGATCCTGGATTGCACTTGAATTCAAAAAATGATCTTATGCTTAAAAAGTTTGGAAACCTCTGAGCAAAAGTGATACTTTCAAATTGGTAACTAATTTTATCTAGGAACATAAGAATATAAGCCCAGTATCATCTAGCCCAGTATTCTGTCTGCCAACAGTGGCCAGTGCCAGATGCCCCAGAGGGGGTGGACCGAAGACAATGATCAAGCAATTTGTCTCCTGCCGTCCTTCTCCAGCCTCTGACAAACAGAGGCCAGGGCACCATTCCTTACCCCCTGGCTAATAGCCTTTTATGGACCTAACCTCCATGAATTTATCTAGCTCTTTTTAAAATGCTGTTATAGTCCTAGCCTTCACAGCCTCTTCTGGCAAGGAGTTCCACAGGTTGATTCTGCACTGTGTGAAGAAGAACTTTCTTTTATTAGTTTTAAACCTGCTACCCATTCATTTCATTTGGTGTCCTCTAGTTCTTGTATTATTGGAACAAGTAAATAATTTTCTTTATTCACCCTCTCTACACCACTCATGATTTTATATACCTCTATCATATCCCCCCTCAGTCTCCTCCTTTCTAAACTGAAAAGTTCCAATCTCTTTAGCCTCTCCTCATATAGAACCCGTTCCAAACTCCTAATCATTTTAGTTGCTCTTTTCTGAACCTTTTCTAATGCCAAAGTATCTTTTTTGAGGTGAGGAGACCACATCTGTGCATAGTATTCAAGATGTGGGCGTACTATAATTTTATATAGGGGCAGTAAGATATTTTTTGTCTTATTTTCTATCCTTTTTTTAATAATTCCTAGCATCCTATTTGCTTTTTTGACCGCCGCTGCACACTGCGTGGATATTTTCAGAGAACTATCCATGATAACTCCAAGATTTCTTTCCTGATTAGTTGTAGCTAAATTAGCCCCATCATATTGTATGTATAGTTGGGGTTATTTTTTTCCAATGTGCATTACTTTACACTTATCCACATTACATTTCATTTGCCAATTTGTTGCCCAATCACTCAGTTTGGTGAGATATTTATGAAGTTCTTCACAGTCTACTTTGGTTTTGACTATCTTGAACAGTTTAGTATTGTCCGCAAACTTAGCCACCTCACTACTCACCCCTTTCTCTAGATCATTTATGAATAAGTTGAATAGGATTGGTCCTAGAACTGACCCTTGGGGAACGCCACTAGTTATACCTCTACATTTTGAATATTTACCATTTATTCCTACCCTTTGTTTCCTGTCTTTTAATCAGTTCCCAATCCATGAAAGGATCTTTTCTCTTATCCCATGACAACCTAATTTACACAAGAACCTTTGGTGAGGGATCTTTCTGGAAATCTAAGTATAATATATCTACTGGATCCCCCTTGTCCACATGCTTGTTAATCCCCTCAAAGAACTCTAAGGGTATGTCTACACTAGCCCCCTAGTTTGAACGAGGCAGGCTAATGTAGGCATTCGAAGTTGCAAATGAAGCCCGGGATTTAAATATCCCGGGCTTTATTTGCATCTTCCCATCCAGCCGCCATTTTTAAATTCCACTAGTCCGAAGTAACTGCCCGTGGCTACACGAGGCAGTGAAACGGCAATTCGAATTAAGTCCTTAATTCGAATTAACTGTTACCCCTCATTCCATGCCAATCTAGACACTCTTTTGAGGAAATACTTTTAATGGAAAAACTTTTCTGTTAAAAGTATTTCCGCAAAATCATGCCAGTCTAGACGCAGGCAGAGAGAACACTGCTGGGCAGCACTGAGAGGCCCCACCCCTTTCACTCAAGGCTCCGCCTCTTCCAGGAGTTCAGAGGCAAGACTCCCCTCATCCGTTGCCCAGGAGCCAGTGAGTCTGTTGGCTCACCTGCCTCTCAAAGGTGGGCACTGCACTAAGGACCTTCCTTTTGGTCAAGCTTCTCAGGCTTTTACTTATCACTCATTTGATTTTAACCTCCTCCTTTCTCTCAATACTGCTCCAGGTTCACTAACTATCCTCCCATGATCTGCCAGGGATCTATACTGTGCATAATAGTTTCTTTTGTCTCTCCCTCTGGGTTGCCTAATAGACTTTGAGGCCTGGTCTACAGTTCATCACTGTTACCTGAGAGCACCGGGAAGTAACTTCATTTAGGAGCAATATAGCAGTATAGAAGTCTAAAAGACAACAGCACCATTCTTGGCACAGGGAAAAATTGAGACTTTATATTTATCCGAGTTTTTTAAATGCAAAGGACCATATATGAAGTAGAACAGTACAGAGGACTAGAAGGCTCTGGATGGGTCAAATCCTGGACACAGAAGGCACAGAGATGGGCCAGTGCAAGCAAATGGATTGAGAGACTGAGAGGACTTGGACAGGATTCTTAAAGGATAGAGAGAACGTGTGTTGGATGCTGAAAGAAAGGATGCTAGATTGCTAGTGTGTGTTTTCCTGGCTGCAATGGCTGGAATTGTGTTAAAGTAGTGACTATTTTTCCATAAAAATGAGCATAGAAATGTTCAGCACTCTATTCTAAGACTTTCCATGACTTTCCATTTCACAGCAAAAACATTACATTCAAAATTTTGCCTATTTTCAAGGCAACTGCTTTCCATCTGTAAGAATTTTTGAAAATATTCTTGCTTAAAAATAGGCCCATGTGAGTGATAAATGTACTAAAGTAATGTTTTTGAAACATATGTAATTATTTTCTGAAATCTGAAATGAAAGGTGAAAACCACAGTTTTGACATTTTTTCACTTTTATTTTTAAATGTTATGCATCTTTCACCAGGGTGTTTCTACACTGTTGACCATATTACTTGTCTGTTATGTATTTCCATAAGCAAAGAGCAAACATATACTTTCCATCTGAATGGCTTTTATTTTATGTTAGGGTTGTGTCTAGACTATAGGGTTTTTTCGAAAAAAAATGGCCTTTTTTTCGAAAAAACTTCCCATACGTCTAGACTGTTGCTGTGTTCTTTTGAAAGTAAATCGACGAAAGTGGCCATTTTTTCAACCGTGGAAAACCTCGTTTTATGAGGAAGAATGCCTTTTTTCGAAAGTGCTCTTTTGAAAAAAGGCGCTATGTAATGCAAACTGTGCTTTTTCGAAAGAGAGCACCTAGACTGCCTGGGTGCTCTCTTTTGAAAAAGAGGCTTGCTTTTTTGAAAGTACTGGTTGTAGTCTAGATGCTCTTTTTTGAAAGAGACTTGCAGTCTAAACGTAGCCTAGGTGTGTAACCCTTCTGGCAGGTGGAGCCAGCAGCAGCTAGGGCCAAGTTCAATGAGGCTCCTTTTCATCCATCCAACGTAGAACTGGCTCTAGCCCACACCAGTAACCTGGGAAATTCACACCGTATCCCGAGGCCCCTCTGAGAGGCAATGCTTTCTCGCTCAGAAGCACAGAGACTGAGTGTAGAAAAGAGATTTTTGATAAAAAGGGAGGGAAGTAACTTGGCATCAGTTTGGGAAAATACCACGGAGTTCATCAACAAAACCATGTGTAAAAGTCCCACCCCAAGTGGGTTGGGCAGTATGCTCTTCCTCTCAGGTTCTTAAGCAATCTGAATGTCCCCTTCACATGCCCAACCCTTCTCTGCACCCCACGCACAGCTGCTGCCCTTGGTCAGAGCAGACCCAGAGTTCAGAGGTGCATCTGCGTAGTTCACCCGCCATCCTGAGTGGGGACCAGGTAAAGAAGCATCTTACTCATGCTGCAGACCAGTCACCATCTACCTGCTCACTGCTGTCTGCAGCTGCCCTCCTGACCACTCATTATGCCTCAAGCAGCTGCTGCTCTGCTGGCTGCTCATCACATCTCTCCACTGCCACTTTGCTGGCTGTCAGTCACCATCTGCTGCCACCCACTTCTTGGCTGTGACTTCTGCCCATGATTTCAGCTCCCAGCGATTTTAATTCTTAGCAATCAGGGTAGAAGAAACATAACTCCACTACAATTAACATAAGAAAAGAGACACTTAATGATGCCTATTTAGCTCTGTTCTTTGAACAGAATGTGGGTGCGTGGGTGGGCACAGCTTAAACCAACCCAGCCAGGGGAAGCTATATAGCCTCCTGACCAGAATAACCTTATCCAGGGGCAGATGATGATTTTGCAGGGCCCAGGGCAGCACAATTTCACAGGGCCCACCTTTGACATGGTGCATGCGCAGGGCTTCTTGAAGTGCAGGGCCTGGGGTGGCCGCTCCACTTGCCCTGCCCTATATCCGTCCCTGACCTTATCTCACTCCTTAGCCCCTCATAGCGCTCTGAAAGTCAAGCCCCTGCATTTGCATGGTTCCTTCTGCTAACTGTGAGCCCTTTCATTTGGAACACTTTAGTACAGTCCTACTTTTCTGTATTCCCACCAAATTACAAACATTGGTAACTATATTTTAGCTATCCCTGCATTTAATACAAACACAGCTGGTGTTGGGCCACAAAATGGCCTCTTGCCTCTGTAGAAGGAGTCTTTAGACATTTAAAGCTACAGTATATTAAAAATAATCCTACCTGTGATTTAAATTGTGGTTTAATTCTCGTTATGTAACTCCTGATGGGTCGCTCATACTTACAGATTGTGAGGTTCGTTCTGCTGTAGCACTCTCTTAACCAAATTTATATTTAATTTTCCTTTCTTAAAAAAAAACTTTTTGGAGAATGACTTGTATGATTTCTGAGAGCTTGAAGGGACACTGCCAATGTGATTTTTTAAAAACAAACTTTTTTTTAAAACAAGTCCCAAACTCTCTAAAAGAAAGCACAAGGTAATCATTGTCTCTTAATTTAAAGTAATTTTATATTTAGATTTTTAAAATAAGGATTTTTCTGCTCCCTTTGTTGATATTTGTAAGGGTCTTTTAAGAACAAGAAAAACTGGTCAAGCGATTCAGTGTACAGGAGAAACAATCAAAACTGACTATACAAAAAATGCTGTCTCAAACGCAGAAAAAAAATGGAGAAGCTCTTTTTATTTTATTTTTGCTAACTTCTTTCATTTATAGTAATCTTACCAGTTACTTGTAACTATAAAGTTTCCCAACAGAAACGTGATTTTCAAATTGATAAAATTCCTTTACAAAAGTATCTGCTTATCCTTAGTCTTTTTCATATAAAGAAAAGTGGTTAGGAGCAGATGTGAAAGAGACGGATTATTGTCACTAAGATTTTTTTATTGCACTGAGTAATTACTTGTAAAATGAAGTGTTTTTGGTTTCAAATATTTTTATTAGCTCTGTGACATGGCCAGCTAAAAAATATCAGTGTTGATACAATGGCTGCCAGTACTGTTTTCCAAGAAATTGTGGTTTAATTCCTTTTCTTTTTATTGAAGAACTTTCTTTGCTTTGTGAAATGAGGAATTTTGAAAAGCTCCATGGATAAAGTTTCAAAACTACCTAACTGTCTTAAATATTACCCTATATGACTTTATAGCTTAATGGAAATTGAGCTCATAGATAGGTTTGGATGAACCCATAGGAGTCATCACTGGATTAGAGGGAGTTTTTTTCAGGGCTTCTTTTTGGCTTAACTGAGAGACCCTGAGACATTTCCAGAAACACCTTTATATGGTGTGAGGCCAAACGTCCATTAATGTAGGAAAGAGAGAGGCAGCCCCAGCCTTGTTCAGAGTACTTTTTGGCAAACTGGGGGCTATGAAGGCTGTCTGATAAATAAAAGGGTCTTGAAAAAATGGGAGAAAATAGTAAAATCACTTGTGATGGAGTGAGTCAATTGCCATAAAAAGCTGTATGCAAGTGTCTTTTTCTTAGAAACCTCTAGCCTATTGAAATGAGAGGAGAGCACTGACCCTGAACTCCATTGAAGCACAGGATGTTTAAGCTGTTTTGCATCCTCTTTGCTCCCATTAAGGCTCTTTGTGCTTCGAAAAGATCAGGACCCTAACATAGGCAGGGTAATACAACTCCATTTTATCTGGTGTCCTTCATATAAAAGTACATCACAGCATTAACTGTGATGGGGCAGTGACCTCTCCTCAGGCTCAGTTTAATTATAGCAAAGAGTTTTGTACGTTATATGGTGAAATATGAAAGCATTCAGCCCATGTTTTTGCCGGCGAGTGCTTTCTGCCTTCTGGTTTCATTGTGTGTTCTATATGTGCTCCTACTGGTGGCTAGCTACCCTGCGTCTACACAAGCTGCCCATTATTTCAAAATATTTTTCGAAATAATGGGTGCGCTATTTTACCATCCTCGTAAACCTCATTGCATGAGGGATAAGGTTCAAAATAGAGCATTATTTTGACATTTCAAGCTGTGTAGATGAGCCAAATTTCAAAAGAAGCTATTTTAAAATAGATTAGAAATAATTTGTGTAGTGCAAATTGCATATCTTATTGCGAGTTTAGGGTGCTGTGTAGATGCACCCTTGTTTTTTTCAGTGGACGCTTGAGCCCTAGAATGCCTATGGGGTTGATACCTACAATTCAGTCTCTGGATGCACAACCAAAGGGGAGAGAAATAAAACAGCACAGAGAAGAGGCTAGACATATGCATTTAAAAATAGAATTTAGTAGGAGCTGGAAAAGCAACAGAGATGAGGTTGTGGGGGGATGGAAAGGAGGACCAACAGTTAGATATGTGGAGACAGCAGGGAAGAGGATAGAGGAAAAGAATATCCAAAGATAAACCAGAGCTATACCACATAGGGTTTCAGAAACAAGGACAGATTTCAAGTTGATCCTGAAATGTACAGGGAATTGATGGAGTGTATATATATTGGGGTGTATATGAAAGTGCAAAGAACAGAAATCTGTCCAATCTGGAATTTGGGGAAGTCATAGAAAAGGCAGCTGTAATGGTCAAGATGAGAGCAACAACAGTGGAGAATTCTAGCCAGGGGAGTACATAAAGGGTATGTCTACACTACAAAGTTAATTTGAACTAACAGCCGTTAGTTTGAATTAACTTTAATAGCGGCTATACATGCAAATCGCTATTTCGAATTTAAATAGCAGAGTGCTTCGAACTTGGTAAACCTCATTCTGCGAGGAGTAACGCCAAGTTTGAATTAAGTAGTTTGAATTAAGGGCTGTGTAGCCACTTAATTTGAACTTGCTGGAAGAAAGCCCTTCCCAGGTTGCCCTGGTGGCCACTCTGGGCCAAACCAGGAAAACTCTTCTGCCCCCCTCCCAGCCCCGAGCCCTTAAAGGGGCATGGTCTGGCTACGGTTCTTGTGCTGGCTAGCACCTAGCCAGCAGACCCTGCACTTGGCACGCCATGAGCCAGCCACCCGCTGCCACCCAGACCTCTGCCTCTTCCCAGGACCAGTCTGGTGGCTCCCATGAGCCTGCCCGGGGCTGCAAAAGGCGGGTGCCCACCTGGTCTAATGTGGAGATGGTGGACCTCATCAAGGTTTGCGGGGAGGCCTCCAGTGTCCACGATCTCTGCAGTAGGAATGCAGCCATCTACAGCCGCATGGCAGCCAGCCTGGCCACCAGAGGCCATATGCGGACCCAGGAGCAGGTCCGCTGCAAAATTAAGGACCTGCAGCAGGCCTACTCCAGGGCCTTCCAACCAGGGGCTGACCCAGAGACCTGCCCCTACTTTGAGGCCCTGGACCACATCCTGGGGGCTCACACAGTCCATGCCCCCTGGGTGGTGGTCGACCCTGGTGCAGAAATGGAGGAAGAGGAGGATGCAGAGAGCCAGGAGCTGCAGGAGCCTGCAGGGAGCCTGCCCAGGACCCAGGACCCCAGAGTCTTCCCACAGAGCACATCGGCTGGGTTGTCTGAGGCCAGGGAGGACTCCACATGTGAATGCCATCATGCTCCCCTTATGTGTATGGAGGGGGACCGGTGGAGAGAGAGCCCAGGGATCGTGCGCCTGGGCCTTGCCCACCATGGAGCAGCAGCTGGGTGTCATGCAGGGGCCCTGGCCCGTTCTCCACTCACCAACCTCACCTTGCAGAGGGGGCTGGGTTTCACCCACTGTGTTCCCAGAGAGAACTGACCATGGCTCTTGTTTCACCACAGCCGCAGCACCTGCGAGTGCAAGATGCACCATCCCGCCTGGAACAGCCACCCGCACCCGGGCCAGCAGGCGCACCAAGAACCATGAGGAGTACCAGTGGCAGCACCTGCGGCTACTGGGGCAGCAGCTCCGCAACCAGGAGCACTGGGTCCGCGAGGACCTGCGGCTATGGCAGCAGAGCTTGCAGGTGCTGGAGGAGCAGGGCTGGGCCCTCAGAGGTCACCTCCAGACCCTGGGGGACAGGTTCCTACCTCCTCCTGCTCCAGCCCCTGCGGCCGCCCCAGCTCTCGCGCCTCCTCCCACCTCTGCTCCCCCTCCCACTTCCTCTGCCCCCCCGTCCCTCCTACCCCACCCTCCGCACCCACTCCCCCCCGACGCTCCCGCACCCGCTGTGCTGTGAGACGGGAGAGCCTGCAAGACCCCAAACCCTGAGCTTTCCCTTCCCTTCCTCCCCTTCCTTCCCCTTTCAGCTCCCTCCTCCCAGGTTTCCCCCTCCTCAATCTGACTCTCATTCCTACCCTCCCCCCACTCCAGTCATGTAAAATAAAAGAGATTTTTGTTGGCAAAACAGGTGTTTTTGTTTTACATTAAGAAGGGGGGTTAGGGAGGGGAAAGGGGAAGGAGGTGAGGGTGGAAGAAGGCCTCAGTGGGGCATGAGGGAGAGTGGAGGGGAATGGCGGGCTTCATGCGAGTGTCCTGTTGCCACAGAGCAGGAGCGAGCCACTCAAAGAGCTCGAGGAAGGTGTCCTCCTTCATCCTGAAGTGCTGGGTCCACTGTCTGTCTCCCCAGCGCTCCAGGACGATGCGGTCCCACCAGTCACTGCTGGTGTCCAGACACGGTGGGGTGCGCTGGTGTCCGGGTGCTGCTACAGCTCCACCGTGGCCCCCAGAGAGGCCAGGGGGAAGGCCAGGGGGATGATGTGCACCAGATGGTGCCATGCAGCCTCCAGCCATTGGTGCCAGGCTTGCAGCAACAAGTCCAAAAACTGGAGCAGAATACCCAGGGCCAGGGGCGGATATAGGGCAGGGCGAACGGGGCGGCCGCCCCAGGCCCCACGCTTAAAAAAGCCCCGCGCATGCGCCGTGGCAAAGGGGGGGCCCTGCAGAGTTATGCTGCCCGGGGCCCCGCAAAACAGTCATCTGCCCCTGCCCAGGGCAAGCTCTGGCTGCATGGTGCCAACTGCTGTGGCGTCCCCAATGAGAACCACCAACACAGGCAGGTGGAGAGGAAAACGCTTTGCTGTCCCTTGGCGAGGTAGCCAAGCAAGTGGGAAAGCTGAGAACCGGCTCTCCAGGGGGGTCCCTTTAAGCACGAGCCTCAGATAGCCTCAGACAGCAGCCACACAAAGCAACTACTGACCTGATGCCCTGCCAGAACCGGTTTCAGCTGGCCTTAAATGTGACCCAGCGTCCAATCAGTGTGGACGTGCTATTTCAAATTAGAAAAACGCTAATTCAAATTAGTTTTTGGGTCTAGATGCGTTATTTCAAATTAGTTTATTCCGAATTAACTAATTTGAAATAAGTTCATTCAAAATAGCGCTGTAGTGTAGACATAGCCTTTGTGAGTCTGCCCGATTGCCATCATTTAATCCTGAAAGACCATGTGAGACATGCAAAGGAAAACAGTGTCTGGGCACGGGGGCCACTCAGGCTCAGGGAAAGGCCAGATACAACAGTTCTGTTGAAACGGGGGTGAGGAGTGATTTAAATGCTGAAAGTTTTGGGCTTTCTAAACTTGAATACTGGGGCAGTTATGCATCTGGAGCTGGGGTTGAACGTTGAGGGACTGCAGGCTGACAAATCCTAGTTGGGGAACTTATATTTTGTCTTTGAAGGCTTTGTGTATGTGTGCATGTGTGTGTGCATGTTTTTGGAATGTTTGGGTTCATGTCCTTTCCTGGCTCAGAGCTAGACAGATAACACTTCTATTTCACTTTTGAGAGAGACAGACAACCAAAGAGAGCAAGCAAGCACTTGTGACTTTTGTTTTATGAAAGCCACATTCACAGTGCCAGGCTGTGTTGTAGGGTGACCGTATTCCTCTTTACTGAATATGGGATACCTGGTAAAATTACATGTATTCAAGTGAGGTCAACAGCAATCAATGATAGAAACATTCACTTTAACATCCAGTTGTCTGAGCCCCTATTAAAAAGAAATATTGTGTAGCTGAATTCTTTTCATTTACCTTATATTATGGCTTTAGGTGTACACAGAGAGGGTGGCACATCCACACCCACCCTCCCACGCACACAGGGCGAGGTCCCGCACCCCTCTATACATCTCTATCCCATGGGATGGCATGTGTGTGTGACTGACTGACATAACCCTCTCTGCCCAGCTATCTCTACCCTCCATGCCTGGCTGGGCACAGAGAATGGACCCGCCTCTCCTAGTACCTGACATTGCATCTTCTCAAGACAACATATGCAGGGGGCACACAGGGCCACATGCCCACTCACCCCAGATTTCCACCAAGGTTCACACTAGAATGTGGCCAGGAGCAGCCTTTTGGCACTGTGCAGGAGGGCAGGGGTGGGAGCTGCTTTCCACTAGTCCAGAGCTTAGCTGAGGGGCAGAGAGGCTTCCACATGCCAGCACTGTGCAGGGCTTTGGCATATGCAGGGCTTGACTGCTCTTGGCCAGTGCCTCAGGCCAGAGAGTCTTGGGCTTTCCTCATGCACCAGCCTAGCCAGAGCAGTGGGGGTGGGAAGGAGCTTGCTGGCCAGGCTGTTGGTGAGCTGAGTGCCCCGACCAGAGGTTGGCTCTCTACTAAGTGCTGGGAGTCAGTGCCTTGCTGGGGGGATATGGAGGAGCCACAGGGATGATGGGGATGGAGGAGGGACAAAGCAGGGGGAGAATGACAAGAGAGGGAACACATAAAGGGCTGATGGATGGGCAGCAAAGGGGTCACATGACTGTCATGTGGCATCTGACCACGCTCACCAGCCACTGTAGCTCACAGCCATGTCAGCCATAAACGGGACAGGGAGTGGATCCCTGGTGGTCAAGTCAACACATAGTAGGAACTGCACTGAGGGTATGTCTACACTACAGCGCTAATTTGAACTAACTTACCGATCTGTCGGGAACCAGTTCGGCATGGGGAGATCCACCGTTGGAGCGGTGCTCATGCAGGTACGGCACTCATCGGCCACTGCGCCGGGGGGGAGGGGGGCTGCAAGGAGGGGATGAGCTGCCCCAGGGAAAAAGGGGGGAGGAGGGAGGAGGCAAAAGTGCCCTGCACCGGTCTCTCCTGGCCATACTACACGCTGCCCGGGGGGGTTGCTTCCGGGAGTGGGGCACGGGGAACTGCCAGGGCACGAACACTCCCAGCCACCTGGGCGCCCCACTGATTCGCTCTTTGCTGTGTCTCTCTCCGCGGGTGGTCAGGGCCATCAACCAGGTGCTGCTCCGCAGGGTGGTCCACCTCGCCGACCCGGATGCCATCATCCAGGGCTTCGGCGCCCTGGGCTTCCCCAACTGCGGGGGGGCCATCGACGGGACGCACATCCCCATCCATGCCCCGGAACATCAGGCCTCCCGGTACATCAACCACAAGGGGTACTTCTCCGTGATCCTGCAGGCCGTGTGTGACCACCGGGGACAGTTCACGGATATTAATGTGGGCTGGTCCGGCAAGGCACACGACGCACGGGTGTACCGCAACTCCTCCGTGTGCCAGAGGCTGCTGGCCGGGACCTTCTTCCCCAACCGCCACATCAGGGTCGGGGACGTGGACATGCCCGTCTGCCTGGTGGGGGATGCCGCCTACCCTCTACAGCCGTGGCTGATGAAGTCCTACACGGGGCACCTCAATCCCTCCCACCAGGCCTTCAATGCCAGGTTCACCAGGGCCCGCATCATGGTGGAGGGGGCCTTTGGGGGACTGAAAGCCCGCTTTCGATGCCTCCTCACCCGTCTGGACCTCGCCGAGCATAATATACCTCCTGTAGTGGCAGCATGTTCTGTGCTGCACAATTTGTGTGAGAGAAAGGGGGAGGCTTTCCTGCCAGCCTGGATGGCTGAGGCTGACCGCATGGCTGGTCACTATGCTCAGCCCCGCACCGCTGCTGTCCGGGAAGCCCACCGGGGGGGCCGTCCGGATCCGGGAAGCCCTGCGGGAGAGCTTCCTGGTGGAGGAGGAGGAGGAGGAGGAGGAGGACTGAACTCTCCCTGCATGCCCCACTGGGGCCTTCTTCCACCCTCCGCCCCTTCCCCTTTCCCCTTCCTAACCACCCTTCCTAATGTCAAATAAAGACACCTGATTTGGCAAACAACATCTCTTTTTATTTAACATAAGTGGGGTGGGGGGACGGAGGAGTGAGAGTGGGAGAGGGGAAGGGGAAACCTGGGAGGAGGGAGCTGGAAGGGGAGGGAAGGGAGGAAGGGAATGGAAAGCTCAGGGGTGGGGGTCAGCGTGCCTTTCCCGTTTTGCAGCACTGCGGGTGCGGGGGCTTCAGGGGGGAATGAATGTGGAGGTTGGGGCAGGAGGGACGGGGGCAGCGGAGGAAGCAGGAGCAGGGGGAGCAGGAGCAGGAGCAGGAGGAAGCGGGAACCCATCGAGGAGGCTCTGGAGGTGGCCTCTGAGGGCATGGCCCTGCTCCTCCAGCGCCTCCAAGCTCCGCTGGTGCAGCCGAAGGTCCTCCTGGACCCAGTGGTCCTGGGTGCGGAGCTGGTGATCCAGGAAGCGGAGGTGCCGCCGCTGGTACTCCTCCTGGTTCCTGGCTCTCCTGCTGGCCCGGGCGCGGGCGGCTGCTGCAGGCAGGGTGGTGCGCCCTGCAGGCCCAGGTGCTGTGGCTGTGGTGAAACAAAAGCAGCGGTCATTTCTCCCTGGGGCCCAGGTGGGTGAAACCCAGCCCCCCTCTGCAAGGCCAGGGCCCCTGCATGACACCCAGCTGCTGCTCCGTGGTGGGCAAGGCCCAGGCGCACGGTCCCTGGCCCCTCTCTCCTCAGCCCCCCGTACACATAAGGGGAGCATGATGGTACTCACATGTGGAGGCCTCCCTGGCCTTGGACGACACAGGCGAGCGGCTCAGTGGGGTGCCTCGGGGGTCCTGGGCGTTGGGCAGGCTGCTGCCAGGCTCCTGGCTCTCGGTGTCCTCCTCCTCGGTGTCAGGGAGTGGTCCCTCTGCCCCGGGGTCAATCACCACCCGGGGGGCAGGGACGGCATGAGCCCCCAGGATGCGGTCCAGAGCCAGTAAGTGGGGGCAGGCCTCCGGGTCGGCCCCTGGCAGGCAGGCCCGGGAGTAGGACTGCTGCAGGTCCTTAATCTTGCAGCGGACCTGCTCCCTGCTGCGGTGGTGGCCTCTGGCGGCCAGGCTGGCAGCTATGCGGCCGTAGACTGCCGCGTTCCTGTGGCCAGTGCGGAGATCGTGGACATTGGAGGCTTCCCCCCAAACCTGGATGAAGTCCACAATCTCCGCACTAGACCACGCAGACGCCCGCCTCTTGAGTCCCCGGGCAGGCTCCTGGGAGCCGCCAGGCTGGTCTCAGAAAGAGGGGGAGGGCTGGGGGGCATCGGGTGGCTGGCTCATGGGGTGTCAGGTGCAGGGTCTGCTGGCATGGTGCTGGCAGCCTTGCAACTGGCACAAACACTGTAGCCAGCCCGTGGCCCTTTAAGGGGTCCGGGGCTGGGAGGGGGGCAGTAGAGTTTGCCTGGTGTTGGCCAGAGTGGCCAGCAGGGCAAGCTGGGAAGGGCTAGCCTCCCACTAGTTCGAACTAAAGGGCTACACAGCCCTTAGTTCAAACTAGTAAGTCCTCGTGAAATGAGGTTTACCTCGTTCGAACTAAGCGCTCCGCTAGTTCGAATTAAGTTCGAACTAGCGGAGCACTAGTGTAGCACCTATCAAAGTTAATTCGAACTAACGTCTGTTAGTTCGAATTAACTTTGTAGTGTAGACATACCCTGACAGACCAGCAGGGGGAGTGGCCAACCGCCATGCACGACATCATGCCTCGCCACAAGCTTTGCACACCCATTCCCATGACTTGGGTCAGCTCCAAGGCACAAGGCAGGAGCAGCACAGTGGTGCTTAGAGGGGGAGATCATGTGCCAGCACTTGACAGTCTCCTGGACAAACCTGTCAAAGGCTCCAAGATCTACCAGTAGATCCAAACCTACTGGTTGGTGATCTCTGATCTAAGCCCCCAACCATTCATTTCATATAGCTACACTCAAAGGCTCAAGACCTGAGTTAGGTGCACTAAGGGAGACCAGAAAGGGAACAGGAGTGCAATCAGCCTTCTAGCCATGACAACTCCCTTGTGGGTAGGCTCAACCATTTGTCAAAGAATTAATAGTCCAGGGAAGTTGAACTACTTCTCTCAGTTGTAGGTGTAGTCTCTTAAAGTATGTTAGCAGAGGGCAGGATAGGGGGAAAACTTATACTACAGTGCATGTGCTGCACCAGGGCTGTGGAAGAAGATACAATCTGTTAGACACTAAGCCTGTCTATCCAGCACTTTTCACCAGCCCTCAACCCATTTAAAAAACAAATGAAAATATAACAAAACATAAATTGAGGTTTCCCCCCAAAAAACAAGTTTATCTTTGGAGATTTATGTATATATAA